>NC_064924.1:346039900-346675890 GCF_023897955.1 Schistocerca gregaria
CCATCCTGCTACTACAAAGCATTTGCTGAGATCGAGCTGGTTTTGCGCTTTCGTAGTTCATCTACAGTGCTCGAGTTTGCATATATTATCAAACTATGCGGTATCGAGATCGTTCCTCGCGTTCCATATTACATTCAAACTGCTGCAGGAAACTTTGTACATTTGTAGTTGTTCGATTTCACCAGAGCATACAGCAGCCAGTAATCTGCTCAAGTTCAAACATCCGTGATTTTAAATGATTTACAATCGTCGTCTATCACTCGTGAAATTAGGATCTGTAACTTTACTGTGCATTTTATTAATTTTCTTTTTATGACGAAGGACGTCTGGCAGTCTGAAAATGTTGGATCTGATACTAGTAATTACCTGTGAAGGATAATTCATACTATACTCTCATTTTTCCATCATTATATTGCTATTACAGTAATTTTGACATTCGTGAAGGTCATTGTTCGCATACGTGCATTTGTCTCGTGATTCCGACGACATGTATCCCACGTACCTATGTGCATATTAACTAATGCGTCTAATTACACAGCGCTCCCGCTTTTCTCTTCCGTAAGATGTTTCAGCACCACAGGTAAAACTATGTGATGCAGTACTACAAAACATGCGGTTTTAGAGACGACGTCACCACACCAGCTCAGCCATTAACAGGTTTTTTACTCAGTATAGGTTACAAATGGCAAGCACATTTGAGCTGTAATAGTCGTCTCTGAAAGGCACGACTTAATACACGACGGTGGTTCATTACTGGCCGTTAGCAATCACTATTCAAACATAAATTATTCTGAATTATCTCAGATTAATTGCATCTGCTAAGATTTCTGCCCTCTCCGTAGCACTTGTAATTCAGTCAGATTGCGTTATAGAAGTTCTTATTCAATATCTTGGGATAAACCTCAAAGAAAAACCATGTGGATAATGATTCATGAACATCCAGCTTTAAAGTTACGAGGAGCGGCAGGCTTTGACTACAACTTTAGTTTTTAATTTACACCTATGGAAAGACTATGAAAACACAGTAGAAATATTAAGATCAAAGAAAATTCAATAATATATTATGCGTTAATTAAGAACTATTTAAAATTTGTAACAAAATTGACATGAAAATCACTTCTCCTAGTACTTGCTAATTTTTAAATTTATTTCACTGTATTTAAACACTATGCGTTATACGATTTTTCCGACATGGTTACTGAACATACAGTAGCCACTTCTTCCTTCCCCTCACCCACCTTCATCAAAGACTGTGGTGCAGTGGTTAAAACACTGGACCCTCATTCTGAAGTATCAGATTTAAATTGTTGTTTGTACATTCTGTTTAGCTTTCCCGTGGTTTCCCCATATCAACCAAGTCCGATTCCTGGATGTCTCTTTTGGGGAGTATATTTCCTTTCCCACCCTTGCCATATCCGGGCTTCTGCTACATATACGAGCCGTCGACTTGTATTTAAAAACTCAGATCTGCTTTTTTCCATTTTTTTTCATCCGCTCCAACACAGATATGTACCGCATTCCTTCCTAGCTTTAACATATGCGTTTTATGAATGGTACTGAAGGGGAAACGGAGATGACAGTGATAGCTAGAGAAAATACTATACCATACTTGTCGTTAGACACATTCTTCTTTACGTTTTATGTAAGAATTGCGATTATTTTATTACGCAACTGTCAGGCAATCTGGAACATTCCATGTTTCCCAATGTGAGTCAGTATCACAGTACTTCATAACAATTTCTTATACGATAATTACGCATTCTAGATCATCACAACAAAAAAATCGAGTCTGCGTAGTGGGCGCAAACTGTGAGAAACGATCGTGAATGCATGTGTGTGGGGAGCAGCTTGAAATCTTAGATCTGTGTGGTTTCATCAATCGAAAGTTCCCAGCATTCAGCCAGAGCACGATTTATGCGATCCAAATGCGGGAGACTTTACATATTATTACACCGAAAAACCAAAGAAACTGGTAAACCTGACTAATATCGAGTAGGACCCCCGTGAGCATGCAGAAATGGAGTAACATGGCGTGGCATGGACTCGTTAATGTCTGAAGTAGTGCTGGAGGGAACTGACACCATGAATTCTGCAGGGCAGTCCATAAATCAATGAGAGTACGAGGGGGTGTAGATCTCTTCTGAATAGCACGTTGCAAGGCATGCCAGATATGCTGAATAATGTTCATGTTCGGGGAGGAAGCGTTTAAACTCAGAAAAGTCTTTCTGGAGCCCTCTGTATCAATTCTGGACGTGTGGGGTGTCGCATTGTCCTGCTGGAATTGCCCAAGTCCGTCGGAATGCACAATGGACACGAATGGATGCAGGTAATCAGACAGGATGCTTCCGTACGTGATACCTGTCACAGGCGTATACAGACATTTCATTCCAACTGCACATGCCCCACACCATTACGGAGCCTCCACCAGCTTGAACGGTCCCCTGATGACACGCAGGATCCATGGATTCATGCGGTTGCCTCCATACCTGTACACGTCCATCCACGCGTTAAAATTTGCAACGAGACTCTTCCGATCAGCCAACGCATTTCCAGTCCAATGTCTGCGTCGACGGGACCAGGCGAGGAAAAAAGCTTTGTATCGTGCTTTCTCAAGGGTCCACGACTGAGCCTTCGGCTCCAAAAGCCCATATCGACGATGTTTCGTTGGATGGTTTGCACGCTGACACTTGTTGGTGGCCCAGGATTGAAATCTGCGGCAATATGCGGAACGGTTGCCCTTCTGTCACGTTGAACGATTCTCTTCAGGAATCTTTTGTCCCGTTTTTGCAGGATCTTTTTGCGGCCGCAGCGATGTCGGAGATTAGACGTGTTGCCGGATTCCTGATATTCCTGATATTCACGGTACACCCGTAAAATCGTTGTACGGGAAAATCCCCCCCCCCCCATCGCTACCACTGATATGCTGTGTCCCATTGCTCGTGCGCCGACTATAACACCACGTTCAAACTCACTTAAATCTTGATAAGCGGCCATTGTAGCATCAGTAACCGATCTAACAACTGCGCCAGACACTCTTTGTCTTACATAGGCGTTGCCGACCGCAGCGCCGTATTCTGCCTGTTTACACATCTCTGTATTTGAAAACGCATGCCTACGCCAATTCCTTTGGCGCTTCAGTGCATATTTCACTGATTCTATTCCTCCTGAAGTGTCTGGACACTGCCGCGCTGCCCAGCCTCGGGTGAAACATGATGTGACTCACACGGTTCCTGGCTGAAGTGGGTCAGCCGCTGTGTGTGGCAGCAGGGACGCCGTGCAGATAGCGGGACGACGCGACGCCGCGGCTGCAGCACGGCCCTACGCGGCGCCGTTGTTAAGTTTCCCGCAACATTCGGCACACGAGCCAGATAAAGTATATTTGCATACAAACGCGGTACACGGCCGGCCCCGGCATTAACACGTGTTTAATAAACATATTCCGGCCAGGAAACCGGGCCTCCCCCAGATAAGACCCCGGCTGTCCGTCCAGCGCCGCAGCCGCAGCCGCTGCCGCTGCCGGCCGGCGCCCGAGGAATCTCGTCCTTCTGCCCCGACACTACGCGCCTCTCGACTCGTCTAACGGTATGCACTGTCCTGGAAGGGCTACGCATGACGCGACCTGGGGTGGGTAGTACTCGGTTCCTACCGAGAGCAGAAGTCTATTGTCGCAGAGCAACTGCTTCTGCCTGTAAAATCTCTACGCATACCATCTCGCAAACTCAGCACCTACAATTTAAGTAGCTTGTAATAACCAAACTGGGGCTGAAATCTTGCCTTCCCTTATGTCGAAAGCCTCTAGATTGCTTTATGACTATCTGTGGTGTCACCGCCAGACACCACACTTGCTAGGTGGTAGCCTTTAAATCGGCCGCGGTCCGGTAGTATACGTCGGACCCGCGTGTCGCCACTATCAGTGATTGCAGACCGAGCGCCGCCACACGGAAGGTCTAGAGAGACTTCCTGGCACTCGCCCCAGTTGGACAGCCGACTGTGCCAGCGATGGTTCACTGACTACATACGCTCTCATTTGCCGAGACGATAGTTAGCATAGCCTTCAGCTACGCTATTTGCTACCACCTAGCAAGGCGCCATTATCAGTTACTATTGATATTGAGAATCATGTACCGTCCAGACCGACGTTCGTCATTAATGGATTAAAGTTAAGTATTCCACCAGCTACGTCCGTTTTTTTCTAAATTCTAATTTCCTTGTCCTGTTCCAGACCTCACGCCAGCCTGCGTGAGCTAAAACGGGTGCCTTTCGGCCTCCTCTAGTAACACGGTGTTGGCTCTCCTGCCAACCAAAACACTATTCTGCCAACGAGACCGCAGACTTGCACGAAACGTAAATAAACGTCGTATCAGAAATCCGCCATACACTGAAAACAGCAGACCATATCCTCACAAAATAATGAATATTATAAGAAGGTACGATAAATCACATAAATCTGGTAATTCATTGTTTCGATGAAGAGGCTGATAAAGGGACGTTTAGGACATACATATTGTGCGAAATTTAAGGGATCTTCCAAGTTCACGAAACAACATGAGAGACGGCGATAAAGCTGCACTAAAAGATGTCCATGCGACATTGTGACGTACGAAGTAGATACAAGCCAAATCGAAAAACCAACTTTGATTTCTACCGTAAATTACGTTATTTCCGTCGGTGGCTTACAGCTGCCCCCTCCCGAAATAGTGTCTGAGGCCGTCAGCGTAACTTTGGATAACGCCTTCCATTACAGGTCAGCTTGGGTTCGTACTGAAGACATTCTGGCTACAGTCGTTCGGCCTCGTGCGTAGCACACATGTCGAACTTGGTTTAGCGCCGTGGGGGGAAGGAGCTGACCACTCTAGACGCGTCACATCCTCATATTGCAAGTGTTCGTCCACTTGCCCATTATCGCCCATAATTGTGATCTGCAATGGTCAGGAGATCAAGCAGGTAATCGGCCCGCTACTTATGCTAGTTTATTTACCGTTATCCAGGGTCCACCGCGAGAAGACGAACTAATATGTATGTTTCTTTGTATTATTCCCTGCCATCTGCTTGAAAGACTGCTAAAAAATACGCTTAGGAATAGAAAATTCCTTGATATTATTGAGAATTCACGGGGCAAGAAAATGAAGTTACATAATCATCTCCCTCAAGGCTCCATCTTACCTCCTCTGCCCTTCCCTCCACCATAAATCATCATCATCATGTTTTGCTCTTTAGCAGGAATATTGCTGAAATTCCTGTTACAACATCTCCGAAATTTGGATACGCTGACGATTGGCACTAGCTACACAACACAAGTAAATTAAGAAGCCGGAAGATGTTCTAACAAATTGTCTGGTTGCAATGGGTAACTCCTTCCGTAAAACAAGACTCTACCCCAGTTCAAATAACACGCAGGTTTCATGCTTCCTCCTGCACAATAAACTTGCAAACATGAAACTTACAATTCATTTCAACAGTGTCATCTTGACACACAATAAACATATCTAGAAGTTACTTTAGAGAGAACATTAAACTATAACCGACACCCGACAAAGGTAACTGCAAAACTCCGTACAAGGAGTAACCTCAGAGAGAATCTATGTGGTGCCTCATGGAGCTCTTCGGCATCTAAGTTAGTTATGTTACGAACAACAGCTTTGGTTCTGGTTTGTTCAGTAGAATACTGATGGCCTCTCTGGGTTGACAACACAGCCTTCATGCCAAGTTAAGAACACTCCCATCTTCTGGCTACTAGTACTAAGACATATACCTCCACCATAACTGCGAACACATCAAGTACTCATTAGAGAATTATTTTAAAAAATCAACAAATTTCTTTTCATTCGTACTGTGATTACATGAACATCTAACGACTCCGCTCTACAGACTCACAGTTTGCGGAAGCTACGTACATGATTAGGAAATAACAGCTTCTATAGTGTGCAATACTGGTAAAGAGCCTAGGAAGATACTATAACGCGTATCTCAAGGAATTCCGATATATATATCTCAAAAACAGACTGACTTTGACCTCACAAGAAAATCCGCGGTAATTACAAACCAATTTCGAACCAACCGTGGCAAACGTGCGGTCTCACTGTATAAACAGCAACTAAATAATCTCCATAATGCGACTGTGGAGCAGGAAGGCGGACAATCTAGCAAAAACTGCAGACGTACTGACTGAGAGCCTACACGGGACAGTTCAGACATATGCGAAGAAAGTTCAGATAACTATGTTTGTAACCTGAATGTTAGTCTTAGTTCCGGTTCACCAACGTGATTTGTAATAATGCCAAAGGATAAATAAATAAAATCGCCTGTCAGATGGGCTCTAACAAATGCACCAACAAAAAGAAGGCACATACCCTTGGAGGACTTCATGCTCGTAGACGGAAGGTGTCGCAGCACCCGTGAAAAAGAACATGCGTCAAACGAGACGCGGTATATGTGCTTAACATGATAATACCTAGATGATAGCGATAATCTTTCTCCAGAAAAATACCGACTTACGTGTAGGCAGAACATTATCATCTTCTCTCCCAGATCAAACCAACGGTGTCAAATGTCTCTACATCCGTATGAGTACACTGTAATTCACACTTAAGTGCTTCACAGAGTGTTGATACTATCGCTTACAGGCTTTCACTTTTGCTATTCTGTCATTCTCAGTTGCATGTGACATTATATAGATAATTTTCAGGTTAGAGCATCTATATAAAACCGAACAAAACTGGCCTTTCTACCGCAAGCGCCCTGACTGTTATTAAACTGCGTAACTTGCCGTGGAAGCAAGTTTTGGATCATGTAACAAAGTCTCAGAGACAGCCTGAATTCCTTGATGAAAGGAAGAAATTTTTACAGCTTCGTGGTTGGTTTAAGAAAATATTGAGCTCATTCTCCATAACATTTATGTAGTCGGCGATTAGAAAGCTCTGCTTTTGACAGATCTGTACGGAAGCCGCTCCAGCCAGACCGCGGCTGACAGGTTCTGGCAGTCTCGCTGCTTACGTCAGATGTCGCCACGGAACCGGATCTCGGCATACATGTTTCTTTGGAAGACGGGAAGGATAGGAAAAGCCAGTGATGGGGAACACAGTCACACGCGTATCAAGGACAGGTGTACGTGTGCATCTCAGTCAATGCGAAACGAGTTACTGAGGATGCAGTTATTTCTTCAAAACGCACTAGGTTCGGTGAAGCTAGTAGAGCTCCACTAAGAAGAACAATTGGATGCCGAATAGCTGGCCTTCACTTCTCTACATACCCTCCAAATCGAGATTATATCTCAAAATATCCGACCTCACCACTGGGCCTATATCTCAAATAAGTCGTCCCATCTTCAAACAGGAAATAAATAAATAAAAATAAAGAGCATGGAAAATGTCACATACATTACAGGCCTCAGTAATCAAAGAGAAATCGAAAAACAAGCGGCATGTTGTTGTTAGTCTTTCCTCAGGCGTACCAGGAGTTAAATAGATCTGATATCTTCTAGTGAGTTTGGTGGTCCAGTTATTAAGACAGTACTTGTATTCAGAATTGCGAGCGCTCGTATCGATATAGATTTTTTTGTCTCTCTCTACATATTTCCTATCCCTTCTGAGTACCATGTGCGGGTTTAGTCATCTTCTTTCTGTGTACGTGTAAGTCTGACTGACAATCCGACATTTTCATGACAGTTCAAAAATGGTTCAAATGGCTCTGAGCACTATGCGACTTAACTTCTGAGGTCATCAGTCGCCTAGAACTTAGAACTAATTAAACCTAACTAACGTAAGGACATCATATACATCCATGCCCGAGGCAGGATTCGAACCTGCGACCGTAGCGGTTGCTCGGCTCCAGACTGTAGCGCCTAGAACCGCAAGGCCACTCCGGCCTGCTTCATAACAGTATCTCACGTCGCTAATTTTGTGCATATGACAGTTTTCAAGATAGGTACGAGCTCTGCTGCCAGTGAAATTTTCGACAATTTAAAATGCACCTAAGTACTTTCGGGCTCTTTACTAAATTTTGAGTTGTGAGTGAATAACGTTGGGCCTCTTCACAAACTCATACATTGTATTTCTACAGTCAGCATAGATAGCCATTGTTGGGAACTCCTCAGCACATCAAGTTAACATGAAGTTCCGCCTCTCTGGCCAACGACTGGCCAATAGGGAGCGAGCGACACACGTGTGATTCTCTGCCATATGGTGTCATACGGATGCGATAAAGCGGGAGTGGGGTCAGCAAACCGCTCTCCCGATCGTTTTCGGCTTCGAGGACGACATATCTGCTACTTCTGATTGTAGTAGCTCCTCAGCTGGTATCAAAAACTCCCTGGCAGTACCAGAAATTGAACCTGGGTCCGCCTCGTGGAAGCCAGCCGAGCTGAGCACTCAGCTACAGGGGCGGACAAGTTATCAAGTATTACCCACACATATAATTTCAGTCTAACAGCACTGAAAATCAGTGACGGTGATTAAGATATCATTGAGGCGTTCAATTTAACATATTCTTACAGTATAAGTGGGCATCGGAATCTGCCTTTCAACAATCTCTGTAACGTAATATCGTTTCGGGTCTTGCGGAAACGAGCTTTCTGAGCACTGAATGTCAAAACCTTTAATTTAGGGGCTGATTTTACACGCTTATGTTTGACACAAGAGATTACCGCGACAAGGCCGTAATTTCTTGTAACTGAAGGATTGGTAGGTCTTCTAGGACGCTTAGACGGGATGCTCTCTTTATTGGTTTACCCAAGTAGAGAGTTGTTTCCTCTACGCTAAAGTGACTGAGATAGGTGTTGGATATATTTCCATAACGTCTGGGAAAATTTGTCGGGACGTTATGATGTAAATAATAGTAATGGCAGATTCTTGTAACAAACAACTCTAAATATTGAATTTTGATTAGAGGAATAGGAGCAGAGAACAGAATATTCAAAAGTGAGGTAACGTCTCTCACTCTGCAATCAAAAAGTGCTAAATAACGGAAAGACCGAATATTAAACAAATTTTGGAAGTGACTCTATGATCGAATTGACAAAATTGGAAGTAGATTGCTGTACAGTGTGATGGAGAGGTCTCGGCAACCAGGTGTTCTCAGTACGCTTACGATAATTGTTTAAGATTTTTGAATTTTAGGACTAGAACAAAATGGGGGAGAAGAGGAGTTTGTGGCACAACTTGACTAGAAGAAGGGATCGGTTGGTAGGGCATATTCTGAGGCATCAAGGGATCACCAATTTAGTACTGGAGGGCAGCGTGGAGGGTAAAAATCGTAGAGGGAGACCAACAGATGAATACACTAAGAAGATTCAGAAGGGTGTAGGTTGCAGTAGGTACCGGAAGATGAAGAAGCTTGCACAGGATAGAGTAGCATGGAGAGCTGCATCAAACCAGTCTCAGGACTGAAGACCAAAACAACAACAGGACGTTAAAGATGTATTACAGGGGTCCGAAAGAATTAGGATCAAAGTTTGTGCAAGCAGCGGGTGGCCGTGTTCACAATTCTTACCATGGATGGCAAATACCAAGAGGACAAATGTTTGCTATTTTTGCCGATTTTAAAGTAAAAAAGTGTACTTCGAGTCTGAATACTTTTATTGTTTCCGGTTTTTATTAATTTTGAAGTGCGTGTATATGAAAGCTTAACCGAAGACAGCCAGATGATGGAAATTTGAATACTTAAACTCGTAGCTGTGGAAACATGCCTTACGGTTACACGTTAGAGAAACAGACTTTGTTGAGTTCAGTTACAGATGTAAACTATATTGCTTTTGTGACGACTAACATGTTTAAATCTGTGTGTCTGTGGACTCACTCCTTTCCATTCTACTGAAACTTTACAGTTGATGAACTCGTCGTCGACGGGACTCCTTGACGTGTCTGACCAGGGGCAACAAATGGTATAAGAATGCAAGCACAAAGTAAACTTTCTGTTAGAAATTTATTTATGACCGAGCTGAAACACAGCATCGAGCAATGACCGCTATAGTGTCAATAGTGTCAGACACGACCGTTTGGCCGCCAAAGTTGGCAGAGACTTCTACCTATCCAGTGATAGAGAGACAAGAAGCTACGATAATAAGGATACACAAGAGATGATATATTTAATTATTTGTCAGAAGAAATGCCATTTTTAAATCACTTTTCATTCCGTTAGCAAAGTTCCCAAGATGTGTCTGACTGAAAAGCCAAATTAGTTTTGAGAGAAAAGAAGAGCTTAAATCATAAAACCGATGTATAATAATTTATATATTCTTATAAAAATGTGTGACTGCTTAGGCTGCGTGCATGGGAAACGTGTGTTTCAAGATACCATGGTGATACATTCGACTGTTCGAACATTATCTGTACGAGATTATAGAGAAGTGCACTTGGAACGGAAACTTCGTAGCAGTATGGATAATTTGTCGTGGTACGACTCTCCTGTAATTACACAATTTATAAAAGCTAGGTTTCTCAAAGAAAGACAAAAGCTGATAAACAGTTTGGATGATTGGTTTCCAAAATAAAATTAATCTAAATGTAACTGCCTTGATGAAGACCTGCATGTTCATTACACGTATATTCCTGTACAATTTACGTTGTGCGTCCGCAGAAAGGTTTAATCAATATTATGCTTTTCATTTAAGTGCCACGGACTGGCAGAACTCAGATGTTTGTTGATGGCATACCTTTTGACTGTCAGGGTTGCGTTTTCTTAAGATTCTTCTGAAAGGGGACGAACTCAATCGTCCTGCTCGCTTATCGTCTCGTCTCGAACTGATGCTAAGCAACGGCGTGGGCCGCAGCAGGGAGCCGCGTCATGGCCGGCCGTTGTGGCCGTGCGGTTCTAGGCGCTTCAGTCTGGAACCGCGTGACCGCTACGGTCGCAGGTTCGAATCCTGCCTCGGGCATGGATGTGTGTGATGTCCTTAGGTTAGTTAGGTTTAAGTAATTCTAAGTTCTAGGGGACTGATGACCACAGATGTTAAGTCCCATAGTGCTCAGAGGCATTTGAACCATTTGAACTGCGTCATGTCGCGATATGGTGTTTACTTGAGGAGGACATGCAGAAAACAATCACTGCACACTATCCAGCGATAGCAAGACTTAACAGAGCTGATATCTAGTTACCCTGACGCCCGACAGCCATCCTGATGTAGCTAATAGAAAGTACAGCTTCTTACCGCCCCGGTCTGTAATTTTTCGAGACAGTCAACGACGTAAAGAAACTATCTCTGAAACAATATAAAATATTTACGTTGTACACGGGGTAAGCAGCGTTTATCTGAACAGGAAAAAGTGAATGATTATTTCAAAGTTACGAAATGGAAATGCTGAACAAACCTAATCGGCAGAACTCAAAGTAAACGCCTGACATCTGGCAAGAACGTTCCGCAAGAGGTGTTTTGTGGGCGATGTTTTGTTGACTAGAGGATGGGTAGGGGCAGGGAGGGGGGACATTTCAGGAGCCCGCCATGATGGTAGCAGCCTCTAGCCTAACAGTCAGCAGCGAGAGGCAGGTTGCCGGCTGCAGGCCGCAGGTCCCCGCGACCCAGAGCGGCCGCGCTAATAGCGGGTATCGCCGCCCCGCCATCTGGCCTTCTGGCGCTCGTGATGGCGGGGCCGCACGACCTGCCTTCTCTTCTCCTCCCCACTCCACCTGAACATCCCCACAGCCGCCAACTTCGTCTGCTCCATTCCTGGACTCCTTTTCTTGCACTATATATGGCATTAACACCATCTTCTCTGTCCTTCGATTATACATTTTATTCGGATCGGCTGAACGCTCCACAACGCTAATCACGTAACTTCTTCACTGATAGTAGTCTTCTGGAAAAGCTGACCTCCAACGTCGACACCCACGAAGCCGTACAACTGAAACGTATCAGAGCTTCTTGCACTGAAACGGAATTCAATCTGATATAGGTATGCGTATGCAAGTTCATAGATACGTGACGGGCGATGTGGCCGAGCGGCTCTAGGCGCTACAGTCTGGAACTGCGCGACCGCTACGACCGCAGGTTCGAATCCTGCCTCGGGCATGGATGTGTGTGATATCCTTAGGTTAGTTAGGTTTCAGTAGTTCTAAGTTCTAGGCGACTGATGACAACAGCAGCAATAGTGCTCAGAGCCATTTGAACCATTTGAACCATAGATACGTAAACATGCAGATCACGGCGCTGCAGTAGGCAATACCTCTATAAGACAAGTTGCTGGCGCAGTTGTTATATCGGTTACTGCTGCTACAATGGCAGGTTATCAAGATTTCAATGGGTTTGAACGTGGTGTGGTAGTCGATGCACGAGCGATGGAACACAGCGTCTCCGAGGTACCAATGAATTGGGGATTTAACTGGCCGACCATTTCACGAGTATACCGTGAACATCAAGAATCCAGTAAAACATGAAATATCCGACAGCGGTGTGGCCGGAGAAAGATCCTACAAGAATGGGACCAAATACGACTGAAGAGAATCGTTCAACGTGACAGAAGTGCAACACTTCCGCATATTGCTGCTGCTGGTCCATCAACAAGTGTTAGCGTGCGAACCATTCAACGAAACATCACTGATATGGACTTTCGGAGCCGAAGGCCGACTCGTGCACACTTGATGACTGCACCACACAAAGCTTTACGCCTCGCCTGGGTCCGTCAGTACCGACATTAAGCTGCTGATGACTGGAAACATGTTGCCCCGCTTCAGGTTGTGTCCACGGATGGACGGACACAGGTATGGAGACAAACTTGTGAATCCAAGGATCCAGCAGAGGAATGTTCAACTGGTGGAGGCTCTGTAATAGCATGTGGCGTATGCAGTTGGAGTGATATGGGGACCCTTATTCGTCTAGGTACCACTCTGAGGGTGACTCGTTGTAAACACCCTGTCTTATCACCTGCATGCATTCATGTTCATTGTGCATCCCGATGGACCTGGGCAATTCCAACAGAACAATGCGACACCCCACATGTCCGGAATTGCTACAGAATGGCTCTATGAACATTATTTTGAGTTTAAACACTTCCGCTGGCCACCAAACTTCCCAGTCATGAACATTATTGAGCATATCTGTGATGTCTTACAATGTGCTGTTCAGAAATCTCCACCCCCTCGTACTCTAACGGATTTATGGACAGCCGTGCAGGATTCATGGAGTCAGTTTCCTCCAGCACTACTTCAGACATCAGTCGAGTCCATGCCACGTCGTGTTGCGGCGCTTCTGCGTGCTCGCGGAGGCCCTGGACGGTATTAGGCAGGTGTACCAGTTTCTTCGGCTCTTCAGTGTAGTTCAGTGACGTTTCTTCTATTTTCGAATTACAGACAATGCACGTCTATACCTGGCATGGTAGAATGCTATTCCACGATACCAAAACTCTTCACAAACAGAAATGAACACGCGATGGTTGCTTCTCTCCTTTACTAGCTCTGGCAACAAAGACTTCTTGTATACGAACCGACACCACCATCGATCTTTCTGGTGTACGACGGTTCGAATGCAAAATATTAGGTACAAAAACCTTGAGTGCGCGCACAAAGTACCAGATTCCTCCGACAGTAAGCATAACTGCAGAGTGTTTCAAAATGGTGTCTGTAGGTGAAGCACGTGGCAAACAGCCTGTTGAAGTGATATTTCTCATTACGGAGAAAGAAACTTCGGGGAATGTTCACAAAGGTTTGTGTCAAGTCTACTGAGCACCCGCAGTCGACAGTACAGTTAGTTGCTGGGTACAGAGGGCGAGGCCATCAGAAGGTGCTTCGGCAGAACACAATTTGTAGACATCGGGGAGAGCTTCCATGACTACTGCTGCGAGATTATGTTCTCATTCGGGAGGATCGACGAATTACAACTCGGCAGTTGGCGCTGCTGCTGTGAGCAACCCAGGGATTGTTCTTATTCAACACGCTAACCCTCGGCCTCAGACAGGTTTAAGGATTTATGAACACAACACGAAACCGATTTGGAACCCCGATTAGTTCCGTCGGACTTTTATTTGTTTGGGACATTAAAAGATATCATTCTTGGAAGAGATTCTGAGGACGATGAGCTGATTATCTGTGGTGTGAACAAATGGCTTCGTGCCTAGAGTAAGGGCTGTTACAAACAGGACATATTCGCCCCTGTGTTTCAGGCTGGAAAGAGATTACGTGTAAAAATAGGGTGTGTGGATGAAACACCATTCTTCCATGCGTATATTTTCCACTCTGTGGAATAAATAATTGTTAAAGAAAAACATGTTTGGCATTACTTTTTTTCGGCGACACTCCTATCTTAATATCCGAGGTAAGCTCCATCAAAGACAGTGTATGAGCTACGAAGACCACTTATCCATGTTACATCTATAAGGCATGAGCAGACGAATGTTTCGATATTTACATTAAAAAGATGAGAACACGCTTGAGGAATAAATATACCGATAACAAAACGAGAGCACAATATCTGAGAAGCGGATGTCAGGAGACAAGGCCCACCTCTTCCACCTCCCGCTCTCTGTGCCTCTCGGCCTCCTCTCTACTATCCATCTCCCTGTCCCATTTCCTTGCCCATCACCTCCTCCCTCCCTTATAACTGTTCATCTCGTCCTTCCTCTCGTATAAGTTTCTATCTCCTTGTTCCTCCACTCTCTGTCTCCGTCTCCTCCCCCAACCCTCTTTCGCCACCAACTCCACCCCAATAAGAGAATGGTGGGGTACACGAAAGGAGTCTCTGAGAAGATTACGATGATCTGCGATCAGAATGATAAAAGCAACCTCAGAATATGATTCAAAATATCCTGACGGCTGATCCTTTCACACCAGAAACATACATACATGAGCCCTTTTCAGGGCCACAGTTATCCATTAACATAGAAGGCATAACACCAGTCAAAGAAGAACTGCTACGAGAACTATGCAGTTAACATTAGTGCCATATACTGTGCATATAAGAGACGCATAGAAGTTGTGACATACGCAGACCAAAAATAGACGGAATGCGTCTCGCCAGCGAAAGACCACATGATAAATATGAAAGTGCTATCTTTGTTCATCCAGATATGCAGATCTTATCCACAGCATTCACGGATGAAAACAATATTGAAATTCTTACTCTAGAAGCAGTTAATTGCACCATTACATCGCTTTATAAACCACCTGGTGCTGAATTCACTGTTAACAAACCACCCAGTTTTCTAAATAAACATTTGCAGATTGTGATCGGCGATTTCAGCAGCCATAGTACCGTTTAGGGCTATGATCATGGAGATGAGAATGGGACAGCAATAGTAGTGTGGGCAGAAGCAAGTCACCTGACTTTAATCTATGATTCAAAACTGCCTGGATATTTTAATGTGTAAAATCTGTCTGCTCCCCAATACCCAACTCGCAGCATTGACCAATAATGTGTCAATTATTTGCTGCTACAAGACCACAGAAGGTATTTTTACGGAGAAGGTTTAATTTTAAGAAGGCTGATAGGTCAAGATTTGCAGGATTGCTGCACATTGAAGTATCTTATATAGAGCTAATACCCGAATGCTATGACACCTTCACGGCAGCTGTAAAGAGATGTTCGAGAATGTCTTTTCCTCGCGGCTGTCGAACATCTTATATCCCCGGGCTTACTTCAGACCAGGCCACACTAGTAGCGGAATACAGCTACTTATTTGAAGAAAACCCTTTCAGTGAAGCAACTGTGGAAGCAAGGAACAAGCTTGTTTCCTCTAAAAGGGAGATAAAAAGGGATAAGTGGATAAAAATTATAAAAAACTTGGGTCTGTAAAGAGACATCCATAACACTTGGAGACTTCTGAGACGCCTAAACAATGATCCGACTAAGACCATTACATATCATAATATCACTGCCAGTCAAATAGCACATCAGTTACTGATGAACGGGAAGCCAGCATACAGATCATAAAAACCGAAATTGCAAAAGAGAAGACCAAAAGGAGAGTAATGACCTAACATCATCATTCAGCATGGAAGAACTACAGAAGGCTATCAAATAAAGTAAAAGTGGCAAATCAGCATGCTTCGATGATATACGAACCGAGCGGCTCAGATACAAAGGAATGGATTCTCTAACTTTTCGATAACCGTGTAAGCAGAAACCAAATTCCAAAGGTACGACGGAAGAGTCGAGCGATTGCTTTACTGAAACCTGGCAAAGAAGGAAATTTTCCAAAGAATTTTAGACCAGTTGCACTACTTTGTCATGTTTACAAATTGCTGGAAAGACTGATTTTGAATCGCCTATCACCTGCAATTGACCCCTCACTTATACCTCAGAAATCCGTATTTCGTGTAGGTAAAAGCTGTACTGGACAGTTGTTAAATCTCACACAGTTTATAGAAGATGGGTTTGAAGCTCGGAAGGTGACAGGAGTGGCATTTGTCTACTTATCAGCGGCATATAATACGGTCAATCACCAGCTACTACTAGTTAAGGTCTACAATCTGACCAAAGATTTAGGTCTAACCAGACCCATCGCCTCCCTTCTGCAGAACCGCAGGTCCCTCGTCGACTTTCAAAGACAGCGTAGTTGATGGAGACTACAGAAGAATGGCCTCCCGCAAGGAAGTGTTTTGACTCCAATTGTGTTGAATGTATACACGAACGACCAACCTATAGTCCCAAACACCAGGAGCTTCTTATATGCTGACGACCTCGCTCTAGCCACCCAGAGCATAGATTTTGAATAAGTGGAGAACAACCTCACGAATGCCCTTGGAAACCTATCCAGATACTACAACGCAAAGCAGCTAAAAGCAAACCCTTCAAAGACCCAAGTGTGGGCTTTTCATTTGAGGAACAAGGAAGCCACTCTCAAATTGAAAATAATATGGTCGGGGGTTGAATTGGAACACTACGAGACTCCAAAATGTCTAGGAGTGACACTCGATAGATGTCTCACTTTCAAAAAGCACTGCATGAAATGTGGAAGTCGAAAGTCTCCACCAGGAACAATCTCCTACGGAAACCGGCCGGATCACAGTGAGTTAGTTATCCTGAAACAATCCGAACATCTGCAATGGAACTATGCTATTCTGTGGCAGAGTATGCCTGTCCTTTTTGGTATAATTCAACTCATGACAAGCAGGTGGATGTAGGTATCAAAGAAGCCTGTAGAATTACAACAGGTTGCCTGAAACCCACTCCAGTCGAATGGCTTTACCACCTCGCAGGAATAGCACCACCACCTGTTCGAAGAGAGATAGCTGCGAACAAGGAAAGAAAGGCAGTGGAGCAGGAAACAACTCATCCTCTGTGTGGGCATGAACCGCATCCGCAATGACTGAAGTCAAGGAAGAGTTTCCTTAGGACAACAAAGGAACTTAGAACCACTGCTAGGTTGCAACTATGGAGGCCTACGACCTACCTTTCCCCCTGTTTGGAAAAGACTTGTTGAAGCTTTACCTCCAGGTCATGACAATGAATGGACAACTTGGAAGTCCCTGAGTAGACTGAGATCCGGAGTTGGAAGATCAAAAGTTAACCTGGCAAATTGGGGATACACTGATCCAAATGATATTCGGTGTGACTGTGGAGAACAGACAGTTCGCCACATGCTTCGGTGTCGATTGTATCCAGTCTCCTTTACAGAAGATGACCTTCAGCACGCAACAGTAAATGCACTGGAAGTGGCCAAATTTTGGTCAAAAGTAATTTAATCATAATTGTATAAAATGTATGTTTCTGACACGAGCATAATAAGAGAGAGGTTGGTGGTTCTTACCCTAACAGTATTTCTTTCGGATAGTAGGCCGGCCGGAGTGGCCGAGCGGCTCTAGGCGCTTCAGTCTGAAAACGCGCGACCGCTAAGGTCGCAGATTCGAATCCTGCCTCGGGAATGGATGTGTGTGATGCCCTTAGGTTAGTTATGTTTAAGTAGTTCTAAGTTCTAGGGAACTGATGACCTCAGATGTTAAGTCCCATAGTGCTCAGAGCCATTTGAACCATTTCGGATAGTAAATAAAATGTGTACCGAGTTTCGCTGAAATCGACCCAGAGGCTTACAAGATTTTCAATCGCGACTTCACTGATGTACGAGCATGTCAGATGTTTCACAAACAATGTACCTATCTGAAACATTTTTGTTTCAGGTAGCGAATTTCGTCCTACAGTTTCGTTTTCACGCAGCTCTGTGTTTAAGACGTCTTGCTTCCTGAATTAAGTGTCAAATAATGGTAAAATTTTGGAAGTACAATCATTGATATAATTATGTGACTGCTGTCTGCAAAATGTATTGGTAGTAAAGGAATGGTAAATTAAAACTTCATGACTGATTCGGTAGATATACTGCGTGAACAGCGAAAATCATTTTGTGATTGGTATCCGCGAGAAAAGGTTTTGGTTCAAATGGCTCTGAGCACTATGGGACTTAACATCTGTGGTCATCAGTCCCCTAGAACTTAGAACTATTTAAACCTAACTAACCTAAAGACATCACACACATCCATGCCCGAGGCAGGATTCGAACCTGCGACCGTAGCGGTCGCGATTCCAGACTGAAGCGCCTAGAACCGCACGGCCACACTGGCCGGCCGAGAAAAGGTTTTGTAAGGATTTGAAATTACGTGTAAAGTTTGTTCCAGGTATGTAAGTGCTCTCATTCTCAAATAATGGGCGAATAAAGTCTGGGTAATTGCCCGTCGTGAGCTACACTTCTTCTTCAGCCCTACCCCACCACTTCTTTGATAGGCAGACACTTCTTAACTCCAAGTGTATCAAGTTTGGTTCAGACCCGGTAGAAGGAGATGTGGGACATACATACACAATATATAGGTAGTTAAAATTTGGTGCAAAAATGAGAAATACTAGATAGAAAATGAAATATTTTTTTTTATTTTTGGAGTATTTGTTTGTCATTAAAGAATAAGAAATTTCGCATGTTTGTATCAAATTTAATTTATTTTCATACAATCAGTAATTAGAATTAAATATGTTAGTTTCCTTAAAGAACACTGATTACATATTTGTTAACAAATTTACCCATTCGATAACGCATCAGTTACTGGCGACTATGTTAATAAGCTCGAAATGTTTTCTACTTAATCGCAGTCGAAAATCGTCTGCTCTTCAAAGGCAACTTTTTTTCAGTTTTCATTTTAATTAAATGGTAATATTTTAAATTAGTTATTTATTTTCAGAATTGCAGCGTACTGTTTCAGGGAACCGATATCCGGGTTTCAAAGTCTGGCTAGAATTATGACAAAAACCGAAGAGGACAACGCCGTATATAAACTCTTTTGCTAGAGGCAGAGAGGGGAGCCACCGGCGTACAGAGGAACCAGCGAAATCGTCTTCAATATTAGTCAGTTTTTATCTGCTGCTGCATTAAAGCCTCCTGCACACTGCCACCTTTTCACTGCATCCTCGCCTCTGTCTTTCCTTGTCTAGCAAAGGGCTTCCATTTCTATGGTGGCTTGTCCTTCCCACTTCAATATACTATGACAGCGATATCGTCTCGAGACGAGAGAGACGCTGCTAGTCTCCAAATTGAGCCCTAGAGAAGCTCTCAGGTAGCCGCGCAAGAGGAGTGCAGCAGTTGGAGCCTGTGACAAGGCAAGGCCGCCCGACGCTCCGGTACTCACCACTGCGGTGTTTGTGTGCTGCCCATCATTAAGTGACATTCACGTAGCCGTATACTACCCGGCTCTTCTTTGTTTGCGCTACGGACTTCGTTCTTGGATTTCGACTAGTCGCCTTCTACTTTGGTTACGATCTGGCTAGCGATTCTCTTTTTAAATATTTTACTAGCGCCTACCACTCCTCTGCCTTTACAGTGTTCAGAAATTTGTCATTACCGAGCGCGATGGAAAACCCACCCCAATTAAGACTATGGTTATAATCATATCTTTCAACTCAGTTAATTTCCTGATCCATTTATTTGTTAACCCCTATCCCCTAGTAAGTCCCTTCATAAATATCTCCAATAGTAGCCGAACAACCTCCTGTCTTGGAACTGGCTCTCCGACTTCCTTAATAATTTGCACTATTTTATTTTCGAGGTGTTCGTTATACATTCCTTTTATCTTATTGTAAATGATTTCAGGCCTCCTTTCAAACACACTTTATTAAATTCTTCCATTAGTTGCTGAAGTACATCTGTATTAGAAAGTATACAGTTTAGTGTCACCATCAAAACAAACCTACCTCCAAATTTGGTGAGCGGTTCTTCAATGATAATAAAGCGTTTTTTACAATGCTAGTAAAATTCAAAAAATAACAATTACTTCATGTTACGTACATGTTGTTGCCTATTAAAGTTTGTCGCTATGCATTTTAAGCTAGTGATTAGGCAAGTGCTAAAAATATACAGAGTGTTTAATAATTCTTGTTACAGGATTGAGGAACTGTAGAAGTGGGCCTAGCAGATGAAGTTTTGATAAGAAATCCATCCCTGGAAATGTACCATTTGTATGTAACGTAAGTCTGAAAACTGGATCAGTTTTAATCGCGGTACGGCGGAGACGACGAGCTCTACCTGTTTGGTCTACAAGGGCCCTCGTCTTAGGCAATATATTGAGTACTCGTCGTTGGATTCTCTTCTGCGGAACGGAGGACGTCCTTTTCAGTGTCGAGAGTGCGGTGTGTAAGCGAAGCACCACAGTCAACCCTTCTATCTGCGAACGCACCAGTTTCCCGCATCCGTTGCTGTAGGTCAGCGGAAGTGTTATGTGATGTCATAATTCCAACAGGGACTGACGACACCCTTTTCTCCGGTCGTGTACGTACTATGGCGTACGAGAACTGGCAATGATTCGACCTTTAAACTTATTTCATAGGCAAACGGTACTTCTCTGGATACGGGTTCATCACCAAAACTTTATCTACTAAGTCCCCTGTACGACTCCTGCAGCCAGCAACGACACGTCTTCATATGAAGCACTTGTATAACGATTGGAATTCACGATATCCAGTGTTTTATGACGCTATACGATAAGTTCGTTTATTTGGATAAAAGCGTATGGGGCCAATAGGTGGCAAAATGAATTGCCGAAACTGGTTGCTTTCAGAATAAAGTAAAATATCTTTAAGTATACGGCAGTTGGTGTAGATTACTGAGATTGCAAAAATTCTCAAAGCCAAACTACAGTCTCTTCTAACAGCCTACAAAATATTTTAGCATGTTGTCTGTCTAACATCCTCCCTGAATGCTACCCAAATGCCTCTCTCACTTACAGTTTTTTTTTTTTTTTTAAGTTGGAAGCTAATATCGTTTTTGGAATTTCAGGTACATCAAACACGCCTTTTTTCATTTTCGCTTCAGACAGATGCTTTCTTGCAAAGATGCCTGAAACATACCTTATTTCTTTGGAATAACAAATATGAAGGCTTTTTTCTAATTTTCTAGGATCTTCAATATATGTATTTTATACGTTTGCAGCACCGACGACTCATTAAAAAATTGATTTTTACTATCTTCACTTACAATATCTTCAGTGAGACTTCAATTTTTTTTACAAAAATATATATTGAGATAACCTCAGATGAAATTAGTCACTTTTGATAGCTAGTTGATAACATTTAATGAACATCCATAGGTCTGAACATGATAAGTAAATGTGATCGAAATTAGTTATCAAGTCTTTCTAATTGCAACTAACACTGTGAAAATAAATCTTTTAAAATTTTATACATTTTCAGCATCTCTCATAACAACATCACGTATTATTGAAATCTGCAATGTCGCTCTAAACTTTCATCATCACAAACTCAAACCACTAAAACCATTAAAATTTAAAATATTAAAAACTGAGTGTTAACTGTATTCCATTGTGGGTGATAGAACGTTTTGTTATCATATTAGAATTCACTACACTGAAAACCACAAGAATAAGCCACTTCCATTAAAAAAAACTCTTTTCATCGTTGGCCTGTATAAATGATACTGGTTCTCTAATCGTTTTGTTCTTTGACAAGGCAGGAAGGAATTTCCTTCAGCCACGGAGAGGCAACGAACATTTTCTATTAAGTCATACATGTTTCAACAAGTATGGCGATAAATTTCCGGGCAGCGATTACCAGTGCATTATCATGTGTTTATCAACAGTTGGGGACCTGTGTACCTCAGTAATCGAAATAATTAAGTAAACTGTTCCGATGATGGAAATTTATGTTTCATTGCTACAAAATTGTTGACAACCATCTGATAAATAGTAAAATCTGTTTTTCATGTAATAATTCATTTGCAATCAGTGCTTAGGGGCACTTCATGTATGATGCAAATAAACCCGTTAACTTTATAACACTTAACCGTGTTCTTTATGTTGCTCTTCCAGGGACACACACAACAGCAAGCTGCTCTGGCAGTGATCTCTTTTGGGAGGTTATTTTCCCATAATATCTCTTGATCACTGAGCATCACATCTTCTTCAACATGATAATTGTCAATGCACTCATCATTGTGTATTCTTATTGCGCCCAGGTCGTCTCCTCCTCCAGCATCACTTTCATCTTCGCTGTTAAGTATCCTAAAAATCTGCTCCTTATATTATTTTTCCCATTTTCTGGAAATCTGACTGATATAATAAAAAGAATCTGTTACGTCTTGAACCTGTATAATTATAATCATTAGGCTTACTATTATTATTATTATTATTATTATTATTACTATTATTACAGTTGCTGAAGCATTAGCAGAGTTTTATGAAACTTCATTGAAACGGAGAGATGGAAATACGAGTGTTGTACAGAAAGTAAGTTACGATTGGTAGTGAAATGGAAACTACAGTGAAAACCAGGAACATTTTATTCTCTACATAATCGCCACTCCAACTTCGAGTTTTTTCGTAGTGTTGTATCAACTTTCCAATATCTTCGTCATAGACAGCTGCCCCCTGTGCTTCGACCAGTTATCTGCACTGGTCTGCAGCTCGTTGTCTGTGGAAAAATTTTGTCTTCATAGCCAGCGGTTCTTGTAAGCAGAGATGAGACTCTGTGGGAGCCAATTACGGACTGTATTGTGGGTGATCAAACACTTCTCATCGGAAACGCTGCAGGAGCGTCTTCATTGCCCCTGCACTGTGCGACCGAGAATTGGAAGGAAGAAGGAAGTGTTCGACAGTTGTGTTATGTGAGCTGCATGACACAGGCGAAATCTCTAACCAGGCCCTCATACTTGGCGGGAGACGCTATTCCCTACGCATCTTTCGTGCTCACTGTTCACTCAAGTCTGAAAAGAGCGACGCGACACGGTCGAAGGGCATACTATAGATACTGCCCAAAACATCTGTGCAAAGCTTTACCAGATTTTCCCATTGGTTTCCATTTCGTGACCGATCGGAACTTACTTTCTGGACAACCCTCGTAAATACACTAATTTGACGAAAGTGAAGGGATACCTCTATGCACGTGTAAAGATGGTGGTAGTATATCGTACACAAGGTATAAAAGGGCAGTGCATTGGCGGAACTGCCATTTGTACTCAGATAATTCGTGTGAAGAGGTTTCCTATGCGATTATGGCCGCATGACGCGAAATAACGCTTTGAACGCGGAATGGTGGTTTTAGCTAGACGCATGGGACATCCATTTCGAATTCATTAAGGAATTCAGTATTCCCAAATCCACAGTGTCAAGAGTGTCCCGACATTACCAACTTTCAGAGATTACCTCTCACCACAGACTAACAACCAAGGACAGTGGCGTCTCCGTAGAGTTGTCAGTGCTAACATACAATGGATACCGCGTGAAATAACTGCAGAAATCAATGTGGGGCGTATCCGTTAGTACAGTGTGGCGAAATCTGTCGTTCACGGGCTATGGCACCACAAGACGACGCAGTGATTCCCAGCAGCACGACGTCGGCTGCAGCGCCTCGGCTCGTGATCGTTTAGGCTGGGCCCTATAAACAGTGGCCTGGTCAGATGAGTGCCGATTTCAGTTTGTAAGAGCTAATGGTAGGTTCCGAGTGCAGCGCAAGTCCCACGAAGCTATAAACCAAGTTTTTAACAAGGTACTGTGGAAGCTGTTGGTCACTTCATAGTGGTGGGGCTGCGTTTGCATTGAGTGGAGTGGGCCCTTGTTATGTTCTGCACCTTGGAGACCACTTGCAGTCATTCAGTGGCTTCATGTTCCAAAATAATGATGGAGGTTTATGGACGACGATGAGCCATGTCCACAACTGTTAGTGATTGGTTTGAAGAACATTGGGACAGTTCGAGCGAATGATTTCGGCACCTAGGTTGCCCGACATGAATCCTATGAAACATTTATGGGACATAATCGAGAGGTTAGTTCGTGCACAAACTCCTCGACCGGCAACACTTTCGCTGTTATGGACGTCTATACAGACAGCATGGCTCAATATTTTTGCAAGGAACTTCCAACCACTTGTCACGCCGGCGGTGGTGGGTGAGACAGGAGCGGCAATTGAATTTTTGTTTGAGGCTATTAGAGGTCTTGAGGACACTATTTATCTTTTGGAGGGAATCCAACCTAGTGACAGTTAGCTGGATAGGGTGCGGGCACAGTTAATGTATTTAACTAATCGGATAGCAGATTTAAGCACGTTAGATTTGGAAGATCATCACAAAAAATTAACCATTGGGTTGGGAACTTTGGTGAGTGCATTACAGCTTAAGCTTACGTGTTTGGAGTTGGATGGGAGGAAGGTTGAAGATAGGGACTTGCGCTGTTAGGGAGAGACTGAGAGCCAGTACGGGGGTGGTACTGTTACATCCTCTGTCAAGTTAGATGTTGTGTTTGCCAAGTTGCCTAATCCTCTGGCGTATTTCTTCCGAGATATTACTGAATTGGTTATGTAGCGACTAGTTCAGGTGGAGAAATTATTGTGGTTATTGGTTCGCCTAGAGCAACACGCGGCCGCCTTCCTTTCGTGTTCCGCACCAAGTAATTTTGTCGTTGTTGTACCCGTTAGCTAGAGTCGAGTTGCAGAACCATCTCTCGCGAGTCATGGCGAAAGGGTTTTCCTTGCAGCAGTTAAGGGAGCTCGTAATTATGCGAAGGTTGGCCACCAGAGTTCGTAAACAGCAAGAGTGTCTTTACAGCTGAGAAGTGCAGCGGGGTGAGAAGCAGTTAGATCAGTACGTCGATAGAGTTCAGACAGCCTCTTTGGCCTTGCTAATTGAGTTACATAAACAAGAATTGGTCTCTATCGTTCTTAGGGGAATGCGTGCGGCGGGCAAGTCGCATTTAGTCTTCCCTAAGCGGCCTTCAGCCTGGGAAGAGTTCCTTGACGTGGTCGTAGCAGCATCCGCATTACCATCTGAGAACCATGTACGTCACGAGGTTAAGGGGCGAGACGTCGGCGCTGATTTCGCAATATCTACATCCGCTGAAGTTATCAAAAGGGAACCCCGGCGTTGTTTCAGGTGCGCCAGTTGGATCATTTGGTGCGCTCTTGTCATCATCATGTTGTCAGTTTCTGCATTACACCGAGCAAAAGGAGATCGTACAGGATATGAGAAGGTGTCCCATGGTTTCTGTCACCTCAGTGTTTAGTAACACTGTACTTAGGTACGTAGTTTTCCAACGATGCTACTAGTGAAAAACACAACCGTTTCAAACGAGTTTGCACCTGCTACTTGATTGGGGTCTATGTGTCCGAATGTTAGCTGCAATACCAAAGTGCTGCCATTTTCTCGAAATATTTTTATAAAGTGAGTGTGGAATGCAGTACTATGGCAGTAGTCCAGGGTGTCGGCGGGATGACAGTAAAGTGGCGAGTGAGTGTGGGGGCCAGTTTATCGGGTAGGGAGCGTACCCGGCGAGAGAAGGGCAGGGCACGACCGCGGACGGCCCCTTTGATCGGGAGCCCGTGAGTCATTACGGGGTATCCGCGAGCCCATCTGGCCGCGGCCCGCCCCAGGCCACGCCGCCGGGACCGCGGCCGCAGCGCCCGCCAGCGCCGCTTCCGGCTGCCGCCCGCGCTCACCGCTCAGCCGGACACCTGCCGCCGCGCGTACAGCCGCAAACCGCCAGTACTTCAGAATTCTGTAGACCGACACGTGAAATACGGGCTAAACTAAACGACGACCTCATCCAGTCACATGTGAGGCGTTTTTCTGCGAGGTTTATAACCATAGAACGCCCAACATACTAATGCATTCAAGAAATCTCGAACCAATTTAATTAATTTTTCATTTATTTTAATTATGGGTGTGAATGAACTAGAGACAGGTTGAAAGAGAGAGCTTTAAAGTTAAAAGAAAGTGTGAGGTATCAGTTGAGCTGTTTAGCATACCCTTAAGATTCTATAACTTCGATCCCCTGCGACGTGCAAGGATAGGAAGCTCCCCATAAGATCATGCAAAGCGGAGAGAAACAATGTCGTGCAATGGACAACGTAGTATTGAAGGGAAATTACAAGAGGTGGTCCAATTAAGCGTGAAAGTATCGGTACCACACCTCATATGGATATGTCAATGCAGGGCTCACCTAACTACAAAAAGAAACTAGCAGCCATCATAAAAATTTCGTTTATTAGTATAAATCATCAAACAAATAACGTGCCCATTGACTCAAGCTTATATGCAATTAACGAGTAGTTCAAAAATGGTTCAAATGACTCTGAGCACTATGCGACTTAACTTCTGAGGTCATCAGTCGCCTAGAACTTAGAACTAATTAAACCTAACTAACCTAAGGACATCACACACATCCATGCCCGAGGCAGTATTCGAACCTGCGACATTAGCGGTCGGTCGGCTCTAGACTGTAGCGCCTAGAACCGCACGGCCACTCCGGCCGGCAATTAACGAGTGGACATAGGGTTGTAATTATGAGCTGTATCCTTGTCACACGTGGTTGGACAAAAGAAATCATAACATGACATTATATCACAGAAAAGGCCAATGACTGGGAAATGGTTAGTGATTCAAACCCCAGAAAAGCAAGTATGAACACCAATAGATTCATCAGAGTGCATGATCGGTCCAACTAACTGGCTGCAAATGCTAAACCAGCGCAGTTAAACCCTGATGCAAATTAACTATACTCATGTGACACTCGCCTCGTTGATTGCATCGGTGGTTCATTTTTACCACTCTTACAAGGCGTGAGTCTGGAAGACGACAGCAGTAAAGGGTGGAAATTCTGAGTCCAGCGCTACCTCTGTACTCTGCTCTGTTGGAGACATTTCTTGCTGCCACTGCCTAAAGTGGAGTGGATTTTCGATGGTGCCCCTGAAGCAAGTGTTTCTTCTATTTCTTGGTAGCAGCGTGTCTTCTGAATTTATTTACTCTTTGAAAATTACCTGGATCTGCCAGCATAGCAATCTCTCCTGCGAATTGCACGAGACCTTGTGACTTCTCACCAATAATAGTTATATAAACAATTTTAACAAATTGGATTTTGTCGTGGTTAACCATAATGGTCCAACCAAAAGGCTTGCACATAGATAAACATGGAAAAATGAGCCTCCTACCGAAGTAATTATTGTTAGCCAGTCACAATCCTCATTGCTCAAATTTAAACTAAAACTTTCTTCATGGCGCAGCTTTGGACAATGGTCAGTCCGACGATATCAAGTTCTGAGTACTTACGTTGCTTGCAGACCTTTACCTCGCGAAAAACCATTCCTTTTAGCATCTCGCACAATGTAGATTTCATGGCACACAGGACCACCTCCTGCACAGACACAGGACACAGTGACTTCCGTGTCCTTTAACTGGTAGGGAGCTGCTTTCAGCTCAACGAGTTTATAACACTTGGTCCTTTCAAGTTAACTTTCCTATCATGATCCGGTTAAAGAAAGCTTCCAAGGCTCCAGAAATAAGTGGCCACCTCACAAAAAGGAAATAAGAAGAGGAACTGCAATCATTGGCAGTAGTGAATAAGGTCCACAGTTTTCATGCAGTGCTAAATAATCGACTGTGCTGATCATTGGGATGTTCATATTACATTACCAAATAAGTTACAGTACAGTTTGGGCATAAAGTGCCACTTAATAATAGGTTAAAATGGTCTGTGTGTCCCGTTATCATACTGTATGACAAACATTTCAGCAGCAGTTGAATTCATTTTTTGTTTATCTTATGTTTACATGTATTCACAGTCCTACTCTGTTACTAAATGAGTTTGTTCATGATCACAATTTTGGCCTGTTATGTCATTCTAAGCTGTCAGTTACGACACCATAAACTGCTTTAAGACCAGTTCAGCTTTACATTCGGTTCTCTGCTATTGCTCTTCTTATCTCACTATGAAATTTGTCAAAACATAACCGCCATTTCAAGAATACACTGCCCCCATGTCAATAATGTTTACGAATTCAGTATGTTAAAAAGGCAGGAGTCATCGTCTTTTTTAAAAGACTTCATTAGAACAAGAACAGCATGTCAAACCAGGTGTCTAAGCATGAATTCCCCCCATGCTGTTATAAACAAATTATTTACTATAATAACTACTATTGTAATCATTTAGTTTGCACGCTTAATTTTCACTGTATATCCACTAGTTGTGATATTTGGCACGTTCTATGAACGTGTTAGGTGCTGCCACTAAGGCTCTTATCTGCTATATCACAGATACATTTCTACATAATGTCCATGTTTTACGTTACTTTATCAATTACAATTTTCTTCAACACTGCTGTGTTTCCAATAGGGGGCTGAGAGAACGATCGTTACTTGCAAATATGGATGGAATATATGGTCTCTGTATCTCATCACAGATTAATAATGTAGTAATCATTTATCTGGTGCGATACCTCAGTTATCTTTGTTTCTGTGAAAATACTTTCAGAATGTACGTACAGATGCAAAATTACTGAGATGCACCTGTTGTTTATGCGCGAACAGCGTCGTTGTGCTGCTCTTCTGTCTCATTCAGCAAACCTTTTATACGAGGCGCATATTGGCGAATTCTTCACCAGTAAGTCAATCCATACCGGCGTGTGTATCACTCCACGTTAAGGTACAAACAACGTCACCGTACCGTGAGTGAATGAAAAAGTATGTTTTCGAACAAGATACACAGATCAGTTGTATCGTTCTGCAGGTAGTTTTACTGCAATACTGGAACGAAGATAAACGGCGGCAAGAAACGAAACGAAATTCAATTACTCTGAGGAATCACCAGAGATCATGGGCCCCTTATACCAAAATATTCAGAAAAGATCCCTCAACAACCACCGAATTTTGGGCACTGGAGATTGGGTTAACCTTGAAAATAACTGTAATATCCCTAAGGAAGCTGGTTTATTCGAAATGCAAAAAGCAGGCAACAACTAACGACGAACGAATGCATGGTTTCACGGCAACATATACTAACAAAGCTTTCTCGAGCTTCCAGTTTCGACAAGTGGATAAAAACCCGCGAGCTTTCGGCCGAGCACTCCTCCACCATTCTCAAGTGATGATTCCCGCGTGATTGCTGCGCGCACAATATAACAATTCCATATAGAAAACGAGAGGTGTTTTCACGTACGGTATGCTACAAATTAGCGGTAGCAGAACATTCTTTGGAAACCAGAAACAGATTTTCGTTTGACCTGACATCTGTTATTAAGTGGACAAATGGTTTCTGCGACAGCTTTGTAAAAGAAACGACCGAGATGAAAATTTCCTGTAACACCGTCAATAAAGAAGGAGGTCTGCAGCTATGCACATCTTCAGACCGCAGCCACGGGGAGTGGCCGCGCGGTTAGAGGCGCCATGTCACGGATTGCACGGCCCCTCCCACCGGAGCTTTCTTTTCTCCTTCGGGCATGGGTGTGTGTGTTGTTCTTAGCATAACTTAGTTTAAGTAGTGTGTAAATCTAGGGACCGACGACCTCAGCTGTTTGGTTCATTAGGAGTTCACACGACTATTCAGACCCTGACGATGGGAGGTTGTAGTGCGTGCGTTGTCTGTACAATGAAATGACTACCATACAAGGCACCTGCGACTTCACTGACCACAGGTAACTCACCACTTTACAGTGGTGTAGGAACATTTGTCGGAAAGCTTGTGGGTGTTCACCCAACTGATGCAGTTGGAAGCTTAAGATACATTTATTATCAAGTACTGACCTTCTAATTTACAATCACCTGAATCTCTTTCCTTACATTTTGTAACAGCTTAACGCCAGTAGCTTTTGGAAACAGTTTATACCATTACGTTTTCCTTTGATGTTTCATATTGTCATTCATACTTCAAGCAGCATTCAGTAACTAATGCAACAGTTTTTTGCTGAAAGCAGATTGGTTTTATTGGTTCAAAATGGTTAAATAGCTCTGTGCACTATGCAACTTAACTTCTGAGGTCATCAGTCGCCTAGAACTTAGAACTAATTAAACCTAACTAACCTAAGGACATCACACACATCCATGCCCGAGGTAGGATTCGAACATGCGACCGTAGCGGTCGCTCGGCTTCAGACTGTAGCGCCTAGAACCGCACGACCAATCCAGCCGGCTTGGTTTTATTCAGAATTCCATTACACATTATTATTCCGCACTCCTTTGGCAGCAAAGCATCTATTTTTCAACATAAACTCCGAAAAACGCGACGGCAATACACCAACTTAGTGGGAGCGCCTGTACCGCCCTCAAGACACCACTCTACTTCTCGATGTCGGAGCGAACGTCTTGCTGCATCATTAACCTCCCCAGCAGCCATGTACTGCTTCTCGCGGAGTGGATCCTTGGTTGGGCCATTCAGATGGAAGACTAAAGTTGTAAGATCAGGGCCGTTGTAATGGTTGAGGAAGAACAGTCCAATGAGATTTTGTGAGTTCCTCTAGGGTGAGCAGACATGTGTGGGGTCTTGCGTTGTCATGGAGAAGGAGAAGTTGGTTTGGATTTTATGCCGATGAACACGCTAAAGTCGTTCTTTCAGTTTCCTGTGGGTAGCACAGTACACTCCAGAGTCGATAGTTGCACCATGGGGAGGACATCAAACAGAATAATCCATCCAGAGTTCAGGACACCGTCGCCTTGACTTTATCGTTTGACGGTGCGGCTTTGAACTTTTTGCTGCTGAGAATTCTTCCTGGTTGTATGGCTATGGTCCATGGAACTTTTCAGTTGATTGAAGAGTTCCATGGACCACAGCCATATAATTCGGGAGAATTCTCAGCAGGTGACGACCTTCATTATATGATTTGCCTCGGGCATGGATGTGTGTGATGTCTTTGGTTAGTTAGGTTTAAGTAGTTCTAAGTTCTAGGAGACTGATGACCTGAGATGTTAAGTCCCATAGTGCTCAGAGCCATTTTTTTAACCAACAGAGGCATCTAAGTCAGCAGCGAGACTTTATTCTCATCTGTTGATTGCCTCGAACGAGAGTGCCCACACGTTCCAACATTGTAGGGATCACGGCTGTGTGCCTCCGGCTGGCACGCGGGAGACAGGTTTGCGAACCTTGTTGTGGTAATAACCGACGCCTCGCTCAACGACTCACCGTGCTTTTATTCACTGCCATGTGTCCGTAGACACTCTGCAATCGCCCACGAATGTCTGCGATGCTCTGGTTTTCCGCCAAAAGAAACTCAACGATAGCTCTCTGCTTAGAACGCACTTCCGTTACAAACGTCATTATGAAGGCTACGTAAAGCGCTGGCACCAATCGAAACTCCATGAAACTATATCGGCTGAAGCGTAAATATTTCACGATGTTGGACAACAAATTCCGTATTTTTTCAACTGAAACTGTCTGAAAAAAATGCTTGCGTTACTTATTTCACGCTCTTCGTACGATCTCTTAAAGTACGCTTCCTTCAAATTCATTTTGCAGTGCATATATCATATGACTCAATATCCACATTAGATGCAGACAGCACACGCAGGACGTAGTTACAGCGGTGTAATACTACGGGGAGGAGAGTACGAAGGTGCACAGCGCTGGCTGGGAGCGCCGCAGCTAACACAATCGTCCACGTTTCGCGTTTGTTATTCAGCGGCGGCGGAGGCGCGCGAGACAGGACAGGGCAGAAGCCAAACGCCGTAAAAAAGGCGAGCAGCACGAGGGGGCGAGGGGCGCAGGCGAGATAGCGCCGGCCCCAGGGACGGCCGAGCAGGTCCGCCAGTGGCTGCGGCAGGCGGCGGCGCCGGCGTCCAGCGGCGTCGCGACGGAAGGAGATGGATGGCCGGCCGGCCGGCGTCGCTCCCGCGGGCCCGCCATCACGTGACGCGACGCCGCGTCCGACGCCCAGCGTCGCATCTAATCTGGACGCGCATTTAGCGGACGGAGCGCGTGGGGCTTATGCAAATTACTCTTCCCCGATTTTTACACGGCTTCCCGCCTGCGCGCGCCTGTCCTCCGATAAAAATATACAAATTACATTATAGACGTCAACTGCTTTCCGTTTGTTTTGCGGCGCCGATAAACGCACGCGAGCGAGTGCGACGCGACGCGCCCCGGCCCGGCGCTGTGTACACGCCGCCGGCGCCGGTCGCTCTGCCGGCCCTTATCTTGGCGGAGCAGGTTTCGATTGTGGTCCGTCGCTGTTTTTTGTTTCCTCTGAAAGGACGGACTGATACGCGCAGAGGGCAGGCGCACCGACACAAAAAATAATAACAAATTAGCTGTTTGTACAGGCGGCGCAAACACGGTGGCGGGTGATAGGAGGCGCGTAATGACCGCCGCTCGTTTCGCGCTGCCCGCCCACGATACAGCACTGCGCCGCCAGATAGCCGCCCGCTGCTGCCTTACACTGCAGCCGGCAAATTCGCAGTCGCCCAGTCGCCCGAATAGGGCTGCGAGAATTTTTTGCGTTGCCAGGCACGCTGCGACATCCTTGACACTTCGTGTGAGCTTTTCTGGAAATGACAGAAATGTAGTCATACGGTTAAACCTTCATAGAATAGAAACAAAATAGTAGTACATAGATGGGGTTAAGACTTTTTTCTCTTCTTGTCATCGTTTCTTTGAACCCATTTCGTTTTATTTTACTTTTTGCGTTATGTTGAGCATTTTGCTACAAATAACTGTACGACAATTGTCTGTACAATAACGCGTTGTAGTATAGTGCCCCTTGCGACCTATAACAGATTTTCAAGACGGTAGGTTCAGCGGAAATAGAAAGAAATAAATAACTTCCACAAATTTGTTGAAGCTTTCATGGCCCTTGTTGACTTCAGTCTCGAGATCTTCGGCCGACATTCCTTTAACGGTTTTCCTGACATTTCGCCAGCACCAGTGGTTGGTATTGTCAAAGGTTCACCCCCCACTGCTGATGGCGGAATGGCGTTAAGACTGCGGCCGGAGGTAATATTCGCTTGTCGTGCCAACGTCTGGGGGCTTTTTCCTGGCCATTACCACTGTAGTTCTGTCCTTTATACGTGCAACGGCCGTTCCAGAATCCGTTTATCTTGAGTCTTTCCTTGTTCTTCTTGGAATTATTGTCTTGTTTGTGGCTTGCCTGAACGAGCTGGCGGGTTAGCTCTTCTCCACCACGAGAATCTCCGTGTCAGCGAATATGATTATTTGCGTTTTCTGCAAGGTCAATTTCTCCACCTGTCCCAACCTCCAATACCGTTTACGGTCAGTGATCCTGTTACTGATGGATGTACACGTACACGACAAGCGACAAATTATCGACACTGCGAGTCTCCCATTTGTCCTTCGCTCTTTGATATTCGGTTTGTAAACAGCTTTTACGCCGTGTTTGCGCAATATACAGCCGATTCTGTTCGTCACCCTCGGGGCTTGTGGCAGAAAGGTCAAATCTTTTATGTGTGCATCAGTCTTCCCGACAGGTGGATGAAGCAGAGAGTCCAAGAGTTTCGCCAGTTTATACGTTGGTGAAGCAGAAGCTTACGATCGGTCTTGACGGTACACCATCTATATGGCTTTTTGTACCACATAGGACTAGGATAGTTGGGCTTCTATGTTACACAGATTCCTCTGCACGCGTTCATTAACCAGTTCGTATTCCATGTGATTCGATGTGTCGGATCTGTGCTTAGCTTTCGGCAAGTCATCAGCTTTAATAGGTCACGTACCTTCTGCTCAACATTTTCGGTTTTCGTTACAATGCTCACATTCCCTTTGTCAGCAGGCGGTACCAATATGCTCTTGTTGGCGTTAAGGTTCTTGATAGACTGAAACTCTTCTCTTTTCAGGTTGCAAGCTGGTGGTTTTGCTCAACGCAGTATCCTGGCGGTTTCAGTGCACAATTTCAGTGCACAATCCCTCAGATTTTTCACAACGAAGGATCCAGAGGGTCACTTCGGTGTTAGCAATAGTATCCTCCATAGGTAAATTTCTTGCAATGGCAGCGAAATTCCCTCCTCTTTGAACAGGCAATTATTTTAAGTGGTCGTTCACTTAGGTTGACCACTGTGTGCGAATTGGCTGCATTGTCCAAGTTTTTTATTCTGTTGCTCGCTACAGCTGTCGAGTTCATTCAGTATGCTACTATAAGTCGATTTTATCCGAGTCGCGTAAAGGTATGCAGCCACTGAGTGATGTAAAACATCCAAAATTTGCTCATCGGTTCTTTCCAAGTCTCTTCGTGCTGCATGAATTGGCTGATAAAGACTGCAGTCCGCCACCAGCAATGAAAGGTGAACCACTGACAATGCCAGCCTCGTCATGAAAATCGTTAAACCAACGTCGGCCGAAGATCCCGAGACAGAATCCAACAGGCAAAAAGTCACATTTCACCTGCTTTGAAGTTTGTTATCTATACTTTCAATTGGACAGAAACAAGAATAAAAACAGTGTGGCATACGAAAAATCAAATCTACAGGGTTAAATTACCAGTTCTTTCCTGCAACTCAACGTCACATTCTTCAATGACAGTGTTTTGCACTTGTAAAAATCTGCAGCCGAACTGCGATTGCAATCTACGGTAAACTAAACCTTTCCTTATAAGTGTCAGCGACAGCTGATTCTCTGGTTCTAGGCGCTTCAGTCTGGAACTGCGTGACCGCTACGGTCGCAGGTTCGAATCCTGCAACGGGCATGGATGTGTGTGATGTCCTTAGGTTAGTTAGGTTTAAATAGTTCTAAGTCCTAGGCGACTGATGACCTCAGGTTGCAACAAGGTAATTACTTTTTTCTTCGAACAGAAACAAGCCTGGTAAAGCACAGTCATCTGCAAACCAACCAGCAGATTTCGGATTATTTTATTTTAAGAAATACAAGTAAGACGACACTGAAAACATTTTAAATTGAATGCTGCAAAAAAAAGTTAAAAACTGAGTGGATAGATAAAATTATATTTGTAGAAGTGCCGGTACTATAAATAAAAGTGAGTAACGAGATGTAAAGAAGATTCTTGCTTCAAGGCACACGTTAGTTGAAAATATTACGGTATCCAGGAACAGTTAATTGGCGGTAAAAGAAGAAAATAAAAGGATACATCTATTATATAAAGTAAACCACAAAAAATAATTGATATAAAAAGAATACGACCGATAAAACAAAGGAAGGAAGAATTAATCATTGTGCTCCATAAATCTTTTATTTTTGTATGAAACCTGCTTTCAGCAATGAGTTTATTGAAAGTAATTGTATGTTTGCAAACCGGAACTTAATTCGTGATTTTCCACCAAATCATTGACTCAAAACTATTTTTCTTAAGATCTGCTGTTGAGCATTATCTACACATTCAAACGCTGGCATCTGTGTTGGAAATTTTCGTGAAAAAATTGTACCATTGTACCAACTGTACCACGGCCGTCTTTTAAGCAAAAATGAAAAGATTCCTACCGTCAGAGCAAGAACCTCTGAGTTATTTCCATCTTTTCAGCTGCTGTAGGAGATCTTGTGTCTCTTAAGTAGATTCGAAATATGATATTATGAAGCGTTAGACTGCACACCAAATAAAATTTTTTGTCACTTTTATTATTCTTGATGTCATTCGGGTACATCGGCATAGTGAGAAACGAATGGAGATAGTGGCAAGCACCTTGATGATGAAATTCTTCCTCCAACAAAGGATTATTTGCCGAATATGACAGTTGTTTTTTCTTTGTCACAAGATGGCAGTGTATCCAAGGACGTCAAGTGCACGGTCAGAGTGTATAGTTTTCTGCAGACACACATCTGATGAGTTTCGTAACATGCTTATTGCGGAGATTTTTCTGAGGCGTAAACAGTACTGCTGTCGGTTATTAAATTATTTATTCTATTGCTATTGGTGATGTTACAACGAACTGACCTACGCATCCACTTCCCGTCTGGCAAGTGATACTAAAGATACGCTAATACATGAATCGATGGGAGAAAGTGCACGAGTACAGATAGTTAACTCATTATTACATACACCGTAAGGTAGAGATCGTGCTAAAGATAGCGGTCAGACAGCAATTAATGCTCATAACACGTTGACTTAAAACTGAACTGAACTCCATCCGGACAGGTCTCGGCAGACCCAGCAGCCGAGACGTTACTGGATGCGAATTTGGAGGGCGTGACGTCAGCACACCGCTTTCTTCTCAGTTAAGTAGCTCCTCAATTTGACTCAAAATGACTGAGAGCACCCCGCTTGCTAACAGCGCTCGGCAGACCGGACGGTCACCCGTCCAAGTGCTAGCCAAGCCCCTCAGTGCTCAACGTCGATGATCTGACAGGAACCGATGTTAACACAGCGGCAAAGTCGGTGATAGTACGATGACCTGCATTTAAAAATATAGATGAAAAAATATATGGATGAAAACAGCTTACCAATCGAATTTAGCGTAAGTTGATATCATTACTCATATCAGTTTAGGTTCCGGAGTAGTGTAGGAATACACGAGGCAATACTGACCCTACGACTTAGAAGGTAGTTTAATGAAAGGTAAACCTACATTTATAGAATTTATAGATTTAGAGCAAGTTTTTGACAGTTTTGATCGAAAAACAGTCTTTGAATTTCTGAAGGTAGCACGTGTAAAATACAGGGAGCGAAAAGGTTACTTACAATAGGAAGAGAAACCAGACTGCAGTTATAAGAGTCAAGGGAACATGAAAAGGAAGCAGTAGTTGAGAAGGGAGTTAGGCAGCGCTGTAGCCTATGCCCTACGTTATTCAGGCTGCTCCTTAAGCAAGCAGTAAGGGAAACGAAGAAGAAATTTAGAGAGGTAAGTAAAGTTAGGAGAGAAGAAATGCAAACTTCGTGGTTTGCACTGACTGCAATGGGCTTGGAAGATCAGTTGAAAGAAATGGATCGTGTCTTAAAAAGCAGGTTATAGGACGAATACCTACAAAAGTAAAATAAGAGTAATGTTGTGTAACGAATCTAATAAGGCGATGCTGAGAGAATTAGATCAGGGAATGAGATATAAAAAATTGTAGATCGAAGTTGCTATTTGGGCAATAAAATAACTGATGACAGCCGAAGTAGATGCGATATAAAATGGAGACTGGTTGTAGCAATGAAAGTGTCTCTGGAAAAAAGGATTTTGTTACCATCTAGTATAAAATGAAATGTGGTGCTACAGAAATATGCTAAAGGTTATGGATAGATAAAGTAAGTAATGAGGAAGTACTGAAAGGAATCCGCAAAACAAGAAATTTAACACAATATGACTAAAAGGAGAGATTGGTTGATACAGCTAATACTGAGGCGTGAAGTAATCGTCAGTTTGGTAAAGATATGAAGCCCGAGAGGGGAGACGAGGAGGTAAAAACTGCAGGAGACGAGTGCGTGAATACATTAAGCATGCCGCAGTAGTTAATTGGAGATGAAAGGCTTACACAGGATAGATTAGCGTGGAGAGCTGTACCAAACCAGTCTTCGAACCGAAGACCACAATAACGACGACCGCATCTGTGTCGTGCGCCCTCTGGCGGGCATAGGATCTCGAATAGGGCGCTGGCTTACGTACTTGTCATCGAGGAGGGTCATGGGTGGCTCCTCATCGGTTATTGTTATCCGAGACTGGACTGGCAAGTGATTTTCAGCGCTGTGGCCCGCCCTTCCGATCTCTGCCATTAATACGTTGTTGACCACACGTATAGATTTTGGAGGTAGTTGTCCGCGGACAGAGCCACTCATAGTGCACCCTTGTCAAGGTGGGACATGAAATGCCTCTTTCATGAACAACCACTGAAACGGAGAGTTCCATCGTGTGGCATCCAAGATTTGGCCGCGATCAAATGCCCCGGTGCCTGGCGCCTGCCAGTCCTGCCTGCGACCGCCTGTCACGACGACGGCCATCATAAGGTCTGAAGGCACCCCAGTCATGCGACATAGCCAGACAAAAACTGGAGTCCCCATGGTGACAGGAGGACTCTCTCACACACAACAGCTATCAGTAGACCAGTGTAATCGTTCAAAAACTGTGTTTTGTTCAGAGTCAATGGAACTGTGTTTCACGTTTGTTGGAGAATTTTTTGTGTTGTAATATGCATTAAAACGCATTTTCAATTCCCGTAACACAACTAAAATATTCACCCTTATATAAATTTTACAAAAGGTTGCAGAGTGTTTTCGTTGTCATACTTCGCTTCAGTCATTTTATGCACATTCACAGTGATAAATAAGGGTGGTCTAAGAATGAACGCTACAGGTTTCCTTGCAGCTGAAAGTGGAGATCGCAATTGTATATGATGGTGACGATACATAGGATGATGCATTTCTAATAGTAAGTGCAAGAGCAATAATGTGTGCCTAGAGAATTATTATACATAGTGTTGCCAGAAAACTATGCGAAATAGAAAAGTAATGTGGAACCTAATGTAAAGAGAACGAAAAAAATAATACCTACACAATGCAGGCTGACAATTTATGAGCAACCACTCGCGGCAGCACTTCACAGTTGCCAGTGTCATGTCGTCTCGTTGAAAGAACGTGGCTTCATGTGCCTCAAGTGGATTAGAGAAACCAAAGATAACTTAAATCCTTTTGAGCATGTGTCCAGTGGCCAAACTAATAGGTTCCTTTCCACCAGGTTGGCTACTCCGACAGCGTATCGAAACGGTCAAGCTCCGTAACGGGAGGGTAGAGCAGCCCATCATCCCTGTGTGCACACCAGCTTCGTAGTGACCATGAGCGTACTTAACGGTTATATATTGACACATGTGTATTTAACAGTCTGTACTGGGAAGTTGTATGCACAACCGTTACATACTGAGTTGTTGTGTACTGAGCAGACGCATACTGAACAGTCATGTACGGTATAGTGGTCAGTTGCACACTAACATGTGCTGGCCTAAATGGTTCAAATGGCTCTGACCACTATGGGACTTAACTTCTAAGGTCATCAGTCCCATAGAACTTAGAACTACTTAAACCTAACTAACCTACAGACATCACACACATTCATGCCCGAGGCAGGATTCGAACCTGCGACCGTACCGGTCGAGCAGTTCCAGACTGTAGCGCCTAGAACCGTTCGGCCAACCCGGTCGGCAGGGCAGCTGGCTTGTGCGTTGTAAGCATGTACACTGATAATTAGTTGACCACAGTATCATTGAACCTGGATGAGCCAGAGCTTAGATCGGCTTATCCTGAGTTTCTATCGTGATATTTTGCGAGGACACATTGTGCCACCTGGTAGTATACGCAGAACTGTCTTGATGTCATCCACAATGCGACGCATTTTCCTGTCACCATTATACTTTATGACTGTAAGGTCACCAGGTGTTTCAGGTAACAGCCATCTGAAGCAAAGTTCAAGTCGGGTAGCACGATACCGCCTTGTTTTTCACTTTGCGGGCAGCTTTGCGTACGTAGTCCCACCGGTCATGGCAGCTAGTAAATACTCTCACTATCTGAGTAGCTGTCTACAGCAATCAGCAGATTAAGGCCAGCTGTTTAGCCGAGTAAAAAAGAAATATCGAGATACGGGACATTGGTCTTTATCACCGTTGCATTTATCCACGGTCCGCGGTCGAGTTTGTTATTGCAAGGTAACGCGGTGACATTCGACCCACAGTAAATTCTTTGATTCTGGTGCTCAGAGAAACCTGTTTTCGTCGCAATCTGGCCAGATAAAGGTTGAATCACATACGCTATCTAAGTGTACCTGGACACTTTGTGTAATGGGGAACTAACCAATAGATCAGTAGATGTCACGAGAGGCGGACCCACCAGTATTAAAAGCAGACGGAGAGTACTGCGTTGTCAGTAGGGACGCAGTAATTACTCAGGAGAGCGAAATGACTACGACTTGGAGTAATCATTGGGTGTCACCCAAGTGACAAACGTATCAGGGACATTTCAACCCTTCTAAAGCTGTCCAGGCTGACTTTTACTGTTGTGGTTGTAAAGTGGAAATGGGAAGGAACAACTTCAGCTAAACTATTAATTCGCAGACCTCATATACTAACGGGCAGAGATTCTCGAGCATTGCGAATGGTAGTTGTAAAATATGGCACGAAATCAGCAGAAGAAATTACTCGTGATTCCAAAGTGTTACCAGCAGTCCAGCTTGAACAACGACTGTGAGTCGGAAGTTAAACAGAATGCGGTACAACGGCCGAGCCGCTCCTCATAAGCCACACATTTCTGCTGTCAGCACTAAGAGACGGCTCGGTTGGCGTGGAGAGCGACACCACTGGACAGTGGAAGACTGGAAATGAGTGATTCTGAGTGGCGAATCACATCACACCTTGTGGTAATGCGATGGAAGTCGTTGGGTTTGGCGAGTGCCGTGACGAGCAGTGACAATAGTGAAATACTGAGGCGGTGGTGTTAAGGTAGGAGGAGTTTTTCGTGGTTTGGGTGCTGTTTCCTCATTGTGCTTAATAAAACGCTAAATGCGGAAATAAAGTAACACATTTTACACCATTGTGTACTGTGTACTGCGTATAGCAGAGAAACAGTTCAGAGACGAATATTGTTTGTATTAGCTTGACGATCCACTTTGTCGTGAAGTAGCATGAGTGAGGCAATGTTCTCTGGACAATAACATTCCTGAAACTGACTACACTGCCGAGAGTCCCCACCTGAAACCAAAGGACCGCCTTTGGGATGAGTTAAACATTCGATTTCCCTCCAGATCCGAGCGTTCAAAAACGTGTCTGGTTCCAGCTTTCCAGGAAGAATGCGCTGCCGTTCTTTCATAGACATTCAGAAACCTCTCTGAGAGTGTGCTCAGTGGAGTTAAAACTGACAAAAGTGAAAGTTGGACACAACCCTTATTAATGTCCACTTACCGTTGTCCGGATACTTTTGATCAGATAGTGTAGTGGCATTCCCGTGGATGCTTCGCTGTGAATTGAAGCACGCATCCAGCGTGGGTGACGAAATTTATGATGTAGGTGTTTTCCGTTAGGTAAGGTCAAAATTCTGCACTGATACAATGCTCGGAATACTTGGAGTGTTACAGTGGCTCGTTGTGCAACGTGGCGGCGTCAGCGCTGTGGCGACAGCCCTCAGTGGGGCTACGCATCGGGTGCGGTGTTATTAATGAGGACGGCGGATCTGAGGCTGGCATCTGGTGATAGCGTGATGGCGGGCACGGGGGTGGCCGCTATCTCTTTCGCAGGCAGTTCGTCCCTCGGGATGGCCTGCGGCTGCGGGCGCAGCCACGGCCGGCGATTAATGGAGCCGATTGCGGCAGACGCCGCGCCGAGCCGAGCCTTCTGCGAAGCGCGCGCTCTGCCGTGTCGTTGCCGTGCCGTGTCCTGTGCGTTCACCACACTTCTTGCTGCCCTCAGCATCAAATCCCGTCCTCGAACTTCTCCTGGCGGCGGAATCCTCGTACGCTAAATGCATCACCAAAATATGTCGAATGGTACTTTTACTCTGCTATTACTACAGTAGAACAAGACAGATTGTCGCCAAAGTTATCTGTTGTTCTACTGTGGTGTAGAGAAGTCGAATGCCTCAGTTCTATCTGAGATAAATTACTAACTTCAGATCTGACGACTGCTTTAACAAATCTAGATGGTTTTCATGGGCCTCAGCTGCAACTGCAAGACAATGTGTGTACAAAATTTACCACCTTCTAAGATGGTGTTACGCATACACTTTCAACGCATTCGGGAGAACGACGGTTCAAACCCGTGTCCGGCCATCCTGATTTAGGTTTTCGTGATTTCCCTAAATCGCTTCATGAAAATGCCGGGATGGTTTCTTTGGAAGTGCACGGTCGACTTCCTTCCCCATCCTTCCCTAACCGATGGCCTCGCTGTTTGGTCGCCTCCCAGAAACCAACCAACCAACCAAGCTTTAAATGAGGAGTACGACACCATTGTCTCACAGTCACTACCACTCTACAGTACTCCACAGTCTATTAGTCTACAGGAGGCACAAACAGACTTACGTACAGCCCAAAAGTTGATGCGTCATTTAATTTCGTACTTACCTGTCCATCTATTGTTTCTTTACTAGTTTTCCTGCTTCCTATCTGTAATTTTTACACAACCCTGTGATCAAGAGAAACTTTTATACGAATTACTTGTTCAAATGAACATGTATTACAAGGTAACCCACATCAAATATCGGCAATTTTAATATTTGATTCACCCGCATACTGATCGTCCAACGGCGGATTCCGAACAAGGCCCCCCACACCGACGATCCTTCTTCCACAACAACAGTCACTTACATGTTTTCTTGCTCTCTTTTTTCTTTTTTTCCCTCAAGAACAGCTATATCCGCTAACTATTCTACTTGATATAGTTATGTCTTTTCCTTATCCAAGTTTCGTTGCACAGCCATCAGAAATTTTTTGACTGACGAAATAATTTGTCCCACGACTTTATATGTGCCGAAAATACAGTTTCTTTATACCACCATTGGGAAATTTCAGCAAAGAGTAATTTTGAAGTACTTTAAAAGTACTTAACAGTGCAGTACCTTTCAAAAACCTCTGTAGCTACATCACCGCTGTGGCCGAGCTGTTCTAGGCGCTTCAGTCCAGAACCGTTCTCCTGCCACGGTCGCAGGTTCGAATCTTGCCTCGGGCATGGACGTCTGTGATGCCCTTAGGTTAGTTATGTTTAAGTAGTTCTAAGTCTAGGGGCCTGATAACCTCAGATGTCAATTCCCAGCCGGCCGCGGTGGTCTCGCGGTTCTAGGCGCGCAGTCCGGAACCGCGCGACTGCTATGGTCGCAGGTTCGAATCCTGCCTCGGGCATGGACGTGTGTGATGTCCTTAGGTTAGTTAGGTTTAAGTAGTTCTAAGTTCTAGGGGACTGATGACCACAGATGTTAAGTCCCATAGTGCTCAGGGCCATTTGAACCATTTTGAACCTCTGCAGCGTAAATTACCGAATAGCCTCTACTTTCAGCAAACATACAGCAGAAATAATATGCTGACTATGAATTGAACACCCGTCATCATTTCCACTAAGTGCTCTCAGTGTAGACGAAAGAAATCATGGATGGCAACCGTGAGTGGCGACTTCCCAAATAGCTGAGTTTCACACTCCCATCATCGAACGAGCTGCTCGTGTCACGGGGTAGTTGGCTTACTCTCGTTATTGCGATCATAAAGCAAGCGCGAAATGGACACAGGGCGACATGGGCAGCCCGTTCGAGTCCTCGCTGCCTCACGTGGAGGTCACTGGATGGTGCCCAGTTGGAATATCTTGCTGTGCAAGTAAATGACAACCAGCTATAATCCTGTAATTTCTTGGAACATTTCTCTTCGTGTCATTTATCTTCACTTTTATTGGTTTTTCTGATTATTTAATTTCCAAGCACATTCCTCCTTAGGGGGACATGCTGGTAGCAGTCATGTTATCGTTCTTCATCCTCTTATTAAAGCAGTTACATAAAAACACGTTTATAAAAATAAGAAAAGTGTAGGATGAAATTTTCACTCTACAGCGGAGTGTGCGCTGATATGAAACTTCCTGGCAGATTAAAACTGTTTGCCCGACCGAGACTCGAAATCGGGACCTTTGCAAAGTTCTTTATGGTACTTTGGCGAGTGTCATCTTGAGACATGTAAGGATGATGGTCTTGTGGGCTTCTGGTAACATTCTCTAACTGACAGAGTTTTGACGCAGATGGAACTGAAGAGGAAGTGATACGAGAAAGCATGTGCGATGAGTAATGGAAAGGATATAGCTACTGGGTGTAGGTGGCAGGAGACCGCTAGAACTGCAGCTGCGAAGGGAGAGGGAGGATACGGGCCTCCAACTGGAAGAGTCAGGATTGGCTATAGTTGATAGGATAACCGAGCTCAGCTTATCAGGTTGAAGCGGTTGAAATTAACCTGAGGAAGACCTAGTAAGTGCGGAGATCAAGAAAGGTGCGACACGTTTTTACAGGGTGTCGCTCCTAAGAGCCATCAGGCGCATTTTCTCTGGTATTTCGGCAATTTAGTTTCTAGCCTCGAAACAAAAAAAAAAGAAAAATGCTTAACACGTCTTTCAAGCGACGCCCAGTGACGATGGAAAGCATCGGATTTCCTCTCGTTACGAACAAGATAATTTTTAAAGCGTAATTTTACGTGTCAATTAGAGAGCAGTCCCAATTTAGTCTTGTACGATATTTGTTTTGTCGAATATAGTGACAGGGACTGTAAAACAGGAAGATAACCAATATTTCAGCAGTGACTGAGCAGTGCCCTGACACGTGCTAATTGCTGATGCCGTGCAACAGCGCGGCTCAGTCGCTTCTAGACTACTTGTTGTTCTTCCTTTTTTACTGTAACTGTTAATTCAATCCAATAAGCACATAAAATTCCATTCAAAAAATAAATTTCGTAACGGAAAACAAACCGGCCGACACGTTCCGTCGACACTAGGCATCGCATAAAAGATGTGATGGGGCTGAATCCAGCTACACACTGCAAAAATTAAATTGCAAATATCTGTTAATATACTACAGAAAATGCAGCTGACGACTCTTAGGAGGGACACATTGTAGAGACAAGGCAGGAGGCCAGAGCTTTCAAGGAGGGGGGACAGAAAAGAGAGACTGGATTCGATTTTCCATGAGACGTACAACTCGTGTAAGCGTTTGAATTGTTTGAGTAGATGTGGAACTTCTATAATTTGGTACAGGATACGGGCTGGGTAGATGGAATACACGGCCTTCAAAGATCTTGAGGAAACAGTAAAACTTGGCAGAGTATACCACATTGGCTTATGTGGGTTTGGGACGTTCGAGGTTATTCTACATTCACCAATATGAAAAAGCAAACAAAGTATTTTTTTCTTCTAATAATTTCATGTTCTGTACGTCGTTCATGGATAGTTCTTGTCATCTGGCCAATATATGCAGAGTCACATTCACAGGGAAGTTTGTAGACGCCTGCTTTCTTCAGTTGTAAATCGTCCTTAAAGGATCCAACCAGAGCCCGGTTTTTTGCTGGTGGACGGAAGATAACCTTGATTTTATTTTTCTTCAGTAATCGGCCTATTTTCGACGACACATTCCCGGCGTATGGAAGTAACGCAGTTGATTTAACGTCGTCATCAGCGTCCTCAGTGCGTTGCTTCTTGTTATGACAGTTGCGCATGGCCTTTCTTATTTGCCGTGAAGTGTAGCCATTCTCTTCAAAAACCTTCTCCAAGTGTTCTAATTCTGCGTGGAGATTTTCATCATCCGATATTACATGCGCTCGATGTATTAAGGTACTGAGAACACCGGCTGTTTGTGCTGGGTGATGGCAGCTTGACGTATGGAGATACAGATCTGTGTGAGTCGGTTTCCTGTACACAGAATGTCCTAATGACCGATCATTTTTACGGCGTACAAGCACGTCTAGGAATGGCAAAGTGCCATCTTTTTCAATCTCCATCGTGAATCTGATGTTCTCATGTAATGAGTTTAAGTGATGAAGGAATTTCTCCAGTTCCTCTCTGCCATGAGGCCATACAACAAAAGTATCATCTACGTACCGCCAGAAGACCGTAGGCTTTAAAACAGCAGACTCAAGTGCTTTATCCTCAAAGTCCTTCAAAAAGAGATTAGCTACCACAGGGGACAAAGGGCTCCCCACGGCGACGCCGTCTGTTTGTTCAAAGAATTCGTTCAAACCTTTCGCAAGCACTGACATCGTCGCATCGTCAAAAGACTTCTCCGTGAGGTTCACCAGGGATCGTCCAGAGGTAGCTTCTTGCGGCTTCCGTGTTACGAGTTGGCTAAAACATGAAAGATACACCCGTCCGGATTTTGGGATTCCGTAATCAAGGAATCAGTGGAAATACGTCTTGCCGATAATCTTATAAATCGTGACAACGGCTTTCAGCTGGATAAAAATTGGAATCCTGTTATTAAAATTATACAATCACAGTGGAATCGACAGCGTCATTCGATACTCAATGATCAGATGATCTTTTACTTTCACCACCGAGGGCAGCACGGTACAACTCGGGTATGTCGCGCATGTCAACACCTGACGCATGAGCTGTAGGATGCCAGTACATTTCGCATGCACGAGATTCGGCATAAATACCGCGACTGCACCTGGACTCTTCAGTAGTTGTGTACTCACCTGATGATGGCCGGACGTCTCTGGGCCGAGATATCGTGGCAGACTGTCGACGGGATCCTGCTGCATACCCGGAAATTATTAGAAGAAGAAATACGCCGGGAAAATTTCAGAAGTCACATCAAACAGAGTATATTTACTGGCACAATGAATTCGTGAATTGCTGAATTTGCGAATATATTCGAATTAAGCGTCTAATTGTAGATATGGGCGTGCATGAGATGAGAAGGAGTAGCCCAGTACCGGTACCCTGCTGACTCTGAAGTTGTGGTCTGCCTTCTCGGTAAAGAGAGTCTACCGCAGGTATTTCACTCGGCACTGGTGTGATATGCTCTCGTATCGCACGCCGCCATCCGAGTAAGGCAGCTGAGAGAATTAGAAGCGGCGTGTCGAGCGGATCCCAGCGGGCTGTCCGTCCCATTAGGCGATGCGATCGGTGGCGGTGTGCGCGCAGCGGGGGGTGGACGTCGGCCTCACGTGGGCCGCGGAGACGGCGGCTCCACTCGAGCTGCTCACTCCGCTCCCAGACGGTGGCGTCGTATTGGCTACTGACAAGGGTGCACAGCTCAACGGGTCTAATGGCTGTCCTCAGGTCTGGTTCAAATGGCTCTGAGCACTATGCGACTTAACTTCTTAGGTCATCAGTCGCCTAGAACTTAGAACTAATTAACCCTAACTAACCTAAGGACATCACACACATCCATGCCCGAGGCAGGATTCGAAACTGCGACCGTAGCGGTCGCTCGGCTCCAGACTGCAGCGCCTAGAACCGCACGGCCACTCCGGCCAGCTGTCCTCAGGTCTCATACGACGTTGCTGGCGAGGAGCAATCACGACAGACGCACCAGTCAATAGCGTCATTCCACCACGCCTGCCTGCAGCTTCCGCAATGGGCACGATCTGGACATTCAGCACTGGTTTTTGTGATAGTTTTGGTACGTTGAGTATTTTTAGCCGTTGTAGCGTTCATCTGTGAAGTTGGAAGTAATCACGCCAAGCATTGCGTTACCGAGCAACAGCCATAGTTTTCCGAGTAAACTATTTTTCTTCGGGAAGCGGACGAAAGTGTCACATACCAGGGTAGGTGCCGGCTGGAGGGTGAGATGTGGGATACAGAGAGCACATTGGCGTCGTCACAGAGTATTCTACACCCCTCTCTGCTCAGAAAGCATTGTTCACCCTCATTCTTATTGGCATACCACTATAGAAACAGTCAATAGTGTAGTTGTGAAACTACTGTAGGTTCTGTAGACTATCACAACTAAGTGTAGACTACGGTAATTCTCCTAGTACTTTTGTTCAGTTAAGATCGTAACTGTATTACAGGTACGTTAGGCGTGTTGCATACCCATCGGGCGTTAACCTCATTTCGATCGTTTTGTTTGTATGTGCGATCAGTGTCTTGCTAGATTCCAATAGAAACTGGAAGCGATGAACCGTTTATTAACTGAGAGAGGTTATATACCAAGTAACCTATAGAACATATTTGTATTATATAGTTATTTTCGTGTCTGTTACTTAAAAATGAACAGTGTTTATAGCAAAATTAGAATTATTAATATTTAATTCAAATTTTATTCGAAAATTGTTGAGACAAAGCTAGTGTTGTAGCAAAAATAAAAAATAATAGAGATTTATCATATAATTCTGGAAAACGCAATAGCTGTAAAATAATGTAAAATAAAAAAATAAAAACAAAACAAAACGAACTTCTCTTCAGAACTTCATCTAGCTTACACAAACATATTTCCGTTGTTCTTATTAATAATAACAGGAAACTCTTGCCTTTTGTGATGATGAAGAACGTTGTATTGAACACAAAAATCAATAATAATAATACAGCTTCTTTATGCTTGTGCATGGAAAACTGTACTTGCATCAAAAGTAATTTCTTTTGTTACACAAAAACGCAGCGTTATCCGATCAACTAATGTTTACTACTTATAAAATGCAGTTTATATTTTTTAAGGATATTGAATACACATGGACTAACACTGAACGGTGCATTTTGCTCAATATGTGCAAAACAAACGAAAAACAAAGAGAAGTCGTCGGATCCTACTTTCTGTCTCACACACCAATTTACGTTTCTTTCCCTTCCAGAGTTACTGATACTACCGGTAATCCTACCATTTACTACGTATTTATGTGTTGCACCAAAACGATCGAGCCGTAGTTTAGGTAGAGCGCAGTTCTAGCCAAGTGTGATACTACTAGAGTCACCAATTTTGTTCATGATTATGTGGAACAGAAACTTTAACCCAAACAAACGCTTTTCACGGGCAGTATTGCACCAATTTAGTGATCCAATGGCGCCTCAGTGAATGTTTCAAAATTTTAAAATACAATTGGCTGTTCTCCATTTCCGTAAACTTGAGCTTATAGTCCCCCGCAAGGTACTGCGATACTGATATGACGTGACTTTATGATTAAAACGTTCTGTCAGGTCAGTTCTTCCAGGGTTGCTTCTTGTGCAGTATCACTGGAGAGCCTCTATGTAATATGGGAGGATTGCAGACGCGTGACGCAAGCACTTCAGCGACGCCACGAAAACAGGCGCAGATCGCACGTACTGACAATCTGAGACGAGGACGCTCATTGTCGCGATCGTCTATCTTAGAATTTCTAAGTGCCTGTCGTCGCATCAAGAACAGCTTCACGCAAGCGACAGTATCTGCGAGTCAAGGACAGACCACTCTGTAGGAAACAACGACCATTCTATTCCTGAGAATTCGCCCTTACGTAAAATGACGTTAAGTAGAGACAGTTACGTCATATTCGCGTAAGAAGAAAGAAAAATAATTGTTTGTTCATGAGGGTAGTCAGTAGTTATTTTTTCCTCCTAAATTGAGATGCAGAAAATGAGTCAGAAGTTCCTGACGTTGGACAAATCAGGAGAGTGAAGTAGTGAAGTTACTCAGTCACAGGCCTACAGCCTATGGTATGTGGTCGGGCTCCAATCTAGTGACAATTGCTGTTAAGATATTTCTAACTGGTGCTGTCACCCATCTAACTTACCTACAAAGTAGTGTGCAGTAGCTGTAGATGGATAGAAAAGAACCCTTTGCTTTTATCTGCAGTAGTACTTGTAACACCAGGTCAGCTCTTGGCCTTGCCACCACCTAATATGTGGCATAGTCACCGTATTACTCCTGATTCACACGTGACGTTATTAGGTTCACTATTAGCCTAAGCCGCACGGGGTAGCAGCGCGGTCTTGGGAGCCCTGTCACAGTTCGCGCGGCTCCATCCGTCGAGGATTCAAGTCCTCCGTCGGGCATGGGTGTGTGTGTTGTCCTTAGCGTAATAAGTTAGTTTAAGTTAGAGTACGTAGTGTGTAAGTTTAGGAACCAATGACCTCACACACACACACTCACTCACTCACTCACACACACACACACACACACACACACACACACAAAGCACAGTAGCCTATCATTAGCATATGATTCTTCAAATTTCCACGCTGGTTCTGTTTACTCTCAGTGCTGTGATAATATAGAACAAGTTGCTTTATTACTTTTAACAAAATAGTTTTCACACAATTATAGAATATTGCTTCATTTTTCTAAAACTGGATTATTGCTTCGCTGTGAGTTTGTAGGAAGAAATATGGGAATGAGGCTTGCATCTCAGGTGACAGCGAACAGTTGACTAAAAACCTAATCTTAAGTTTGTGCTTATTTCGCGATAGTTGACAGTGACGAGATACTATGTATACATGTTTGTTGGATCCTTCCAAAATTGCAGAGTGCTGAAACTCGTAATGTATTGTAATATTAATAAAAAAATTGCTAAGTCCAAACTATTATTATAGTGCAACAAAAGAACGTTACATTTCATAAAGCATTTATGCAGCAGATCCCTAAAATCAAATATTGTTAAACTTGGTATCCACACATATCATTATTGATGTGGAGACAAATATTCCATTTTACAAACAATTTCACTAAACTGCATAAAAAATGAAATATAGGTATCACTTAGAAATCCTCCAGGCTAACTTTCTAAGGTTCACAAAGACTATTAAAAGTAGCTTAGATGGAATAAAGATAACAAAGACGAAAGACAACGAAGAACTGCTAACAGGATACATGATATGTGGACCTGTGGTCTCGTAGCTAATGCCTCTCTGGTGTGACGCGTCGTCATGTCGTTATAGGACCCAGCTGTCCGTCACCTGACGTGCTCACAGACCACTTGCTCCCTATCGCTAAATTGTTTTCAAAACTTTCTTACCATCAATTCACAATTAGGTTCCGTTTCCGCCATTAAATTATTTCCGAAGTAATCGAGCGGGCTCCAAGTAGTCTGGAGATTGTGATAGGCGCCTGTTGCTAATAGGCGCAGATTTTTATTAAGATGTGAGGGGCGAGGCAAACATTAACGACCGGTTTAGTAGATCGGGGACGTGCGGCAGATGCGGCATTACAGGCGAGGAGGACGTGTCGTGCTGCGGAGCAGCCCACGCAGCCGGCTGCAGTCCGTCTCCCTTCGCCTTCTGCCCTGCATTCTCTGCTTCTAGCGATACCGCATCTCCTGAAATAGATCAGTTTCAATACGTTGCCCGTATTTTAGCACTGCATTCCATCGACGATGCCTTGAAAATTCCACTCTACCTCTCGACACGGCGCACCATACTTACGTTTTCCACAACATTTATTTCGCTATAAGAGTACTGCCATGCTTAAAAAAGACGGTAATTTGTGACATCTGTAGCACCGACCAGCTGTTTTCCTGACAACAGCAGAACTGCAGAATGGACAGTAAAACATATAAACGTGAGTATCTGATGTAATACGTAATCCGTTGTAGTTACAAAGTATTGTACTGATAACTTTCACTTCCGACAGCTTTTCGCAATAACCCAAGTCGTCGGATTGCCTATATTTACTCACGAAAAAATGCATAGCGTGATACTGTCAGTATTACATTGTTTTCAAATTAGTCATCTAAAGCTTATATCAAACGATTAACCGAAAGTTTAGTGCTGTATAATGAAATCACTGTCCACTGAGATCTTTCAGTTAACATTTTTACAGTCTGTCTATGCCTTTCCCATTCAACAATGTCTCTGTTGGCCTACAGTTGTCTCTGCTATGACGTGTGACGTTTGTGTTATTATCCAGAGATATCCGTGTCAGACACCACCTTCTAACTGAGAAGGTGTGACAAATATGCTAATGAATCTCAGTCTGTAGAGGAAGAACGTGCTCTCTATTGAAACTTCTTGTAGATTAGAACTGTCTGCCGGCTCGCAACTCGAGCTCCTCTCGCAGAAATGTAGCTGTTAATGGGGCCGTGTATATCTCAAATGGTAACAACATGATCCGTTAAATGTCTTTAGCGGAAAATGCTACTACCGTTACCGCACTGGGGATCTTAGAGGGAGCCTTTGTTGTTTTACCCATGCTTCATGTCGCACCCTCCGTTATCACGCCACAGGTGGGGGCCACACAGGAGGATCGAAAAAGCACAAGTACCCTTTGCTGCTTCGGATCTCGACCAAATTTTGTCCAGTTATTATGAACAGCCCCCACTGGTTCCGTCTTATACGCCAGAGAAAAACTGCGATCGCTCTGCATTCTAAAAGAGTGCGATCACGTTCAGTGGAGTTGCTGCCCCACAACGCGTTAAAGAAGGGTTCATTTGCCCGGGGAGGTGGAGGTGGGACGGAGGAGGGGGGGGGGGGGGTGTCAGCAGCGTCTAAGGTTGTCAAGAAAGTCCTCTGGTTGCTTACCGCCATATGAACTGTCGTTTGAACCATGATATGTGTGGGAATCAACGCACCAAAGAAAGGGGAAAGAGGTAGTTTCATTGACGTCTTTTAGGGCATCTCCTAAGGCTTTTTCTGGTCGAGTCTGAACGGCGGTGTGTCTGAAATGTTTTCCTCGACCACCATAAGAAAACAACCTGATTTCAAAGTGGGAGTCACAGTTCTGGCCTGCATCGCAGAGGCGTCGAGAGAAGCGTTGAGATGAGAGACAATTACGACATTTCGAAAGAGTGGCCCTTTAATTGTGTTGTGCAGTGTATTTCAAGATAAGACAAGCTTTTAACGTTCCATTGACGTGAAGGTTACTAGTGTGGATGCAGAAGATCTCATTGGATAAGAGCTATGTGGAAAGTGGCTATACTTTCGAGCGAGTGAAGCTGTTTTTTCCTCAATTACGAAATCTTAAACCAAAAATGCCTAACGAGGACTCATATTCAATTCCAACGGAAACAAACTCGGGGACTTCAAAATCGCGCCACCACACCCGCGTTGGGAAAGATGGGCTTGGACGGCTCAGCTGGTAGAGAAATTGCCCATTAAAATTTAAGGGTCAGGGTTCGCGTCCCGGTCCGGGACAGTTTTAATCCGGCGGTACGCTTTAAATCATTGTATACCGCTCCAGAGTGAAAATTCTCTCTAGAAACAATCCTCTAGGCTGTCTCTAAGCCATTTCTCCTCAGTATCCCTTGTTTTAGGAGTCCTAGTCCGCAAGGTAAGCCGTACAACCTTTGTGAAATTTGGAAGGTGGGTGAGAGGTACTGGTGGAAGTGATGCAGTGAGGGAGGGTCATGAGTCGTGTCCGCATATCTCAGTCGGTAGAGCAATTTCCCGCCAAAGGCTCGGGTTCTGGTTCGACAGGCACTTTTCACCTGCAAGAAAGTTTCAAGAACGCTACGCTAAAAATCACCAATTTAGAATCCAACGGGTAACCTAAAAAAAAAACCTTGACAGTACATTAATTCTCGCTCACCGACATCAAACTAACTAGTTGAACAAAAGGCAGGCGATACAAAGGGTTGCATATGGGACCTACTGCTGGCTTTGATGAAGAATCGCCGACAACTTCTTACAAAAAAGTGTTGTTGGAAATGAGAACCATAAAAAGAAATTCAATAGCCAGGAGCGAGTGCAAATGTGATGCGTGCGTGAATGGCACGCTATTAATTTGATGATGCTGTGCAGGAGTGAATACGGAAGCTTCGCGCTGGCGTGGAGCTATGAGGTGGAGCTATTAACGCCATAAAGGTCAGCGAGGCGTGCCCGGCCGCATATGTGAGCCTCTCGCGTGGACACGGAAACAGCGCGCTGATATCGCTGCAGCTTATCGATGCAGTTAAAAGCAGTGCCACCTTAGTGCGCAGCCTAGCTGTAAAAAGGTAAGCTCGCGGCGCTAAGCCAAATACCCCTGCAGCCAACGACTACTACCTCATGGAGTTGTGGTCATAAATACGTGCTTCGCTTTTCCAGGGAGTAACGTGATTTTCAAAGGCACCCCCAGCGTTGTTGGCAAGTAAAATGTACGAGAAGTAAGTGACCAAATATTGTGAAAGCGTGTTTGTTGCAGCGGTGAACGCAACGTCGCTGTCAGAAGTGATTATAATCTGTAGGTGGAAAGGAAGTTGATGGGCCACAGGCGAGCTGAAGTGATGGCAATGCTATAAAGTGTGTATTTACAATTCAAGAAAGATGCCACACTGAAGAGCCAAAGAAACTGGTAGACCTACCTAATTCCGTATAGGGCCCCCGCTAGCACGCGAAAGTTCCTTTACACAACGTGGCATGGACTCAACTAATGTTCGAAGTACTCTGGAGGGAACTGAAACCACGAATCCTTCTGTGTTGGCCCTAAATCCGTAAGAGTACGAGGGAGTGGAGACCTCTTCAGAATAGCACGTAGCAAGGCATCCCAGGTATACTCAATGACGTTCATGTCTGGGGAGTTTGGTGGCCAGTGGAACTGTTTAAACTCAGAAGTGTGTTCCTGGAGCCACTGTGTAGCAATTCTCGACGTGCTGTGTGTCGTATTGTTGTTCTGGAATTGCCCACGTCCGTCGGAAGGCATAGTGGACATCAATAGAAGCATGTGATCCGACAGGATATATGCGTACGTCTCACGTGTCAGAATCGTATCTAGATGTAGAAGGGGTCCCATATCACTCCAACTGCACACGCCCAGACTCCATTACAGTCTCCACCAACTTGAACAGTCCCTTGCCGGCATGCAGGGTCCATGGATTCATGAGATTGTCTCCATACCCGTACAGATCCACCCGCTTGATACAATTTGAAACGAGACTCATCCAACTAAGCAACATGTTTCCAGTCATCAACAGTCCAAAGTCGGAGTTAACGGCCCTAGGCGAGGCGTAAAGCTTCGTGTCGTACAGTCATCAAGGGTACATGAGTGGGCCTTCGGCTCCGAATGCCCATATCCATTATGTTTCGTTGAATGGTTCGCATGCTGACACTTGTTGACGGCCAGCATTGAAATCTGCAGCAATTTGCGGAATCGTTGCACTTCTGTCACAAGGAACCATTCTCTTGAGCCTTATTTTGTCCCGTTCTTGCAGGCTCTTTTTCCGGCCGCAGCGTTGTGGGAGATTTGGTGTTTTACAGGATTCCTGATATTCACCGTAAACTCGTGAAATGGTCGTAGGGGAAATTCCCCACTTCATCGCTACATCGGAGATACTGTCTGCCACCTCTCGTGCGCCGACTATAACACCATGTTCAAACTCACTTAAAACTTGATAACCTGCCATTGTAGCAGCAGTAACCGATCTAACAAGTGCGCCAGACACTTGTTCTCTTATATAGGCGTTGCTGACCGCAGCGACATATTCTGCCTGTTTGCATGTCTCTGTATTTGAATACACATCTCTATGCCAGTTTCTTTGGAGTATAAAAGTTGTGCAGTGCGCGAAAGGTGTGCAATATACCGAAAAGATTAGTATACAGTCTACCTTACACATGACGAGTTAGTTCCTATTGCATATTTTTTTATTACGCCGCATCAGACACCGACGTTTATCTAGAACCGTTCCACGAAGACGGTACAGTGTGGGGGCTGTAATCCACTGCTGTGTAATACATTGCTGTGACTTTTCAACATCGTGATTGAGATCAATTTTTGAATCCTAAGGTGAGGTTCTCTAATATATTTTCCATAATTGGAGGATACGGAATCACGTTTTGTAAGTATGTAGTAAACGGTGTATAATCGGTACATCTTCACTCCTGTTGTGGTAACAGAGGGAAGGTAACTGTATGTAGACAGTGCAACGATATGTCCTACTTTGCTTTGTTTTATTCGATAATATAGTATTTCGCAAAGCACGCCGCAACCTCGAATCCTCCGGGACACGTTCATCTCAATGGAGAATGAATGGAACCTCTGACCAATCTCATGGTGGATGCTTCAAACAAATGCAAATAGTGAAATAGTGTATTATTGTTCACAGTGGATATCCGTCTTACTAATCTGTTGACATGAACACAACGACAGTCTCTGTCACCGTACAGTACTTCTTCGAATGTGGACTTCTTATATTCCTTTTTATTTTTCATTACTTTTGTGTGTGTGTGATTCTATACCCGTCTTAGCGTGAAGTAAATGCCACGTATCTAAAATTTTCAACCGACTCAAAATACACTTTGTAAAAGCTACCAAAAGCAGCCCGTTCCACAAACATTGATTACTAGTCCAAAAATATTTATCCACTGTTAATGACTATTATTAACTAAGAGAAGCGACGCAGGGTGGCTGCGCGGTCCGAGGCGCCTTGTCTCGGTTCGCGCAGCTCTGCCCCCCGCCCCCCCCCCCCCCCCCCCCCGGAGGTTTGAGTTCTGCCTCTGGCATGGATGTGTGTGTTGTCCTTAGCGTAAGTTAGTTTGAGATAGATTAAATGGTTTGTAAGCCTAGGGACCGATGGCCTCACCAGTTTGGTCCTACGGAACTCATCACAAACTACCAAAAACTAAGAGAAACAAAAGATATTACTCATATATTTTCTGTTTATTATTGGCGATTTAATTTGAAAGCAAAAATCGAGAATGGTAGTGTGGTTTCGTGATTCCAAAACTACTAATGCATCGTACAAACGCTGAAAAGTCTTTGCTTAGAAACTCAACAATACTACTAACTTTTAGGTTATGTTCAACTCCGTTTTTAATGAATGTAGCGGCAGCTGAACTGAAAAATATGTCTACTAAATTGTTCTAATTTGACATAGATAGCAGTTTTCGTCCGCGGGGTTAGTCCTGTGCTATCATAGATGTCAGTTTTCGGTCACGTGGTTGGTCCTGTGCTATCATAGATATCAGTTTTCGGTCACGGGTTGAGACCTGTACTATCCACGATTATCTCAGAAAGAAGGGACCGCTACTCATTTTGCCATGATTTTATCTAGCACAGTAATGTAAGATTAATCAACCACAACGTCGTAATAGCATTCTGGAAATAGATCTTCAATTAATTTATTAGAGATAAATTACCTTACGATCAGAAAAAGTGATCGATATATGTCGTTCTTATTTGCTGGCGTCTCCAAATTGCATAAAAATTGCGTAATACGTATCCCATTGCCTTTGTGAAGCAATCACTTAGAATGTGCCCTAGGTTAATGCTCACTGTATTACGCAGTTAGGTGAAACTGTCATCAACATGAAGGTTCGTAAAAATGATGAACACATCTCTCCGTATAAACAAGTTAACATAGCGCTGTATTATGTAGTTACGTTTAGTGCATCCGATCGTCATGAAGAAAGAATTTATTCAGCAGGTGCATGATATACAGAGGTGAGTGTATCCGCTCAGATAGAGAATGATAATTCAGTCAATCGGTTACCTAAGCGTTTCTTTTTCTTCAGAGCACAGCTTTGGACTAGTATTCTCTCTGCCTACAGCTCTCCACCCCCCCATGAACCATGGACCTTGTCGTCGGTGGGGAGGCTTGCGTGCCTCAGCGATACAGATAGCCGTACCGTAGGTACAACCACAACGGAGGGGTATCTGTTGAGAGGCCAGACAAACGTGTGGTTCCTGAAGAGGGGCAGCAGCCTTTTCAGTAGTTGCAAGGGCAACAGTCTGGATGATTGACTGATCTGGCCTTGTAACAATAACCAAAACGGCCTTGCTGTGCTGGTACTGCGAACGGCTGAAAGCAAGGGGAAACTACGGCCGTATTTTTTCCCGAGGGCATGCACCTTTACTGTATGATTAAATGATGATGGCGTCCTCTTGGGTAAAATATTCCGGAGGTAAAATAGTCCCCCATTCGGATCTCCGGGCGGGGACTACTCAAGAGATTGCCGTTATCAGGAGAAAGAAAACTGGCGTTCTACGGATCGGAGCGTGGAATGTCAGATCCCTTAATCGGGCAGGTAGGTTAGAAAATTTAAAAAGGGAAATGGATAGGTTAAAGTTAGATATAGTGGGAATTAGTGAAGTTCGGTGACAGGAGGAACAAGACTTCTGGTCAGGTGAATACAGGGTTATAAACACAAAATCAAATAGGGGTAATGCAGGAGTAGGTTTAATAATGAATAGGAAAATAGGAATGCGGGTAAGCTACTACAAACAGCATAGTGAAAGCATCATTGTGGCCAAGATAGATACGAAGCCCACACCTACTACAGTAGTACAAGTTTATATGGCAACTAGCTCTGCAGATGACGAAGACATTGAAGAAATGTATGATGAAATAAAAGAAATTATTCAGATAGTAAAGGGAGACGAAAATTTAATAGTCATGGGTGACTGGAATTCGAGTGTAGGAAAAGGGAGAGAAGGAAACGTAGTAGGTGAATATGGATTGGGGCTAAGAAATGAAAGAGGAAGCCGCCCGGTAGAATTCTGCACAGAGCACAACTTAATCATAGCTAACACTTGGTTTCAGAATCATGAAAGGAGGTTGTATACATGGAAGAACCCTGGAGATACTAAAAGGTACCAGATAGATTATATAATGGTAAGACAGAGATTTAGGAACCAGGTTTTAAATTGTAAGACATTTCCAGGGGCAGATGTGGACTCTGACTACAATCTATTGGTTATTAACTGTAGATTAAAACTGAAGAAACTGCAAAAAGGTGGCAATTTAAGGAGATGGGACCTGGATATACTGAAAGAACCAGAGGTTGTACAGAGTTTCAGGAAGAGCATAAGGCAACAATTGACAGAAACAGGGGAAAGAAATACAGTAGAAGAAGAATGGGTAGCTTTGAGGGATGAAGTAGTGAAGGCAGCAGAGGATCAAGTAGGTAAAAAGACGAGGGCTAGTAGAAATCCTTGGGTAACAGAAGAAATATTGAATTTAATTGATGAAAGGAGAAAATATAAAAATGCAGTAAATGAAGCAGGCAAAAAGGAATACAGACGTCTCAAAAATGAGATCGACAGGAAGTGCAAAATGGCTAAGCAGGGATGGCTAGAGGACAAATTTAAGGATGTAGAGGCTTATCTCACTAGGGGTAAGATAGATACTGCCTACAGGAAAATTAAAGAGACCTTTGGAGAAAAGAGGACCACTTGTATGAATATCAAGAGCCCTATTTGTAGCCGGTTTACAACGGAAAATATGATATTAATCAGCATGCCAGTTATCATACCTTAAGGGGTGAAACAGCTAATGCTTCTGACTTCGCTATCCATTTGATGTTTCAGATAATAGTGAAGCATCGACGTCCCCAACATTACTGCTGAGACGTCATAGAGGTCGTCTTTATTTTAGACCAGCAGGACGACAAATTTGTCACATCCCCGAATATCAGACCGCATTAACCAGAAAGCGAGTGCGAACGAATAGTCCTTCGACTGTAAATATGGTGAATTTAAGTGGTAGTCTATTTAAAAAGAATGAACGCCGTATCAAACAACGTTATGATGAAGACTTCATACTACAGAAAATTTAGATACATCCAAAATTAAAATTTAAGGGAATCCTTTGTGTATAATCCAGAAGCAGATACTACCTTCCTTGTACCGTCTGTTGTTGACGCAAGGGATTGGCTGAGCTCATTACAAGCAGTCATTCATTGTAAATAAGCGTTCCCGCTCTCCAAGTGTTCTGTCGTAGCATTCTCGCTACCCCTTGTCATATGATGACACATAGAAGCCACTGATTCGGGCTCTGAAATATTATTGAAAGGCGCTTGATTTCATTTAGTTCATACTACACCGAAGTGTTATTGGAGAATTTCAAATCAATAATGCTAGTCTGACGCTAACCAAAAAAACTATGAGAGAATCACAGAACCCTGCTTTCGAGTAATGGCCGAAAGGCACTTGGTTTCTTTCAGTTCATACTACACCGAAGTGTTATTGAAGATAATTTCAAATCAATATTACGAGTATGGCGCTGTCCAAAAAATTATGAGAGAATTACAGAAATGCTTTCTTGTACTGGATGAGACGTCGTCGTCCAAAAGTCAACAGCATCTTTAACCAAACTTGTTCACAAACGTTACTTATCAACTTTCACCAAACTTGTTCACAAACGTTACTTATCAAGCTATCAATACACAAGCTGTTTAATAGTGTTTTGATGCATCCTCCAAACTTTCATGAACAAGCCGACATTTTCAAAACAGAAATGACAAATTCGTAACACGAAAAAGGGAAATTTACGTTCAGTTCCAAAATTCTTCATTACGCTATCGACCTTTTTTGAAAATTACTGTGTAAAAATTCAGAGTTTCTTTCTACCTTACGGTTACCATCTATAATTGTTCTCCACGTCAGACTTGAGGAAACAGTTATGTCGTGAAACCAGAATCAACGGTAAGTTGAGCAAAAGTACGAAGGCCATGAAAAATGAAAACTGCGATAATTTCTCCCATAAAAACTTCCCTTTAGAATGTCAGTATTCAATAGTTGACCTGTTGAGTTTTTATATTCGTCTAAATTGGAAGTGACAACGTCAGATGATTGTAGACGCTATTATTGTCTCCATATAAAATGCCAAATTGCGTGAAGATCTGGCACGGAAGGTAACATGAGACCATAATGAGATATCCATGTGCTTCGGTGAAAGAATTAAAGCTCAAAGACAGAATACTTCAATTATTTGAAACGGCATTTTTGTCAGAGTCAGAGTCAGTGGGGATGTAGTAAGACGTGGAAATGCAGCGATGCTTTCATTTAGCGAGCATTAAAGCATCGGCGACCGGGATCTATCACGGGGTCAGAGGAAACGTGAACCAGTTCAGAAACTCGTTTGTGTTTCCGGCGTCAAGCTGTTACGTGTGCGAGCTGCTTAACGGTGCAGGAGGCTTGTAAATCTGCAGGTGGATAAAATGAAAGCTACAGCGCGAAAGCCCTCCCTCTTCCGTCCATGCCAACTGAAATGATTCAGTGGTTCATTTACTTTTATCCGGAGGATAAACTCGATGAGCTAAGATCAGAACATTTTCATGGGAAACGGCAGCAATTTACTATTTAACTAAACTTCTACAATAAGCGAATTCTAGAACCCAGAGAATAGAGCTTCTACGTCATTTGAACCGATGAGCACTGCACACTGCGACCTTTAACAGGCAAGTACGCCTTCTTAGAAGACCGCCTGTAATGACTTCGATCTGGAATTCTGCCTTGGTTCTAATTTTTTTATGACACTTTGTTCTTTATGGTAATTCCAACGGGATTTATAAGTAAGAAGCTAAATGCAAGTTTTCAATTTTGTCTTTCTCTCGCACATGTCTACATTTAGCCTTCAATTTGTTGCATGCGATTACCGCAAATTTATTTTAATTGAACCGCAGTGAGGAGGATATGTAGGTCAAAAAGAGATGCTCCAGAGATAGATTGAAACAGAATGGAAGTGAGGAAGGACTGAGTGCGGAGCTTTATCTCGCAGCTACAGATGGACGTGAAATTTTTGGGACAACGTGGATGTACCAAGAATAATACCCCAACTATGGAGCAAACGGCCGGAAATCTAGGAAACGTTTTGTATAGTTGTTACTTGTATTACTTGGGTACAGCATCGACCTCTTAGAGAAGAAGGACGGCAACTTCTCTTTAACTCGTCATGTGAACAACGCAAGAAAGTTGAAGGAATATTTGAATACGACTAAGTGAAAAACAAACTAGTAAATAAAGAGAACATAGCTGTACTAATATATACTTTAATTGCCTCTGCAGTCTTCTGTTCAAATGACACCTTCCACTCCGTAATGTTTATCGTGAGTATAATCTGTTCAAGAGGGAACTAATAAACAAATTAAAAATCGATGGCTGCAACTAGCATCTGAAGGGCTATCAATACTTTATATTTCGGAGGATAGAGTAAAACGAGTTGCAGGTTTATAGGGAAAGCAGTTTATAAAGTTCTGAAGTTCCAGTACACATTAACATTCTTCAAAAATCTGACATCAGCTTACTATTAGGAACTTCTGTCAGAAAAATCAACAGAAACTCTGTGAGAAGTGGTTGGGTAAGGAGGAGAGGATGGGAAATATGGGGTGAGAAAAAACTGAGGGAGGACGGAAGGAAGAGTGGTAGAGAAAGAATAAACGTGCAGAAATATTGAGCTGGAAGAAATGACGCAAATTCAGGAGAAGAGACACAGATTGTTCTAAAATGTACGGATGAAGGTTTCCGAAAGTATAGTAAGTTTGACAATGTTAGGAGCAAGAAGTCAGTTAAAAAGAGGAAAACATTAGTATATTGAGGATTAAAGTTTCTTTTCGTTTAGATTAATAGAGTCATTGTAGAGTCTCTATATGTTATAACATGCTGTCAGGGGTATAACTGGTAATATCACGTTTCGGTTTTGATCTAATTACAGGGATGTATCAGCATTTAACAAAAAAATTACAACACATATGTTCGTAAGGAGGATCGCAGAATCTTGGAGAGGTTTTGAAAAGGGCTCTCATTGGCATACACGACGTAACTTCCGCCATGTCCCATACGGCAGATTGTAGAGTACATACATGCAAGTAGATTATTAGTTTTACATTTTCATATTTTACAAGGTGCGTTCAAAAAGTAGTGCAATACTTTTTTTCTGAAATCCATTTGGTTTTATTCAGGATTCCAATGCACCATATTATTCGCCATTCTTGTGGCTATAAAGCTTTATTTTTCAACATAATCCCCGTTCAATACAACGGCCTTAAGCCACCTTGCAGGTAGGGCCTGTCTGCTAACATGGACCACTCCACCAGTCTACGACGGAGCCAACGTCTTGCTGCACCAGTACTGCTTCCAGCATTCTTCAGTGGGCCACGCAGGTGGAAGTCAGAAGGTACGAGATCCGGGCTGCAGGGTGGATGAGGAAGAGCAGTCCAGTGAAGTTTTGTGAGCTCCTCTCGGGTGTGAGGCCTTGCGCTGTCGTGGAGAAGGAGAAGTTCGTATGCATTTTTGCAGCGACGAACTCGCTGAAGTCATTCCTTCAAATTCCTGAACATAACATAATATACTTCCAAGTTGATCGTTGCACCACGATGGAGGACATCAAACACAGTAGCCCCTTCAGTGTTCCAGAAGACAGTCGTCATGACTTTACAGGTTGAGGGTGCGGCTTCGAACTTTTCTTCGGAGGAGAGACGGTGGGCCGCCACTCTATGGATAGCCGTTCGACAGGATGAATCTAGGTTTTACCGCCTGTGGCAGTGTTGGACACAAATTGTCACGATCAGACTTGTAACGCGCAAGCACTTCCGCACAGATGGTCCTTCGTTGCTCTTTATGCTCTCCTGTTACGCAGCGAGAAACCCACCGGGCACACACGTTTGAGTAACCAAAGTGGTGGACGAGTGTCGCAGCACTACCAACAGATACGTCCAGTTCAGGAGCGAGTGCTTGTGATCCGTCGATCACCTCTGATGAGAGTGTCCGCACGCTCCAACATTGCAGGAGTCACAGCTGTGTGCGGCCGGCCGGCACCCGGGACATTGGATAGGTTTGCGCTACCTCGTTGCGATGATAACAGACGCCACACCCAACGACTCACCGTGCTTTTGTCCACTGACAGGTCTCCGTAGACATTTTGCAAGAGCCTATGAATATCTGCAGCCCTCTGATTCTCCGCCAAAATAAACTCAGTGACAACTGTTTGCTTGCAACGTACTTCAGTCACAGGCGTCATTTTGAAGACTACATATAGCGCCGACAGCTTCAGGATTTTCATGAAACTTTAGGGACTGATGTAATATTCCATGATATCCCAAAACAGTAAGACCAGTTGTATTATTTATTGAAGGCCCTCGTACGTATGCAAAAGCAGGAGAAAATCTGTAAAGCAGATGCTTACGACATGGCCTCAAGCGAAGCATTGCCACTCTTTTCATCACTTGCGCGAGGTATTTTGCAATTGTTTTTGTTAAGAGTCAGCTGCTGGTCTTTGTAAGTTTCTACGGCTCTGCACGTTTTTCCTGTCTGTGTCCTAAAGACGCGACGTCGCTGATACAGCTGCGCCGCCCGCCAAGAGCCTCGGAGAGCCACGGGCGCTGTAAAGTGGATGGGACGTTGGGTGGGGGAGGGTGCAGCCGCTCAGCACCCGCGTCACGCCTCCGCCGTGACGTCCCCGGTGTCCACCCGGCGCCCAAATAAATAGGCTGCCTGCCACCTCGAAACAAATGGCGGCCTAAGACGGCACGCCGCCCCTCGCAATTTGCTGGTATCTGCGAGCGCTCGCTCCGGCGCGCGCGAATTTCCTGCCGATGATGCATCGTCGGCCGATACATCACGGCGCCCGCCGGCCCAGCGGGCCCGCGCCACACCTTGCCAGTCGCCCGGCACACGGCGCCGTCAAAGGGCGACAGCGCCCACGCTGCTGCAGCCCCTGCTGACGACGCTCAGGCCGTCAGGTTTCTGACTGCAGAGAGCTTCGATGCAGTACGTATCACCCACCTCTATACTCCACATCCCTCCTTACGGAGTTTGGTGGACGATGTTTCCTGTAGCACTACTAGCACTACCACCTCCACCCCCACCCCTCCCCTTTCACTGCAACGTGGGAAGGTCGTTAAACTTCGGTATGACAATTTTCTCCGGTTTTCTCTTCTTGATCATTTTGCGAGACATATGTGGAAGAAAGTAATTTGTTGCCCGACTCTTCATGGAACGTAAGCTCTCGCAATTTAAACAGTACATGTCTCTGTGATCCACAACGGCTCTCCAACAGGTCTGTCACTGGCGTTCGTCAAGCGTCTCCGTAATGCTCTCGCAGGAACTAAACGATCCCGTGACAGGACGCGCCACACTTGGAACTACTTAAACCTAACCAACCTAAGGACATCACACACATCCATGCCCGAGGCAGGGTTCGAACCTGCGACCGTAGCCGTAGCGCGGTTCCAGATTGATGCACCTAGAACCGCTCGGCTGCACAGGCTGGCGGTTCATTACACGACCTACCGACTTTATCTTCAGAATTCTTATGTAGCACAACATTTCAGATGCTTGTATTCTCTTACAGCCTGTACAGCTTATCATCAAGATTCACTCCCGACGATAGCTGCACTCGAGGCAAAAATCTTCCGAAATGACGTATTAATAGTTACATTTCCAATAGACACGTTGACAAAGTTGTGTTTTTAAGAATCGATTTTCCAATTGTGTACGGTTAGTCTTATTCCTGCCCCGCCAGCAGCAGTGTGTCATCGTCGTATTTAGTAGTGCCGGCGGCTCTCCATCCGATTGAATACCTCCCTTTCCTTTTAGGGCTGGCTCGGAGACGAGAATTATTCACGGCAGGAGGAGAGCGTCGTGGTGATGACGCGAGCAGCCGCAGCAGCAGGCTGCCGAGATGACAGACGGGTGGAGGGCGTGGCCGGCAGCGGCCGCCTTTGTGCGGCCAGCAGAGCAGGCCAGGGCAGAGCGCGGCCGCCGCCATTGTGGCCGGCGCGCCAGATTTATGTGCGCCGCCGCCTGCCACGAACAATAAACAATGGGCGACTAATCAATCAGCGATCGGCCTGCGAGCGGCCTCGCTGTGCCGCGCCGCGCCGCGCCGCGCAGCGTCCCGCCTGTCTTCCCGAAGCCGCGGCCGGGCCCGCAGACACGCCCGTCACTTGGCGCACTCTGCCAACGGAACTGCGAATCCTGTCATAGCTCTACCCGTCCCACGACTTCATGTTCACTGCAGTGACGACGACCGTCCACAGACGGAGGAGCACGTGTCTTCCTTCGTGCAAAACTTCCATGTCTCCTAATGTCCTTGCACGCCTCTACAAGGTGTACTGCATATTTAAATTCCACTCGCGACGTCCCCCTTACTAGTATTACCACAAGTTCCTTGATTCTTGGAGTGTTGTGTAAGGCTTTAAATCGTTTTGCCGCCTGCTTTTATTTTAATATCTCCTAATTCTGTTTTCTGACTTTTCTGTAGGCTGCAGAGCGACGTATTGTGCCGCTGCCAGTTCCCCCCCCCCCCTTTTCTTAGGGGGAATCGAAATACAATAAAGAAAAAAAAAATAAGACTTTGTACAGAACGGTAAGGGCAGGTGGGCTTCAGAGTCGTGCGGCAACTGTCATCGTAATAAAGCTGGGCAGGGCCAGAAATGATTAGCGAAAAAGTTAACACAGTAACTTCTCCAAGTATACGATGACTCGTTACAAATAACGCAGCAAGAAATAGAATCCACTCATACAGAAGCAACAAAGATGAGAGCCGCGCGGGATTAGCCGAGCGGTCTAGGGCTCGGCAGTCATCGATGTGCGCTGGTCCTGACGGAGGTTCGAGTCCTCCCTCGGACATTTGTGTCTGTATTTGTCCTTAGGATTATTTAGGTTAAATAGTGTGTAAGCTTAGGGACTGATGACCTTAGCAGTTAAGTGCCGTAAGATTTCACACACATGTTTTTTTTTTTTTTTTTTTTTTTTTTTTTTTTTTTTTTTTTTTTAAACAAAGATGAGTGTCTCTGAACTACAGCAGAAACTATGGTGTCGGATTCTCGACTAGGAGGTCTCTGCGTATTGTGCCGTAGCGGAAGTGACTTTTAGTGATGTTATTTCTCTTATACTTAAATAGCTTATAATTAGAGCGTATGTATTTTTACTTTTACGTATTTATAAATATGAACGTATTATTTTTACAGTGAAAATGTAATGTTTTATTTCAACTATATAAATTTTAGAAATGTTAACGGCGAGTGCAAGCGCGAGTTGGCTGTCTGGCTGCCCCGCCGGCCTCCCTATTACCTCGGCGGCAGAGGTCGTTCGTGGTACAGACTCACCGGGGGCGTGGCTCGCAGGTTATGCTCAGTTGCGTCTGCCAGATCCTGCACGACTGCTATCTGTGTCTGACAGAAACTTGCAAATCCGTTGCTAACTCTTACGCCTGCGGGGTGGTACTGATACGTGATACAACACGAAGTCTTACATCTTGTTTCCTGAACTTTGCTGGAAACTGACTCTAACAAAATGTGTAGTGCAGAATGATGTACCTCACTCAGTGCTGATAGTTAAGTACTTTCCCATTTTTTTAGCACTATAACATTCATGATGGTCAGTTCCAGTTTTGGCGTACACGGTATATACAGGGAGGAGACCGTGCCCCTTACTTTGTCAACATACCAAGAAGAGAATAATCCAGTTATAGTTCAGTAACACACGATTTGTTAAACCCGAAAGTAGCAAAATTGGCGATGGTAGATCAGTAAAATCACAACAACGATAACATCAACTGCTACACACAACACTATACATATCTAGAAGTTGAATGGAAATTATATGAACATATATTTGCTCAGGGCCTCGTTACACATAGATGTTATCCCGTTAAAAGCGGTATGCAGACTTTTTGATACCAACAGACATAGCTGTTACTCGTAAAATTGTCATTTGCAGACTTTGTTATCGCGCAGTTAAGGGGGTAAGACGTCAAATGGGTCGACTTTGAGCAGGAGAGGCACCAGAGAATATTTTAATTTGCACTGTGCATACTTCTACAAATAAATTCATGAAACTTTGACAGCACGACCAGGAAGGATTCAGGATAACAATCATAGCAGTGGAAGTTCAAAAACGTAACATCGTAATTTTTTTTTACGTGTGAAATCATCATTTTTTCACTTACTATTGGCAACATTTCTTGCTATAGGTACACTTTTCTTCATAAGTAAGAGAGATTCTTCGATGAATTTGCACAGCATACAAACCATACTTACACGTGAATAAAACTGTACAACTTTCCAGATCTATTACAAACTGTGGTAAAAATTAAAATAATTAACTATAAAATTTGAGTTTTTTCTAAACAAGAAGTTTAAAATGTAACAGCTTATTCGTTTTTTCATAACTCAAATAAATTCTAGAATTTCATGCAACTGTAAGTATGGTTTGTATGCCATGCAAAATTCATCGAAGAATCTCTCTTACTTATGAAGAGAAGTGTACCTATAGCAACAAATGCAGCCAACAGTAAGTGAAAAACTAATGAAATTTCATATGTAAAACAATTATTTTGTTATGTTTTTCAACTTCCGCTCCTGAATCATCCCTGGTTGTGTTGACAAAATTTCATGAATTTACTTGTGAAAGTAGAGACAGTGGAAATTAAAATGTCCTGTGGTGCCTCTGCCGCTTCAAGTCTGCCTGTTACCCCCCTTAAGTATTGCGACGATACATGTCACATGTTCTTACGTGAATCGACGTAGCCGGCCGCTGTGGTCGAGCGGTTCTAGGCGCTTCATTCCGGAACGGCGCTCCTGCTACGGTCGCAGGTTCCAATCCGGCCTCGGGCATGGATGTGTGTGATGTCCTTAGGTTAGTTAGGTTTAACTAGTTCTAAGTTCTAGGGGACTAATGACCTGAGATGTTAAATGCCATAGTGCTTAGAGCCATTGAACCATTTTTTGAATCGACATAGAGATGTTAAGGGGCTCCGGAAAGCTCCAATGTTAAACCAGCGTTTATAAATTACATGTTTTCTCAGAGAGTATTTGAGCTAGGAAGCCGAAATTTTTAAAGATTATTTGTTGGAGTATTGGCTATAAATTAACACAGGGATTTTCAAGAATTTGAATTCAGTTATTAGAGATTAATTTTTCTATTGTACTGAAAATTCACTACTTTTCTGTGCAATTTTTTGTTTATAAATTCAACAATATACAGGTTTTGGGAAATTGCTGTGTTAAGTTACGCAGAAAGGATTGCGTAACATTTTCTGAAAATTATAAGCAAATTACTTTGGTAGTTCCTGAGAAAACATGTAATTTGTATGAAAAATTGAAACAATTCAGTATCAAGCGACCAAGTTTGGATTACCTTTTAAGTGCATTCCAGGTTCGTGGTATGGATTATATTCATCTTCTGGAAACTTCTCCTCCAGCTTCCTTTTGTCCTCCTCCTGTTTACTCTGGCTTGTATTTCTAGGCTTTTTACAGCCTTGTCAGCAGCCCGAAGACGCCACTTGTCTCAAGCAAGCATCTTTCGTACCTTGTTGAAACCTGTATTTATTCCCATGTTTCGAAATACTTTGCAGCTTACAACGTTGCCAGCACTTGATGTAGCAACAGCATTATACACACCGAAGTGAAATGTTGTATTCCAAATAAGTCTTGGGGATTCTTGACCATATAACACTACTTACACTTTCATTGTGGTTTTGAGTTTTTCCATGAACACATTTTTTCAACAGTTCAGGTGCTGCTAAGTCTCCGAAAATAGGTTTCCGTTCCAGGCATACTATGTTTATGAGTGTACACTACACTAATTATCAATCCCTTGTTGTAATTACACCAGACGTTTTCTCCTTTTGGACACAAGTAATGATGAGGAGTTTCATTGGTTGAAAAAGTATGAAGAAAAGAGCCCAAACAGCCATCTTCATCTCATCAACACTGTGATTTGCCTAATAGCTATTCCATAATAGTTCTGTATTTTGTCAGTTAACCTTCCCTTCCTATGCAATCCTTTACCATCATTGATCCCATTCGCTTCTGTGCATTTTCAATACACTTAAATTTCTGCACTACAACTTCATTACCATAGGGCTTCAGTTCTTGAATAGGTTTGAAACTTTTAGAATCACAGGCCCCCAGGTAATTCACATATCGCACTTTATCACACCCAGCAGAACGTCTAAATATACTAGCAGCATCAGCTGCTTCCATTCCTCCAGTACTGCCACTGTAGTTAACGGTGCAATTGTTTTCATGGGTACTTTGATTTTCTGCGGACACCTACAATATTTAGACATTACTGCTACGTATAAAACTTGCCCTGTATACATACTGGTGGCAGATACTACACCATGAAGAGATGTTTGTCCCCGTTTATGCCAGGTACCATCGAATGCTGCAGTGAAGTCTCTGTTACCGCTGTTTTCTATTACTGTCTCTTTCACAGCTTTCTTCATAGATTCTACACAGACATCTTCTACTTTAATCTCTATGAATCTAGTATAGTTCGTAAACTTTGTTGGGGGATTTGGAAGCTTCATCATGCTACAAAAAATTGCATCGGCATTAGCACCCTGACCAGTTTTCTGCAAAGGATAAACAAACCTAATGTTGTGTTCATAGATTTTTCTATCATTTTCTTCATTTTGAGTTATTGCAACATTGTTCCAGAAGGTCCTACAAGATTTTTTATAGCGAGTTCCAGTAGACTTCACTACACAAAATACATCTTACACGGTTTGCAAAAATTCCGTTAAGAACTGGCATATCAAATATTTCATTCACACTCGATTCGCCCATAAAACATTAGTACTTCTCACTAACTGAACCAAGCTTCCTCTGCGAAGTGCTTTCTTTCTCACTTTCAACGTAATGGGCACGTGCACCATCAAGGTTATGTTCACACACTTGGCTATCGTCTTTATTGTTTACGGTAATAACACCTACCTTTGGCTTTTCAACATTTCTCCTTTTCTTAAGAGGCTGCAGAGGATTTCTAGCCTAGTCCTGCAATGAACAGAATTCACCACGAATATTTTCAGGGTTACAAAAGACTAAATAAACATGAAGTACACGACAATGGAGCGAGCGATATATCTCGAACTGTAAGAGGTTAGCACGTAACATTTATTTGCTCTCAAATCACTAAAAAGTACATGATGAGCATGTAGATTCAAGAGTACAACATTTGACATCAGTTTAACAGCACCAAAGTCAGTCTCGCTCATGCAATATATATCTCAAAAATATTTTAAAAATAGTTCTAGTCTTCTGAACTGAATAAATTACGTATCAATTGAAAGGGGAAAGTCTGTAGATTTTTAAAATACAAAAAGTAAAAACTGAACATTTCATGATTTTGAACCTTTCCGGACCCCCTTAACACGACAAGTGAACCCCACGGACTGGCGATTTTGGAGTGGGTGGGGATATGAGCAATGGTGTGCAAATATTTGTACATCTCGGAAACAATGTAATGTTTTGAAAAATGGCTACGTCTCATTCTGCTGTTCTGAACGAACTATGAATTTTAACAATTGCTTGGTGTATGGAATATGTTGAAGACTAGTTGGTTGGTTGGTTGGGGAAGGAGACCAGACAGCGTGGTCAGCGGTCTCATCGGATTAGGGAATGATGGGGAAGGAAGTCAGCCGTGCCCTTTCAGAGGAACCATCCCGGTATTTGCCTGGAGGGGTTTAGGGAAATCACGGAAAACCTAAATCAGGATGGCCGGAAGCGGGATTCAACCGTCGTCCTCCCGAATGCGAGCCCTGTGTCTAACCACTGCGCCACATCGCTCAGTGAAGATCAGTAATTTATAAAAGTACGTAGAACCATCTAATGTTTCCACATTTGGAATATCCTACCTGCGAATATGGTTGCTATCTTGAAAATTATTTTACATTATGACAAATTATCCAAGACCTTAAATAGTGGCTTAAACAATTAACGATAATAGTCATCTGACTCCGAAAAAATATAGCTACCAAAGTACAATATCAAAGTTCAGAATCTAACAAGAGCAGGGACAAAATTGGCAATGGCAAATTATGAATGTTTAAACTTTCAGTGTCAGTTATCGCGTAAGTTAATGAGTTTCAAGTAATTCAAAGTATGTGACCAGGTAGCCGGAATGTTTGCCTTTCGAATACTGTACGTCCATACTCTTATATCTGACTTTACATATTCGCTCACTAACTATTGTACATTAGAATCTGTAGTATTAACTTCAAAATTAGCCATATTTTATAATTACACAGTTTCTTACAAAAGTAACTGCGTCATTGAAATCAGCACGTTCAAAAAAACCAAATCAATAACACATTTTAACGGAACAGAGTTTACATAATATTTCGAAATAAGAGCCATACGTAACTCACTACGTAAGTAACTGTATTAAAAATATAATAAAATTCAGAAAAAAATTGTTATTTGTGAGGGTAGAAAACGAACAGATCGACAGTACATAACAACCTACGGCTTATACTCCAGGTATACTATTCCGTAAATCTGACATATCACGATCAGCTCATACACACTGTCAGGAACGGCTCCAAAGAAAGAAGAAGGAATTAAAACACCCTCTAAAACAAATAAAAAGCTCACCAGACAAAATCCTAGTCACCGTCTTAACAGGGCACACTGCTAGTCTTGGAACGCTTTATATGGTGCAGAACGGCTACCTATGGTCACGTGACCCTTCACCGCTGATGTTATGTCATGGTATGAAGTGGTGTGTGTAGACGGCTGGACAGAATCTGCGCAGTAGGATGCGTCCACGTTGAAAGGTGACAGAATCGCAGGCAGGAGCTATCGTGTTTGGACGTGTCCATGACAACATAGTGAATGAAGTTGCTTGATTTGTTAGCATATCGGCGCGAACTGTACACATTAAGTACAATTAATGTTGTACCACCACAGCTACGTAATCCATCGTAAGAACAGCGGTCGTAAAAATACGCTAACCGAGGAACCGCAGACGAGTGTCACGTAAACCAGTTTCAAACCTGACAGGTATCCACCACAATCAGTTTCTGAGCAAATATAGCGACGGCAACTGCATACAATGGACATTTGTAGTCGGATATCTCGCAAAATGCTATTACTCACGGTGACACATAAAGCTGCACCTACTCAGTATATCAAACAAGACAGAATTTGGACAGAACGTGACTGGGGTGATACACAATGGTTCGATGCGTGACGATTATCTCTTTTCCTATGAGCCAAGGCATAGAATACACTGACGGGCGAACGAGACGTTTACAACACTGTGTGGACAGTGTAGTTCAGGCCAGAGGTTGTTCTGTAATGTTTTCAAGCGTTTTGCTTACAATGGCTTGGGCTCACTCATACAGGTTACCGTGAACATGAACATCTATGTTTACTTCGACATTCACGGTGACCGAGTGTTAGCCCTTCTTCAATATCTCCAGCTGTCGGTATTTAAAGATGACAACATGAGAGAGGACAAGTTACTCTCTCGCCTTTTTTTGTATACAGAAAATTATTAAAGATTTTGTTACAACCTGACGCACCTTGAACGACAGTACAGAAAGTTAACGGCCTGAGCAGACGTTGATGGAGCCTGGCAGGGCGATAAAAGCATGAGATATTTTGATGGTTCTTAGCTCGTAGAAACGGCATGTTGGGAGTTGGAAGCAATTGGCGGCGAGCCATCCCTCAGTAAATGTTGCCGGACAGGGCCGACAGAGCAGCCCCTTGTCGAGACAGGCCTGCAGCACAACAATGCCGCTGTAGCTGCACTGGCGCCAACTGCATTGGCGACGCATCTACACAGTGGAGTCGTGAACTGGGCATTGTGTGCAGAGCCACGCGTAATAAAAATTCACAAGTTTTCGTGTATGCCGATACTGCAAATAGGCCTGTGACCCACTTCCATCGGTTGCCTCGGTTGTATAAGAATTTCTGGCGTTTGAGAAACATTTAGAGATAGAATCTTTATTACACCTCATGGCTAGGACTAACAAACTCCAAGGCACAGACGATTTAGATAAAGATCTTTACGATTGTATCTGCTCGCTTGTTGCCGCGGGAAGTGACAAGACTTTGGAGAAAAACATCTTACCCCTCCGCGTAAACTTATAAAAAGCCAGTAATTGGCGTTTCTTCTTTTTCCAGAGATGCAGGTGTCTTAACTCTTGCTCTGGTTCGACATGAGTTTGTGCTGTCGTGTGGGTGAGGAGATTTATCGCCTCTAGAGCCTTGTGATTGGCTCAAGACGGCATGAAGGCGGTGTCGTTCGTGCACTTTGCGGGAAAACGGATTTTTTTTCTGAACTGGTGTGACGCACTCGGGTGCTGGACTTTGGTCTGGTAAGAAGACTTCTGGTCGTAGCACTGGCATGTGTGTTTGGTACCTGGGACCTGTCCTGAGACTGACATCACTTCTGAGTTAGACTGGAGAGCCTGTGGAGAATGTGGAGAAGTTCTTACTGTACCAACAGCATGACTTCAAACGTCTTGGACTACTTGTTTGCCGAGGGCACACTTCTTCGTTTTTGGTTTACCAGTCTTTACGTTTGGAATCCTTGTGTGCACTGTCGTATAAGTGAGACAAATTGGTCATTGGTACGACCAGCGAACGGGTGTGCCACACACTGAAATCTACCTTAATTTCAGGGCTCAGGTAGAAAATAAACTGCGATCCATCTGCTTGATCGCTAGACCGTGAGATTTTTGCATTTTTTTGTGTGACCACAATCGATTCACAGGCGCTGCCTCAGGTCTCGCCTCCGCCGCACACATCTCGCCAGCCGCAAGTTACATCGCCGCAAGATGCAAACAGGGTAACGTAGTGCTGCTCCGACCTTGTCAGGGCACACAGATCTCAATCGCCACTTGCTCTCAGCTGCACCTATATAGAGAAAATTCTGCAGATTTCAACTTTCAAAGTCTGCTTAGCGTCAGACCAATTCAGATTGCGTTATCCACATTTTTAGGGCCTGAGTACTTGACACATTTCTGCCCCCCAGGATCCTTGTCCATTGTGATCTTAAATCTGATAGTTGGTTACGGTATTTGATCATAACTTGTTTAGCGTAATTGATGTCTGTCTTTGTTTTGAGAAAATAAATTTTGTTAGTAAATTAAATTTTGCATACATTCTCAGTCTCTTTATATAGTCAGCCCAACGGGTTAACTTTCAAACATAAGTATTCGTAGTGCCACACCCATACATTCGACGCACACTCAGTCAACACGTGAGACTCGATTGGCCTGCTTAATCTTCCGCCATCACTCCCATGCAAAATGTCTAGTCTTATTTGGAACAGTGGGTGAAACGTATCAATCAATACCCTGCAACTTGGCAGCTCTGCGCTATCTCATTAACAGTGAGAGGCTTAAGCTGGATAAGGTACAGAAGAAATGCATTCGCATTTGCGAATACGATTAGACTTCGCCTGCGCAACTAATTAGTGACATCTTAAAATTTTTTGTGCTGCACCGGTACTCGAACCCAGATTTCCCACTTTACGCGAGCAGTCGTCTCAACCATTTCGGTTATCCGAGCACTCTCCCACAGATCGACCCAAACATCCATATGTCATCGTGCGTTCACCTCCCGCACCCACACAGCTGCTGTGATTCTCACAAAGGGAGAGACGTTGTCTGTGCACTATGCAATGTCCTTCAGACATTCTTGAGGATTTACGTTGTTGGTATCGTTACCATCAGAGTTACCGTTTACCGGCGATATTGGTGCGGCGACGTAGGGTTGAAACACAAACATCAGTATCCATTACAGATGCATATAGTCAACATGGGCCTGGACAAGATGAGGGCTTTACTCGTAAGCTGGTTTATCAAAACAACAGCAACAGTACTGCAGCTCTTCGCGAGAATCGACGCTTTAAAGGAATACGGAGAGGTCGCATTTCAGCACTTGGGTTGAAGAACACGATTCAGAAGTTCGAATTAACTGGCGATTTGTGAATTGCTCCTGAGAGAGGTCGATGGCCAATTGCGCCACAAATTGTTGAGGAAGTTACTGTTGCCATGGTTGAGAATGCTGGAAGCAATGTGCGATCTTCCAGCGGTGCACGAGCTCTGCCACGATAGCTGAACAATCCATGGTCCACCATTCGAAATGTGCTGCGAACGTTATGAAGCGGTATCTCGAGTGCGGTTCCAGGTTGTCGTGGATGCAGGTGATCGTCATATTCAGCAATGTTTGTTACCTGGAATGTAAATATGGTACGCAGTTAACAGATTTCATCTTCTCAAGTGGAAACTGAAATGTGTTTATTTCAATCGTTTATTCACTTTCGCAAGTCGTTACAAATATTTTCACCAAGTTTCATTGTCTTGTCTGCCATGGGAGGTCTCTCAAGTACCGATACCGCCGTGTGTAATCGATTTCATCCTTAGGTATCGCACCTGCATCAAAAATCTGGTGTATATCAATATAAATTGTGACGCAGATGTACGAAAATATTGACATTATTAGAGCAATAAATTAGACATCTGAAAAGGTCCACAATGGGCTCTTAAGGAAAAAAATGCAGTTCAAAAGAAACAAAACACTGTAAGAGATGAAACACATAATAACAATAGTTAAGGAACATATGAATTAAAATATGATAGCTACGACTCTAAATACGTAGCAAAAACTGCCAGGAACCTAAGCTACAGGTCTGCCTCTACGTGCCTCCCGCCATCAAGAAGTTAATACGCAGCCACGGTGGTTGTGGAATACTGCTACGAGGAAGACTCTTCTGCGGCACGACAAAAATATTTTGATAATCATTCCCATCTCTTTCTTTGCCATTTTCGCTACGTATCCAGTGACGATGGCCCACTAATAGCAGACGGAAAAAAAATAATTTCATCGAATAAACCTACTTATTCTGAATAAGATAGGAAAAACTTCGTTTTACAAAGGAAAGGATACATTGGCCTTTGACAATGTTCATATATCCCTGAACATCAGCAGATACTGAAAAAGATCTCAGTACAGGGCTCGTATTGCCGATTGCGTAAGACGAAACTGAACGAGGACATGGCCCGGCCTAAGAGCCAAGAATGATTTTTGTCCAATGAGAAAGGCCGCGAAAGCTAGCAAACTTACATAAAAAATCTTGGCTTACGTCTGTCACTCCTCTTGGTTGTACCTCGAAGACAACCGAAAACAATAACGGCTTGTGTCAGAGAATGACAGTCGTAACCAGTCTTGTACGCAACTGACGATGCTGCTCCGCCGAATCCTCATCGGGAACACGTGTCGTTGTTCGTGGAGAGATGCTGGAGGGATACGCAAGGGACATGCGGAGGAAAATTAAGAACACAGATTTAGGACGAGCGATCTCCCGCACCGGCCGGATCTTCCTGCGTCTGATTAGTGGCTCACTTAATTAGAGTGCTCATTAACATGGAGACATCTGCGAGCTAACGCGCTGTCCCACTAAGCACCCTCGCCCCATTCCCTGCCCCGCTCCCCCCTACTTGCCACCCACAGCTGACTTCACCAAATATTGCAGAGAAAAAGGAAAAACTATAATTAGCTTCAGGGTGGTTGGCACAGAATATCATCGTGCAGAAGCCCCTCATGAATATATCAGGACTCCAGCTTTCCCGAGCAAGATAAGTTCTCGAGGAGTGAGTCCGAGCAGGAGGCAAAAATCAGTAGGAAAAAACGTGGTGCTACTTAAGTGGATTCTTCTGCTTTTTCTTGTGCCTTTGTCCCGCATCATCCGCCTCCTTGGCTAAGCAGTCAGCGCGTCTGACTGCCACGCAGCGGTCACGGCTTCGATTCCGAGGTTCGTCGGAGAATTTTCTTCACTGAGGGAGTGGGTGTTGTGCTGTCTGCATCATCATTTTATCATCATAGGCATGCAAGTCGCCCAACATGGGGCATCTGAAAAGAATTTCCCTAGGTGTGGACCCCGTGCCATCAATGAAATACAACCATTTCATTTCATTCGTTCCCCAACTGTGCGGGATGGGCGTGATTGGTAAGAGATCTGTGAGGATTAATTTAAGGAGCGGTCGAATGCTCCTCTCGCTACCCCCTCCTGGGACGGAGTATGTGCACACAACGTATTTGCGTGTAGGATTATTCGTGTGAAAGTGTGCGAAAGTTTTATAAATGTCTGCGAATAGTGTAAGTGACGCGCGGTACTCACCTAGTTGGATGCAGGCAACCGCTTAAAAACCACGTTCAGGCTGGCAGCCACACTGACCTCTGGATTCGATTCGGGGCAGGAACACCTCCCCATCACTGAAGCCGCTTTATGACGCATACCTATCCGGGCAGGTGTGCCAATGCAGCGGATTCTTAAGGAAAGATTCATTAGCAGTTGCTCAGATGCCTTTCTTACCTTTTGTTTCCTGTGTACTCTAACCAAAAACCTGTTTGTTTTTCTAGCTGATTACAGGTAGAGTCTTCTTGCAAAAAATTTAAGGGCTGATTGTTTCCCTTGGAAAACCACAGCGCGTAATTTGAACCACTGAAAATATGACGTAAAACTGTTGGCTTGCATTTTTGTTGACTGTGCTTTGAAACGCAGAGATTGGTGTTCCATTATCCAGCTAGTTTACAGTGATTTTCTACGTCATTTGAAATAAATGACTAGTCGAACAAGCCCCGTGGCCGGTTTACTTCGCCACTACTGTGCTGTTTAAAGTTGTACTGTACACAAATGCCGAAATGGGAGATGATGAGATAAGGCTCGTGGAAACGAAAATCAGTTCAAATCATGGCAAAGGCATCTGTAAACTGAAGCGGATCACTGCTGTCAGCAGCAGCGGGACTTACGCAAAACCAATGGCAAAGATGAAAAATGTGTACCGAACCGGGATTCGAAGTTGGGCTCTCCTACGTATTAGGCAGGTGTGTTAACTACTGCACCAACCGGAACACAGTACTATGACAACTGCCTCACGGCCGATACACATTCCCACCGAGAGCCATCTATCCGCAGGCCATGTCCATTGTACTCTCGTTCGTTACTCTGAGATTCCCACAAGAGGTCGCACTTATCTGTGCATCCGCACTGAAGAAAGTGGATCCATTGTCCAGCAAGGCATATCAATATCAATGATATGAGTGCATGGGGTCTGTCCTTTCGGAAACGTCTGGAAGAGCAGACACCACGCCTTCGTATACAGGCATCTATAGCTGACGAGATACTTACACGGTTCTATATAGACTGTGCAAGATACTATGCAGAGAACTATGAGAGAGGAGTTGTGCGTAATGCAGAGGATTATAGACAAAATCCCAAGTGAGTTCGATCCAAGAACTCAGGCTATATATTACTTCCTCCTACACAGAAGTCGCGAAATGATCGCGAAGAAATGCTCAGAGAAATTATGACTCATAAAAGTTTTCAGGATTCACGAATTGAACAAGAATGGGGGAAATGACAACTGCATCTGAAGTACCCTCCACCACACACCGTAAGGTGGCTTACTGACTATAGCTGTAGATGCACACTGTACACTTCAGAACGACGACGACGAGATGCTACCCTGTAACTTCTCTTAACGCCTCCCTTGCATTCTATCTTAGCGCTGTTCCCACAGACGAATCGATCTTAGTCCGAACACATTTATCTGACGTAAAAACAGAAGAAAATTTCTGCGACCATGTAAAGTTCGTGGAGAGAATTGGACTGTTAACCCGGTGCGGAACTCGTCTGATATGGCGTTATGCAAATAATTTCATAGTTGAAATTGAACGCATCTCACGGTAAGAATGTATTCATTACAATGAACACCAAGAGAGCGAGTGAGTGAAAATGATTTGCTGTCAGAAAATGTATATGAGGAACAGGAATAATTTCCGATGAAAAAGTAGCTTTCTTCTAATACATTTGTGATTTTACACACGGTCGTACGAGGGAAAATATCCAATAAAATCAGCACAAAATAAGTCATCTTATTGCCTCTCACATGTTGTAACCCACCGTTTTGTACCGTGCGAGGTGGCGCAGTGGTTAAGAGACTAGACTCGCATTCGGGAGGACGACGGTTCATATCCGTGTCCGGCCATCCTGATATAGGTATTCCGTGATGTACCTAAATCGCTACAGACAAATGCCGGGATGGTTCCTGTGAAAGGGCACGGCTGAGTTCCTTCCCATCCTTCCCTAATCTGATGGAACCGATGACGTGGCTGTTTGCTTCCCTCCATCAAATCAACCAACCACTGTTTCGTAATAGCATAAAAGTAATAATACTTAACATTGTTCAGCATAGGTCACTGGAACAGAAGCGTGGTTTGTTCAAATAATTCCCAATACCCCGGCAATACAAAAGAGTAGTGCATCGACGTTTTCTTGCTAAAAACAATCTCAAAAATTGTGAAATTGTTTTCTTGTGATCTTTCTATATTCTTCGTAGTTTACTCAATATTCCTTGTTGACAAAGTACGTCTCGAGGCATGATAATTCCTGCATTAAGAAGAAAATTCCAGGGTTGTGTTTTATTGATATGCAGTATTATAACTGCCGGAACAAATTTGTACACTCTTTTAGAGGTTTCCAATTCACTCAAAGATTTATTGTTGCAACAGTGCTTATGGAATATGTGAAGTGATTATATTTACAGATCAATATCAAAAACGTTTCTGAGGTACCAGGTACCGACACATGTTACACACCCCCACGCCGGCATTGACACCACAACAGCTTACTACAAAATTCGTCATACAACTAACTGCCTCCTGCCAAAAGCAAAAAAGTAAGGATATACACAACTACACAAACATACTATAAGACAGTACTAAGAAATTATCTCTTGAGTAAAATTTATAGTTTTGAGTTTGCCATTATAGCTAGCAGAATTAATCCTGAAAGTAATTACGAATAACTGTAAAGACAATAATAATAATAATTAATTTTATTAATTTTTTAAGATTTCAAAATAGGACTGACTATTATTTGTACTGCGTCTTGCATCCAAATGCACTCTTCGTTACATATTTTTACATTCGTATATAAACAATTTGTACTTTAACACCTGCTAGAACATAAATGAGAATCATAAATTAATTTTGTACGAGAAATGTTACTGGATCGGGTGGTGACTTTCTTATATGTATCTTGTTCTGTACTATAAAATAAGTATCAGGTCTATTATAATGTGGAACCAGATACTCTCGTTTGAGATTCACGATTGCATCTCGTACTAGCGAGTTACCGATAAGGCGATTTAGCTGTAGCGAGTAACAACGCGGTACTCACAGATACAAACGTCGAACGCGTAAATGCACCCAGTCTTATCTGAATTTCATAATATTTCGCTTTGGCGAGAGCGGAGACACGATTGCTGAAATGCTTTCATTTGCCGCTGATAAGGCGGTAGAAACAGAGTAGCGATCCGGCATTGGGAGCTGTGTAGATGGGTGGCGCTAAGCTGCTGTTTGAGCAGACATAGGCTCCGCTCGGCGCTGTTTGGATTCGTTCCGGCGAGTTAATATTTACGGGCGCGGATTACTACGGCGCGAACACGCGGCCATTGTCCGGCCGCGGAGGGACGCCGCGCCGCCGATCCATCAGGGCCGGCGGCGCTGGAGGCGGCGGCTCTGGCGCCGCGGGGGGCTGCGCGTTCCGGGCAGCGGCCAGTGCTCGCCCCGAGGCAAAGCTAGCCTCTCACCATCGCAACTTTTGGAGCTGATCTTCCTTCCGCGAATGCTAAACCGAAGACAGCCTGAAAAGTTGATTCTGTACCGAGCATTCGATCATTGAAAACATCACAGTCATTGACTAACTCAGTTGGAGTATCTCAGATACACTTTGGTAAGGTGTAACGCTAGCCGATGTGCGGCGGGCATTACGCGTGTTTCGCTGCGAACTGGCTGTGTTAAATGGCGAAAGCAACCCTGTGTGGGTCTTCCTGTAGGAGTATTTCGAAGCGCAGGAGCGTTGCGGTCGATAAGTAATATATTGGGTCGTTTTGAAAACGATTTCTGTTCATTATTCTCTAAGTCGCTGTTATAAACGTTTGGTGAGATTTTAGTTCGCAACGCACATCTTGGGGTAGCATTATCTGCAGCATTGGAACATCATGCAATTATCTGTGTTTAAATTTAACGTCAGTTGTTCGGCGAGGTGCTTAGTTTTCGAGAAAAAATGGTTCAAATGGCTCTGAGCACTATGGGACTCAACTGCTGTGGTCATTAGTCCCCTAGAACTTAGAACTACTTAAACCTAACTAACCTAAGGACATCACACACATCCATGCCCGAGGCAGGATTCTAACCTGCGACCGTAGCAGTCGCACGGTTCCAGACTGCGCGCCTAGAACCGCGAGACCACCGCGGCCGGCAGTTTTCGAGACATGGTTCAGAATCAGGCCTACTGTAGTAAAACGTAAACAGAAATGGCATTCTTGCGGTCACTGATTCAGTTACTTGCATTCGTTTTCAGCAGCTACAGCCCTGCTTACGAACACAAGAGCCACTGAATTCACCGCACCCTCAAGTAGCAAGAAGTTCTCAGGATTTTCTAATGCTCATGGAATTTTTGTTGCTCAGTTCTCTCTTTCGTTGTGATCTACACTGAGACGACAAAATTCAAAGGAACAGCGATATGCACATACACAGATGGCGGTATTCCGCATACAAAATATAAAATGGCAGTATGTTGGCGGAGCTGTCATTTGTACTCGGGTGACTCATGTGACAAGGTATCCGAAGTGGTTATGACTGTATGACGGGCGTTAACACACTATGAACGCGGAATGGTAGCTGGAGCTAGACGCAAGGGACATTCCATTTCTGAAATCGTTAGGGAATTCAATACTCCAAGAACCACAGCATCATGAATGTGCCGATAATACCATACTTCAGGCATTACCTCTCACCACGGACAACGCAGTGACCGACGGCCTTCACTTAACGATCGAGAGCAGCGGCGCTTTTGTGGACTAGTTAGTACTAACATACAAGCAACATCGCATGAAATAACAGCACAGTGTAGGGAGTAAGGCGCACGTATCCGTCACGACAGTGTGGCGAAATTTGGAGTCAATGTGCTATGGCAGCAGACGACCGTCACCAACGTCTTTGCTAACGGCACAACATCGCCCGAAGCGCCTCTCCCGGGCTCGTGACAATATTGGTTGGATCCTAGACTCGCGAGATGAGCCCAAGTTTCAATTGGTAAGAGCTCATTGTAAGGTTCGACTGTGGCCCAGACTCCGCGAAACCATGGACCGAAGTTGCAAATTGGAAATTTGTGGTAAGATTTTATGGGACCAAACTGCTCAGGTCATCAGTCCCTATGCTCACACGTTACTTAATCTAACTTAAACTTAGGCTAAGGACAACACACACACCAATGCCCGAGCACTCGAAACTTCGACGGGGGAACCACGAGAACCGTGACAAGGCGCCCATAGATCGCGCGGCGGACCGAAGTTGACAACAAGGCGCTGTGCAAACTGGAGGTAGCTCCATAATGGTGTGGGCTGTGTTGACTTCGTATGGACTGGATCACTTGGTCCAACTGATCCGAACATTGACTGCAATTAGTTATGTTCGGCTACCTGGGTACCATTTGCAGCCATTCATGAACTTCACGTTCCCAAACGACGAGGGAACTTTTATGGATGGTAGTTCCCTACGTCACCGGGTTTTTGAGTAATATTTTGGGTAATTCAAGCGAATGATTTGGGCATCCGCCGAACATTTTGGGAACATAATAGAGATATTACACTTTTGCAATTATGGACGGCTTTAGAGGCAGCATAGCTCAGCATTTCTGCAGGGTACTTCCAATGACTTCTTGGGTCCATGTCGCGTCGAGCTGCTGAACAGCGCAACATGCTTTTAGGAGATATCCCATGACTTTTGTCACCTCAGATTATTATAAACACATTCCACATAGGTTCGATTGTGTGATTATTATAGCAATGAGTATGCTTAAGATGAAATAATAATGACTTGAATCAAAGTTTATAAGAACGTAGGCTTCCGCGGCTGGTGTCATAATGAGTAAAAATTCTTCTGGGTATTAAGCCGTCGTTGCAATTCGGCCGAAACGTCGGTTTTTGTTTATTATTGTTGTTAGTTTTTAGCAATGACACGGCCTAATACCCAGAAAAATTTTAATCGCTACAAAATTGATAATGTTTATTCCTAATCCAGTGTAACTTTTAAAAGCTTATTTTAATTTCACCATAGTGTATGAGCTTTTCAACCCGCATCGAGCTACCACACATAACTTTACAGATTTTCTGCGTTCAGTAGGCATAGCAATCTGAGTGAGCCACTATTATAATCACTATATATCATTCTCAAATTAATCCAGCCAGCAGTACGCTTCAGCCATTTCTTTCCATGATCTTTCAGGTCAGAAGGTAAGAGAGAGCTGCTGGTACCTCATCTTATGTACGACGTGATTGCTACTTGCGTTTAGTTTTCTAAATAGGAAACGTTACATTAAGTGACTGAGCCATGCATGGTCATTGTACGTAACAGGTGTATAACATTGGTTACTTATGCATCCTTGGAGCCAGATTATGAACTTGTTACATGTTAGTAAGATCGTATCATTCGTTCAAATGTTCGTTTATGACCGCTATTAATCTAGCGCAACGTTGTACCTATCCTTCGATATGTTGTATTTATTGTAAAAACTCAGTTACATAGCGTTATAACATCATTTCTTTAATCTATACATTATGTAGAAGAGGACATTTATTCAGGGAACGTCCAGTATACTTATGTACTCCGAATAGTCAGCAGAAAGCAGGTGGCTTACAGCTCCTCGCTTCTAGATCATTCACAGCAATAGCTCCAATAGGCGGACTGTCGTGACATGGCTTATGGACGACGAACTACGTCTCCTAAATGCTAATAATGACTGTAATATATCTCTTCCTTGCTATGTTGATGGGATGCGTCCTTTACTGTTCTGTACGCCAAAGACCACTTCTGGCGTACAGGAGGATAATAATTTTATTCAGCAAACTGACTTAAGGGCATGTGATTTCCCACAGCTACAGATGTTTTTCAGAACCCGTTTGAGCTCTAAGAAAGCCCTGGTAGGAAGCAGCATTGTACAGGAGAGCGATGTTAGTGGAAGCAGGAACTTGCCTATGAAAGTGTCTGCAGTCTGTTCCCGAGTGAGTTAAGCTGAAGGGGCCAAATGTTAAATAAATTGGTGGAGCCGTATGCGGCTCGTGAAATTGAAGAGACAGCCAATGGTCCTCACGAAATCTTGTGCCATCTACTGACGAGCTCATGTTCTATAGCGCTTAACGTCTTCTAGTGCGGAGGTAATGCTTCTTCGTGATCAAGGAAGTTACTTTTGAAACATGTAAAAGCTACAAGAATCAGAAGCGCGTTTCATGTGGGGCGTGGAATTTTGTTTAATACTTTTCCGGTGTTTCTGGGAGTGTACTGGATTTTAATGAGTGCAAACATACTAAGCAGGCAGAGGCTTTAGATGTGGCGTTCAATCAACAAGATGGACTCGACAAGGTTTAATCAAAGCCAATAAATCCATTTGGTTCCGCGCAAATTTGAGTGTGGTGTTACAAAACATCCATGGTGCGAGTCTGTTCGCCGGCCGAAGTGGCCGTGCGGTTCTAGGCGCTGCAGTTTGGAACCGCGAGGCCGCTACGGTCGCAGGTTCGAATCCTGCCTCGGGCATGGATGTGTGTGATGTCCTAGGATAGTTAGGTTTAACTAGTTCTAAGTTCTAGGGGACTAATGACCTCAGAATTTGAGTCCCATATTGCTCAGTGCCATTTTTTTTAGTCTGTTCTGGTAATGTGGGATGCCACTCCTTTCTTCAAATTTCAGACAGTACTCTAAGTGCCGCGCCGGATTAGCCGAGCGGTCTGGGGCCCTGCTGTCATGGGCTGTGCGGCTGGTCCCGGCGGAGGTTCGAGTCCTCCCTCGGGCATGGGTGTGTGTGTTTGTCCTTAGGATAACTTAGGTTAAGCAGTGTGTAAGCTTAGAGACTGATGACCTTAGCAGTAAAGTCCCGTAAGATTTCACACACATTTTTAGAGTACTCTAAGTCACTGCATCACCCTTGAGCAACACCACTGTAGAACTGTGCACAATGAAGATCTGACTTCATCTAATTTTGGCGCGAATGATGAAACAGAAGTGAACGTAATGTAATAGATTCTCCACTACCTCCACTATCTCCGAGTAAATTACTTTAAAAAGAGTTGTAGGCTCTAATTTCTACGACAATTAAATACACACATCATGATAAGTTTTTCATCAACCCGGGTTCCAGAACTCCTGAAGACAGACGTTGTCTGTGGGTATTGTATCAAAGACACAGTCCCTTTGACTGTTCAGAGATGTCACTATACCCGCCCAAAGATGTAAACAACCACGCATGAGCAGCGCCTATTAGACGGAGGGGGTCCGACAGCCGATTACTCGCAGTCATTCCACCAGGAAGGAGGTACACGGCTCGTGTTGTGTGTATTTCAACCATGCCTGGACGGTCAATGCCGCATTATTACTTTGTGACAAGAAGAGCTCTCTACAAAGGAAGTGTCCAGGCGTCTCGGAGTGAACCAAAGCGATGTTGTTCGGACATGGAGGAGATACAGAGAGACAGGAAGTGCCGATGACATACCTCGCACAGGCTACTACTGCAGTGGATGACCGCTGACTACGGACTATGGCTTGTAGGAACCCTGACAGTAACGCCACCATGTTGAATAATACTTGTCGTGCAACCACAGGACGTCGTGTTGCGACTCAAACTGTCCGCAATAGCCTGCATGATGAGCAACTTCACTCCCGATGTCCATGGCAATGTCCATCTTTGCAACCACGACACCATGCAGCGCGGTACACATGGGCCCAACAACATGCCGAATGGACCGTCACGTTCTCTTCACCGATGAATGCCGCGTATGCCTTCAACCAGACAATCGTCGGAGACGTGTTTGGAGACAAACCGGTCAGGCTGAACGCCTTAGACACACTACCTATCGAGTGCGGCAAGGTGGAGGTTCCCTGCTGTTTTGGGGTGGCATTATGGCATTATATGGGGTCGACGTACGCTACTGGTGGTCATGGAAGGTGCTGTAACGGCTGTACGATATGTGAATGCCATCCTCCGACCGATAGTGCAACCACATCAGTAGCATATTGGCGAGACTTTCGTCTTCATGGACGACACTTCGCGCCTCCATCTTCCACAACTTGTGAATCACTTCCTTGTGGATAACGACATCGCTTGACTAGAGTAGCGAGCATATTCTCCAGACATGAACCCTATCGATCATGACTGGGTTGGATTGAAAAGGGCTGTTTATGGACGACGTGACCCAACAACCACTTTGAATGATCTACGCCGAATCGCCGTTGAGGAGTGGCACAAGCTGGACCAACAGTGAATTGATGAACTTGTGGATAGTATACCACGAGTACAGGCATGGATCAATGCAAGAGGACGTGCTATCGGGTATTAGAGCCACCGGTGTGTACAGTAATCTGAACCACCATCTCTGAAGGCCTCGGTGTATGGTGGTACAACATGCAATTTATGCTTTACATAAGCAATGGGCGGAAATGATGTTTATGTTGATGTCTATTCCAGTTTTCTGTACAGATTCCTGAACTCTCGGAACCGAGGTGATACAAAACCTTTTTTGATGTGTGTATGTTGAATGTGATTACATAGGTGATTGCACAGATTTATTATTAGAAAAACGTAAGTACGAAGTACACTGCGCAACATAATTATTCTTAATTAGAAAGAAGATGAAAATCGTTACAGTGGAGCTGACAAAGTAAGGAAGGGATGGAGTTCTACACTACGGCTCCCAGTTAAAATATGGATAACACAGTCCGACTATAATTCCCCGGAGTGACAGATACACTAAGCGAATAAAAGTATGCGGACACCTGTCTGAAAATGACTTACAAGTTCGTGGTGCCCTCCATCGGTAATGCTGGTATTCAATATGATGTTGGCCCACACTTAGTGTTTATGATAGCTTCCGCTCTCGCAGGCATACGTTCAATCAGATGCTGGAAGGTTTCTTGAGGAATGGCAGGCCATTCTTCACGGAGTGCTGCACTGAGGAGAGGTATCAATGTCGGTCGGTGAGGCTTGGCACGAAGTCGGCGTTCCAAAACATGCCAAAGGTGTTCAATAGGATTCAGGTCAGGACTCTGTGCAGGCCAGTCTGTTACAGGGGTGTTTTATCGTGTAACCACTCCGCCACAGGCGGTGCATTATGAACAGGTGCTCGATCCAGATGATAATGGAATCGAGATCCCCGAATTGCTCTTCAACATTGGGTAGCACGAGGGTGCTTAAAACATCAATGCAGGCCTAGGCTGTGATAGTGCCTCGCAAAACAACAAGGTGTACAAGCCCCTTCCATGAAAAACGCGTCCACGCCATGACACCACCGCCTCCGAATTTTACTGTTGGCACTACACACGCTGGCACAAGACGTACACCGGGCACACGCTGGCACAAGACGTACACCGGGCATTCGCCATATCATCACCCTGCCATCGGATAGCCACACTGTGTACACAACTTTTTTCCACTGTTCAATCGACCAATGTTTACGCTCCTTTCACCAAACAAGGCGTCGTTTGGCATTTACCGGCGTGATGTGTAGTTTATGAGCAGCCGCTCGACCATGAAGTTTTCTCACCTCCCGCCTAACTGTCGTAGAACTTGCAGTGGATCCTGATGCAGTTTGGAATTCCTTTGTGATAGTCTGGGTAGATGCCTATTACACAATAAGACCCTCTTCAACTGTCGGCGGTCTCTGTCAGTCAACAGACGAGGTCGGCCTGTACGTTTTTGTGCTGTACGTGTCTCTTCACGTTTGCACTTCATTATAACATTGGAAGCTGTGGACCTAGGGATGTTTAGGTGTTTGGAAATTTCGCGTACATACGTATGACACAAGTGACACCCAATCACCCGACCACGTTCAGAGTCTGTGAGTTGCGCGGATCGCCCCATTCTGGTCTCTCACGATGTCGACTGACTACTGAGGTCACTGATACAGAGAATCTGGCAGTAGGTGGCAGCGCAATGGACATAATATGAAAAGCGTATGTTTTGGGGGGTGTCCGGCTACTTTTGATCACATAGTGTATTCTAAACGGCCAACTAAACGCTAATGCGCCGTATGTCGAGCTACGACTGCTTCTGTCTGCAGAGGCGAACAGAAAATGGACCACAGTTGCCTTGCACCTAGCACCGAGAGTACGGTGGACTTTATGGCTGCCTCAAAACATTTACAATTCTAGCAGTCTGATCACAACTCTTCTTCGGCATTCTAATTATGACCTACGTCTCCTTCTCACAACAAACAAAATGGGGATCTCCTTTCTGTAACATTGAGTTCTTTCCAAAACCATACGCTTCATGTGGAGCTGCTTCAAAAAGCACAATCCACCAACGGCTGCTGTGAACAGTGTTTTTCGTCACCAGCGTATTTTTAAATGTTTGCTACTGCCCCACTCCAGCAGGCCGACAGATCCTCTCCGACGAACCCTCTCGGAATCGCGATACTGAATACGCGCATTTCGGTACACCCGTCGAGATCACAGTCAGCTCGCCAATCAAATCACCTTTTCTCTTTTTGTGGAAGAAAACCAGGTCCCTGCAGAACATCAGTCTACACCACCCGCCACTATTCCACCCGCAGGGGAAAGTGGTAACGGAGAGACTTCACATGTCACCCAGCTTACCTTAACTCAGCCCTTCCATTTTCTAACCTGCCCGCCATAAAGTGACTGCTTTGCTGTCTATGCCAGCAGCATCCACTGCGCCCAACAGCCGCGTTAGCTGGCCGTGAGGAGAACACGTATCCGCCATGAAAACAGTTCCTTCACCTCGAAATACAGCAAAAAAACTACGTTACGACCAATAGCGAGTCTGATCACTGACAGTCCTCCATACCGTTACTGAATTGCTAACAGTGTCTCCTTAACGTGACAAGAGTACCCAAATCTGCATACGAACTATCAGTGAGATCAGTTACGTGAAAAAGAGCCGAGCCCACAGTGTTTCTGAGTGACATTATTTCTATTCACTTCAGACTGTATTCGTTTTATGTCGATAAAGACATTATCCGCAGAAATTGCTAGGAGTGAGCTGGATGTGTTTTAACGAACTGTTGGTGGTATGCGTATCTCAGTCCAGTCGTCTGATTTAAGAATCATTCTGAAAGTAGGCAGCTACAGCGCTTTTAATTATTGGCTTTAGAGTAGTGAGAAGTTCAACGCTGTCTCGCAAGTCAAAGTCGGATTGGCGACCCTTATTTAGTGTAGCAGGGCCCCCAATAAATGTTTCCACGTACATCAGCACAACAGTAAGTCACGTATTTTGTGACGAGCATGCGGTTTGATAAGAGTGTATAAATCACGGCCGCGGCTGCGTGATGCCACAGAAGCTGTGAGGATGGACGAAGGGAAAATTTCATGGACTCATCAACTGTGTGCGCGCGTGTGTGCACCTGTCACTAATTGATATTGCAAACGGCGGAGTGTTTTCTGGATGAATGGATTCTCATCGAGTATCTTAAAAGTGTAATGAAAGAATTTTTTAGTGACAGACTTAGTATTTATTGAAGAAAATTTGTAAGGAAGAAATTATGCAACGCTACTCTGCTACATTGTCTCTATGCTACAGTATCAGTTCATTCTGGAAAATAACTCACGTACAACGGATTTTAAAAGCACAATATGTATAGTGTATTTCAGGGCATTTAGATACTTTAGCAGGAAATATCGATTAGTAAGCCACAGACTAAAGCCTGTATACTGTCCGTATCACATTGTCTCTACGGTATTGCATTTATAGTGTCCGCATCACATTGTCTTATGATACAATGCGATGCGGACAGTATACAGGCTTTAATCTGTGGCTTATTGATCGATGTTTCCTGCTAAAGAATCTAAATTCCCGAAAATACACTATACATATTGCACTTCTAATTCAGTGGTCCTTGAGTTATTTTCCAGAATGAATCGATACGAAATTTTTCAGTGAACACATGGTGTGTAGTGTGACGATCACTCTGTTGTAGAAATAACTCAAAGCAAAGATGGCTTAAATACCGTTTACTGGATGACCGATTTCAACACACTGAAGGTGCCATCATCGGATCTGAATGTAGCTGAACATTTATAAACCATTTGGATATTTCGATACTTGAGGCAGACCACCTGATATAAAATCATAGTCACAAAAATAAAAATAAAAACTGCTCTCATGGTCTGATGGATTTATTTTTGTGACAATGATTTTACATCAGTTGGTCTGCCTCATGTATCGTTGTATCCAAATGGTTTATAAATGTTAAGCTACATTCAGATCCGATGATGGCACCTTTAGTGTGTTAAAACCGGTCATCCAGTAAATAGTATTTAAGCGATCTTGTCTTTGAATTATTTGATATGAGAGGGTGCTCATTTCCTTAGCGGTGGCCGTAGCAGTAGACATTTTACTGCAGTCAGATGATAAATCTAGCGCCGTGGTTACGATTTCATATGGTAAAAAAAATTCTAAGCTATTTTTTAATTAGGACCCTTAATGCAGTAGCTCAGAAGAGCCAAGTGTTAAGAATAACTCACATTTGTACTGAACTTCAGCGCTCGGCATTGGAGCCAAGTCTAAATAATTTTAAATAAACTCAGTTTCCATTTCGAGAAAGAGGGACGCACTGTCGTTTCAGGCGACACCGAGTGACGTCACGGAGCAGCACTAGCAGACTGCCGAGAGCAGTCGGTCCGCAGGAGGAATACCGCAGCTCGGGCCGGCCGCCGTGACAGCTGCAGCTACGGCTGCGTGGTGAGGTGAGTGTGCAGTAAGAGGCAGCGCGATGGCCGCGCCGATACGGGCAGAGGTGGCGCTGCGGCTGTTTTGACTGGCGCGCTAATCCGCGCGGCACGCCCATAAAGCGGCGATAGCGATCCGGCAGCGGCGGTCATTATCGAGTGCGAGCTGCGAGCGGAGGCTCCATTTGTCACGGGCGGGCGGCGTATCGCGGCCGGCTGACTGATGGCGAGCTAATCGGCACGCGCAGCCGCCACCTGGATTACCCGCGCTGGCCGCCCGCGCCCGCGGATAATAACGTCCGCCAGAGGCGCGCCGATACGTGCCGGCCGGGCCCCGCTGTCTGTGCGCGCCGCGGCTCTAAGGCCCAGGAGCGAGGGCAGGGGCAGGGGCGTGGCCCGGTAGGCGCGCCGATAGCGGCTCCCTATCTGCCCCGGCCTGCCGTGCATATTACCGTATGCTGCGCTCTCCAGATGCAAGTGTTAATGCCGACCCACAGCTGTCGAAACCGGACACCAAACGGAGGTGACGAATCGGACGCTTCAAAGTCGGATACAGTAAACAACATTTACAGTGTACTTGCAGCCGGTCTTAACCAGTTGTTACTTTTTGTTGTACGAGGGGTGTTCATAAAGTTTAATTAACACACAGAAATAAAAAGAAATGAAGAAAGGTCAGATGATTTGCGGAAAGATTTCTGTATCTAAAAGTAGGGAATAAAACAGATTAGAGAATGATTTGATGCACGTTTGAATGCTGCTCGAAATCATATAAAGCAAATGAGACTGAGCGGCCTACGTAACGACTAGAAAATAGCTTCTTGTACTCTTTAAATTCTAACAGTCTACGTACTACGTTTGCCTGGCGTCCACGGCATGCGACCACCTCACAGCGGACTACTAAATCTGTATGCATGAAGATGAGAACCTAATTTTCCCGAAACCGCGCTTGTTTACACTTCAGTGTAAAGTTTCAGTCAAATTGGGGTAAAATGTTACACTGCTAATAAACCAGCGTAAACTTTACTACTACACAGTTTATTCAAAGGAAGACACAATTTATAGGTTAGGCACTCGTTAACTATCATTATTACAACTCCAATGGCATTTTACACAACAAATTAAGTACGAAGTGTCCCGTTTCATTCCTAATACAAACGTACATTTTAGGGAAGTTTACTAATCTAGAGTTGAACACCAAACCTTAAATTCTCAATTGGCACCTCATTTGTTAAATACGATATCGGGCCTCATTCAAAGGCCCGTCAAAAGTTTCTATAAATTATTTTTTTTTAGACAAATCAATTCACAGAACAAAAAATAGTTTCATTATTGACAGCTAAATATCAGATTAACGTAACATTTCCTCGCAAAATTGTTAGGCCTTCAAGAGAAGAACTTTGTTTACATAGTAGAAGCTGTTCGTCAAATATTTCAGTTTCGTCTCCAGTCAGAAATTAAGTTTCCTTAATTACCCCGATTACTTGCAAGCATTTAAACATTTTTTGTGCTCAACTAGACCTTATGCTTGTCAATTTGATGCCTCATTTTTCCATTTCCCGTTCCTCGTTTGCTTACGAAAATTCGGACAAAAATGTACTGTGTAACTTATAGGGACGCTTACTTCCCTCCGCTCAAACATTTGACAAAACACAAACTTCCACAATTCATTTTTCTTACATTTTGAAACGGTCTGCTTTCCGCCTACTTTCGTAAAATTCGCTTTGCGCGTGTTTTTTTATACCACACAGTGTGTGATAAAGATACAAGCTGTGAGTCATTGTACCTCGCGTTTGTCATTTCTCGCGGATGCTTAAGGCGCTGCCATACGGTAACATCCCGTCGCGACCTCCCCGTTGTCACCTGAATCATTAACTCATGATTCAGTACTCTCTCTCTTTCTCTCTCTCTGGTTTAAGTAAACACGCTTCAACATTACCATCTAGCGCAGCACTGGCTTTTGTGCTGAAGTTAATTTGCATCGAACTGCATAGTTTCTGTACATTTCAGCTTAGTTTTCTACTCACGTACTGTTTCTTCTTTTGTCGTGCTTAATGTTAGTGAAGATGCCCTTTTCTGAGTATTGTGAACCTATAACTCCTGAATGCATCATTTTTTCCCTGTTAAACATGCATTTATTTTTAGTTGTGACCTGTCTCCTCAACGTCTCCATACTGATCAAGGATTCCCTGCAAGCAGGAAAGTTTCCGATACCTTACACGGTCGGGTTCTGAATACATAATTATTATTAGAAATACTGTGGCCTGTTGGTCTTTGCCGCCTCTCGAAACAGGGGTAAGCTGCTTTTATATTAGCCGCCAGGGCTGGAAGCGCTATTAACAGCCAACTAGGGAAACCAGCGCATTTCATGTGCACGTGGTGTGTGTATATTACGGGTCATTGTACTGTTATAGGCAAACCTTCTGTGCACAAAGTATCTAAATTCTTTTTCTTGAATACAAAAAACAGTTGTTAAGCTACATCGTTTTTCCGGGAACTTTTGTTAGAAACCGTGGCCACGTTTCCTCCTATCCGCCACAAGTAAAACTTACGTGAGAGTCCAGAATGAGATTTTCACTCTGCAGCGAACTCGGGACCTTTGGAAGGTAGGACACGAGGTACTGGCAGAAGAGAAGCTGTTAGAACGGGGCGTGAGTCGTGCGTGGGTAGCTGAGTTGGTAGAGCACTGGCCCGCGAAAGGCAAAGACCCCGAGTTCGAGTCTCGGTCCGGCACACAGTTTTAATCTGCCAGGAAGTTTCTTACGTGAGTGTGCTCGATATAGCTTAGACTGAATAGTTTTCAATGTACATTATTTTTTTCCACAGCAGCGCGCCGCTTCTTTTCTTATAGTAACGAAAGACAATAATCGTAGGTAAGTCAATTCGTCACCCACGTGGCTGACAAATCTGCAAGGGAAAATCTGACCTACACTCAGGTAAGTGGCTCAACAAAGCGATACGCGGCTTGATGCGGAAGGGCATGGTTTGTATGGTCAGTACCCTCACTGACTGCATACTGCTTAGTGTAATCAGTGTTTGTTGTACATATTTAAGGGCTATTAAATGATGTTTATAAAAAATTTGCCTTTGTTTTATTTTTCTAGGAATGACCAGTGAAGGTAGTCACATTCTTTGCTTTTAGATGTCGTTATTTAGCATAACTAATTAGACAGGTAGCTTAAAATTTGTGGGTACACTTCTGCAGTGCTGCTACACACTGAAAACGCCAAGTACCGTCGTACGCCGCTAGAAGAGCCGAACAAAGTTGCACAGTCCGCTCACAAAATAGAGAACCGTGCAGTTATTCGTCATTTTTACATTCGTCATTGTGCTGAGAAGCAATGCCTCGTGTAAAACGGAAATTAGTAGCGTGACTGCTACAAAGAGACCGCAGAATTCATAAATCTGGTTATTGTTGGGCTTCACTAAATTTTTCGCTTCTGCTGGATATGCAGGAATTATGAGGTGCACTCGGTGAAACACATGCGAACAAAAACTATTTGCTTTATGAATGCATAATACTGCTCTGAGGAGACTTAGTTACGATTACAGAAATTTGATATAGTGATCGCTGTAGTCTGAACTTTCTTTGGATGGTGTGTTGAGCAACGACTGATGTACTTACCATAACCGATGCCTACGCGAAGTAACTTCTTAGACCAACTTCTTCCACGGACGCCTCGTGCGCTGTACTTACCTGTAAGAGAAAGGAACATGTATTACTCATTTTAATAGTGCTGACAACAGTTGCATAAATATTAGATAATGGTTGCAGAAGAAAGATGATCTAGTTGACATATTTAATTAGAGTTCAGTTGAACGACAGGAGAGAAAGATAGGGAGAGAGAGAGAGAGCAAGCGAGAGAGAGAGGGGGGGGGGGAGGAAGGGAGAGAACGACTCGTTGTATAGCTCTGAGAGTGCTAGCTAGCACTGGTGATACTCTCAGTGACGGTTTTCACAGAGCAGTGCTAAGAAAACTTATTGTCAGAACGTTTTTGGTGTTATGGTCTCGGGAATGTTTCAGTGGCATCCTCTGGGTGACCTCGCCATTCTAGAAGGCACACTGGATCAACATACGTGTGCATCTATCCTTGGGAACCACGTCCACCCTGCATGCAGACTATTTTTCGTCGGCACTATGACATATCAGTCCCCTTGACTTAGAATTACTTAAACCTAACTAACCTTAGGACATCACAGACACCCATCCCCGAGGCAGGATTCGAACCTGCGACCGTAGCAGCAGCGCGGTTCCGAACTGAAGCGCCTAGAACCGCTCGGTTACAACGGCCGGCATACCACTAGGACAATGCAACGTATCACACAGCTTGTAATAGACGTGCGTGGGTCGAAGAGGGCTAGGACAAGCTTACCGTACTCGCCTGGCCACCAAACTCCCCAGATTTAAACCCAATAGAGAATCTATGGCACCCTCTCGATCAGGCTGTTCGCAGCACGGATCCTCAACCGAGAAACGTAGCGCAGCTGGCCACAGCACTGGAGTACGTAGCATATGTAACACACAGAGGCACCTTCTGAGATACAGTTCGTAGGGTTCACGTGTAATTGGTTGTTACAGAATGAATATCAACAGTAATTATTTCTTGACCACAAGAAAACGACGTCTGCGGTAGTCAGCAACCAAACAATTAGAGAAAAATCGAGAACGCAAAAAAATGCAAGGTTAACAGATGCCACTGATACGGAAACCAACGACGTAGCCGTCTGGAAGAAAATAAGGAAGACTAAGATTACCTATTAAATGGAACAGACAGCTAACTTACCTCAGTGTTGGATTAAGCATAACTAAGCAAATATGATCGATGATCAGTGATTTGTTACATCATACTCGGGGAACGTACAGCAGAAGAAGAATTAAATGGAAACAAAAGCCACAAAAAAAGTTTTACTTGTATCAGATATTGTCATGTTATCGGTGACGTTTCTGGAATTGAATGCTTATGTCACAGAACTATATAGAAGCGAAAGTGAAAACGCTTGCAACGAGTTATGAGAAATGGACATCAGAATGATATACAGCGCAATGTGGTACTGCAAGAAGAAGGTGAGGGGAATATTGTATGGAATATCCTTAGCAGACATAATAAAGAGTTGGTTGTACAACTAAAGTGCCCGAGAATAAGTAACTACACAGTAGATTGCGTAAAAGGCAAGGATTTTGGCGCAGAATGCGTAGAACAGCATAGAGAGGATGACTCATGTAGCAGAGATAGATAGACAGAATGATTTACAGAAGATATGAAGAGATAGAAAATAAAATCAAGTCTATGGCGATAAAAACTCGGACAGTGCCCAACTAAATGACAGAGTGGTAAAACACATAGTCATAATAGCACTCTATTTACTGTTTTGTGGATTGGTTCAAAAATGGTTCAAATGGCTCTGAGCACTATGGGACTTATCTTCTGAGGTCATCATTCCCCTAGAACTTAGAACTACTTAAACCTAACTAACCTACGGACATAACTCACATCCATGCCCGAGGCAGGATTCGAACCTGCGGCCGTAGCGGTCGCACGGTTCCAGACTGTAGTGGCTAGACAGCGGTACTAGAATCACCCCCCACCGCACACCATACGATGGGTTGCGGTATATAGATTATGATTTTGCACATTGATCCTAACTACAAACTGATGAGTATCACCGGCATTAATTTCGGCGAAGTTTTGCCTGCTATAGCCAGTATTTTATTTCTGAAAATATGAAATGTGCAGACGGAAGTACGATGAACAAACAACGAAAATACATTAAACACCATAAATTTTAAAAGCCTCACGACTTATGGTCCAGTCACAGACTTCTACTACCGGCAGCACTTGTCTCCTGTCATCCAAACTTCACTGAGGTTCTCCTGCTTACCTTGCGAGATTAGCACTCCGGGGAGAAAGAGAGTCGCAGACTGGTGGCTTAGCCGCAGCCAGTGTGATTGTTTCCTGTACGAACTGCCACACTGTAACGGAGTATGTGCTGATTTCAAACTTCCTGGCAGATGAAAAGCGTGTGCAGCACGGGGACTCGAACACAGTCAAGTGCTCTGCCGAATGAGTTATTAAAGAACGACTCACGACTCTCTTCCAAGTCTCTTCGAGATAGCTCAGTCGGCGACGCACTTGCCCGCGAAAGGCGAAGGTTTTAGGATCGTATCCCAGACAAAGGGCACGGGGTACCTCCTGCGAAACCCTACATTTCAGCAAGGTAATGCGCGACCGCGTGTTGCAGGTCCTGTACGGGCCTTTCTGGATACAAAAATGTTCGACTGCTGCCCTGGCGCGCACATTCTACAGATCTCTCACCAATTGAAAACGTCTGGTCAATGGTGGCCGAGCAACTGGCTCGTCACAATACGCCAGTCACTACTCTTGATGCGTGTTGAAGCGGCATGGGCAGCTGTACCTGTACACTTCATCCAAGCTCTATTTGACTTAATGCCCAGGCGTATCAAGACCGTTATTACGGTAAGAGGTGATTGTTCTGGGTACTGATGTCTCAGGATCTATGCATCCAAACTGCGTGAAAATGTAATCACATGTCAGTTCTAGTATATTATATTTGTCCAATGAATACCAGTTTATCATCTGCATTTCTTCTTGGTGTAGCAATTTTAATGGCCAGTAGAGTAAATACATTCCTTCCTTCCGAGAACGCGCTGATCAATATATATAACAGTGTTGCACAGCTAGTAGCAGAGCAGAGCGGCTGGGTGCAGGCAGCGTGCGGCTGTGCTCCACCGCCGCCGCCGCCGCCGCCGCGACCTGCTCCACGTCTCGCGTACTCGCCGGGAGAGCGGGCGGAACAGGGGCGCCGGCCGCCTCGTGATGGATAGCGGCGCGCCGGCTGCAGTCGCGGTTCATTTCCGGTGGGGAGGCCCTCCTGCACTGGCCGGTCGTTCTCTCTGTTGAGGACCACCACTACTGAGGGGACGTGCTCTGCAGCTGCTGTCGCCAGTGCACGATATCAAAAGCCGTACACGGACAAGCGAACCGGCACCAGTGGACAAGCTCAGTCTCATCGCCTCCAGTATTCAGAACGGAGGAGATGTGTTGATCTTTCACGTTAAATGCAGATAGCGTGTAAGAAGACGATGACGGGGTATGTTAAGTCATGACGTGACGACAGACTGAGTAAACAGTAACAGCCTCTAAACAGGAAACCACGCAAGAAAAGCGATGAAGGAGTTGGATTGTTTATTTTTGCAGCAATAAATTAGATTATTCTTTTTTCCCGTACTGGAACTCCTTGTCTGTTTTTTCGCTAAGAATCGAAAAAATACTGCAGCCAGTCACTCTATAAACTGGCAGTAATGGAATGTGCTACAGCAGACGTGGGCAGCCTTTAGTAACCCGCAAGCCTGATTCATATACAGTACTGATTTAAGCTCGCGGACCGGCCCGTCACCTGACCCGACACCTAGCGCATGAAGTCAAAACTATTGCGTCAGAGTTCGTTCATGTTCGCCACATCCGCAGATGTTTACGTTTGTTTAAGTATTGTGAACATACTTTCTGTACCTACGACGTTTTACGATAGCTATCTCGAAAACTTCCACTAAAATTCTGCAACGCAGTTTGCAAGGAAACAATGTTCATGACACGTAAATAAATCTAAACCTCTGAAGATACGGTGCCAAGTATCTATAAACGTCATTATAGAAAAATAAACGCCTCTAAAAGCAACTGGTGTAGTTAATTCACTATACATTATCTACAGTTTCAACAGCTGATGTGCTCTAGTACTTTCACATGAGACAAGAATAATTTACTAATGCCAGTACAAAAAAGAATAGAAAAACAAAATACGGTAATGAGACAGACAAAGCGATAAGCAGTTACGAGTAACTTTGCAATTTTTGGCCACAGGCACGTCACTACAGATTTTGAAGTTAGTTTTTTAATATCCACATACACTATTAGCAATGATTTCTTAAAAAGTTCTCCAAAAATACTAAATACTGTAAAAATACTTACAATGACTCATCCAATAGGCATCGGTTCTTTCCGTAACACTAAATAAATTAAACCATCATTTCTTTGCTTATTTTAAAAGTTTAACAGTCTAATTCACTTTAACTTAACATACAAAGAGGTGACTTAAGTCATGGGATAGCGGTATGCACATATACAGGTAGTGAAAGCATCACATAACAAGGCATAAAAGGGCAATGCATTGGCGGAGCATCATTTGTAGCCAGGAGGCTCACGTGAAAAGGTTTCCGACGTGATTATGGCCGCACCAGTGAAACCAACAGACTTTGAATTCGGAATGGTATTTGAACTTGGCACAAGGGACGTGGGAACTCAATATGCTGAAATCCACAGTGTCAACAGTGTGCCGAGAATACCGAATTTCGGGCATTACCTCTCACCACGGACAACGCAGTGGTCGACGGCTTTCAGTTAACGACCGAGAGCAGTAGCGTTTGCGTACAGTTGTCAGTGCTAACAGACAAGCACCACTGTTTGAAATAACTGCAGTGCAGCGGAATCTGGCTTTAATAGGATATGGCAACAGAAGACCGACGCGAGTGCCTTTGCTAACATCACCACATCGCCTCTCCTCCGCAAGTGACCTTATCAGTTGGACACTAGACGACTACAAAACCTTGGCCTCAGTTGGTAAGGCCTGATGGTGGAATCTGAGTGTGGTGCCGACCCTACCAAGCCATAGCACCAAACTGTCAGCAAGGGACTGTGCACAATGATGGTGGCTCCATATTGGTGTGGACTGTGTTTACATGGTATGGATTAGGTCCTCTTGTCAAACTGAAATGATCATTGACTGTAAATGGTTATGTTCGGCTACTTGGAGACAGTTTTCAGCCATTCATGGACTTCATGTTCCCAAATGGAAGATGCAATTTTTAAGAATGACGATGCGCTATATCTCCGGGCCACAGCTGTTCGCGATTGGCTTGAGGAACGTTGCGGACAGTTCGAGCGAATGATTTGGCTACCCAGATCGCCCGACATGGATTCCATCGAACATTTATGGGACATAATCGCGAGATCAGTTGGTGCACAAAATCCTGCACCGCAACACTTCCGTAATCGTGGACGACTGTAGAGGCAACATGGCACAATATTTCTGCACGTGACTTCCAGCGACTTGTTGAGTCGATGTCAAGGAGAGTTGGTGCACTGAATAGGGAAAAAGGAGGTCCGACATGATAATAGGAGGTATTCCAGGACTTGTGTCACCTCAATGCATAGCGGCTGTATTATGCAGAAGCCAAACTGAAGAAATGAGAACAACTGGGTGGTGAACATTCGAAATTTCCCCACGGCCGGTTTACAATGCGAACGCTTCGCTCTCTCTCCCACGAATTAATTCCCCAGGCCGAGCTGAAACCAACTGCGGATCGGATCCTTCCCGCAGGTCGCCTGTTTCCTAGCCGTCTGCTACACCGCGATGCAGCAATCCGACATTTATAAAATTTTTGGAAATGTTCATCACACAAAGCTCACTAAATAACTGAACTGCCATTCCATTGGGAGCTGACGACTACCATCAACATCAGTAGGAGAAGAGACCCCCCACGGCTACGAATACGAACTCATATTCGTCGTTACATGGAAATAAACAGCCTCCGATTGTCAGCTTGATGAATTTCTTGCAATTCCTGAAAGACAAACTATATCAGTTTCTGAAGATTTCTGACTGCATGTTTGTGTGAGGATACACGTCTTCCCGTCGCATACTAGCCATACTCTGTGAGTGACAAGTCAGGGGACCACACAGGCCAGTCGAGGATCCTATATTCCTACAAGGTATCTGTCATGTGAAGGGTAGTGTCAATTCTTCTGTATACTAATGGAAGACTCCATTTGGTTTGCTGATCATGGAGGATACGAGCTATGTATAGAGATGGCAACTCTTTTGGCGGTGGTTGCATTTTTCTTCAGGAAACGTCATAATGAACACTAGCTCAGTGTATATACAAGGTGTTACACAAATCCTATTTTAGGCTTCTACGGGTAGTGGATGTGGACTCAGTATATAAAATTTTGGTAAGAAACTCATGTCCGAAAATGCAACGTTTGGATATAAATTAAGTCTGAAGATAGTATCAATTCTAAATGTCTCGCTTCACGGCAAGCACACAAACTGAGAAGAGGGAACCGCAGCCAGTCCACTGACGTAATGTGCCCTCTGTTTACGGTCACTGCTTCAGCGTTTTGGCCATTTGTTAGTCTGTTATTGATCAGTAATGACGACCAAGTCACTACAGTATAGCGAAATACACGACTGAAAAGTGCACCGAGATGTTGATAATTTACAGTTAAGATGGACGTCCCGGCAGAGCTCCACAACGTACTTATCTAGAATGTTTTCAGTCAACCGCATACCACTTTTGTCAGACACCAGAAACAACAACAACAACAACAACAACAACTACGAGTGGTGCGAGGAACTGCTACGTTCCTAACTAGGAGGGCGGACTGTGGTGCTCCGTGGACGCGTCGTACTCTCCGCTTTGGAGAACGTGTCTTTCGTCACTGACGACGAGTACTCAAAATTGTCCATGCCGTGGACGTGCCGCGAGCGAGCGTCTGCCTGATCCCAATGACCAGCAAGTCTGCCCTTATTGTAGACAGAATTTGCGTGCCTTGACTTCGGCAAATTTTCCGCAACGTGTCAATTTCCGTTCGTTGTAAAATCAGTGTGTCGAAATGTCCGAATTTCCACGCCATTTTTTTTTCAGGTGAAAGTCACTTCACCATGAAGACTAGGAAACAGCCAGATTTTGGATGATGGAAATCCTCATGCCACACATTGCTGTGGATTTCAGCAATGCTTCAGTGTCAGTGTATCGGCTGGGATCAATAATGGTCGTGTTATTGGACCGTACATTCTTCCATATCGCCTAACGGACTCCATAATTCCCATTCCTGCAGAAGGAACTGGTGGAGTTGTTGAAAGATTTGCCTCTGTCACTCCATCAGCAAATGTGGTTCCAATACACGGCGCACCCGAGCCTTCTGCACGTGGCGTCTGCAAAGATCTCTGCCTAACATACGGTGGAAGATGGACGGGTCGCCTCCTTGGTTAGGACGGGCGCCAGATTTAACTCCTGTCTACTTTTTCTTGTGAGGCATCGCATTTGAGAGTCGTGCACGTGCACAATCGGAAGAAGATCTTGTTGCGAGAGTTCTGGTGGCAACAGAAAGAATTTCAGCACACGCCAGGGTTTGTGGATCGTGTGTATGAATCTATGTGTCGCAGTCACGCTATCCAACGAGCACCAGGGTCGCCACGTAGAGCAACTCTTGTGAAGCACGCGCGTCAGAGCTCATTAATTCTGCTGTATGTATACTATGAAGTAGGGTATCTATGATGGCGACTTGTGCAAGTCGGGGCGTGAACGCGGATTGTATTGTTGACAATTACAAGCGACAGTTGCGGTGGGCGCACGCGCGTGCTGTCGGCTCGAACAAAGCATATATCCTGCAAATTGCGACTCTCGTTTGCATATGCAGAATTTATCCCTAACCATCGCAGTCAGCGATGACGACCCGCAAGAAACGGAATCGACATTCACTAAATACCTCGGTACTACCACGTTTAATGCTCGCATTAGCTACGGAATTCAGAGCAGAGCGCTCAGAACATATTGAACTCTCATTGGCTGGCATCCGTGACGTAGGTGCGCAGAACAAGCCTAACTCGACCGCCATCGATCGTGACTGCAACTATAAAAGTGATTCTTTCTTCAAATTTATTTTACACTCAAATGGTTCATTTAAGGACATGGGTTTTTCGTGAAAAATTTAGTTACCATCTCCCCGGGAAGTCTGTATTTCCTAACAGTATGCATTTACTACCACATGCTAAATAACTTAGAGCAAGTCATTCCTGCGTGTGATTCCCAGAAATATTAAAAGTTACCAAATCAATAGCGAACTTTGCAGTTTGATGACACATCGCATCCCAGTGTCTCTTGCAATTCAGTATCACCTATTTTCCCACTTGAAACTTTAAGGATCTATGCGTTGGAGGCACCAGCCTCTGGCTGTTGGCGGACCCTAATGGCGCCAAAACAACCCCAAAATTTCTACGTGGTGACAGTCAGATGGAGAGTCAATTTCGTTTACTGGTGTAGTGGATTACATAACAAATTCTTATGTTCGAAAATAATCGAGAGTTAATGATAGAAGTGTTATATTTCCTTTCCATTGCCTACTCTGATTATACAGCGAACTTACATGTCAATGAATCTGCTCTTCCAAAGTGCTTGAAGAGGAACCAATGTCACTACGATCTTATCGGCGAGTTAATTTAAAATTTCTCAGGCGACAGGAACGAGTAAGGCATAAAGCGCGGCGAAGCTGCGCTTCCAAAGTACTCGACAGCCGACGCGGAATACATTTCCTAATCTTTTCCATTTTCAGCCTCCGCGGCGACAGGCGAGCAGAGGAATCCAATTCCCACTTGTCGCGATGGGATAATTATATTTCGGTAAAATAGCCGTCCCGTTCCGAAGGGAGGTACGAGGGGGCCTGCAGAATAAGCGAGGGAGGTATGGAACGGCGACGGCGCCCGGGCGGAGCCGCGATCGCCGCCGAGTTAAGGAAATGGAGTAAATCGTTAATTCGGCGGCGGCGGCGGCGGCGGTGGGTGCGCGTCCTCCGCCTCCGGCAGGTCCGGGCCGCAAAGACGGCAGATATAGTGCCGGCGGCGGCGGCGGCGGCGGCGGCGGCGGGCAGCGGCCGGCCCGCGCGGGCGCCTCCTGCCCGCCTGCCTTTGTTTTCCATTTCCAGCGCGCCCGGAGCTCGTTTCCTGCCAGATTATAGCCCGGCCGCCATCTTGCTTATGGAATCGTGAAGACTTGCCCAGGAAATGAATCCGCCCGGCGGGCCGAGATGGCGAGAATAAATAGCCGAACGCGCGCCGGGGCGGCGTCGCTTCCAGGCCGGCGCGCTTGATGCTGATGCGTGCAGCCGTGCGGGGGCGGCGGCTGCGAGAGCGTGAGCGCCCCTGCCGGCCGCCGCGGTCACCACCGGCTGCCGACGCCGACGTGACGCTGGCCCGCACGCGATACACAGGCGCTGCCGTAGCGGCACATCTTTTGCTCTTAAGCTCCTTTTACTCGAGCGAATTTCTTGTCTCACTCCACCAGTCGTGGCTAGGGACTCGAGGTAGGTTTTTCTCGGTACCGATATTTTATCCTCGCCACTATCTGACTGATACCTAAAGTTATATCACTACTTTATACCAGGAATGGTATCGGATAATCTAAGTAATGATTTTGTGACATAACTGTGACGTACTGTTACGCGATATTGGTTTCATTTTTCTGCCATTGCTACGTGGTTATTTTATGAGAGTTCTGGGCACGTTTGCTTGGGAGTAAATACGTATTTTTGGCTGGGAGGTGTGCTCCTCCTGTGGTCTCTAGTTCCCATTTGTAGGCAGAAGGCAGTCAGCGCCCCTCCTAAGGAGGGCAAGCATCCCCACAATTTCGCAGAACTGGAACTGCAGCCTGCTTCGTGCTTTTGTTGGCTAGAGCCGGTATCTGTCCTCACTGAGAACCATTGCCGTTCCCTGAAAATAATTGAGCACGACCTCTTTTGCCTCTTCTGTGTGGACATAAAAGGATGGAACGCTGCTGCACTTCCAGATCTGCACGGGAATGTCAACTGCTTTCCGTGTAGAGCTTTGATATCTCTAATCTAATTAATGCTAAATCAGACTGTAAGTCCTTGTAGCAGCATGCAACCATTATGAATATAATTATTGGAAATAATTTTAAAAAAGCTGCGTGGGTGCTTAAAGAAAGTCACTGGTTTCTCTGAACTTGTTTATTAACTATCAAGGTGCGTTTCGGGTTTAGCCCCGTAACTGATGACCTATTGTAAACAGACAAAGTAACAGATATTATGTTACAAATGTTTGCAGAAACGCAAATATCTTATAAAAAGTCAGTTCTAAACAAACAATACTCAATAACAGTACACTTTTTTGATAAAAATCTATATACCATTCTATATACGTATACAAGAGACTGATGTAGACGACAATACTGTCATCGCCAACGTGTACAAAAACAGGTAGCACCATTATAACTCCACAGCTTGACGGCTACTGCTGAAGATCCATGCAAGCAATGACCAGTACAGCCGTGTGTGCTGGGAGTAAGATTCGGTCACGCTAGACGCCTGGCTGTGTCGATGCACGTTTAAAGAGCGCCACATATACGCACTTGTTGCAATTGTCTATGAAGAATTTAAAAATGGTACATTGGTCACTATACTTTCCGTTTATTTCTTATTGTCTGTTTGTAATGGGTCATCAGATGATGTGTTAGACCCGACACACACACACACACACACACACACTCACACACATAGACACCGGCTCTTTCTGAATAAAAATGCTCTGGACTAACGCTATATCGAGCAGTTGTTGCTGCCACTGTGCTCTGTGGTTGCGAAACCTGGATACTGTATCGGCGTGGTCTTAACAAATTAGAAAGCTTCAACTAGCAGAAGCTTTGACACATTATGAACTTCACTTGCGATGACTTCGTATCAGACACAACTGTTCCTGAGAAGGCGAAGATGTACAGTCTAGAAGCTAGCGTCATTGATCACCAACTTAGATGGATAGAGCATCTCCAGTGGATGAGAAACGACATATTTCCTCGACAAATCCTTTCGAGGCAGAAGATCCCGTCGTACTTCTCTGAAGTATCAAGTCAAGAATAACCTAAAGAGTATAAACAGTTATCCGAAAAACAGGTGCGTCGCAGCACAAGATCGTGTTTACTGGTGCACAACTACTTCTGCTGCTGTTTTACATTTTGAGCAAGAACGTTGAAAACTTGAAAATGAGAACAGTCAGAGTCGTAAACTTCGCCAGGTCCAGTCACGTCCTCCATCTTCTAGTGTGTGTAATCTACGTGGCAGCATGATTCAGTCTAGGATTGGTCTGCTAAGCCATTAAACGTATATACGTGCCCGAATTGTGAGGCAATGACGAAAATAAAGAGAAAAATGTAAACTCGGATACGCGTATCAGCCGACGGCGAATACGGCTTAACCAGAATTTTGGCCTCATTACTCAGTTCCAACACTTTCAACAACTTTTAATGTGAAACCTTATTTCTTGGCTAAAATATGTAAAGTAAATGGCAGAATTTTTTGATTGCATTGACTTAGAAATTTCAATTTTTTAGACCACTAAGGGACCAAAAGTTTAATGTGTGACATGAATTTCAGCTTTATACTTCTAATCGTTCCTGAGATAAAGGGTTGCTAACTGCCGGACAAACAGACGGACGGACCGGCAACAACGTGGTCCTATAAGGATTCCGCTTCTAACGATTGAGATACGAAACCATAAAAATGTATTTTTGAGATGACTGAGTTTCAGAAATTACGGTATTTAAAGGCCGTCCTAGGAAACCATACGAGTATCTTAGCAAAGAGATCTGCCATGATAAGCTGGATTAGCTTTAAATACTTTTAAACAGTTGGGAATAATGGGTTGTTTTATTTTTTTTTTTGGTTGACTAACGCCTTTATGATAGATATGGGCGCATTTGGTACTGCTTTCCAAAAAATGGATCAGCAGTGGAAAATATGTGTGTGTACAACTCCTAAAATATCACTCTAATCTCAGTGAATTTGATATGTAGGTTGTACTCCCGAAAGACACCTCAGCATTGTAATTCCGCTATCTACATTTTGTAATCTGTTATGACAATAGTCTGCAACGAAAATAAAAACGTGGCTTGATTTAGCGCTTGTATCATTATATTTAAATCTTGTGAAAATCTACTGACACTATCATAGACAGATTTAAAAACGGTGATGGAGAGATTGGATCCTGTAGAGAGTATCCACTCTAATTTTCTAATCAAATGTAAGTTTCGATACCTCTAGGTATCGATACTTTTTCGATGGTCAGAGAGAACATTATGACTACCTACCTAACAGCCGGTACGTCCATATCTGGCACGGATAACAGCGGCGACGCGTCGTGCCATGGAAGGAATGAGCCCTTGGTAGATCTCTGGAGGGAATTGGTATCACATATGCACACAAAACAAGCCTAATTCCCGTAAATTTCGGGGAGGGAGAGGGACGATGAGCCATGGCGCCACGTCAAATCGCATTTTAGATGTGGTCGATCGAGTTCAGATGTGGTGAGTTGGGGGACAGCACATCAACTGGAACGCGCCACTAAGTTCCTCGAACCACTCCATCACACTCCTGGCCTTGTGACGTGGTCTGCAACCAGCGTTCGCTACTCCTTGGCCGTCATGGTGCCTTGTACGAGCTCCATTGGACCCTTTGCTGCCTATGTGAATGTTCCCAGACCGTAATGGAGCCGCCGGCAGCGTTTCTCCGTCCTGCAGTACGTATGTCAAGGAGTTGTTCTCCTGAAAGACAACCTATTCGCGCTCTCCCATCGGCATGTCGGCGCCAGATTGCTTCTGGCTGTCTAATGTGAAAGTTAGGTTATGTAGGACCGTCTTTCTCGCAAAATGTTGGAACGTTATATCATCAGTTAGGAACTATCTTATGATATAAGGGGTGATAACATCTCTCGGTTTGAGGGCGATGCTGTAGAGTATAGACAACGCAGTGCGACGCCGATGCGGATTTCTAACCACAGATACATAGGCAAAGGTGTAGTGTGGCATTCGTGCCTTTCCGATGTGTTGCGGTAAATGTGGAAACGTGAACTGTGTCGACATTGTTACCAAATGCGTCCAAGCGACCAACAAGCTGTTATTCTTTTCTTGACTGCCGAAGGACAAACATCGGTAGACATCCTTCGGCGAATGAGGAATGTGTAGGGGGCAGCACGTCTGCCGAAAACCACCGTTGTGGAATGATGCGCGACAAGGGGTGCTGCTTGGTAGCAACGAACGTCCCCGATTTGCAGATGTAAAGCAGAAGTTACGCCAACTCAAGTGGTATTCACTCGAGCACACGCCCTAAGGCCCCAGTCTCTCCCCATCAGATTATCACCCCATCCTTCCCTTAGAAAAGACCTTGAAGGGTCGAAGATTCCTGTCGGATGAAGATGTGCAGCAAGCAGTTACGGACATTATCGCGTAGCACAACAGTGTTTTACCAGACAGGTATCTTCAACCTGGTGAGTCGGCAGGATGAGTGTCTCAATTCTCACGGCGATTTTGCACGATTGGCATACCAGTTCTGGACTGTCCAGCATTCCAAGGGAAATATTTTGATAGCCCCTTATGTTAGAGCCAAATTCATAGTGCACGTTTGTAAAATGATCATACAAATGAAAAATTTCTTGACAAGAGTGTATGTAAATTGTCCAGATTGCTAAAAATGAATCAGTAGGGGAAGTGTCTTCCAGACATCACTAAATATCATCATACACAGAAAACAAATAGATGCATACACGTCAAACAGTGCGATTCTTGAAATTTTCCAGGAGGAAAGATTATTTCATGAAGTTTCGATATTGCAGCCGAATAACGTCGACTTCTTGACACGATATTTCGGCTGACACATCGCTACCATTATACAAAAGATTGGTGAGAAGACGAGAGAAGACAAACGCTATATGAGCGACATCTGTCGAGTTACACGCTCTCTTCGAATATTGCTCCACTTATTGAGCGCAGGTTCATGTGTAATGAGATACTACATGCGCGTTCTCTGTCGGAATTCGCACTCGCGAGGTTAAAATTCATATATCAAAATGGATAGATTTAGATGTCGCTAAACTTTTCATTGGTCATCAAATGTTTTCTTTTGTTGCGTATGTGTCTTCGCGCCAGTTTCTTGCGTTAAGGTAGCGGTGTAAACTAGCAATCTCCAGTGCTAAACACTCACCGGAAGATGGCTGAATGGTTGTCAGCGGAAATATCGTGGCAACGAGTCGACATTATCAGGCTGCAATCCCGAAACGTCATGGAATAATTCAAGCAATATTTAGAAGCCAATACACGGCTCCTTTTTACTTTATCCTCTGTGTATTGCTTACATTCCCAGTGCCAAATAATGCCCTAACCTGCTTTCCTCCTTGAATAAAGTTGTGTTTTCACTATTGAAACACATTTCAGGATAAAGTTTTATCTATGTTGTTATCTGTACATAGTGTAGGATTTTTCTTTGTAGAGTTGTTGTAAAACTTTTTTTTTTTTTTTGCTTTCAGATATTTTGACACACTGGTGGGAGAATTCCCTAGAGCAAAACAGCAAGTCGTGACGCAATTTTCACACTGTGCCACGAAAAATGGTGGACAACAAAATGAAAATTAAGGAAACTTAAAATATATTAACATCAGTGAACAAGGGGAGATCTGATTAGCAGAGGACACCCATCATCCACTGTTTCTGTCCGTGCACAGTGTTCAGTACTCTCAGAATTGTAGAACTGCACACTTGGAATAATCAATTAATCATTGACGTCACTGATCACCTGCGACTTGTTTGGTAGCTAATCATTTACAAGCAGTTGTGCGACTTGCACCACTACGAATAGTCTATTCTTCACCGCAAGTTGCTCGTATAAAATTTTCATTACATTTTATTAAGATATATATAGCACAGAAATAACGCATCAGTTTTAAGTATTTCGCAGTGATGAATCTTAGACTTGCTGTAAATGAATGAAATACCAACAAAAAATTGTTGTTTTATTAATGCAGGTTGCCCGCTATAGATTTTCATGTCCATCCCCTCCATGAAAGATAGAAACAGAAGAATGTTTCAATAATGGCAACACGTAAGAAAAAATGTTATACTATTGCGTGAGAAGGAACGCATTTCTCTTATCCTTACTCGCCAGTCCGTGTCTTTATGGTGCTGTAGACGTAACTGCACAGAATTTCTGAGGTTGAAGTCAAATTTAATTATTCGTGAGGCTCCCTAGATAATATAAATAGCAAATATGGTAAGGGGGTGGGTGTTCAGAAATGGATAGGTAAAATTAAGTGCAATTATATATCATTATATGTTTAAAAAGCAAGGACTACTACCGTACGAAAAGGCAGACAGAAGAGAGGCCCGTTTGGAGCAAAGAACTTTTTTGGGTTTTTATATTTTTTATAACACAGCTACATCAGAATTTCAACCAGTCGGTGACCGTTTTCAGACTGTCAACAGATATAAAAAAAAATCTATACAATCTGCCAAGTACCTACTTAATGGTAGAAACAAACAGAGTTATACCTAAAAGCATATGCTACAAGCGTCGATGGAATGTTCCCGTTGCGTGGTCAACTATACTAACGGTATCAGTAGGTAGAGGGCGAGGTTTTATAGGCGCAGTCAAATCGTGTGTCCGTCCATTCATGTATGAGAGGACCCCACTCTAGCTGTACGTGCTGCCAACACTTGCACTAATATCACACTCTTTCTCCCGGTAATTGCGTTCGTAGCCCAGTGCTAAAAGAATATTGGTCTAACTGGTAGTCTGAGTTCCTGATCTGACCGGTTTTGCTGATTATCGATTCAGCTTCATCGAGAGTAGTCTTTTTTTTAACAAGAAGTCTTCAGTTTCTATGTTCTATTTGTACGGTCATTAGCCATGCGTGGCATTTATTATGCAGATTTTTTACTTTTCAGATGGTCGCTTCAGATTTTTACACTTTTATGTCAATTAACAAGGCGAGTTTCTAATCGGGAGGTCGGCTTTCGACCAGAATAGACTCACACATGCAGGGGACTGTGAACGCAGCGTGTGTAGCGTTTTCCATCTGCGGTTTGTTTACGAAAAACACTTAACTTCTTAAGTTTAAAAGTGCCCGTAGCGAAGTTCTATTCGCATATTATCGTGTAGTACCCTCGGTTTTATAGAAATGAGATAGCAGATCACTTAAAGTTTGTTCTTGTAGTAATTCATTTATTTATTTATTTCATTTTGTGGTCGCATGTTATCGCCAGTTTGATGAAAATATTTGCCTTATATCGACTTTAACAGATGTAAACAAGAGCGAATTACATCTGTGAACAAAGTAGGCCTATGCCATATCTTTTTGTCATGATCTTTGTTAGCAGCAACAGTTGTGTAGCACATGCTGGATGGTGGCAAAGTTTCGCTGTCACAGTGTAAATGAATGCAGATTGTGTAAAAGTGTGTGAAGTGATGTACCAACTGGCCATCGAAATGGAAGCATACAGATGGACACTAACGAAAAGAGCCGCCCACACTGTCGCAGTAAGTAAAAAAATTAATTTGCCTCCACATCGACAAATAACCAATAGTCAAGCTTGTTACATCTTCTTGTCACGGAGCCATCACCCAGCATTATGCTAGGAAGAGTGATGTAACTTCCACGAAATTATCTGAAGATGAACCTGAAAAGGTTCGCAAACCGGTTCATGGAATAATAAACAACTATTCAAAAAAGTGACTGGTTGCGGTTTTGTGAATTTACATACAAATATTTTATTTCATAAAAATCTGCGAATGGTACGATGTATTTGCTTACTCCATACATAGTGTTACAATTCATTTGGGATGTCAAGCTGGTTATAATTGCATTAATACGAACGAGACGGCGCTGTGGACTGAACGTAACACAAATTATTAACTAAACTATCGGATGTAGAATAAAATATTGTTATACTTTCTTGTTCATCTCCATGGAATCTAAACGTAATTGAAAACGCCCGACGCTACGATTGATTAGACATCTAAACGCTTTTTGTAAACTGTCGGTAGGAAACATCTACAATGTTGTGGACACAACACGTTTTCTGTCCCCTGCATGCTCCTCTCCTTTTCGACACGCTTCTGAGGTGGTAGTCAGGGGCTCCCCTTGCGAGATAGGCTCGTACTCAGAGGGCGCGCACCTGTTGTAGGCACCGCGTACGCAGTTATCGCGACAGAGCGCGCCCTGGCCGCGGGCCGCCTCCGCAGGGCGGCTGCGTGTCGCGGCTTAAGCCGGCCGCTGGCCGGCTGGACGCGTACATGTATATCGGACCGCGCAGCTACAAGTGCGCTTTGTTCCGCCAGATTAATGGAGCCCGCAGATTTATCGGCTGCGCGTGCCGTATAAACCAATAATCGGATACGGGGTTCGGCGATGGCCCGGGGGTTGGGCGGCTTCCACAGGGAGGAAGGGGACAGTGGAACTCGTTACGAGTGGCTGGGAATGAGGGGGCGGTCGGCTGTCAACACAGCTGCGTGCCACTACACTGGGCCACTCGCGGACACGCCGCACTGTTTTAAAAGGGAACGTCTTCACCGCTGTTCTCTCCAATAAATGACTGACAACTCGTATTAGTCGTTCCACTTAAACGCAGTTGTAAGAAATATAAGCGCTACCAGTTTCATTGCAGCGGTGTATCATTTCGTTCTCCCTACTTCACTTTCACTATCGACGAACTCAACTTAAAACATACTTCTGTTTGAAGCAATCGTCGACCCACAGACAGCAATGTTCTGTGCCATATAGTCGCATTATGAGTGCCCCTATTTATGTCTGTATGCCATCATGGCAGTACTGTTATTTAAATCGTTCACGAGTATATAACGTTGTTCTCGGTCGAGTCTACAACAACACTAGTTCCAATGATTCGTTCCTCTCGCCCATTCTTCGGAAGTCCGTGGCGTCGCGCAATTTCACACATGCTACTCGCGGTCTAAATCCAAGGCGTCTCAGGCACGTAAATCCCACGAGATGAATTACGCGATGTACTGATCCGCGAATGTAATTGGAAACGTTTAATGACGGACGCGGATTATTTGTCTATTAACATATCGGCATAATTAAGGGTCGTCAACCACGGTTTGACCCGTAGGGCGGGGTTAAACTTCACAACTCAGAAGTCAGTAACATAAATGTGAACGCCTGTCAAAAGCTTGAATAATCACTTTTTGCAGAACGCACCCCTGCCAGACGCGCAAGAGTTAGTGAGGTTCTGGAAGGCACCGGCAGCGCTGTGGAACCATGCCGACTCCAGTGCCTTGTCCAGCGACGATAGGTTTCTCGGTTGGGGTTCCATGGCGTGAACAGCACCGTCCAAGTGGTACCACATATTCTCGAGTGGGCCTACATCTGGGGAGTTTGGTTACCAGGGAGTACGGTAACCTCAACCTGGCGCATTTCGAACCACGCATGTAGACTGCAAGCTGTACGACACATTGCATTGTCCTGCTCGTAGATGCTATCGTGCTGAAAAAAGCATGTAAGGGTGTATATGGCCACCAAGGATAGAGGCATACTTGTGTCGATCCATTCTGTCTTCCAGAATAACGAGGCCACCCAGCGAATTCCACGAAAACATTCAAAAATGGCTCTGAGCACTATGCGACTTAACTTCTGAGGTCATCGGCCGCCTAGAACTTAGAACTACTTAAACCTAACTAACCTAAGGACATCACACACATCCATACCCGAGGCAGGATTCGAACCTGCGACCGTAGCGCCACGTTGAAGAAGGCGTCCTTTGCCCAGAAACAGACTCTGTGAGAGTAGCCAAAAGGACAACACAGAGGTGCGGCTAGAAAATGATATGCTGCAGTATATTGAAATGGTAGTTGTACACTGTACCCACCCACACAGCGTCACTGAGTAAAATTACCTGGTTATGAGCAAGCACTTGAAAATGGAACGACATCAAAATCAGCAGTTCGTGCGAAATAAAAGAATTTGATCGTAATACAGAACATTTGGAGATGGAAATTTCTAAATATTTTATGGCGTTCGTAAAACAGACCTAATTGATAAACTGTTTAAAAAGTGGTCGGGCCTCTACGTTCTCCTCCTTTCTTCACATGCCCTTTCTTGATAACAAGTGTAAGGGCACCTTATCGACAGGTGTTTCAAGTTCTTTCACGGACGACAATTCGCACGGTATTGTCACGATGCCCAAGGGTGTTTTACGGTCAGAGGTATTCAGACCAAACAACATCATGTAGTGAAAATTAAACTTGATATACGCTAAGGTGACAAAAGGCATCGGATATCTCCCAATATTGTGCCGGATATCCTTTTCACCGGCGTAGTGCAGGAACTCGATATAGTTTGGGCTCAACAAGTCGTTGCAAGTCCACTGCAGAAATATTGATCCATGCTGCCTCTACAACCGTCCATAAATGTGAATGCGTTGCTCGTGCAGGATTTTGTGCGCGAACCCACCTCTCTGTTAGCCCATAAACGTTCGATGGGATTCATGTTTATCTTTCTGGATGGCCAAATCATTCGCTCCAACTGTCCAGAACGTTCTTTAAGCAAATTGCAAACAATTGTGGCCCGGTGACAGGTTGAATTGTCACCCGTATACATTCCATCGCTGTTTGGGAACATGAATCCACGTATGGCTGCAAATGGTCTCAAAATAGCCGAACATAAACATTTCCACTCAACGATCGGTTCAGTTGGACCAGAGGACCCAGTCAATCCGATGTAAACACAGTCAACACTAATATGGGGCCACCATCATGCACAGTGCCTTGTTGACACTTTGGGTCCATGACTTTGTGGAATCTGCGCAACGGTCATACCTCTTAACCATCCTTTATTAACGTGTATGTAATTCTAATTTGTTCTGCATCCCACCTCTAAAAATTTCTGATGCCATTTAATTATCATTGTAACAGCTAAAATAATATAAATACGTCGAGAGAAAGGGAAGTGTTGCATAGACCATACAAAATTATTATTATATTGTTTTAAATGTTACAATGTAATTTTCAAAACAAAAATTCTCTGCACGATATAATCACAGTTTGTGCATTTTAAGTAACGAGTTCCTACTTTGACCTAAGAAATCACAGGTATCCAGGAAATATTTATATACTCTGTTACAGATCACAAATTTCCTTTCTTCAGCGTAATGAGTCAAGCGTGTATTTAAGCTGTATGGATATGTTTGTTGAGGACTTGTGCAAGGCCGGCCGCGGTGGTCTCGCGGTTCTAGGCGCGCAGTCGGGAACCGTGCGACTGCTACAGTCGCAGGTTCGAATCCTGCCTCAGGCATGGATGTGTGTGATGTCCTTAGGTTAGTTAGGTTTAAGTAGTTCTAAGTTCTAGGGGACTTATGACCACAGCAGTTGAGTCCCATAGTGCTCAGAGCCATTTGAACCATTTGAACTTGTGCAAGGTAGTGTGGTGTTTAAATAATTAAAAAATAACAGAGAGTGTACAGGGTGGTTGGAAACAATCTGAAAAGCTTTTAAGGCTGTCGCAGGGTACGTTGTGCTGAGAAATAATTGTTAAGCTCAAAATTCGAAACGTTGCACAGTTACCGATTTGATTAGCATTGAAGTTAGCCGATCAGATCGCTGCGCGCGGGAATTCAAGCAGCCTGCCAGAGACAATGTCGCCAAACGTAGGTTTTGCACACCTAGCATTTCAAAAAGTGGTAGTTCACGGATTCACAGATGTCTGTGAATTACCGCATTTTAGCGCGTGTAAGTGTTTGAATTTGCGCGGGCAACGCAGTGCTAATTGAAACGAAAACGACGCTCAGTATCGAACTTTTTTCTTAATTACTTCTGAGCACAGCCTACACTCAAAACCCTTATAAGCTTTTAATGCTGTTTCTGACCACCCTGTACAGTACGGTGTCCAGAAAGAGGGGGCGGACAGTGGGGGGAGTTACCTTAATGTCTCCATCAGAGGGACAAATGGTAATCGATGGGGTTACATATCATCATTCCATAAGGAGAGGAAATTTTTAACATTAAACTAAACAGGGAAGACTGAATTTTTTCACTGCGAGGAAGAAGGAAATCGGGAATCACCTCGAACAAAGAAATGGGTGTAGAGAAAGGCAATGAGAACAGAATGTCTGCCTTCGTAGGCGAGTAGTCAACATGTCTAGCTCTCGTACGAAGTCCAATACTAAGCTGTTCAGTCCTTCCGTGGGTTCCTCGTTGGGAGGTGAACCGCACAGTCTGACGTCAGAGCAGAAGCTCAACTACTTGAAGGAAAGGTAGCAGCTCAGGTTTCATCGCGGTCTTTCAGGAATAGCCGGTTTTATGGGCCTGATTGCGCAGTTGGTTAGCAGGGACAGTAAAAGACTTTGTGACAACGATCGACGAAACTTAAAAGAAAAGGACGAGGTGACCTGAAGTTGGCAACGCTTTGCGGACCTTCGCAGGGAATCGAGAGTGGCGCTGGGAGTGGAGTTTATTGGCAGACGCGTGCGTGGCTGGCGGCCGCGCGCAGATGCAGCCGGCCAGATTAAGCCGTCGCGTCCGCCCTAATTGGAGCGCCGGGCGCTGGGCGCTGGGCGCTGGGCGCTGGGCGCCTGGCGGTGGGCGGCCGGAGCAGCCGCCGTATCTCGCGCGCCGCCCCCGTAAAGCTGTCGCCGGCGCCGGCGCGGGGCATTCTTCCGGGCCGGCCGGCTCACGCGGCGGCCCCGCCGGCTGGGCGGTCGCGCTACGTGGGACCGGCTCAGAAACGACCGCAGATTTACGTACTGCGAGCGAGGCCGACGCGAATCATCAGCACAGCATTCGCGTGATCTCTCAGGTTTTCTCGGCGTGACTTGTGCTTCCGTGTGTTCAGTCAAATGGTCGTATCCACTTTATGCACTATACTTTTACGAACGACTCAGCTCTCATCTTCAGGTACTACGACTTGTGCTGTTAAGTACACTGGTTGCCCGAACTCCAACAACACTGTGAACAATTGTTGATCTTTCGCCGCAATTTATAACTGAACTATTTGTAATACGGGTCCATAGCCTTTATACTTTGAAGAGCCAAAGAAAATGATACATCTGCCTAATATCGTGCTGGATCCCCGCGAGCACGCGGATGTGTCGCAATACAACGTGACATGGACTCGAATAATGGTCTTAAATAGTGCTGGAGGGCTGTTCATAAATCCGGAGGTGTACGAGAGGGTGGAGATCCTCTGAACCGCACGTTTCAAGGCATCCCAGATATGCTCAATAATGTTTACATTGTCTCAACCGCTCTTAGCATTGGTTACAGGAATATGTGGCTTATAACGATACGCTCAATCGTTGTACTCCAACCTGTTTAACTCACTAGGCACAGTGATAGTGGTAGCTACAATGCTGATAGCACTTTTAAACTCACGGGCAATTTCTTTTGCTTATTTCTTGCAATTATTTTCCAGTCACACTCCGCAATACTTGATAGTCCTGCCCACCAGTAGATGAAGTCTGCCTGATCTTGGTATATCGATGGTTGTTCCTTCGCATTTCCACTTCCCAGTCACATCACTAACAGTCGACTTGGGCAGCTTTAAAAGGATTCAAAGGCCCCTGATCATTTAGTCACTCAGGTGGAAACCAATGAGTCGTTCACTTTCAAAGTCACTGAGCTCTCCTAGCGACTCATTCTGCTATTACGGCTTCTATACTGACAACACAGTACTCTCACCCTCCTTTTATACTGGCGGGTCGGCCTCTCGTGGCATCTAGCGGTCAGCTCCGAATAATGTAGGGGTACTTTTCATGATATCGTGTATGTCACAGTCAAAAATTTGATTTCACATCACAGCATAGAAACAGGTTAAAAATAACATCGTTCTTATACAGATGTCTCATCACTCTTGATGGCAACGGAGTCAATTGTTTTTATTAGTCACGAGACTAAAACGATAGGTAGTTTTGCGTTATTTACATCCCGTTTGAAGCTGTGAACGTTAACTGACTATTTACATGCAAGATTAAACCAGACAGCGTTGACTGACTTAAACCCGCATGTAAATGACGCGGTGAAAGTATCATGTTAGTCATGTTGTTAAGAACAACCACTGACTCCATTACCATCAAGAGTATCAGTCTTGCAAGACTTTTCTTATTTTAAACCTATTTTTTATAAGTTGTGTAATCACATCATATCTTATACTTGACAGTAACATACAAGCCAAAACTGAAATCGTCAATAAAAACAGTTACAGATAAAAGAGGAAATGATGCCATGTAAATAATTTACAATGAGTTGAGTCCCCACGCTCGCTACGCTCTTTGATGCTTATTTGTATCTTCAGAGACCGCTTGTTCTCTCAGCGTTTCCGAGGTCTGGTGTGTAGCACGCCGGCGAGACCTAAGCCTTGTTTAAACTGAAACCTCCGTCCCGGTTTATAAAGTTTCCAGACATGTTTATTTCGACAGATGCCTTAATTAGTCGATGCTTTAATTACGCTGTTCCAGAAACTTGGCGTTTCCAACACGGTGCTGTTTTCGTCTTATCGTTATGTTCGAGACGGTGCTCAACGACAACTGATTTTCTCGCTTGCTGTAGTCCGGTGTTTCGGTCATGTTCCTTGGGTTTCTCCTCTTCTATTCTAAAAATCTGCCGTACGAATGACACGGCACATTCGTGTGGAATGCAGTATACCCCCAACTTTCGGAGACGTTGAACGTATCTGACGTAACACAGAAGACTTTATCTCAGTTGACAGGTGCATAATGCACTGGATGCCATGTCTTCCTAGGAGCCTGCCAACCTTCTCGTGCCAGCATAAGGTAGATAAGCAATTCTTTGCTTCTCTTTCTCTGGCTCAAGCTCTTTCTCAGGAGTTTTTGATTTTCATCGCGCTCGCTCGATTTGCCGATCTCGCACTCCATTCCTAAGGAACACTATTCATATGAGTTGTAGTTCTTCGGGAAGTTTCTCCTTGTCTGAAACTCTATGGACCAGAGTCTTTGGCACCGAATTTCTTTGTGACGGGTGAGGATGGCTGTACACTCACAAACACGCTATTGAATTATTCTCTTCCGATAAAACGACTTGAGGATATCGTGAGCGTAATAGGGTATCCCCAAAAGCATGATCTAGTCCGTCCTAACCAGTACGAATTTCCAAAACATGACTCATGTGAAACTCAACTTGCGCTTTTGCCACATGAAAATTCCAGTGCAGGCACAAGTGTTTCGGAGCCCACAGTTCAGTGTGCACTGTTGAACATTAAGCTCTGCAGCATCCACCCCTTATGTGTTAGCCGAAGACATGTCTAGCTTACAGTGGGCACGGGGGCACAGAGCCTGGACGCTGGAGGAATGCAAACGTATGCTGGTAGACCAAATGGTGTTCGCATTCAGAACGCATCACACGACGGATACAGGACGTTAGGGGGTACCTTCCGTGCGACCTGCAATCGGAGACACCTTGGTAGCTGTGGATCGTGTGACAGTTATTGCGAACTGCCTGAATTCCTTCATCCTTGGTCCTCCTCATCGGAGATGGCAGCTTCTAGTACACTACTGGCCATTAAAATTGCTACACCACGAAGATGATACAGACGCGAAATTTAACCGACAGGAAGAAGATGCTATGATATGCAAATGATTAGCTTTTCAGAGCAATCACACAAGGTTGGCGCCGGTGGCGACACCTACAAAGTGCTGACATGAGGAAATTTTCCAACCGATTTCTCATATACAAACAGCAGTTGACGGGCGTTGCCTGGTGAAACGTTGTGATGCCTCGTGTAAGGAGGAGAAATGCGTACCATCACGTTTCCGACTTTGGTAAATGTCGGATTGTAGCCTATCGCTTTGGTCGAGATCCAATGAGTGTTAGCAGAATATGGAACCGGTGGGTTCAGGCGGGTAATACGGAACGCCGTGCTGGATCCCAAAGGCCTCGTATCACTGGCAGTAGAGATGACAGGAATCTTATCCGCATGACTGTAACGGACCGTGCAGCCACAGCTGGATCCCTGGGTCAACAGATGGGGACGTTTGCAAGACAACAATCATCTGCACGAACAGTTCGACGACGTTTGCAGCAGCATGGACTATCAGCTCGGAGACCATGGCTGCGGTTACCCTTGACGTTGCATCAGAGACAGGAGCGCCTGCGATGGTGTACTCAACAACGATCCTGGCTGCACGAATGGCAAAACGTCATTATTTCCGATGTTTATAGCATCATGATGGTCGCATCCGTGTTTGGCGACATCGCAGTGAACGCACATTGGAAGCGTGTATTCGTCATCGCCATACTGGCGTATCACCCGGCGTGATGGTATGGGGTACCATTGCTTACACGTCTCGGTCTCCTGTTTGAACAGTGGACGTTACATTTCAGATGTGTTACGACCCGTGGCTCTACCCTTCATTCGATCCGTGCGAAACCCTACATTTCAGCAGGATAATGCACGACCGCATGTTGCAGGTCCTGTACGGGCCTTTCTGGATACAGAAAATGTTCGAATGCTGCCCTGGACAGCACATTCTCCAGATCTCTCACCAAATGAAACCGTCTGATCAATGGTGGCCGAGCAACTGGCTCGTCACAATACGGCAGTTACTACTCTTCATGAACTGTGGTACGGTGTTCAATCTGCATGGGCAGCTGTACCTGTATACACCATCCAAGCTCTGTTTGACTCAATGACCAGGCGTGTCAAGGCCGTTATTACGGCCAGAGGTGGATTTTATGGGTACTGATTTCTCAGAATCTATGCACCCAAATTGGGTGAAAATGTAATCACATGTCAGTTCTAGTATAATATATTTGTCCTATGAATACCCGTTTATCATGTGCATTTCTTCTTGATGGTGCAGTTTTAATAACAGTAGTGTAGGATAACTGTTCGTGTGGCAAGACCAGAATCGCGCTACAGTAATTTTACGAATATGACAGTAGCCTCAAGCTGGTGTCAAAGTCGTCTGATCTGAATCCGCAGGAACACCTATTGGACGGTACCGCGCCCACAAATCACCGGCCCGTAATTCAAGGGAATTACGTGACACGTGTGAATACAGCTGGTGCCACACACCTCTCTAAACATCATAAGGGCTTGTCTAATCCTTGTCGCTCGGAATGGCTCTATTACTATTAGCCTGGTGATCGTAATGTTTTGGTTCATCAGTTTACAGTTTGCTGCCTTTCAAAAGCGCAAAAGTTATTCCGGCCATTGACGTGTATACCTCTGACCCGAAAGACGATCTGCGCTTATTATGAAGTAGTTTTGTCACAAAATTAATGGATATTTGACACGACATACAGTTCTCCGATTGTGCATTCCAGGGGCACGGGTGCAAATGCACTGCTTGGCGCGAGTTTGTCGAAGAGTCTCGCAGTTTACCGGTAATACAGCTGAAGGATTTGCGCCAAGCTCGGAAAATATGAAAGAATGACGGCATTTTCGAGCGGAAGATAAGCGGCCCTAATCACGAAGCGAGGGCTGCGCCGCCAGAAACGCGCGGCGGGCGCGGCGCCCGTGCTCTGGTGTTTCCCCAACAGATGGAAGCGGCCCGCTCCGTGACGGCGATAAGCCGGTCACAAAAAATACGCTGCCGGCCCGTCACTCGGCTTTTTGTGGAGATGCTGGAGATGCCTATCTGCGGCCGCCCCGCCCTCCGCCCTCCGCCCCCGCGCTGGCCGGCCGGCCGGCCCGTACACGCGCGTGCACGCAGACGACGCGCAGATAAGCACCGGCCCACTTAGCCACTGATTGGACTCGTGTTCCGAACGGCAGCGCACCGCGCCGCGCGCTGTCTGCCGTACCTTACGACGCGACTGCGCGCCCGCTGTCCTGCGCACTGCAGAACGAGCACCGGCGGCAGGTGTGAGGAATAATTACCCACGAGTCCACTAGCCTATTCCGAGAGAAGCTAGCCTGGTACGGACTGCTGGTCATCAGAACAATGACTACGATCAAATTCTACCAGTTACTGTCGTCTAGAAGGTAGCATTGCTGGCCATTAACGCAGAGATGCTGCGATTGAGTAAAGACGGACGGACGGCATCAGAACATATCCGAAGAGGAATCCAGTGAGACGTCCAGTCGTCGACTATTACAGATGAAAATCGCAAAGGAATTAACCGCCAGTGGGCATGTATTTATACCAACAGAGGAAGTTGAAAATTTGTGCCGTGTAATTCGTACGTCGTAAACAAAAAGTGAATTCGTAAGGTAAACAGGGTGAAGTTGTGTGTATGCATTTACAACGTGTTTCATGATAAAGTTTCATGTCTTCTATACTATGATTCACAAACTTATTTGTTCCTGAACACTCCGAAACCGTAGACACAGTTACTGGAAGAAATGTGCAGACACAGGTGTATGTTTGTGTTGCCGCCCAGAGACATAAGACTACTTTGGGTGCTTATCTGTTATACATATACCAGACCACTAAGGATACAAGTTTGGAATCCGGAGAGGGTTTTGATCTTATACTTTAGACGCCATATAAGAAGGGATTTTTCGAAATTCCATTCCTAAGCGGGTGAAATAAGGGATGAAAGATGTTTTTTTAATATTTTGCTAGAAGGCAATTTCTAAGCTAGAACTATGGAAAATGGTATTTGGTTTTACACTGTTTGCACCATGTGTTGATTTACACATGAGTAATGGGCATAACAGCGTAAAAATTCGATTAAATAAAATAAAAAATTGTGCGAACCATACAGTCAACGTTAGTGAAACAGCGAGCGCCTAAGCTAGTTGGAAATATAAGGCCATTCGCGTGTGATAATTCAAATATTTTGATACTAACCAGACAGTCGGTAATATTACATGTCCATACACATAGTTTTGAAACAGTTAATGATATGAGCTAGGGATAGGCACGGCGCATATGTGTTGACAAATGACTCTCCGTTGCGTGTCGTGATCATTTTTCGCAATGGCAGCGTCTAAAACAGCAAGCGAGGGCGAGGCATTTAAGTTAAAACTCCGTGGACAAGACAAAGGTAGGCTACAATCTGCCTCAAGCCTCGCTTTCAAAACCGATTTTACCAGGAAACACAAGAGAGAGATATTATTCTGTCGTTCCTGAGGGACAGCCTGTTGGGTTGGCAGCATGGGAGAACTCACTGCAAGAGATTCTCTGAAGCTAACTGCTGAAGAGGAGCCAGCGATTTTTGTGGTCGAAAAAGAAGTCATTTCTATACGGGCGTGACTTGAGATAAGATGTGTAGTAAGACTGCATCCGAGAAAAATGAGTCCAATCCAGGGCCTGTGCGACATTGAGGGTAATGTCACCGCGGATTAACTGAAGCGTTCGATGCCGCTTCGCCAAAGTCGGGATCAAATTATCACGTTTTAATCTAAACTAGCATTATGGTTACACTACGTATATCAGTGCCCCAAGACAGCTAAGATTTCCTAATTATATTTATTGGCTACAGATATTCACAAGCAAACTCTCACCTTCCGACCTAACTTATACATTTGACTCCACTGCAGATGTCACCACAACCTACATTTGGTAAACTAATATAGACCAAAAAAAAAAAAATACTGTCAGTGTTCTGTTCTCCTTCTGTTTTCGCACGTATGACGCCACACGCGACAACAGCGTTACGTTACAAGACGGGGGCCGATGTCCGGTATCGGTAGGTTCAGCTGACCCGAAATCGCTGACTAACAGTCGTCTGGTAACCGTTTTTAATGCATGTAATTCAGCTAGCCATTTAAGCACAGCCGGTCGAATAATCGATGAGCCGTGAACTATTAATTAATCTCAGGCGGAGATCGACAAGGCGAGTGCGGTGTATTACCGCGCTTGGACAAAGGAAAATTTTCTTGTCACACTGTGAAACAGCGTGGGCTGAGAACCCGAGAGTCGATACCTGGGCTGAGCGGACCTGCGGCGCGCCGCGGCCTTGGAGGCGGACCTGCGGCGCACGCGGCTGGCCGCATCCCGGAAAGCGGCGCAACGTGCGTGTCTGATGTGAGTAGGTCGCCGGAAAGGAAGCAGGGCGGCGGCGGCGCATTCATATGTGCGGGGCCGCTTATTTATGCACGTGCAGACAAGATATAATTACGCGCCGGGCGGAAGCGCTGTTCGCGATCCGCGGTGGGCGCTTTGCATATCGCAGCACGCCTTTGTTCCCGCGCTCTTCCTGCTACCGCTGCTCCCACGCCGTGTATCGCCAGCGAACATCTTCCCCGAGATTCGAACCCGTGACCGACTGCAGTCACTCGCGTTGTGAAACTACCTGCTCTCCACCGAACCGCATAAGCCACGTGACCGTGAAGCGATGGAGAAACTCGAGAGCTCAATTGCCTTTAAAAAAATCAGCGATGACATGTGGTAATTTAATGGTTCTATAAACATTCACTTAAGTATACAGGGTACTTTTCCGGCTGAATATTATGTAAAAATCGACACCCATTTCTTTCAGACACTGTTTATAATGTATATGTTTTACAGATTTTTTTGTTTATATCAGGAAATGCTGCGCACTTTCTAAACAAAGTAGACGTTTTTTGAATATTTTTGAACTTGCTTAAGTTTATTAAAAAATTACAAAGAAACTGGTGCATTTGTTTTCCAAAACACTTCCTCAAACTGAGGTGACATTTAATCCAATGTCGTACATTTGAAGGAGACCACATTTTTACCAGATATGCATGACATGATGGCTGAGGTACTAGGCCTATTTAATTCCGACTATTATGCATATTACAAGGATAAAAAATATGACATCATTCATTTTAATTGTTATAATTTTTCCTAAAAAAAATTATTTTTCTATAATTTATTTGATTCTGCAACAGAGCTTAGGTCTAATACATAAGTATGGACTATTGCAAGTTACAGAAAAAATTAGAGCAATGCTTTATAAACTTTAGGAAATATTTGTACCTGAGTTCTGAAAAATACAACTAGAGGATATTGTGAATGAAGATACGAGTCCAATTAAACTGTGCCTCATATCGTTCCTGAAGCATAGTCTGCATCCTTCAGCCTTTCTTCATCTTCAAGCTTCCTCTTGGCATTCCTTTTAGCACTTCTTGCTTCTTTGGTAACTTGAAGAGCGAAACTTTCAGCTTCATGCACCCGTTGTCTTGTCACACGCAAGCAATTGATCTTCCGTATTAGAGCCACATTATATGCCTAAATTTCTCATTACTTCCAACCTCCCTATCACTCCATCATTGAAACATATCACTGCAACTAGTACACCAACTTTTAATGTATTTAGTCCTATAAAAAACATTCTCGGGTAATCTTTCTTATATGCAATAGCTGAAACTTTCATTTGTATTCTGAGTACCCCCATGAAGAAATTTACTAAGCAAAACAGGGTAACTCAGGTCTCTAAAAATTGGTTTTCTTTCATTCATAACAGGTTCAAGAAAAGAATGCTTATGATGGTATATTTGACCACTTTCTTTTGCTTTTTGGTAACCACACCAAGAATCTGCTCCTTTAGGGCCAAGTCCGTGAACAGGGTGGTCATCTGTGGACAACTTATGAAAGTAGGTGGCCCATACAGATTTTCTCGTTGCCGTAATATCATTCAGAGGTGCAGTTCGTCAAATGACCAGTTCATAATAACTCTGAAGGAGATCTATTTTAGTTTCTGTCAATCTGCCTCGGCCACACAGAGATTTTCCATCAGATAGCAACTTTCCTTCAATTTCTCTTCGTAACTTTCTCAATCTAGCACCTATCCTCTTTTGTACATGTCCGCAACACTCCAGTTTTGTTACCAATATATCACCATAAACATTGCACTCATTAATTTTTTTGAAAGCTTTGGTGTCTCCATCGCCTAGGTACTTCGTGTATCTAACGTTATAAACGGTTACCGACCTCTGAAATATTTTTAGAGCCCCACCACACTCCGTATCTCCTCTGTAACTATCATAATTGTTAGAACATTGATGTTCAATATGTCCTTCAGTGTTACCATGGCAGGTGAGGCAGTACTTAGATAAGCACTCAACATCAATAACTTTTCCATTCTCCAGAGAAGTAGCACTTATAACACCATTCAAGGAACTATGTTCTCGACGTTGCCATGTCCCATAAAGCGCAACAGCAATGCCCCTGGTTCCACTAATATTTCAGTTTCTTCTACTTCGTTTCATAGATGCTTTAGACACAACCGACACTGCACCTAAAAGCATATTTATGTACTTGCTGAACCTACTGGGAGGAGGAGGAAGGTCCATCAAACTACAAAACGTTTGCGCAGCTTTTTTTTTTCCTTTTCCTGTTGCACGCATTGCACACACTAATTTCAAATTCACATAATATGAATTATGCATAATGTTCGAAGTCATTTTCGAGGTAGATTTATTACAGGATCTACACAGAACAACTAATTTTGACGCTAAACCCTTTCTGGTACTTTGTTGTTCAGTTATTTCCAGACAGCCTATACCAACTCATTGTTTACATTTCGCCACTTCCTTTATCAAAGAAGATAAGATGCCCACATCAACAACAACAAAACTGTTACAAACAGCCTCATTGTCAACACAAAAATTTGAATCACCAGGAGGCGTGCCATGTGGGAGTTCCTTTCCTGAAGAACTTACACATAGGTTACTTTCAACAGTGTGGCTTTTTTTGTGAAGTGGTTATCATAGAATTTCCTTTTATTGAATTTCTTGATGAGTGGCATAGTTCGTATTTATTGCACATTAAAGGACATTTACTTCCACAAATATATGTAGCACTTAAGCAAAAAGCATTCAGTAACACGTGAAGAAACTGCTTCAGCGAAACAAAAGTAAATACTTACAAAGATAATCATTTACACACACTAGAAACCTTCACTGTTACCAATATATACAATGTATTATACACATAATAGCTGGAACCAGAAGGTTCACAGTTCTTTTCGAAATAATACTGATTTCTGTAACAGAAATAAAGGGGGCGTGGCTGTACACATGACCATAACTTTAAAATTCGGTATGTATAGGTCATTTTTCATTTGAAACCCTACAATGTATATATCAATGAAATCAGGAAAGACTATAGAATTTAATAAAGTCATGAAGAACTTCGATTTTCCACCATTTATACGTGCCCACTGTACCTTAGAGTCCATGTTTACTGGACTTTTTTTTCTTTTTCTGGTCCATACTATCGCCTCTCAAAATAAGGAAAACTAAGACATTTAATTCATAGTATAGAAGATAAAGAAGTACTCATAACTCTTAGGTGCGAATTTTAGAGCCCAAGCATACTATACGTTGTTGCTTCCAATGATCGTGTCCTTCAATAACGATGATTCCTCCTGGGACACACTCGTGTATTTAAGGCATAACTACGCCAGACCCAGTTTCGGCTTTGTGGCCTCTTTTCCTTCAATCTGCCGAACTTCCTCTTTTTGGTTTGTGTAATCTTCATCCCACCTTTTGCTATATTTGAATACGTCAATAAAGCAGAAGAGAATTTAAGCAAAATGATTTTATGCCTTGAACGATTGGGTTGCTTCTTTCGATAGGAAGTCACCAAATGTCGAATTCCTCGGGCGCTTCTTGTCAGCATCGTAGCACAGCCCTGTTTCATCGAGAAGAAACCTGAACTTCTCATACGCTTCACTCAATGCGGAGTATCTTCATTTCAGCATTGCTCCTCCTCCTCCTCCTTCTTGTTCTTCTTCTTCCACCTAATCCTCTATCGCTCTCTCTCCTAATCTTTTCATTTGCCCTACCTAATCCTCTTCTCTTTCATTATCTCTACGTTTCTAATGGTACTTTAAATATGATTAACTAATCAATACTGTTCTTCACACCCTTTATTATTATTACTATTATTATTCATGTGAATTATCATTATTATTCACTGTTATTATTTGTCTTGGAACTATAATCGTTCTCATAATGGTTTCTCAAATGTCATAATTATTACAGAAGCAAGTATAGAAAATGCATAGAATCTGGCCAGACTAATTAAATACAAATGAATAAATAATTTTGTTGGCCTGTCATTAAACTGCGGTACTGCGGTAGCGGCGCCCAGGACACGTAGCCCGGCTGCCGGACCGTCGTTACGCCACTGGTGCTAAAAGGTTCCTCCACGCGTGTTGACGAACCAAAACACAAAGAGTCAGGATACTAAACACGCAGGACAGTTATCTTCACAATTTGTTGCCAGTGAGAGCGGAGCCTAGATTAAACTTCCTCCTTCCCATAGACGAAGGTGTTGTTGAAGCGTCAGATGGATCATACAAATCCACCGTCCGCGTCCTCTCATATGCGCTTCCTACAATGTGGGTAACCTGATGAAAAATATAATATCTTGTCACAGCAACGGAGACTCAGATAAAACATTGGTAATGGTATGTAACGTGCAGTATGAGGTGTACATTCAACACTGATACAAAATACTATTCTAATACTAAATTTTCATTAGTTCGTTTGACAAAGTTATTATATTTTACCTGGATAACGACGGAAATATATGGCGTTCTTTTATCTGTATTTATAAACACATAAAGAAATTGCATCACCTCGGTTCCGAAAGTTCCGGAACTTGTACAGAAAATTGGAATAGAGATCAACATAAACATCATTCCCGCACATTTTATTGCTTATGAAAACCACACATTGCGTGTTGTACCACCATACAGCGAGACCTTCAGAGGTGGTTGTCCACATTGCAGTACACATCGGTACGTTTAATACCCAGTATCAAGCCTCTTGCGTTGTTGCATGTCTGTATTCATCGCGGCATACTATCCACAAGTTCATCAAGGCACTGTTGGTCCAGATTGTCCCACTCCTCAACGGCGATTCGGCGTAGATACCTCAGAGTGATTGGTGGCTCATTTTGTACATAAACAGCCCTTTTCAATCTACTCCAGGCATGTTCGATAGGGTTCATGTCTGGCCTCTTTAGTCGATCGATGTCGTCCTGAAGGAAGTCATTCACAAGATGTGCACGATAGGAGCGCGAATCGCCGTCCATGTCGTCCATGAAGACGAAGGTCCCGCCAACATGCTGCCGATATGGTTGCACTATCGGTCTGAGGATGGCATTCACTTATCGTACAGCCGTTACGGCACCTTCCATGACCACCAGCGGCGTACGTCGGCTCCACACAATGCCACCCCAATACAGCAGGGAACCTCCACCTTGCTGCACTCACTGGACAGTGTGTATAAGGCGTTCAGCCTGACCGGGTTCCCTCCAAACACGTCTCCGACGATTGTCTGGTTGAAGTCATAAGCGACACTCATCGGTGAAAAGAACGTGATGCCAATCCTGAGCGGCCCAATTGGCATGCTGTTGAGCCCTTCTGAACCGCGATGCATGGTGTCGTGGTTGCAAAGATGGACCTCGCCATGGATGTCGGAAGTGAATTTGCGCATCATGCAGCCTGCTGCGAACAGTTTGAGTCGTAACAAGACGTCATGTGGCTGCACGAAAAGCATTATTCAACATGGTGACGTTGCTGTCAGGGTTCCTCCAAGCCATAATCCGTAAATAGCGCTCATCCACTGCAGTAGTAGGCCTTGGGTGGCCTGAGCGAGGTATGTCATCGGCAATTTCTGTCTCTCTGTATCTCCTTCATGTCCGAACAACATCTCTTTGGTTCACTCCGAGACTCCTGGAAACTTCCTTGTTCAGAGCCCTTCGTGGCAGAAAGTAACAATGCGGACGCGTTCGAACCACGGTAGTGACCGTCTAGGCAAGGTTGAACTTCAGACAAAACGAGTCGTGTACGGTATCTCCTTCCTGGTGTAATGACTGGAACTGATCGGCTGTCGGATCCCCTCCGTCTAATAGGCGCTGCTCATGCATGGTTGTTTACTTGTTTGAGCGGGTTAGTGACATCTCTGAACAGTCAAAGGGACTGCGTGTGTGATACAATATCCACAGTCAATGTCACTCTTCAGGAGTTCTGGGAACCGGGGTGATGCAAAAGTTTTTTTGATTTGTGTATTTTGTACTTTTAATCAAATTACATTCACTCTTTTTGTCTGTTTCAGATGTTTCTTTACAGACGAAAAGCAAGTCATTGATATTATCTTTATAATATTAAATGGCTGAAATGTAGAGATTCATACAACAATAATGGTAGGTAGTTGAAAAACAGAGTTCATCAAAAAAAGTAGGAAAGTTGATCCTGAAGAATTTATTTTCCCACTATGATTCTTCAATTACAATACAAACTAGACATAATAGATAACTGCAAACATATTTGAAGCAGACAAATCGATAATGAGAGTTAGGCAACGAAAACAATAAATCTGAGATAACCTGTGGTACCAGCGGAACCATATTTACTCAGATGGCTCATAACAGAAAAAGAACGAAACGCTGACGAAGGAATATATAGCCAAATTGTCTCTTTCTATCAAACTTTAGGACCACTCCGCTCTCATTCTGAAGGTGAAACTGAAGTCATTAGAACTGTAATAAGTCATTTAAACATCTTTTCATACACATTCGACAAACCAGTCATCTCTTGTAATTACCTGGCACTGTCAGTGTTATATATGACACGATCTTTAAATACAGTGTTGCAGTGTCCTTCAGGAAAACTTTCATTTCCTAAGATCCTGAGGAAAGATACATCAGTCACTAGATACGACCAGTTAATCGGCCATCTTCATATCCAAAAATACACAGAAGGCTACAGGCCAATATTAAATATACAAAGGATAGACGAAACTAACTGTTCCATAATAGTGATAGAATACACTGTAGACTTCTGTTCTGAAGATGGCCATGTAACTGGTCGAAATTAGTAATCGATCTATCTTTCCTTGGGATCATAGCAAATAAATAAGACTACAACACGGTCATGTTTTGTTATTGCAGAACAGCAAAATCAGCGGTTATAGGCACACAAGATCAAAAAATCATTCGAGTTAAAGAAGTCCAAGAAATTAATTAAATCACTGCAACAGAAGAACAGTACAAATGAAATTCATTGGATGCTATCTCTCTGTGGCTTAAATGGAAATGAAAATGCACATTTTCTATCCAAACAGAGCACAAAAATTAAAAGCAGATCGGAAAAAGTAAAATGCTGTTTTCTACAATGAAACGCTTTACTAACAATATATTTCAAGGAGATTCAAAATGATCCAGTAATATTCCATGTGCGGAGAAGATCTGGAAAAACCTCATGAACTACTCTGTAATACCTGATGGACCAAAAAGAAAAAAAGTAGGCACATTGCTCATGACTATTGGGCACTGCTGCTTCTTAACCCACTTGCATAATACCTCCATCCTGCCGTCTCCATAATGTGTTCTGTGTCACAAGACTGATGCGTTCATGAACAAATAACATTTAAAAGAGTATACAAAATTAGGTGAATGTACTTCAGACTTAACAACATGGTACTGGGAAGCAAGAAGGCGAATGGCGATAAGTGTCCTAACATTAAAATAATAATAATTCCTATAACCACTTTGTCAGTATAATTAAGGAATTTAGTACTTGAGTCATGGTACGATGCATACGATAGTGACACAAGAGCTCAGACGAACTTATTCGAGGTACTTTATGTTAAGTCCCTGTGCATGTTTACAGTATGTACAGTTCTGCGTGCATCGTACCAAAAGTTGAAATCCACAAATCGAGATGTAGGTAGTCCGTAGCACCAATGTTTGAGTCCTCTTTTATGTAGCACACTGTCGCTATACTTCTCAAACTTTTCCAGCTGAATTCGCGTCGCTAATTATCATGTAGATAACAGGTTTTTAAAATAAGCTTCTTCCCGTCTTCCGTCAAACAGAAGCGTCATCCGTTCATTTCGTAGCTCTCTTCACAAGTTTCTGTAGGTCGCCTGCAGCCGAACCACTTGAGTTGCATCTCTCGCCTGCGCCGCTGCAACCCGCAACACCAAATGCCACATTCAGGGTGCCGAGAGTCACGTCCCTGGCGTTGGAGCGATAACATACGCTCGCTTGCGAAAAACTTGTTCAGAGAGGCGAACCATTACTGTCCGCAGAGATCGTTAAACCAGTTTTCGTTTATCGATCAGAACTGTAGGTTTCGTTTAATCACTTGCTATTTTAAACCATTAAGGAGCATTATTTGTTACGAATAACCATAGTGTTCATCTCCCACCAATACAAACCACTTTCCTCTGTTCTACAAATATAGTGGACTGGTTCAACAGTCCTTTTACAATTAGCAGATGAAATTTTGGTGATCCAGAAAACAACGCCAATTTGATTTTAAGACACTGTGACGTAATTCAGCTGCTTTTTAGCTTACTGAAATAATTCGCGAACTAGCTGCACTTCAAAATTGGTTTTGTCAGCTTTTTCTCATGAGGACATGCTAGGAAAAGTATTCCAATACCGACAACCCAATTTCCGGCCATACAACTAGAGTTCTCAGTTCTGAAATACTTAGGCACCCATCGTGCTGTTGTCATTCTACACCCAAGGCAGAAGTCAGATTGCTTAGGAGAAAACTTAAAAAATACGGAATTACGTTGAATTTATCGTATAAAATGAGTTTTCTGCTTTTCAGTCATTGCCGGACATTTTTCATCTTAACGACGCCTTGATAGCTACAGCTTTATCGCACAGCTCATCCTGGTTTTCTCTGTTTTGCAAGTGCTCTCAGTATCGCTTAACGAGTCGTCACGATAATGATACACATCATAGTGAAAGAAGCAAAGAATTGCCTGTTGTCCAGGACATCAGCATCGTTTCCTTTCGATAGGTACTGGGGTCTATACCTTTCTGAGTCTTCAGCCGAAGCACGAGCTTTGTAACGACAACATCCCCCCAACTCATCTCATACAAATGTGTAGAAGGTTCTCTTATAAACCTCCCCATATATTATGTTTACATCTTATTGGTCTGGGAATTAATTGCAGTATTGAATCCATAGTTCCCAGTCCTTACCAAGATGCACTGAATCTGAGCTGCTACAATTCCAAATGGAACGCACAGCGCTCACTTCAGTTCCAGGGAGTGAACGATGCCCTGACAGTAGCTAAATGCCGTTTCGACCATACAGGAGCCTGGTATAGGAGAGATTTTGTTGACCCCAACCACAATAAGACACATAAACTGACTGTCTACAGAGGACAGTGTAATTATCAACTTTCCCTAGTCGTGACATTGACACTATCAGCAGGTCATCTACATTCATACAGGTATTCTCAGCAAGCCTCTAAGAGGTGTGAGGTGGAGAGTGTGAGTTTAATTTAACTCCCTTCACATTGATGGCTAACAAGAGAGGAAAACTGCTGCCTTTAGATATCTGGTACGTGCCTGAAGTTACCGTTGGGTGGTACGTATGAAGTGGTACTTCAGTGTTCAAATGACGAAGTGTAGGAAAGGATACCAGCATATTTAATGACGGTGCTTCCTACCACATGAAAAGCTGTTTTTTAGTGTTTTTTAGTGTTTCCCCCAGAGTTTTCCAGTGGTTTCTCATTGTTTCATTTGGTTCCTCCATTTCTCCCTGTATTTATTTAATTTGTTGTGATCGTCTATGTATTCCATATAGTCTGTTCTTTTGTAATATATGCCGCATATTTTCTCTCCAGTAAGAGAAATTCCTCTACCGTCCATACGTAATACATGTTCAAGCTTTTCTTGAGTACCCTTGTCTTGTATTAATTTTATTTGATTGTGATTGTAGATTTAATTTAAATTATTATACAGGCATTGTTTTGTCGAGGTTTCATTTGTTCTTTTTATATTTATTTGATGTTTAACTGTACTGTTGTATAACTGCGCTCTCGAAGATGACATTTTCTCGTGTTCGGACCTCACTCTCGAAGTGTAACATCTTTTTTCAGAGCTGTTCACGAATACCGTATTAGATTCGATGATCATTTTTCGTCAAAGAGTGATGATGGCCCTGTAAGTAGCAAGCTGTTTAATAAAATAAATTAACATTGTAGAACATATAGGATATTCCGTTTTTCATTTGTAGTTTGGTGTTATAAACTGAAAATAATTCACTGTCACGCTCAGTCACGCTAATTTTTAAACATAATTATCGGTTTCAGCTGTCGTCGAGCATCACCAGATAATAAAGCAAACGGTGGTTTCCGCAGTGGTGGAAATGAACCACTGCATCAGTTGCATGGTCTGATGACGGCCGACGACTACCGATATCGGAATTTTTGTTTAGAAATTAGCGTGATTGTGTCACACAATAAATAATTTTCAAAAAAATCACTGAAAATCTCCACTTCGACTGAAACACAGTTCTTTCCACGTTTAGAAATTGATTAGCAAAGATAAATTTCACGAGGTAATCGCGTGTAGGACATAACGAAACGGAGTAGTGGTCTAGGGACATTGCACGCAGTGTGAATGACAGAGTGATCCTCGGATTGCCTTTAGAAACGTCAAGAGTGAGATAAGAATTATTCACGGCTGCGTGGAAACGGATCGCTTCACGCATGCGGTGAAGGGGAGTGGGGCTGGACGGAGCGAGCGCGTCGCGCGGCGAGACAGGCCGCGGAGCACAGCAGACACAATACCGGCCGAGCTGGGCCGGGCCGGGCCGCGCCGCGGCACCTCCCACCACCCTCGATCACCCTCGCAGCCGTATCTCTTACATAACGTAAAAAAACACGTCGACCGCCGGACCTCGCCTCGCCTCGCCGTGATTAATGGTATAAACCCTTCGATCTCTCTACACGGCGGGAATTAATTTGAGGTAAAAGAAACGTGAGAATACGCGAATCTGATAAAGCGCTGAATAAAGAAACTGTTTCGAGTGAGTCCCCTCCCTGTTGTAGCGGCGAGAGAGATGCGGCCGCGAGATTAGGTCGCGGGACGGAGGCGAGCCCACTCCGCTCCTCTCCGCTCTCCGCTCCTCTCCTCTCCTCTCCTCCCTCTCTCGCGCTCTCCCTCCCCCGCCGCCTACAGTCGCGCCCATGCAACGTGCAGCGAGGCGGCGTCTATCGGCCGTCGTCACACCTGCCGCCCGCTACGCCCGAATACCGTTACAGGATGTCCCCTCTGCGACGTGATTAAACTCCACGCTGAGCGCCCATTCTGCTTACAGGCGAGATTTTGATGCGCCGAGCAAAGTAGTGCTGAGAGGTTCACATCAGTATACAACATCGGTTGTCGATCTAGTACGTTGTCTTCTCGGTCGCTCGTACGTAGGGATTCGCTCTCTCTTAGTCGTCACCTTGCTTGAGGAAACTGTTCTAATAGCAGAAAAAGGAAGGAAGATCAACGTTTAACGTCCCCTCGACATCGAGGTCATTAGAGACGGCGCACAAGCACTCCACACGGTGTAAATTAATTTGAGTTAAACAGGGAAAGAAATCAACCGTGCTCTTTCAGAGGGACCACCCCGGCATTACTTTGAGCGATTTAGAGATAACCTAAATATGGACGGCTGGACACTGATTTCAGCTCTCCATCCTCCAGAATAAGATTTCAGTGTGCTAATCACTGAGCCACCTCGCTCGGTTCTAATAGCCAAGCTTTTTCCTTTTCAGTTAGTCAAGAGGAAAATTGGCACACATCCTACTTTATCTGAAATATCATGTTACAAAAACTACTATTTGAATTAAACGTCTACATCTACATCATTCGCCGCAAGACACCTAACACTGTGTGGCGTAGGATACTTCTGGTACCACCAATTTAGTCCTCCCCCCTCCCCCCGGTTTCCCTATTCCACTCGCGAATGGGGCGGAGGAAGAACGATTGTCGGTAAGCCCTAATTTCCTTGTCGTCGTCATTTGGCGACATGTATGTGAGAGGAACTAATATGTTTTCCTACTCTTTTCAGGAAGTACTCTCTCTAAATTTCAATAGCAAACATCTCCGTGATGCACAATGCTCTCTTGTAGCGTCTGCCCCTGGATTTGACCATATCCATAACGCTCTCGCGCCAACTAAAACGTCCCGTGTCGAAACGTGGTGCTCTTCGTTGGATCTTTTCTATCTCATCTATTAGTCGTTCATGGTACGGATACCAGATCCATGAACAACGATCAAGCATCAGTAGAACAAGCGTCTTGGCAAACGTTTCCTTCGTGAATGTTTGCACTTCCTTAGGGTTCTTTCTATGAATCTCTGTCTGGAATCTGCTTTTCCTACTGTTTGTTTATGTGGTCATTCCATTTAAGGTCGTCCTTCGTAGTTGCTCCTAGATATTTTACGGTGGATACTGTTTACACCAATCTGATATCAATAGTGTAGTTATGCAGTAGTGGATTTCTTTTCATATCTATGCTCATTATGTTATAGATCTTTCCGTTCAGATCAACTGACAGTGCCTGCATCATTCATCAATCCTCTGTTGGTCATTTTGCAAATCGATATTGTCCTCTGGCGTTGCTGCTTTCTTATAGACAACCGCATCTGAGAACAGTCTTAAAGAAGTTCCGAGGTTTTCTATTAGATCATCTATATACAAGTACATTGTAAAGAGTAACGGTCCTGTATCACTTCCTTGGGGCACTCCCGTTATTACCTTTATATCTGTCGATTTCGTTCCATTAAGAACGACGTGTTGAGTTCTATCTGCTAGGAAGTGTTGAATCCATTCGCAAATTTGATCCGACATCCGGTAATCGCGTCCTTTTTTGCTTTCACTAAACGGTAGTGCGGGACGGTGTCAAATGCCTTCCCGAAGTCAAGGAACACTACATCAGCCTGAGCTGTGTTGTCTACAGTGCTATGGATCTCATGGAGGAATAGAGATAGCTGAGTTTCGCAATATCTCTCTTGGCGGAAACCACATTGTTTTTACAGATCAGATTTTCCTTCTCCAAAAAGTCATAATTCTTGAACATAAAACATGTGCCGTTAATTGTACAGGAGATTGACGTCAACGACAAAGACCTTTAATTATATGCATGGACGTTCTCACAGCGGTGCAATCATCACATTGGCTTGAACTGAAAGCAGATTCCATCAATGTTTTCTTACTTACCTTTATATCTCACACGCTAGCATGGAGACTGTCGATCTCAAAGTAAACTGTTTGAATGTAGGTGTTGAAAGAAACTTCCGTCACCGTTATTTTGGATTAAACGAATTAGAAGTCTACGCATTAAGATGCTAATCTACTGATTGCATGCCAAGTCCTCGGTCAAATCTGAAACCTCTTCCTAATATCTTATAGTCTGAGGGCAAGTATAAATGATGAAAGTGGTAGCTTTGTTTGGTGGAAGAGTTAATAGTGGTTGCAAACTTGATGCCTGGTTTCAGCCTACCCCTCCCCCACATCGTCAATAGTGGAGACAGATCAGATATTCACAGCTAAGGACAGCAGGCAGTCCAAATAGGACGAATCGGGCGAGCAGTGACCCGACGTGGTGTCCAGTTGAAAGGATTAGGAGCAAGTTACGAGCCCTCTGGGAAGCATAAAAGTACTGATGTATGGCGGGAAATTTTCTATTCTACTCGTCCCTTAAAGATATTCATTTGCTAGATGCGGACTGAAGCTGTAGGAATGTCACAAGCTGGCTAGAGCAATCAGTGCTGCATGTCTCCCGTGTCAGACGTTGTTGGATTACCTCGTCATCTGCGCTGCACAATATTCGGCGAGGGTGAGGTAAGGGATGGCGTGTGGTGTGGACAGGGTTCTGTAACAAAGTGGAGTTTCGCTTGCCGTAAATGCGAATAGTACATGCGCTCTATACAGAGCACAGGGTTGCAGAGTTTCCTGAACTTTGGAATGCACAATAACGTACATCCGATTGCAGTTTTCAGTATGACGCTGAAGATGATATTTCGGTTTGTGTACAGACTAGAAAATATGCATAATAGGAATCATCACTGCCGGGACAAATTTAAATTGCTGTGTATTACGATGTGGTGCCGTTCCTATGGAACGATTTATGGCAAATTTTCTCTATTATGACGTCATCCTGGTTTGATATTAGGTGCCGAAATGAAAAAAAATTTGTATAAAATCTAAAACATGTTTCTAGGTAAATTTTCTGAATAATCCTTAAACGTAGGACGTTCAATCATAGCATGCATATAGTCATGCCCATGCGCATTATAAAAGAGACTCGAGTGGGCTACTTTTGAGATTACAAATAAAAGAGGGAGCAAACTCTTAACTGAGACCAAATTGCGATACATCTTCGCAACTAAACAACTAGTTATAGTTTATGACGCAAGTGCCAATAGGCGCCATCGCGATGTAACGAGTAAGTAAGGTGACGTAATGAAGCTGCGCTGCCCGTAATAACAACATACATCATCTTGACAGCTTCACAGATATATCCCCACTCCATCGTAGGTATAAAACCGAAGGAGTATTACGGCAGTGCTGGGTCGGCCTAAAAGAACACATCGACCATCACGCACGTGATTCACGGGGAGCATCGTTGCGCGGGAATCGCTCAGAAGCGTGCGCGTCTGCACGTGTACAGCACACGTCCTGAGAGCCTTACACATTCATATGTTCGTAACAGCGCCACACGTCAGAGTTCAGCAGCGGTTCAGTACCTCTAAAAATAAGAGGATATAATGCAGCCGGGGCAAGGGTCAGTTGTTGACCATATTCCACTCATTTGCCGCGTCTCAACCTCTGTCAGAGGGTGCTGATTGTGCTCGCGGAGAGATAAAGTGCCAGAACATATACCCGTATACTGCGACCGCTCGTTCTAGAAAAGACAGCTAGCACCCGCACCAGCACACACACACACACACACACACACAAACACACACACACACACACATTCGACATTATGCGGCCTCCTAGAGATAAAAGCTCTTGGACCGTACTTAACGATAGCAGAGCATTGCATAAAGACTGCTTGCAAGAACGAGAATGGGGTCAACAACGAGCACAGATGACAAATGACTGCACAGATAATATTAGCGTTACAGACAACAAAAAATAGTATTAGACCAGACGACAACACCACAGCCACGTGATACAATAGAAATTCTAACTACTTACTACTCAGGTCAATTCTATATCCTAAGTGTGGAACCACTATATTATACAGGAGATGACGTACACATAGATGCACACGCGGTGGATGTCTAGCAAACCTAAAATAGTAAAATTATAAACAGTAATGTATTTGAACGTGACTGGCGATTGTCACCGGGCAGTCATCAAAAAAGTGCACATTAGACAGTAAGATTAGATTGTAAGACAAATGTAGAAATAGAGGGCAGTACGCGCTGCGTTGTAGAGAAGAAGGAAAAAATAGATGCTAACCTAGACGTGAGACCATGGTACCTGAGAGAGAGGCTCAAGTATTGATGAGGCCATCGCTCTCAATTTAGGACCAGCAGTAAATCGGGAAGCGGTTGTCTGATAGCGCGAAGCTGAATGTTCTTCCACCTGGACATCATCTACAGTGGCAGTATACAAATCTAAATTCTTTCCTATCTTCCTTTCTTCTTAATGCATAAATTGTTAATTTAAAGCATTTTCGCTTTCTATTTAGTTTCAAGCTTCCAAATACATAAAGGTCCAACTTCGTTGAAAGACTACGAGACCAAAATACTCACATTTTAACTACAAATATAATTAAATATTGTGAAAACAAGTCTTGCGTTAGTGACTAGCCGACAGGTCAAGTGTAAACCCCTGTAAATAAAAAAGTCACTAAACCCATTCCTGGGACAACCTTGCGTGCGACAATAACACGCACTACTTGCAGCTTCACTTGCTTCGTATGAATGCAGTACAAATATACGTGTCATTCTTTGTAACTATCTAATCAAGGACAATACTATAGAAGTTCCCGTTTAGTAAATGCCTGCGCGGAAATGCCAGAATATGAATCATGAATATCCTTTGCAAAAATATCGAGTGTTTACATTCTGTGATTCAGTGTAAAACAAAGTGTAGTTAAATACTATGTATATTTGTGTACATAGTTTAATAATGTACGTTATAAGAAGTAATGTGATATGGTTACCACAAGGCAGTGCACTCGCCAGCACTGCATCTAGCTACACTTAGTCCACAACATAATGTTATCGTAAAACTTCCATCTGATGATGAGCCTGCAGTGGCTCGAAAACACGTACAGGATTGAATAAATAGTAAAAAAGCGACTGGTTGCATATTTATTACCAGATAAATCGCCAATTTAAATCACAGTAGCAGTTCCTCATCCACAATGAATATACTGAAAATAAGCGTTAAGTTCTTAAGACGCTCGCAAGCTGAGTGCACATTCTGAGCCACTGTTCCATGTCTGTCGATACCAGCCAGTACATGTGAGAGGGGACTTCAGAGAAGTATACCAAATGAAGACGGTATTCTGTGATACTGATATTACCATTATGCGGTAATGATCAAGACGAAATTATTGAAAATAATTGGTAAAGTCTGTACGTTACCTACGTTCTCGTTTTTAGACGGGTATAAGACTAGTTGGATTATGTTTCAAGTGCGAAGTAAATGCCCAGAAGAAAAATTATCTACTAATAATTTCCTCTACATTCTTTGGATCCCTTCCACAGAAGCTCTTAACAGTTTTGTAAAATCTTGCTAAATTATACTCTGATGTAAGCTTACAAATTTCGTCGAACAAATAAAGCACCCAACAGTTATTTTAATACAATAATTCTACAACAGGCCATGGATACTTGCGAATATTAAGACTCAAGATATCTTGCAAAGCATTCTCATCCCAACTATTATCACTCGACTTCTAAGAAAAGAATGATGGCGTGTTTTTCCTCACTGCCTGGCTGCACGCCAAACGTATTCGCTGAATCATAAACCTCGCCGTGCCGCAGGGGAACAAGGTGCTGATGGTGATCCGTCCGTCAGATAGGAACGCTAAACCGGGATCCATTTTGACAGGAGGTTTGGGGAGGGAGGTAGAGTTTATCGTTACGTAGCATGTCTTCACATTAATGTCATTGTTGTATTCATTCACGACAACGGATATTCACCACCACACTGAAAATGCACTACCATTAGTCCCAGGTAATAAATGCGTTGTAGCGATGCAGTGATTATACTCGTAATTAACTGCAAACAAAATTTTGAGAATATGTCTAAAACAAAAAAAAAATTAAAGCGAACTGCTCTTCTTCTTAGACAGGATATCGCTTCCTCCGAAGACGATGCTGAGTTGTACTATTAACATTTGCCAAGATAGAACTGCGATTACGAAAAGCTAGAGATACTAAATTGTTAACTGCGCACACGCAAGAGCAGGGATCTGTGTTGGAAGAATCATTTGTGGACAACTGAAGCGAGAAGAAGCGTGACAGACTCACTTCTCTATTAGAAACAAAACATAAAACTGTGGTCCAGCGGCAACTTAGGTCTACGGAAGCACTAACTGACAAAAAGACTGAAGGAGCTGCTGACTACTAGAATACTCAAAGACTGCTAGAGATGTAACGATCCGCAAGCCAGTTTACTTCTCACTGTGCTTCGAATTGGATAGGCACAGCCAAGCTCTTTAAGGATGAAGGGCTCTCTTCATCTTCGTTTTAGAACAAAGTGAGGATTAAATTCTGTTGAAAATTTACTTAGGCATTCTCGAGTGCTTATTATAACTTAGAGAATATTCCAACATTAGTCATCTTCTGAAAATCAGGTCATTACTTTCGCAGCTAATAAGAAACCATTTCCTTTCTTGATTGCTGAGATGTGCCATGAGAGCAAACGAATCCAATGCCAAAAATATTTATGTGTACCGTCGAACTGAAGATTACACTATGATCAACCAGTTAAAAACTTGCATTTATCAAACACAGTATTATCGAAGGAAAGTTAGTTCAAGTGATTAATAGCGTCTTTCACGCTAATTTTGATCAACTGGAACTTTCTTCCAGGTGTGAACTCATTCAGTAACTTAGTCAGAACAACGAATGACGAAGTAATTGATTAGTAATCCCGTGTACAGAACCTAACATTCTCTATTAAATTTCAAGTGCTGGCTCTGGAACAGCTCTGAAAAAGCTTCTGACTTCTTTTAAAATAACTTGAAACAGAAGACCACTGTAGCATCATAATATTTTGAAAGATCATTATTATTCAGCGAATGTATCATGTGTAGTGCTAATAAAGTGTGGTTCTGTAGCGTTGCTTCGCAGGAGCGAATCCTGCCTCGGGCATAGATGTGTGTGATGTCCTTAGGTTAGTTAGGTTTAAGTAGCTCTAAGTTCTGGGGGACTGTTCCTTGCCTCCCTGCTACGTACGCGGATATCAACTGAAAACAGCGACACACTACCCTTCTCTCTCACTCGCGACAGGCGTCCCTTTAATAAAGTAATAATCCCTCGTCATATTTTACGGCAGAGTGTGGCTACATCAGTGGTACCGTCAGTACTGGTGCATTGTGGCTGCAATACAGGGAAGTGTTGAGTTAGGGCCCGGCAACATTGCTGGTGGACAGACTTACACAAAGCAGTTGCCGAGATTTGGCCGGGTGTTGCGGATATTGTCCATCTGGAGTAGGAATATGTCTTTTGGCCTGGCAATATCCACCCCTGTCCTCTTCTATAAATACTTCCCTCTTTTTCTCACCTTTGCATCGTCTTTCTCGTGCCACGCGTCGCAGCGCCTAGTCATGTAATGCGAGCGGTGAGGCAGCACTGCAGTACATCAAGATAAACGTTCGATTGTTAGTTCATACATACGTTACTGAATTCCTTGAGTCTTCTGCCAAAATGTTGCAAACATCTGGTACCAGGTGGCATATAGATGAAAAATACGCTTTACAAGTACATAAAAATTATGCATGAATCTCCAGTATGTCAAGGCCGACGAGTGACAGCAAATCTAATTGTAACTGGTGTACAGTCTTTCATATTACCAGCTTTCAAACTAATTGCTTTTACGACAATTCCAAACTGCGTTTCGAAGTTATGGAACAGATACAAATCCTGCATCAGTTCACGCGTTACAGATTAAAAGGCTGTTCACTTACTTGAATAAAAAAGGCGTCCGAAAATACCGATATCTCTTTTCATCATGCTAAGTTTTGTGCTATGGAACACTAAAGCAGGAGAGACGCTATCACATCCACTAGTTCGATTTCGTCAATTCCACGGCAAACATCTGACCCGACAGTGTTCTGCTGCAAACATTGCCTGGCAACAGTGGCAAGCAATGCTGATGATCGTGCGGGTGCAATTTGTTGGTCTGCAAGGTTGCCAGGCCAACTCGCAGGGCCACGCTGTCAGCAATACTCATTTGGTACGCCCCTCTTAAGCGTACATTAACGAAGGCAGTTTTCTGCTAACATTTTCTGTAGAGTGAATACTTAGCCACTACGAGACGGAGCACCAAAACAAAGTCGCGGAATGAACGATTGATACAATCAAGATTCCGATTGCCAGCTAGGAATGCAGTGTGAAGAGCGTGGCGCAGTCTCCACTCTCGTGGGCCGGTGTCTGGGGGCAGATCTGGCTGTCCGCCACGGCCGCGCTCCCGATAAGAGGCCCGGGGACCACACACGGCGTGGCGCCGCCGCCACATCGGACACGCCGACCAGCTAATCCCCACGGCAGCAACGGCGCCGCTGGCTGCGGCACGGTTGCACACACGCGGCCGTCCCTCACTGCGGTACGGACAGCGGGAATTTGCTCCTTCGTGGAGACTTGCAGGGTATCTCGAATTACTTTCCAGTCATATTGTCTTTTCTAGCGGATCACCTCAACTTCTCTTCACTCCTTCCATTGGTATGATCCATCCCACCATTTAGTTCCTTCGCATCACATTTCCCCAGAGTTATTATCCTCTACATTCTCTCCACCAGTGGTTCCCAACTTGGAAATAATTACCCCCGGGGAAGTAAAATTGCATTTCCTGAGGAGTAAAAACCAAAAGAGTTTCATTATGTTTTAGTCATGAAACTACATTATTTTCAAAAAGATCATTATGACTGCTATTACATAATTTCCTAAGACTGCAACATTGATTATATTAGTTATCAATAGTTATTTGTTTCCCAATTACTCAATAAGTGACACAGTCCAGAGGAAGTTACAGCTTACATGAATATATGAACATCACCTTTCTCGCATAGTCCACACACTACACACACACTTCGCGCTTTGTACCACACATCGATGACGGTGAAAGTGAGACACGTATGTAACAAAAGCTAAACACCTCATAAAAATTATTCCCCAAGCAGTTGATAATTCCTGCAATAGACCATAAATTGTTTCATTACTGACTTGGAAGTAGATAAATCAACTAACAATAACTATGTGACAGTTACTACTGTGCTGTATACAGCATTATTATTCTACTATTGTTGTTATTAGTTGTATTTGCAAAGTAAAATCCTATATATTATGAGTGACAGTGGTCAGAGACAATGCATTGGCAGCCTGAAGTCTTTCCCTTTCTGCCAGTTCAGATTAGAGAGTCCAACAATCAAGCGATTTACCAACGGAGAGTATAGTGAACTCGTTTTAACTTCGTTGATTTTAAAACGAAGTGCAGATGAAGCAAATGTCGCTAGGGAGAGGATTACTGCAGGGAAAACGTGTTTTGCAATAAGTGTCTACCGTCAAAATGAAAAATTACCTTTCTTATCTAAGAAGGAGTTGTAGGTACCATTCACGATGCACCGGGAATTGCTTCATCACGCATACACACACACACACACACACACACAGACAGACACATACACACACAAACAAACATTCAATCCGAACACAACTCATGGAAAAGGAACGTGGTATTCAGTATTTATAGGCGTGAAAGTAGATTTTCGACTATGATAACCATGAAAATAAAAACAATGAACTGAATGTATTTTGAGCATGATTTATGATGTGCACTGACTGAGAACAATCCAAATATAAAAAGGTTGTTAGACATAAGCCGTCCAGATCTCTCATTCACTCATTAGCTCATGGCTACATAAAACACCCACAAAGGGTAAATATCTTTCATCATTTTAAAAAGTGTTCAACAAAATTTTTTTGGTCCTAAAATTACGTTACGCACTAAAGCTGATAATAGTGGAGACAGTGGCGGCGGATGGGCGGGGGAGGGTAGCAAAGTGGGGGGTGTAGTTGGGAAAGGCGGCGTCGTGGGGGCGAGTGGGGCGGGAGTACTAGCTTGTACATGATTGCAGTCAGGGGTAATGGACCAAGAAAGGCTCAGAACCTCTGCTCTAATTAGTAAATTAATTACGAGTGAATAAATCAGAATATGTTCCCCCAGGTAGTGACTGTATTTGTCAGCAGAGTAGCTGACAGTGACGATTGCGTGTCGTTTTCTGTGTCATGTTTGTGTTGTGAGAAAGCAGACAGAGGACAAAACCACTGGCAATACACACTTTGCTCTTGTCGAACATCACCGATGGCGCAGACTAGCTTAACGTGCGCCTCCGACGGACGGATCACAATTAACAGCACCCACATGCCTCACTCCACGACACACTGTGGATACTTTTGGAATGTACTCAGAATACTGGTGATTAGGAACGCTTACATCCTTGTCGACTAAATACTTGTTACGAAAATTTCTTCTTTTACAAAGATCTGAACTGGCTATCGCTGAGTCGAGCGCCATTTCATCAGTGGGTCTTCGGATGTAACTAGTATCGGCGGTGTCACACAATCGCTGATGAAGCCTTCTCAGACTATCGGACGACTAATCAGTTAGACTTCAACCAACGTTTCGGCAATTCTCCAACTTGTCACCTTCAGGAAACTATTACTCGACTTCTCCTATTGCTAACAAAATTTTTTCGCTGTTATTGCACAATGCTTTGGGCTGCTGATGAAATCCAGCGAACGTGTACTCGCCCGTTACAAAATGATGTCGACGAGTCCTTTTATTAAGGTCGACAAACGAGAAACTCACTTACCGAAATAAACGGCTCTTGAACGTAAGTTCGGGTGTTTACTTCTCATATTTTTTAACCTACCCCTTGCAAGCTTTGAGTGTGTTACCGTTGGGAAAGGAAATTTCATTTGATAATGCGTTGTTCATGTCATCACCTGCCGTAGATTGCATCTGCTTCGCCGAGTAGCATTCACGATCCGAAAGAGCGGAAAAAGAGACAACTTTGAATATAACTAAACGACAGACGATGCTATCGGTGTTTTTCGCAAATGTGCCAGAGGATATTTTATACAGCGGCGTAAATAATACTTTGAGAAGAATACGGGTCAGTTATCTTCGAATGGGATGAATTTCTCTGAGACTATGTTTGAATTCACTAAACGTTACGAAACATTAACGCCAATTTGTTTGCATATGTGTAGTAAAATGTGTATTGATTTCTATTTCTTGCCTTACATTATAGGGGGATGGAAAGTAGTTATACGTTTGTGAGACACGGGAGAAATGTAGAAAAATGCTGTCAAATAATCGCCAATGAATTAGGACGGAGGCAAAATGGATTTGATACTGCAGTGTCCAGTCACATTAATGTGATCACCTGTCAAGAGCCTGAGTAACCGCATATTGCGGCGCGGACTACTGCGAGACATGCAGGAAGAGAGACAATGAGGTTCTGGTGCGTACCGACAGGGATGTAAGCCATGTCGACTCCATTCCCGTGCGCAGCTGCGCCAGGTTTCTCGGTTGAGGCTCCATGGCGCTAAAAGCCCGATCGAGATGGTCCCACAGTTTCTCAACTGCCTTTTAATCCGAGGTGTCCGCCACTCACACGAGTACAGAAAACACATCCTGAAGCTCTTCAAGCCACACACGTACGATACTAGCTGTGTGGCAAATTACATTATCCTGCTGGTAGGTGCCGTCGTGCCAAGGAAAAACAAATTGCACCTAGGGGTGAACATGGTCCCACGAATAGATGCGCACTTGCGTTGACGCATTGTTTCTTCCAGGATGAAGAGATCACCAAGTGAATGCCAAGAAAGCATTACCCAGACCATAACGCTCCGACGATTGTTGCAGGGTGTTTTATTACAGACGTTTCATGCAGTACACGCCAATGGTCGTCTGCCTGATGCAGTGTGAACACAATTCATTTGAAAAGGCCACCTGTAGCCACGCAGTGGACGTGCATTTGCGGTATTGGCGTCCAAATTCCAGCCTTCGTCGCCGATGAACCGCAGTCAGCAAGGATTCATGAACCCGGGGGACCCATACGCAACAACGTTCGCTGAACGTTCATTGTGGAGAAACTGTTGGTGACCCCGTAGCTCGTCCGGGTGGTCATGTCTGAACAGTTGCACGTCTCTTTGCCCACAAATATCCCCGCAGCCGTCGTTCACCACACTGGACTCGCATTCGGGAGGACGACGGTTCGAACCCGCGTCCGGCAATCCCGATTTAGGTTTTCCGTGATTTCCCTAAATCGCTTAACACAAATTCCGAGATGGTTCATTCGAAAGATCGCGGCCGCTTTGCTTCTCCATCCTTCCCTAATCAGAGATTGTTCTTCACTTGTAATGACCTCGTCGTCGACGGGACGTTAAACGTAATCTCGTCGTCCTCTGCCGCTCACACCTGTCATCTATAACCCGTGGTGTACCACAGTGGCTTTTGCGCTGGTTTTAGATAGCTCCATTTTGCCATGCAGGATATGCTTTAACCACGGCAGGATGAGAACAGTTTACAAACTTAGCCGTTTCGTAAATACTTCCACCCTTGGTCCGAAACCCAGTGATGCCGTTTTAGACCTCAGAAAACCTCTCCGTTTCTTCATTACGACGATAACTGCACTCTTTCTGCGGGGCAGCCACCTGCTGTCTCTGAGTGGTTACTGCACGTCTAACACACACAGTGGTCACGTTAATGTGACTGGAGCGAGAATAATACTCTCCGTCGCATGCCGCACGATTCCTTGCGGAGGAAAGATATGGGTAGGTGATGACCTTTGGCGAAGCAAGAGGACTACTCGATAAAAAATATATTACTCTTCATGAGAGCGAAGGATAAATGTAAAGTAAATCAACTCCTAGCATACAGTTCTATGCTAGTTCCGTGCAAGGCAGTAAAGTGCATTAAAGCACTTCTTGTTTTTCACAAGTCATTGAACGTCGATGGAAATGCATTTGAGTCTGAAATATACGAAACATGGCGTAAGGAAATTCGGCAGGTTACAACACGCACAAAATAAGTTTCAGACGAAGCCTATCGCGGCAGGTAGAGCAGGAAACGCGGCAGTTCGCGGATCGCGAGGGGATTAGCTTTCCCAGCACGATTGAGGTGTGCTTTCTGGGCACGCTTCTTTGCAGTCTGTCGCCGCGTCTTCAAAATTCATCTGAAGTCGGCGCGCGGTCTCGCCTGCTGTTCTTGTTGCCAGCGGCAGCCACACAGCCCTGCAAAACAAGTTTGGCCTGACAGGTTCACCGTCTTATCCGAGAGCGCTCACCAAATAGTGTCCACCAGGCTGACCGAGTCTCAGAAGTCACTGCATCACCTGGCCTGATACGGCGAACACTCTCCTACAGACATTGTTTTCTCCGAGTATGCTTACCAGTCCAAACCTGCAGGAAAAGCTGGAATTCCATTTCCAGTGCTTTATCCCATTCAATGATAAGTTACATTTAGGCGTTACAGTTCATATAGACAAGACAGAATGAAAAGAGTGTAGTAATTATGGGGAAAACAAGGTCCAAGCTAAGATCCGTCGAGGTATATCACAAAATCTAACTATGAAATAAGACTGTTTAGTAACGTTTGGATCAGATATGTCTTCTGTAGTTACACTACTTCAGATGATTACCAAACGTGTTTAACAGATGAGACAGAAAAGGTTCACAGAAGAATTACGCAATTTTTCATGGGTTCAGCTGGACAGAGTAACAATGTCAGAAATATTCGTAACAAAATCCAGCGTCAGACACTAACCGAAAGAAATTGTGCATCATAAGAAAAGTATTATATTCTCTCACACAAATGCACGCTAAGAAAAACAGAAGGACGAACCACGAAGGAATTGTCCAAATGGGACGAAAATTAGTTAGTAGGTGTGCTGTAAATGTGCAGACAAATAAATGATTACAGTGTCAAAAATCTTGGATGATTTATCCAAGGGAAAGAGCTTCACAAGTTGAGAAAGTCAGCAACGTGTTAGTTCTCCTCTAGCCCGTATGCAAGCAGTTACTTAGCTTGACACTGGTTGATAAAGTTGTCGCCCTAGGGGATATCGTGCCAAATTCTGCCCGACTGTGACGTTAGATCGTCAAAATCCCTATACTATAGGAAAGCCCTGACCATAATGTTCCAAACTTTCTCAATTGGTGTTCTGGCGACATTACTGATGAAGGTTGGTTTTGGCAAACACAAATACTAGCAGTAGAAACTCTCGCCGTGTCCGGTCGGGCAATATCTTGCTGAAATGTAAGACCGGAATGGCTTGCCATGAAGGACAACAAAATTGTGCGCAGAATATCGTCGACGTACCGCTGTGCTGTGAGGCTGCCGCATGCCGCAGACGACAACCTAAGGGGTCCTGGTATGAAATGAAATGGCATCCTTGACCACCACTCCTGGCTGTCGGGCAGTATGGCGGGAGATAGCCGGATTGGTAACCCACCTGAAGACAATTCAACTTCAGTCCATGTATCTCAAGACCGAATGTGCCCGACACCTATGCAAGTAGGGTCGTTGGTTTACAGAGGTCAATGGTAGTCGGCACTAAGGGCGCCGCGAGCTTAGCTGCCCGTCTGTGAACCACCCATTAACGGCCCTTGTGGTCACTGAAGTACCAGTTGCTCGTTGGATTGATTTAATAATGAAATTGGGGCTCTAAGTGCCTCTCTAACGACTGCTCTGTCCTTATGTTCTGTCGTCTCTCTAAGCGGACCGCCCCCTTCTTGACGCTGTGTTCGGCCATGGTTCACCCATTCTTGTCAACATCGTCGAAATGTGGCATCGCTCCTACTCAGATGTCGCGCGATTCACCGAGTACTCCAACCACCTTCTTTCATCCCAACTACACGTCCTTTCTGACATCTGCGTACGCTGCTCACTTGCCTGTCCCCGAGATTTAGTTACGGTCTAACTAAGTACACGGAATGAAATTCGCAAACTCCGCACATCCTGGTATCGATATGTCCCCTGTTTACTGTCTTTGCCAGATTCGCGATGAAATTCCGCTGCAATGTCACACATAAATCCATCGACCGTCAAAGTTGGCAATTCTGCATTTTCCGTCGATACTTGTACCAATATCAATCTGTGACTAGTTTGCATAACTCCTTCGTGGTGTATTTGTTTTGTCTTACAGTTTATTTCGAGTCACCACGATGGTAAAACCCACTGAATTTCGGTACATACAGAGGCGCATCCAAGTTCCTCTTTCTCTTGCGCAACATTTGAGACTGGAATACCAGGGAGGGATATGCGGCTGGAAGGGAGCGGAAGGGTGACAGGTGGTACACTTCTTTTCCTTCGCCACACATCATTGAGCGTTTCGCGAAGGATATATGTGGGTGTCGACAGCTAACGTGGAGCTACACGTTCAGTAGTAGCTCACTGATTTATCTTAATGTGGGTGAAAACCAGGCCAATTGTTGCCGAACTTCTGTTTTTCGTCTGATATCAACTAGCTCTCGTCCGACCTACAAGTTTTTTTCTGAGTCACAAACTCACCGTGCGTGCTTAGCACACATAACGTCTGCTCCGAGACAAAATATGGGACAACAGCTTCATAAATCACCGCATGCTTGAGGTTTCTAGCCGCTGGCTGTAACAAACGTGTCATCATCTTTTTCTCCATTGAGTGCACATTCCTCTTGCTTCGTTATTTGGCAGGGAAACAAAAAAGCATTGAGTCTAGCAAATGAAGCAGAGGATCTCTTGTAGTCGACGACATTGGACCTGATACAGAATGACATGATGGATTTGAAAATACAGAGAAATTGTTTTTATATCGACCGCATCAATAATGACGCGAGATCATCAAGTCTTGCATCGCAGTGGTAGCAGGCGAGACAACAAGAGCACCGTCATCGGTATTGAGAAATGAATTAATAGTGTAGCACTAGTAGTTTACATTCTGAAATAACTTCTTTGTAAGAACGTACAAAGAAAGCTGCATTGTTCATTGGAGATAAACTGAGCGAAATGTGGCTGTTTTTAAGAAACTGTACTTCTATTCGAGAGGGTAGAGGTTCTCATCCCCATCCGACCATCCAGATTTTTCCATAGTTTGGTTTTTCTAATTTATTTTACAAAAATGCCAGGATGGTTCCTACAATATGGCCTCGAGCACCCTTGTCAAACTAGATCTGTTAGTATAAACTGTTAAGAGTCTGTTGTGTAAATCCTTTACGCAAAGTCCAATGGTTTGAATTCTGGAGTAAATATGTAAAAGCATGATCAAGTGACTTTCACAGAGTTCAGAGAATGGGGCGAAAAGGATTTCTATCTGCAAAGGAATTCTCGTATTTGATAACTAAACTTGGGCCATCATAACGTGTTAGGATACCATCTCCCCTGATGACGGTATTTCGATAGATCTTGCAGTTTTCGGTGTACACCTCTAGCGGCAGGCCGAGTAGAAGGCCGCTGCCAGAGACTCTGTGGACAACCGCAGTCGTGATGTCTTACACTTCCCTCATAGTGTTGATAACTGTAGGATGCCACAGTATGGATCATGCATAGCGTTCATTACTTATACCACACGGTTACCACGTTTGCTAATATTTCGAAACACGTCGAAAAAATTGCAGGACTCTCATGACAGACAAAAAACGAAAATTCGCGTAAAGATCTGATAAGTACACTATGTGATCAGAAGTATCCGGACACCCCTAAACACATACATTTTTCATATTAGGTACGTTGTACTGCCAGGTACTCTATATCAGCGACCTCAGTAGTCATTAAACATTTTGAGAGAGCAGAATGGGGCGCTCCGCGTAACTCACAGAGTTCGAACGTAGGCAGGTGATTGGGTGTCACTTTTGTCACACGTCTTCACGCGAGATTTCCACGCTCCCAAACATCCCTAGGTCCACTGTTTCCTATGTGATTTCGAAGTGGAAACGTGAAGGGACACGTGAAACACAAAAGCGTACAGGCCGACCTCGTCTGTTGACTGACAGAGACGGCCGACACTTGAAGAGGGTCATAATGTGTAATAGGCAGACATCTATCTAGACCATCAAACAGGAATTCCAAACTGCATCAGGATCCACTGCAAGTATTATGACAATTAGGTGGGAGGTGAGGAAACTTGGATTTCATGGTCGAGTGGCTGCTCACAAGCCACACATGATGCCCGTAAATGCTAAACGACCTCTCGCTTGGTGTAAGGAGCCTAAACATTGGACGACTGAACAGTGGAGAAACGTTGTGTGGAGTGATGTGATCCGATGGTTGGGTTCGAGTATGGCGAATGCTGAGTGAACGTCATCTGGCAGCGTGTGTACTGCCAACAATAAAATTCATTGGCGGAGGTGTTATGGTGTGATCGTGTTTTTCATGGAGGGAGCTTGCCCCCCATGTTGTTTTGCGTAGCACTATCACAGCACAGGGCTACATTGATGTTTTAAACACCTTCTTGCCTCCCACTGCTAAAGAGCAATTCGGGGATAGCAACTGCAGCTTTCAACACGGTGGAGCACCTGCTCGTAATTGACGGCCTGTGGCGGAGTGGTTACACGACAATAACAACCCTGTAACGGAGTGGCCCGCGCAGAGTCCTGACTTGAATCCTATATAATGCCTTTGGGATGTTTTGGAACGCCGACTTCGTGCCAGACCTCAACGACCGACATCGATACCTCTCCTCAGTGCAGCACTCCGTGAAGAATGGCCTGCCATTCCCCAAGAAACCTTCCAGCTCCTGATTGAACGTATGCCTGCGAGAGTGGAAGCTGTCATCAAGGCTAAGGGTGGGCCAACACCATATTGAATTCCAGCATTATCGATGGAGGGCGCCACGAACTTGTAAGTCTTTTTCAGTCAGGTGTCTGGATACTTTTGATCACACAGTGAAGTTAATGTAGATGAATGTGAAGTGAGAGAGAAAGAAAGATTGAGAGAGAGAGAGAGTGAGAGAGTGGGGAGGGGGAGAGAGGGGGGGGGGCGGCGAGTGAGGGAAAGGGACGGAGGAGTGCTCACAAACACGAAGCTCTCATATTGATTTCCCTCTTAAGGTCATTGCGTTCCTGGAAGACTCCCACAGAGAAATGTTAGCTGGTAACGGTAATCAGTCTTCGAAATCTAAGAGGAAAATAGCTCAGAAATTAAGTTCTTACGTAATTACAACATCGAATCTCAACTGCACAGGAGTGGAAACTTGTTGCGCCTAATAGAGATGTAGCCAAGAAATTTGGTTTAATGTCGCCTGTCGCCCTCGGCTAAATGAAAACCGGTTGATCGTAATAATTAGTCATCAAACATCTATTCGGTGACATTAAAAGCATACGATTACAGTTTTGATAGCAGAAAGGCTGGATAGGTAGTCTGCTGTAAAGGAAAATAATTTGAGAACAGTACCGCCTCATATAATAGAAACTGTTTCATTTTAATGTGAGTGTAACTAATTTCCTACTTCACAATCTTCAACTAACATTTAGCACCTAACACCACAAACTCGTTGAATGCTGTGAAAATTTATGTTATGAGATTTGGGGTGTGTTCTCAAAGACCTTTTTATTATTCTCTCACACGGACAATACAGTTCTGTAATTCTTGCAAGCTAGCATACGTTTACTCTTGAAGTAATCACGAAGGTGGGAAGAGGTGGTTGCTGTTACAGATTTCAGTGAAGAGATATTGACATCACGTGGCTTTGATGGCTTCTACTTGTATGTGTGTGTGTGTGTGTGTGTGTGTGTGTGTGTGTGTGTGTGTGTGTCTGTGTGTGTGATTTGTATCAGGCGGTCGCTTGACCACTTGGTCACGCAGAGGCAGGCAGCCGGTTTCGGTCTTACTTTTTATTTGCGCTCGTCGATTTTAATCTCAGTGGCTGACTGGTCTCTTTACAGCCTGCTGCTATCTATTTTAATTAAACTCTTATATCTTTTAGGTTCACTTGCCGTAATTTTAATATGCGTTAGGGAACTAATGACTCTGCGGTCCGGTGGCCTTAAACCCAACACCGCGGCCGGTGCAGCGGCCTCTCCTCTAGGCGAAGGCGGAATGTCAAAAGAACATGCAGCGCGTGGCAACAAGACCAGGCTTAACCTGCAAAAGCCTTATCTGTCAGCGAGGCATAGGAATCGGACACGACTTTTTTCTGTGCGTAAAACAGCACTCTAAACAGATATTTTCAGCAAAACACAGCAGACCAGATTGTCACATAATTATTGATTCGCATACCATAACGTGCATTTTGACTACATGTACACCATTAAAAGATATCAACTGATAAAAACAAATACTTTACCACAAGAAGAAAAACAAATGTACTTTTTTTAATGGCCGTTGGGACGCAGTTTGTTTATTCTGGGGAAGAAGATCCTCCGAACAGAAATATTTTTCTTTTGAACTTTATTAGTAGAATAGTTCCGGAAACTTACGTTTCCATTATCAATGCTGCATGATGATCCGGGATAAGGCCCACACCACTCGTAAGAATCACAGATTAAACCTCTCTAAACCAACCCCATCCACTCACGCAGTCACCTGACACCGACTGCAGCGGGACTGATTCAAAGAAGTTCCGGTTGTGGTTCTTGCACGTGGTGTGGGGTCATTCTGGCGCATCATACAACACTAACAATGAAAACAGATATTTGTGTAACCATGCTCTGATAAAGTTCGAAGGAAAAAACGGTAGCTATTCGGTGGATTTTCTTTCCCTATAAGATGATGGATTACACAGCCGCGGACCCCTGGAAAAGGAAAGGAAATGACAAGTAGTGGTACGGGGTACCCTCTGCCACGCACCGTACAGTGGCTTGAGGAGTATCGATGTAGATGTAAATACAGACACGATACAGGAATTTGGGGTGGACATCATTGAAACAAAGCCATCTCTCGTTGCGTCGGGATCTTCTCAGGGAACGTCAGTCACCAAATCATAATAAAATAAATAAAACCAGATCTTGCACAAAAAGATGTACGTGTTCGTTTTTTTTTTGTTTTTTGTTTTTTTTTTTTTGTGTGTGTGTGTGTGTGTGTGTCGGCGCGGTGTTCGAGAGTGGAATAATAGAGAATTATAGTGAAGATGATTCAATGAACTCTCTGCCAGCCACTTAAATGTGATTTGCAGATTATCCGTATACATTTAGACGTAGATATAGATAAGCACGCACCATTTGGGAATGTATCAAGATACGTTGATAACTGTTACAGATCCAGAAATGTTTGAGGTGATGAGCTCCGAACACACATCACGTAAAGCCTCGTTTCAAAGAATTATCCGACAAGAAGTTCCAAGAAAGCATCCACTTGCGGCAATTTAACGTAGGTTTCCGGCGTGTGCAAACAATGTGGACGCCTAAGCAGGTAGCAACGGACGAGCAGTGGAGCTGTAGCGCGGCTGCACAGTGACTCCCATCGCAGCGATGCAGATGCACCACCCCCGCCGCTCCCGCCCCCCCCCCCCCCCCTGCCGCCACCGCGCCGCCTCCACCGCCACCCTCCCTCCATCAAACTCGGTGGGCCGGCCTCATTCTTCCCTTTTTGCCCTTCCGTACTTCTCCGATCCGTCTCTCCCAGCCCCTTGGCGGCCGCGAGATAAAACTAGTGCCCGGGGGCAGACGCTGCGCACTGCCGCTTATCTCGCGAGAAAAGTTTTTCGTTATCGCGAGTCGTTGCGACCGTCGCGGCATGAGAATTTATCCTTCTCCCGACGAGGACGGCGCCGGCGCTCGGAGTCGAATACAGACATCCCTATCGCCGATGGCTGCGACTCCAAGCGCACACCAATACTTCCTCCGGTTTGTTCGTCTGTAGCCTCAGACCATCGATGCCTATTTTAGAAAAGAAGACACAGTTTCAGAGGGATTGAACACGATTAATAGTTCAGTTAAAAAGCGTCCGCCTCTAGAATTTAGTACCTATAATTATGTCCTGACATTGCTTTGTATTTCTCGTACTTATCGCCAATAATTTGCTCAAAATTTTCGCGCTTGTGCTAGGCAAACTCACAGACATACTTGCAAGAAGGTGATCCTGACCAGGATGAAACCGCTTGGCGGATTAACGACCGTAGCTGTATGTAATGGCCAACAAGAGTGTGGTTTTTAATCGGTTTCGCATGCTCGTTTAAACGAAACGTTACGCTAGTTCCCGTTTTCCGCCTCGGGAAATACGTTACCCGAACAGTTAAAAATACGATCACATACAGAACAAAGTTTACATATTTGCAAGTGGCACACACTACAGTCCTTCCTTCGATAATTAACTGGGGCGACAGGAAGGCCATCCAGCCACAAAGACAAGTAAAATAAATTTGCCAAAACTTGAGAACAGCGGGCCCCGTGCTAGATGCGATCCACGCTAAGTAAATGAAGAAAAAGTGCTAAGTAAATACACAGCTCACAAACTGGGATAAAACCAAATATTTAGGGTACTTACGTAATTTCTAGCGACCGTTCCTTCAAATTACTCGTGCTTTTCTTCATTCATGCTCTTGCCTCAGTTTTCGTGTAATGAAATGAAACTACATAATTGCAAAGATCTTTTCAAGTGCCCGATACCTATGATCGTATACAAGCAGACTGATATGACAAATGAAACTTTTTACCAAGGCCAGGCTTCGAACCTGGACTTCTTGCTCACTAGGCATATACGCTAACCACTACGGCGTCCTGACGCAGTTGCTTTGCACAACCTCACGGACCACCTTAGCGCACCTCCCTGCTTAATCCAAAAAGTGAGGTGGAGACCCAGATTTGAATCCCGGCCTTGATACAAATTTTCATTCGTCGCTTTAGTCTGCATATATACATCATTTCGTATAATCGTTTGGGATACTTCTTGAAATATTCGACAGAGACTGTTTTTAAGAGGTGTGTAGCGCATTATGTCACCTCCAATTCCTCTTGTCTTGTATAGTCGGAGGATGTAGTGAAAAGATTCTTTAGTCAAAGTCTATCTTGAGTGAAATCATAGTGAATGACACAGCCACAAAATAATTGCAATATCATTTTCCCATTTTGCTTCGTATCAGTGAAAGGGGAGGATTTTCAATTTCCATTCAATTCAATGACGTGTTATCTGGGAGCCCTAGAGGAAAGATACTTTCAGTGCGATCATCGCGCTTTTCACAAAGTTATCATCTGCATCTGCCGTCGAAATCTAATAGTAATGAATCTTATCGCTTGTTCGCTTGAACAGGCAGAAGGATCCACTATTGGCGACAAATTACTGGAAAGAGTAACTAGCGCAAAATAGCCATGAATATCCACCTGGAGAAAACTGAAGTGGAATTACTTCTGCAGTTATGTGCTACTCCCCAGCTCGCACTGAAGTGTTTGGCGGAAATTCTCCAATAACACGTGGGCAAACATGGATATTCCCGTGCGAGCTTTGATTTCTTTTATTGTATTGCAATTTTCATTTCTCCCTGTGTAAGTGGGAGTCAACGAAACGTTTTCGCTTTCTGAGGAGAAAGTCGATGACACAAATTTTATGGAAAGGTCTCATCACACTGAAAAAGGCTTTTGTTTTATTGATTGCCATCCCAACTTGTATTTCATATCCGTGACACTCTCCGGAAGTCGGTGACACAAATTTCATGGAAAGGTCTCATCACACTGAAAAAGGCTTTTTTTTGTATTGATTGCCATCCCAACTTGTATTTCATAACCGTGACACTCTCCGGAATATTTCACTATAATACAGGGTGACCCAAAAGCCTGCTAATATTTGAAAGTCCACTAATTCACGGAATAGCGTAGGTAGAAAGGTAAAAATTGACTCACATGCTTGGAATGGCGTGGGATTTTATGGAAATCAAAAACGAGTGTAAAAACTGACCAACAGATGACGCTGGACGGCAACACGTCAGTGACGCTGCATAAGAACGGTGTATAAAATAAATTGTAACGAGAGAGTAAGATGATCCCCAGACCTCAAGCTGCGTGACTGTCGGTTGTGGGCTTACCGGAGGACGCAAGTCTACTACAATCGTCCGACTTATTAGGGATGTTAAAAGACAACATCCCGCGGCAATTTCTCACCATGCCAACTGGTATGGTGTACATTACTATTCACAACACCTTCCCTCAGCTACAGGCACTGTTGGTGAATGACGGCCGACATGTTGAGCTTCCGATTTAAAGAACATCGTTTCAGCTAAAAATCAATTGTTGTACTAATTCTTGCTTTTGTATTACACGAAGCGCCATGTGTTGGTCATCTATGCATTTTGTTGTTTGTTTCGGTATAGCCCTCTGTCATTTCAAGCAAGTATGTCAATTTTACCTCACTACCTATATTATTCCGCGAAGTATTGAATTTTCAAATGTTAACGGACTTTGAGTCACCACGTACGAAACGAGCTGCCCTTGTTTAAACTTTTGCGATTTTCTCCGTCACTCTTATCTAGTAAGGATGGTCTATTGCGCAGTAATGCTGCACAAGAGAGCGGACAAGTGTAGAATACATAGTCTCTTTAATAGGTAATAAAACGAAACTTTGACTGCGTCTTAAACACAACATTCTTTATGGTGGTTCCAACTTAAGTTGTTTGTAATTGTAACCCCTGAGCATTCATTAACAAATAGTCGGAAAACGATATGCCAGACTTATCATAATGGGGGAACTTGCGGAAAAGTAATTCAGCCATGAAAGAAGTGGCTTACAAAACATATATCGACCGATTCTTGAGTATTGTACGCCAGTCTGGAACCCTTACAAATTTATATTTATAGAAGAAATGGAGAAGGTCTTACGAGGTGTGGCATCTTTCCTAACGGTGTTGTTTAGTAAACGCGAAAGCATTGCGGAGATGATTGTAAGTAGGCTGTTTACTTTTTTTTATTGGTAACGCCACATAGCGCTCTGTATGAAAAATCACTAGCTGTGCTGCGTGCAGTCAGTGGCTGGTTGGCATTGTTGTAATACTCGCCATTGTAGTGTTGGGCAGCTGGATGTTAACAGCGCGTAGCGTTGCGCAGTTGGAGGTGAGACGCCAGCAGTGGTAGATGTGGGGAGAGAAATGGCGGAGTTTTGAAATTTGTAAGACTGGATGTCATGCACTGCTATATATATTATGACTTTTGATGATAAATACATTGTTTGTTCTCTATTAAAATCTTTCATTTGCTTACTATCCCTATCATTTTTTAGTGCCTTCCGTAGTTTGAATCTTTTATTTAGCTGGCAGTAGTGGCGCTCGCTGTATTGCAGTAGTTCGAGTAACCAAGATTTTTGTGAGCTAAGTGATTTGTGAAACGTATAGGTTAATGTTAGTTAGGGCCATTTTTTTGTAGGGATTTTTGAAAGTCAGACTGCGTTGCGCTAAAAATATTGTGTGTCAGTTTAAGCACAGTAATTCATTAGTTGTTCAAAGGGGACGTTTCATGATTTATAAACTCTAAATGTTCCGTAAAAAAACAGGTGCTGACAGGTATTACCGAACTATCAATTTGATAAACTATGGCTACAAAATTTTGAATTCTTTACAGAAGAATGGAAAATGTGACAGAAGCCAACATCGGGGAAGATCAGTCTGGGCTCCGAAGAAATGTACGAACACGAGAGACATTACTGGCAGTACGACTTACTCTGAAAGATAGGTTAAGGAAATGCGAATCTACGTTGTTAGCATTTGTAGGCTTAGGGAAAACTTTTGACAATGTTGACTGGAATATCGTCTTTGCCGGCCGGGGTGGCCGAGCGGTTCTAGGCGCTACAGTCTGGAACCGCGCGACCGCTACGGTAGCAGGTTCGAATCCTGCCTCAGGCATGGATGTGTGTGATGTCCTTAGGTTGGTTACTTTTAAGTAGTTCTAAGTTCTAGGGGACTGATGACCTAAGAATTTAAGTCCCATAGTGCTCAGAGACATTTGAACCATATCGTCTTTGAAATTATAGATGTAGCAGGGATGAGATACAGGGAGCGAAAGACTGTTTGCAATTTGTACAGAAACTAGAAGGAAGGGTCGAGGGGCATGAAAGTGAAGCAGTGGGTGAGAAAGGAGTAAGGCAGGGTTGCAGCCTATCCCAGGTGTTATTCAGAATGTACATTGAGCAAACAGTAAAGTAAATGAAAGACAAATTTGGAGTACGAGAAGAAACAAAAATTTTGAGGTTTGGCGATGACACTGTAATTGTGTCTGAGACAGCAAAGGACTTGCAAGACAAGTTGAACGGAATCGAAAGCGTCTTGAAAGGTGGATATATGACGAACATCAACAAAAGCAAAACAAGGATAATGGAATGTAGTCGAACTACATCAAACGGTATGGGAATTATATCAGGACACGAAACGCTTAAAGTAGTAGGTGAGTTTTGTTATTTGGGCAACAAAATAACCGAAATTTTGGAATTTTGTGGTAAGTTCTATGGGACATAAATAACTAGTAATAGCCGAAGTAGAGAGAGCACAAAATTAGACTGGCAATTGCAGGAAAAGCTTTTCTAAAGACGATGAGTGTGTTAACATCGGATATGGTTTTATGTTTTAGGAAGTCTTTTCTGAGTGTATTTGTCTGGAGTGTAGCCATGTATGGAAATGGGACGTGTACGATAAACAGATTAGCAGTTAAGACAAGAAGAGATTAGAAGCTTTAGAAATGTGGTGCTGCAGAAGAATGCTGAAGATTTGATGGGTAGATCACGTAATTAATGAGGAGGTTCTGAACAGAATTGGGGAGACAAGAAATTTGTGGCACAACTTGACTACAAGAAGGGATTCGTTGATAGGACACATTTGAGACACCAAGGGAGTCCCAGTTTAGTGTTGGGGAGGGGGTGGTGGGATGTAAAAATTGTAGAGGCAGACCAAGAGATGAATACAGTAAGCAGATTTGAAGGATGTATGTTACAGTCAGTTTCCCAGACATGAAGAGACTCGCACAGGTTAGAAAAGATGGACAGATGCACGAAAGCAATCTTCGGACGGAAGACTACGATAATAACGGAAGTTTATCGAGTCGACCTCTTTAACTACTAAAGGGGGACAGGGGTATGGAAGATTTTGTAACCAAGATTACCCTCTGACATACACTGTAAATTGGATTGCGAAGTATAGATGGAGATTAATGCACAGCACGTGACATTTATATATGTTCTGGACCAACTGGCAAGTCCTGCAGCAATAATCGATAATCTGCAGGTGCCAAGGTAATTCATCTTAGGCGCTATGTCCTGATTTTATCCTTTATCTGGATGTGTCTAGTGGACGAGGGGGCTTCTGCAACAACACCTCCACACTTTCCACCCAGATGTCCTCCAGCAGACACAGTTGTTGGCAAGATGCCGAATTTTCTTCCGATTCGTCCCAAATAAGTTCCAGTCATTCCTCAACTTAATGGTAAGCCTTAACAGGTAACGATGGGTGGACTAGGTGCGTTTTGCAGTTTCCGTGTTCATCAGTTCGCTTGACAGGCGAGTCGGCTGGAATAAACTTGTTTCCACACAGCCACTCCCACCACGACGCCGCCGTAACCGGTATACCGGCGTAAGGACAGAGAGCCGAGCGCCGATGCGTGGGCGCCGCCGACACTTGCGCGGCCTGCCGGCCGGCCGGCTACAGCAAAGTTTGGTGAGGCGGGCAGTGCGGTGTTGCGCGCTGCCGCTGCCTCTGCGCGATACCCATCTGAGATATCAATCAGGGCGTGCGCGGGCGGCGAGTGAGTTATAAGCCGCTGGCGCCAAACAAGATGGCTATCTGGCGCGCGGAGGCGAGCCGGACCGCGGCCCGCGGCCGGACGCAGACATCTGATGGAGCTGCGCCGCCGCCGCCGCCGACGCCACGGCTGATGTCCTCGCAGATCGGACGGCCCGCCCGGTACAGGCGCGTCGCAAGCCGCCGGCACACGCGCCCAAACCTCGCCAGCTCCTGCTCCGGCACTCGCTATTCGGTTCCTGTGTGCCGCACTATTCCGAGCCTCCGTGCGATTGCACAAATAAATCACCCTAAGAATAACGAAAAAATAGACACAAAGTTAAGTTTCATAATTACAGTTTAAGGTAGGACACCTACTGCACCAGGTCCTACACATTTCGCATAGCGTGTCGTTCTAATAATGATACCAAGTTGCAGATAGAGGTGTCATAAATCGGGCCTGTCTAGCCCTGTTCCTCAAACCAAACCTCTTTTCAAGTTGCTTTGCCAAACATGCACTGAGGGTAAACCTCCTATTCTATAAAGAATCGAACTCCCAGCTGTTTACAGCTCCAAACGATTGGTTGGCTTGGCGGAGGGGACTAACAGTGAGGTCTTCGGTCCCATCGGATTAGGGAAGGATGTGGATGGAAGTCGGCCGTGCCATTTCAAAGGAACCATCCCGGCATTTGCCTGAAGCGATTTAGGCTTCAAAGGGCTTTGAGCACTATGGGACTTAACATCTGAGGTCCTCAGTCCCCTAGAACTTAGAACTACTTAAACCTAACTAACCTAAGGACATCACACACATCCATGCCCGAGGCAGGATTCGAACCTGCGATCGTAGCGGTCGCGCGGTTCCAGAGTGAATCGCCTAGAACCGCTCGGCCACAGCGGCCGGCGAAGCGACTTAGGGAAATCACGTAAAACCTAGAGGAGGATGGCCGGACGCGGGTTTGAACCGTCGTCCTCCCGAATGCGAGACCAATGTGCTAACCACTGCGCCACCTGAGTGGCGTAGTGTCAAACGATCCATTACTTCAAAAGCTAATTAATGTGTTAAATATCTGATATTGAGCACATAAGCGAAAAAAAGTTTAGTATGGTTTGAAACCACATTGCTCGTACGGAAAGATATAGGTGTATGTTCTTTCCGCGCGCGGTACGAGACTGGAATACTAGTGAATTGTGAAGATGGATCGATGAATCCTCCGCCAAGCGCTTAAAAGTGATTTGCAGAGTATCCATGTAGATGTAGATGTAAAGTTTGTTGCAAATCGCTAAACACTCGCACTACCAAACACTGGATGGGTACAGCCTGGGTAATGGCCGCTCCGTTGTAAGCAAAAGCTACGTTTCTCACGCATCTCAATTTTTACGATGTCATATTTCTGGAACTGTGTGTCGTATAACAATAGAATTTTCCTGGTAGATTCAGCATTCATTAGTATAGAGGGTGGTTACAATTAAACTTCGTTACTTGAGAGGTTCTCCATGAAAAACGAGTGAACAAAGAATAATGAAACTTTGTAGAAGCATTTGTAGGGACACGCAGAAGAGAAATAACGAATAACCGTTGATTTATGACACCTCTATATTTGCGAATTGCATTCTATGTTTACGTTCCAACTAACAAAGGTCGCTATTTGTGACGACCACCTGCATCCACGATTGCCTGGAACCGCACTAGAGAAACCGTATCACAATTTTTCGCAACAGTTTTCGAACGCTGGACCGGGAAATGTTCAGCTGTCATGACACAGCTCGCGTACCACTTTACGGTCACACAATGTGTGCACCATTCTCAGCTACGGCAACAGTAACAGTTTGCGGCGGAATTGACCGTCGGTTTCTTCAAGAAACAATTCCCATCGGTTTCTCCAAGAAACAATTCCCAAATCTCCAATTAATTCGAACCTGCGAATCGTGTTCTTCAACACTTCTGCGGAAAGAGGACGTCTCCGTATTCCTTTAATGCATCGATATTCGCGAAGAACAGCAGCACTATTGCAGTTGTTTTGATCAAACAGCTTTACGGGTAAAGCCCTCATGTTGTCCAGACATACGTTGAGTGTCTGCGGCTGTAATCCACATTGATGTTTGTGTTTCAAGCCCACGTCACCTTACCAGTACCGGCGCCTAACGGCAATTCGTGACACTAACGCTACTAGCAACCCAAACCCTGCAGCGTGGAGTCTGAACATCATTCCTATTAACTTGGGAACAACTATCTCCAACACCAATCTATCCAAATTCCTTGTTTTTTCTCCTCGCAACAATTAATTTTTTTTAAATTTTCCATTTTGAAATTTCAAGTATTATAATTTCAAGAGGTAATCACAGATCTTTCTTAAAAAAAGGACAATAGACCCCTACGTAGCCCCACCTCCATATGATGCTGTACGGGTAATAGTGCCCACAGCTTTAGCAGCATATTCAAATTTCGTTGTACGGTGGGGTCTATGGGTACCGGGCAGCACAAAATTCAGCTCCAGTACTCTAAATGCTGCCCTACACATACGATAAACAGTTTCCGTCTACACTGACTCAAGTATAAAAACTTTTGCTATAGTCATCGTGTATGTGGATACTGTCTACAAAATGAAATCGAATAGAATTACTATTAAAGAATTATTAAATTAAAACGTTATACACCAAATTGAAAATTTCCGGTGGATAATGAAAATGTACTAAGCGATACACTTTTATTCCTCTCACCCTTTTTTGGGTAGTGTCAGCGAGAAACAGTTTCGTAAGGATTCGAAAATATGTATAAAATTTGTTGGAATCTGGTAAGTGCTCTCATTCTCAAACACTGAATGAATGTAGTCTGTGTAACAGTCGTGTCGTGAGTTACGCTGCTTTAAGACATACAGGGTGATTTCGTGCTGATGTTAAAGCTTTCAGGGATGATGGATAAGGATAGAAGTATCAGTGTGAAGTAAGGGACCATGGTCCCGAAGCGACCGAGTCGAAATGTATAAGAGAAAATCGTTCTGAAACCTCTGACAGTGAAGGACATGTGCCGGTACTGTTGTTACTGAGACTACAGGATAGGCAACTTTCAGACAAAAATGTCTAGTAAACATTGGCTCTAAAATGCATTCCTTAAGAGCTATGAACTGTCGTTCAGTAGAAAAGATGTGTTTTACAACAGTGAAGATGAAAAATGGCTCATAGTTCTAAAGGTATGCATTTTAGAGCCCACGGACAGATAGCCTTCAGAAGACGAAGAAAAATGTTTAACATCCTGACAGCGACGAGGTCACTAAGGACGGAACACAAGCCCGATCTGGGGAGATGAGTCGACTATTTGCTTTCCAAAGGAATTATACTGACATTTGCGTTTAGCGATCTAGGGACGTCCTGATATGTGGGCGGGAATTTGAAGTGTTGTACACGTGAAAGCGAAGCAACCACTGCGCCTCCGAGCCATCTCAATCAGTGAGCTCTACGGCACGGTGGCGGAAGCTATGTTATAGTCAACATTGACCACTGTGTCTCATAAATTCAGTTTCGTGCTTTTTCATTTCATATGTGCTCAGTGCCGTGCATGTTACGCGAATTTGGGCAGCGAGTAAGCGTTTAAATGGGAGAGAGAATCTGGCTGGAAACCGCACCTAATATTACTGCGGTTCCATAGCAGCCGGACGCGGTGGTCTCGCGGTTCTAGGCGCGCAGTCCGGAACCGTGCGACTGCTACGGTCGCAGGTTCGAATCCTGCCTCGGGCATGGATGTGTGTGATGGCCTTAGGTTAGTTAGGTTTAAGTAGTTCTAAGTTCTAGGGGACTGATGACCACAGTAGTTGAGTCCCATGGTGCTCAGAGCCATTTGAACCATTTTGTTCCATAGTAGAAGTAATAAATTCGGTTCGGGCACTAAGTTCTGTTTCGTCTCACTAGTTATTTCGCACATGAGCACTTTACGAGGTACAATACACTACAGGACCTTACACAAGAGTTAAGACTTGCACAATTACTTGACGTGATGCTCTGGCGAATAGCGGAGGCCTTGCGCTAACCTTAAATGACCCCGAGGCAATCACTGTCTTGTAATTTATTTCGAACATAATACTTCACCTAAGATCGTGAAAGGCTGTGTATCGCGTATTTTATGACAATAGAGTATTTGTAAGTGTCATAGTGCAATTAAGAGATATTTCCTACAGAAAGAGGAAAGCAGATAACTGAAGGTAAAACCGAAAACTTACTACCTTCAGCTATCTTCTTTCCTCTTTCTGTAGGAAATATTTCTTAATTTTAAGCCTCAAACATTTTTTCGCTAATGGAAAGCAACTAAGCTTATTTACCACTGTACGTAAAATAGTGATTTCAATCAGATAAAATAACATGTTATGTATTTAGTTTTCATAGACCTGGAATTGGACCATCTTCAGATGTAAATACTTGAGTTGCTTGGAGTCTACAGAAAAAACTCGCACGCAGCAAAACGGCACCATTTTAGCGACGGCATTACTCTTCGCTTAGCCACGATTTACTATACCGCAACCAGCAACGTAAGTATTTAGGTGGTTTAGTTAGCACAAGTACTAAGTTCATTTAATAGCCGGTACTTTCCCCGAACATTTATGCAGTTGTCCTGTCGGACCGTTGGAGTCGGTTTCAAAAATGTGACCCCTTCATTTGCATCCATCTACCTGGTTCTTGTTCGCACAAGATTGTAATCTAACACAAAATGTCATATAACTATAAAGCGCAGAAATTTATACACAGATTGGAGTAAGATGGCGCTCTACACAATAAGATGATACATACAGTAAATGCTTTGCTTCTCTGCCACACAGATTATTAAGCAAGAAGAATGCAATGAAATTAAACGTTTCTGTATACTTGGCTCAAAAAATTTTATTCCACCCCGTGTTAAACACAAAATGTTCTTTACCTTTCGAGATATCAAGCCACAAGAATATTTGTTTGACACAGAGGCATATACGAGACATTATGTATGAAAATGTGTCACACGAGTAACACCACATACTCAAATGAAAAAAGGCAAAGAATATACAGGGTGGCGCAGGGGAACGGGAAATTTTGAACGTTACAGTTGGCAGCACTGTAGCGCAGGCACATGCTCGAAACTTTGCACAATTGATGTGAACACATTGCCATTTTTCATGGAAATGACGTTATTTCGAAATTTCCCGTTTCCCAGCGCAACCCTGTACTTTGTAGGAATGAAAGTTTCATTCTAAGTCTTAAAAATTCTGTGCTTACAGATTAAAGAAGAAAGGCTAAGCGAGAACGCAATAACACTGACATCAATAAAACATGCATTGGTTCAAATAAGACAGACGAAAACTGTGAGAGTCAATAAAGTGTGGTTAGCGAACAAGTTACCAGTTGTATAAGATTGTAGCCAGGTAAAGATACATTAATACTTCAGCATTAGAGGGAAATCATCCTAGCATATACATTATTCTAACCGTCTAGTAGACAGCTAACAGTATACACATGGATTTAAACTTTGCATTCTTCTAAACAATATTACATTTTCTTAGAATGTTGTTATCATGAATTAATTACATCTTCAGAGAATTACATTCCTTATAACATTTGAGATAAAGGTACGCTCTGGATGAAATTTAAACTACTCAGGCGAACACCATGTCACAAATTGAATTGGGGAACTATCGCGAGAAGGAAGCGATTAGCTGCGGATCTGGACAAAATGAGGTACAACAGAAGCAGAACTACAAATCCCTGAAGTCGAATTATGTTGACCGTATCGCGGCAACAAACCATATTTTTTTGGAACATAAAAAGAACATTTTTAGGTAAGTGAATTTTAAACAGAATTAAACGAATTTTTTTTACATTATTCGTGTTGCTTGGTTTCACTGCTTTATAATGTCATTTACTTTTCAAAGATGCATCGCAGTAAAATATATTGTTCAAATAGAATAAATTGTAAAGTTTTCGATCATCACCGCTTACTTAAATCATAGTTTGAACGAGATCTGCTCTTTTCCCTTATTTCCCACGTTATGGTAATTTAATAACGGTTATCAACTTGAAACTGTCATTCTCGCACCAAAAAGGTACCGTTTTACACACACAGTGTGACATCTTAGTACGATGCAAGAGTATGACGAAAGGATTCAGTGTAAATGGTGTTATCGAGGCACATGTGAGATGAGGGGTTACATTACAGAAGATGAGGATGTTATAAAGATTGAAAAGGTATGTCAGTTTCAATATCCACCATTGAAAATTACACTGAAAAAAGAGTAGTTTAGACTTAAACTGTGATTCTGTTCTGATGGATCAAATATAATAATATCTGACATGATCATCTTTAAGCTTTTGTGTGGATAAAGCCTTCAGACTTGAGCTGCTTTAGGCCTCAGCATTTATAACCCTGGAAACAGAGCTACTCCTGCTGAGAAGTTTAACGATTGATAGTAGTAGACACTGAACTTTATTTGCGACATTTACTGACTCTTTAAGATGAAATGTGGAAGGGGCTGTATTTTTTCTCTGGTTTGTGCTAAACCGGCATCAAAAAAACCTACGGATTTGTAGTCGATATGAGCTAGTAATGGGAGTCCAAGCCACGGTGATTATCGTTCTCTGGCCGACATTTTGTATCAGGGTCACTGGCCTTCGCTCTTATCCAGTTCGCGATGGAGCGTGCTAAAAACTGATGTGAGAGTAACTTCCATATATGCTGCAATTTCCCTTATCTTATCGCTGTGACATTCACGCGAACTGCGCTTGCGTGACGAGTTGGCTCTATGAAATCATGTCAGTAGTCTTTCCAGAACAGTAACGACGCCTGTTATACAGAGAGCAGCTATTCCACAATTATCGCTCCACTGCAGTGTGAACGGAGCAGCTCAATCAAGTAGTGTGCCTCCCATAGCTTGTTCGATCGCTCTCACCTGTTTGTCGTGTTTTCGAATGATTGCGAAAAGGAACAGTTTTGAACGTAATTTGAACCCATAGCGTTTGACGCCTTAAGCACGGAAGTAATCCTCATGACACCGATGTTAGTGCCAATGAGTGTTCTCTGGCACAAATATGACTAAGAAGGGTAAGAAATTAGTAAGTTTGTGTGGTGTACCACTTCGAGCTCTATACGGCAACAACTGGTTGCTCACCAATGTGAAAAGAGTACATAATTACAGGTAATGGACCTGTGATTGACATGATTCGGCGCTTCAAGATACGGTGTGCGTGAACGCAAAGAAGTAGAAAAGACCACTGTTACCACGATTACTCATCCAGCAAAAAGCAACTAACATGTGCGAATTTCAAAATGAATTTTTCATTCTGCAAGTCCCCGTTTAGGGAGCTCCCTTCGTGTTGTTTTGTTACTGAAAATGTTCGTGACTGCGACATGCACTTCTACAGAGACTAATGCAGCTTTGATTTTCGTCACAACCATTCAGTGACGTGTAAACGAGCAACAACAATTTGCTCACGTTCGAATTCACTAAGCCCCAACATAACGCGCTCACAACTACACAGAACACTCTTCTGACCACGACTGACGCTTGCAACGTATTATGGGCACTGCACAGGTGGCGTTCGCAGTGAAATACAATACTGCAACTCGCAGGCTGCGGCAGAATCTGTGTCAGTCATGCGGTTCTCGTGGCGTTTCTGTCTTTTTGCACAGCTCCTGTACTAGCAGAACGTGGCGCCCAAACAGGTGCCAGATGTGTGCAAGTGGTTCAAATGGCTCTGAGCACTATGGGACTTAACTGCTGTGGTCATCAGTCCCCTAGAACTTAGAACTACTTAAACCTAACTAACCTAAGGACATCACACACATCCATGCCCGAGGCAGGATTCGAACCTGCGACCGTAGCAGTCGCGCGGTTCCGGACTGAGCGCCAGATGTGTAATTCCGTCCAGGTTGACATATTGCTGTACATCAGCAGAAGAAGATGACAGTTTTTATTGTACAATACTGGAGATACCGTAGATTGCACGTTTTGTTGTATCTCCTAATGTCCCCGTCCAGTGTCCCTTGTTCACATACAAATCAGATACACAACTAAGTGCGGAACATCAACTGTGGCAGAGATCGAGTTCGTGAAGTGTTCTTCACCACTGGCAGCAGTTCCCCCTCGTATAGCATACACTGAGGCGACTGAAGTCATGAGACAGCGACACGCACATAAACAGATGGCGGTAGTCTCTTGTGCACACGGTATGAAAGGGCAGTGCGTTTGTACTCAGGTGAGTCACTTGAAAAGGTTTCCGACGTGATTACGGCCGACGACGGGAATTAACAGAATTTTATCGTAGAATGGTAGTTGCCGCTAGACCCATGGAACATTCCATTTCGGAAACCGTTAGGGAATTCAATATTTAGAGATCAGCAGCGCCAGGAGCGAACCGACAGTACCAAATTTCATGCGTTACCTCTCACCACGGGCAACGCAGTGGCCGACAGCCTTCAGTTAATGACCCAGAGCAGCAGCGTTTGCATAGAGTTGTCAGTCGTAGCCGGCCGGTGTGGCCGAGTGGTTCTAGGCGCTTCAGTCTGGAACCGCGCGACCGCTACGGTCGCAGGTTCGAATCCTGCCTCGGGCATGGATGTGTGTGATGTCCTTAGGTTAGTTAGGTTTAAGTAGTTCTAAGTTCTAGGGGACTGATGACCTCAGATGTAAAGTCCCATAGTCGTCAGAGCCATTTGAACCATTTTTTGTCAGTCGTATCAGACAAGCAACCTCTAACTAAGGGATCACCTTCAAAGGACGTCATGTATCCAAGTAGCGAAGGAATTAGCAAATTTCATCAAAATATAAGAGGTACTAGAAATAAAGTTATTGAGTTGCTTATAGATGTTGAGTGAAATCGGAGTACCACTTAAATAATTTGACAATTCAGAGGTTTCCTTTCCCAGGATACAGATTAGCAGGCTGTTTTTCAAGGACTTTCTTGCCGAGTATGGAGTGGCCATGTACGTAAAAAAACAGTATTCCATTTGAGTCCATGGACATATCACGGCACTGCACTGAACAGATATTTGAATGTTGTGCAGCGGCAGTTGAATTTAGTGAAATTCTAATTTTTGTTATTCATAGCTCCCCTGATTCTAGCTTCAGAGCCTTTCTGCTCAAGCTAGAGAGGGTTCTTGATTCATTTTATAGGAAGTGCTAGAAATTATATGTGGAGACTTCAATATTAATTTCGTATATGCTGGTGCAAGGAAAAGGATGTTGGCTGATCTCATAAACTCATATGATCTGATGCAGTGTTTTTTCCAATTAGGGTGCAGGGGAAGCAGAGCATAGCCATAGTCAATATTTTTATTCATTCCTCATTACTAGATTGTCATTCAGTTAGTAAATGCGTGAATGGCCTTTCAGACCATGATGCACGAATTTTAACACTAGAAGGTTTTTGTACTCAAACAAATGTCACATATAATTACAAACAGTGTAGGAAATTCAAACCAAAGGCATTAGAGAGTTCTTTAAAACTCGTCAAGGGACAAGAGAGGCAGGATGTTTATAGTGCCGATAACATAGATGACAAATATAATGCTTTCCTTAACACATTTCTCGTGCTCTTTGAGAGTTGCTTTCCATTAGCACGTTCTAAACGGGGTTATATCAGTAAAAGGCAGCCTGGGTGGCTGACTGGTGTGATAGGGATATCATGTAGAACAAAGCGGGAACTACATCAAAATGTTAGAAATAGTCACAATCAAGCCACAGTGGCCCATTACAAAAAGTATTGTTAGGTGCTTAAAAATGTTATAAGGAAGTCAAAGAGTACTTGGTACGCAAACAGAACAGCTAATTCACAGGGCAGCTATGAAGGAAGTGTCTGGTCAGCAGCACAAGGCCGACGATATATAGCCAGTTGGTAGTAAAGATATTTCTGCTCGTAATAAATCAGATAAATTTGCAGTATTTAACAATCATTTTCTGAGCATTCTTGGTGAATTAAATAAGAATTTATTTTCAACAGGAAATCATATAACTCTCTTGGCAAATGCCTTTCCGAGATTGATGTCTGAGATACCCCTCCGCGATACAGACAAGAGGGAGATTGAGTAAATAATTAAATCACTGAAGACTAAGGATACTCATGGATATGATTGAATGCCTAGCAGAATAGTAAAGTACTGTGCCGCACATGTTAGCCCTGTATTTAGCAGTATTTGTAATTTTTCCTTTAGGAATGGTCAGTTTCCTGTACGATTAGAGTACTCAGTGGTAAAGCCGCTATATAAAAAGGAAGAAAGGGATACTGTAGATAATTTTAGACCTACTTCTATGCCATCTGTGTTCGCTAAAGTTATTGAAAAGGTTGTGTATGTAAGGATAATTGATCATATATATATATATATATATATATATATATATAATATGAAATATATATATGATAATTGATCGTTTATATCACATGATTTGCTATCAAATGTACAGTTCGGCTTTAGAAGTCGTTTAGCAACTAAAAATGCTATATTCTCTTTTTCTGTGAGGTATTTTCAAATAGTGCAGTTCACGGCATAAGTTCATGGCTTGTAGAAAATAAACTAACGCTAAATCACAGTAAGACTCAGTTTTTACAGTGTCTAACACACAATTAAACAAAACCCGAAGTTTTAATTTTAGAGGGCCGGCCGGTGTGGCCGAGCGGTTCTAGACGCTTCAGTCTGGAACCGAGCGACCGCTACGGCCGCAGGTTCGAATTCTGCCTCGGGCATGGATGTGTGTGATGTCCTTAGGTTAGTTAGGTTTAAGTAGTTCTAAGTTCTAGGGGATAGATGACCTCAGATGTTAAGTCCCATAGTGCTCACAGCCATTTGAATCGTTCGACACGAAAATTAGTCTACTTTGCCTATTTTATATTTTACTTTGCCTGCTTTAAATTTTGGGGTAACTATTCCCATTCTAAAAGGATATTTTTAGATAAGAAACGGGTGGTTCGGGCAATAAGTGATGAAAGTTCGCGAACTTCTTGTCGATCCCTGTTCACTAGTCTGGGTATTCCGACATTGGTCTGTCAATATATACATTATTTACTGTTTTTTTTTTGTTACCAGTATCAGCTAATTTTCGAGAATAAGCCGCTTTCATTCAGTTAATACTCGGCAGAAATCAAACCTGCATTTGGATCGGACTTCCTTAAGTCTTGTGCAGGAAAGTGTGTAGCATACTGCTGCATCCATTTTCAATAAGCTACCACAAGAATTCAAGAATCTTAGCAGTAATCCAAGCGCTTTCAAATCGAAACTGAAGAGTTTGCTCATGGGTCACTACATCTATTCTGTCGAGGAGTTCCTTGAAAAATTAAGCTGATTCTTGTTGTATTGTTGACTGCGTTTACTAACCTTACGGCATGACTCTTTTGGGTTGATAAACATTTTATTTTTATCTGTTATTACTTTTACGTTGTAATTTCACATATTCAGACGTTCCATGATCTTGGAGACTTGCTCCTCAATTTGGTCCTGCAGAACTTGACGTGTAAATAAAAATAAAAAATAATAAATAAATTGCGTTAAGTAACCGCAAAAATCAATGTGGGACATACGACGAATGTATCCGTTAGGACAGTTCGGCGAAATTTGGCGTTTATGGGCTATGGCAGCAGACGACCGACGCGAGCCTTTGTTAACAGCACCATTTTGCCTACGGCGCCTGTCCTGGGCTCGTGACCACATCAGTTGGACCCCATACGATTGTAAAACTATGACCTGGACAGATGAGACCCGATTTAGTTGGTTAGAGCTGACGGTAGGGTTCGAGCGCGGTGAAACCATGGACTCAAGTTGTCAACAAGGCACTGTGCAAGCTAGTGGTGACTCCATACCGGTGTGGGCTGTGATTGCGGGAATGGACTGGGTCCTCTTATCAAACTGAAACGATCATTAACTGGAAATGGTTATAGTCGGCTACTTGGAGACCATTTGCAGACATTCATGGACTCCAAGATCCCAAACAACGATGGGTGACAATGCAGCGTGTCACTGGGCCACAATTGTTCGCGCCTGGTTTGGAGAACATTCTGGACAAATCGAGGAAATTATTTGGCCACCCAGATCGCCCGACATGTCTCTCGTCGAACACTTATGGGATGTAATCGAGAGGTCAGTTCGTGCGCACCGTCCTGCACTAGCAACTCTTTCCAAAAATATTTCCCAGCACCACAACTGTGCTTTCAATTTTGCGAAATTCAAACGGTAATATTTTCTGCTGCGTAGTGTAAATAAAACAGACAGATATAGTGGGCGTTGTTGTAGTCTTTTGAAATTCCAGTACTCTCAGTAAAGGTGCGCATAACGTGGAGAGCTGCGCCAGAGCGATCTGTGAACCACATTGTACACGAGGGCGAGCAAGCAAGAGTGCCGTCCCCACCGATCGGGGGACACCGTTGGACCTCTCCGCAAAATCCGACAGCAGGGTGGCTCGTGCCGAGTAACGTACTCGCGAGCGGCTAGTGGGCCGCTCGTCTTCCAAGCGTGGATCCACCTAAGACGCAGTTTGTTGCTTCTACGTAACTGTCGAGCAGTGTAGACGTGTGGTGAAATGGATCAGTTCGGACAGGAAATGGAATGGTAGCGAGTGGTCGGGCAAACGGGCGGTCGGCGACGGTCGCTGCCGCCGCTGCTGCCGCCGCCACTGTAGGCCCGGCCAGATGAAGACGCTGGCGGTCGGCGGGCGGCGGTTGGCGGCCGCGACGGACGGCGTCCGATGCGCATCTCGGCCTCATTAACGCGCCCTGCTCCGCTCCCTACTCCGGCAGCCCGGCAGGCCACGCGCTATCGGACATCGCGGGCCGCGTTGCCCTGCTCTCACGCGACACGACGGTGACTCGCCCCCTCTCAGTGTGGCAGCAGCAGCAGCAGCGGCGGCGGCAGCGACCGCCTATCTCCGAAAAGTTTGTCTCCACAAAGCACTCTACGTCGCCGAGACGAACAGTCTCAGAATTTGTCACTCAGATGCCGGCAAATACTGCTCATTTCTTCCACGATTTCCAGTGCCTTTCAACTTCTTAACGTTAAAAAGATATGTGGTTTCTAACGCTACCTGTCCCCTAAATGACCATTTTACTCTTTCCTCGAAGCACGCAAAAATGCACGCGGCTAAAGCGAACGGGAAAAACTGGATCTGGTTAGACGGGTCACAAAGCACACATCAGTACTCCACGAACAGAGTGCAAGCAATCGCGACATCGAATGCTAAAAGAAATCAGCAGTTATTACTTTCTCTCTGGCCTCTGCGTTATATGACGTGGCAGTGAACAACACGAAAAGAAGAAAACGGTCTTAATGGGTGAAAAATGGACGAGCAGGCGACAGGAGAGAAGTTGACAGTTTTCCTTAAAAAAAACTACTTTTAGAGCACGAATATTAGCTTGGAAAATAATTGAGAATGAGCTAGGATATTTATCTATCACTACTCGACTTGTCCAACAGAAATTTACGAAGCTCGGCCCTGATAAAAAAAATTAATTACTTATTCCAAGAAGTTATCGGCAACTCTAATATTCCGTGTCATCGAAATCTAAAAATTATACTTTTGGTACTTAAACACCCTCACTGTCAGCACCTCTTCGAGATCTTAATGACATCTATTTCTTGACGGTCGATGCTATAACGGCATAGTTGTCCTTTTTTAATTCCGTCCACTTTTCTCTGCTACATACACTTCTTAACGTACTTCAATGCTGCGTCACTTTTGTTCCTCATGCGATAATCTTCAACTTTCACGCCAAAAAGAATATGACTTCAGTTCATATCGTTCAAGAAAACATTCAACTTTTGACAGTTTGTTGCTATTACTATTCTTAAATCAATTGCATGACACTTGCTGATTTGAATTTTTCTGATGAATGCTTTTCAAATGCCGTATTTCTCTGACTGTAATTTCTTGAGAATTATGTTAAAGTGAGGTACAAAGCACTGACTAAACAAATTATTATATTATATTAAAACATTATATTGAGAGGGGGCGGCTACACTAATAAACAGTGACTTCTCCAGAACCGTTTCCTGGAACCACGACTGCTATTACCTCCAAAATGTCCACAGGCCTTTGATGGAGGAGTCTCACACAGTTTTTTAGTGTCAATGTCATCCGTAAATGTAATTTGCTAGCACCCCAATAACTATATAAAATGCTTTAATACAACATTCATAATCCCTTTATATCAGTGCTTAGTGCATGACTCTAGCATAAGTTCCAAGGAATTCCAATTCAGAGTAATACATCATTATAAAAGCATTTGTTCGAAAATTTGAGAAATATTTGTACCATGCAGTTGAGTTGAGGACTGTAATAGCAGCAGGACAGACGAAAGTAACGAGGAACGGCAGACACGAGAAAGTGGCAAATTCAGTATTAGAATTGGGGACCACGAAGTAGATGAACTAAAAGGAATTCTTCTGCTTGGATGGAAATTAACACATGACGGACGAAGAAAGGAATGTATAAGAACTAACTCAATACAGGCAACGAGAGCATTCCTCGCCAAAATAAGTCTACTGGTATCAAAAATAGATCTCAACTTGTAGAACAAGACTCAGAGAATGTATGTTTGGAGCACAGCGCTGTATGTACATATGGACAGTTGTAAAATTGGAACAGAAGAGAATCGAAGCGTTCAAAATGTGTTGCTATAGGTGAATGCTGAAAATTAGGACGACCGATAAGGTAAGAAACTGGTTTCTCAGAGGTAAGGAATACATGGAAAAGACCGACTAGAAGTAGCTGCAGGATGATAGAACATGTGTAAAGACATCACGGAGTAACTTCCATTGTAATAGACGGAGCTGTAGAGGGTAAAATCTGTTTGGCAAGACATAGACACTCAACAAATAATTGATGAAGCTGGGTGTGAGTGTTTACTCTGTGATGAAGAGGTTGATACAGCAGAGGAAATGGCGATTCGGTCGCATCATACCAGCCATAAGACTGAAAAAAGGCGCTAACAACTTCGACAAAATTATAATTTATACAATGTAGAACGAGTACTGCAGTTACCGTAATCGATATTTCATTCAGCATAGAACTGTTGTAGCGTTGAGTGGAAGGAGGTTTGGGCAGACAGCCGTGCAACTGTGGATTTATTTTACAAAAACATTTATTACCGACGTAAATAGTTCTCCAAGGGCAAAATGACATGAACAGAATGTTAAAGAATAACAAGAAATAAGAGGCGTATTTGCAAGCGCTGATCCTTGTATAAATTGAACAACAGACAGTAATAGAAGAAACAAAAGAACTCTTAATGGAATGTTATAAATGAAACGCAGTTCGATTCAGTCTCTTTGACACAGAAAGGAGACACATCCACGAGTAACAAATATACAACAGAATATTCACATTCTGTGCTTTACAATATTTTTCTTCAAATGCGAGAGGTTTCTGTGACACTGCGCCGTCATTAGATCCTTGTGTACATCGAATGTGGTGTGATCAGATCCCTATGTACATCATACGTGGCATTAGTGTTCAAAGAAATAAAAGACATAATATCAAAATACGTGCTACCAAGTGCTCTTATCTCGATAAACAGTATGACAAACCAAATGACTTAATAATGAAAGATATATTCGATTACGTGAGCGGTCGCCTTGACCGCCTCGGCTATCCGAGCAGGTCCCCCATCCGACCACATCTCCAAATGCAGCACGCTACAAAATAGCGTCCCCTATCCATAACGACATATCGTAATGTCGCGGGAAATCCTGTTTCGACCCCGGGTCCGGCACAAATTTTCATCTGTCATCTTTGAGTTTCTCTGAATCCTTTACTGCAGGTAAATATATGATATTTCTTTCGTCATGTACTGAATACAGCGGCTGATCGAATCAATGGTGTCTGTTTTCCGGACATGTCGGAAAGAACAGACACCATACGCGTAATAATACAATACACTTTAGCAAATCACGTTATCTGTTAGATGAAAGAAAACCATACGTTAATCGTAAAATATTTTGATCAGTAATAATTGGTAATGTGATTTGCTGAAGTGATTTGCTGTGTCATACTGTTCATTAAGATAAGAGTATGTGGTAGCATTTGTGTTGACATTATACCTTTTATTTCTTGGGTGACTGTCGCTACTGTTACATATGATGTACACAGAGGCCTGATGATGGAGCGGTGTATCACTAAAACCAGTTGCACTTTAAATAAGGAGAGTTAAAGATACGGCTGATGATGTTACTGTTAGTTCTCATTTGCTGACCAAAAGAAATAGAAGATGGATACACGAATGTACAGAACCTTTCCCTTTGATGCAACAGTAGCTCAAAAAATGTTTCAAATGGCTCTCAGCACTAAGGGACTTAACTTCTGAGGTCATCAGTCCCCTAGAACTTAGAACGACTTAAACCTAATTAACCTAAGGACCTCAAACACATCCATGTCGGAGGCCGGCACAGTAACTCACGTCCACAGCCTGTAATGAAATGCGGTACAAGGCACACCATTATGCCCTCAAAGCCGTACTCTGCAATTCTCCGACCGTAACGAATACGTGGAACTCAAAGCACATAGGTCATTCACATTGCTGTAAAGGGTAACCGCCGTAAACTGCTCTGAATCTGATCCCTTGCGAACTGTCTGAGAATCACTGTAGCTCGTTAAAGCACACTCCTAATGTTCTGCACTGGACCCGTATTCGGGAGGACGACGGTTCAATCCCGCGTCCGGACATCCTGATTTAGGTTTCCCGTTATTTCCCTAAATCGCTCCAGGCAAATGTCGGGATAGTTCCTTCTAAAGGACACGGCCGACTTCCTTCCCTAATTCGATGAGATCGATGACCTCGCTGTTTGATCTCCTCCCCCCCCCCCCCCCCCAAAAAAAATAACAACAACCCTAATGTTCTGTATTTGCAGTAGTAACAAAACCATCGTTCTTAATTGGCTGGAGTTGCAGTCTTCTCTAGACACAGGGAAAAATACCGACCAGCCTCCAGGTAGGCGATGTCTGCAACATCTCGGCCACTTCCGGTGCTGACAGTTGGGTTTATAAACAACCCAACACGCTGTATCAGGCCCCAGCTGACTCCGTATTGGCTGCTGGCCACTTTCTTACTGCTGTTCGCACCTACTATACGTGGCTCTCCGTTCCTCTCCGTGCCTACAACTTGGCCCGAAAGACGCTGGCGTCGGAGTCTGCGCACAGGGCGAGCCATCTGGCGGACTGCTCCACGAAAAATCCGTCAAAACCTTGGCCCTGTCCGTGAGAATTTCAAAAGAGCCTCTTCGCATGGCACTCTGTTCACAGAGATCAGCAGACTGGTTATGCGAGCGTGTTAATAGAGAGATAGCTCTTTTTTCAGCCTTTTCTACGTACGTTCGAGTGAGTCGTTGTGTTTTTTCCGTGCTGCTGTCCTCGGCTCCGCGCGCCAGCAGCTGGAGATCCCCTAGGGGCAGGCTGCGCCCGGCGCCGCCCACTGTGCGCGCAGCCTCAGCCGCGGCCGGCCACCTGTCGGCGGCCCATCTGTTGCTGGCGGCTAATCACGGCCAGCCTGCCTGCCCGGCCGCAACAGATGGGGCCCGGGCGCCGGGCGCAGCCTCAGCGCTCTTCTGGTTTGCTGGCGATGGAAGTGCACTCTTCCCAATAGAATCATCTCCACCTGTTAGCTCCTTATTACTCTAGGCCGACAGGCGGCGCAGTCAACAGGAGGCGCAACAATCACTTGTTGTTCAGGCAACGGTAGTTCGGCAGTTCTCGCTAGTCGAGCAGTCTGTTTTCCTCGCACACTTTTGTGCGCACTATTTCATTTGCTTCAGTATGTCTAGTGAACTGCAGAGTGGCACTCTCTAAAGGAGTGAAAGTGTAGACACGACAAAAGGGAAAAGCATGAAGCTGGAAGAAGCACTGAAAGAATGCCAGAAGTTATTGGACAGCCGGCCGCGGTGGTCTCGCGGTTCTAGGCGCGCAGTCCGGAACCGCGCGACTGCTACGGTCGCAGGTTCGAATCCTGCCTCGGGCATGGATGTGTGTGATGTCCTTAGGTTAGTTAGGTTTAAATAGTTCTACGTTCTAGGGGACTGATGACCACAGCAGTTGTGTCCCATAGTGCTCAGAGCCATTTTATTGGACACAGAAGTGAATATCGAAGATTTAATTTGTACAGTTGAACAACAACCCGCAGTTTGGGACACCAATTTTGAACATCACAATAATAAACAGTTAAAACTGAATGCTTGGAATGAAATTATTTGTTCACCCCTGTCAGATTTCGAGCAGCGTTCCTTCGTTGAAAGGAATAAACTTTGTAATTATTCATAGCAAAAAATTTAATGACTTTTTATACAATTTATCTGTTTACTTACCTCAAAGTGACTACGAGTTATTTTCTTCTGGTGTGATACATTTTCTCATTTTTGTTTCTTTCCCTATAATATCAGTCTTTATTAACGACAATAACTCAAAGAAAGACGATTTAGACATTAGTATGTAATTAAAAGCCTTGTCGTCGTCCAAACACAATTCATCAAAAAGAGAATAGTATAACCCTTTAGATTCTCTTAACGATAGCATAGGGTGTACATGCATCTTCCTCTCCCTTCGCGTTCTCCTTTTCATTAAAAGTGCTAGGAGGAGCGAATATGTATAGCCGTTGTTCGACATGTACCCTGATCACCAGTGCACAGCGAGCTGACGACGCAGTGGCCAAACCGAGTGGTGGTGGAGGTGGCAGGACTGGTGACCCAGTGTAATAACGGCTTCGTTTCATACAGTGCCCCGCCAATGGCGGCCTACGTGGTGCCGGGGAAAGGCAGCCAGTCGGGTAGCCAGCTTCTGGCGGCGCCACTGGCTACCCCAGTCTGATAAGCTCCCTAGCAGTCTATTACCAAGACGAGCAGCTCCACCGATGGCGTGGCTGGCTGCGCCGCCTGGCGGCCTGTGTAATAAAGGGCCTCACTGACCAGTTGCGCTGAGGTACGTCGACAGCGTGCTCTGACAGTGATAATTTCTGGTTACAGGAAACGTGTTTCTGAAATAAACCGCTTTCAGCTGCGTACGAACTTTCACAGGAACACGATCGGTTTCATGATTACAGATCACATCTGCAGTTGTACATGTCAGTAAAATATTTAAGCTCTGGTGCGGGAGGGAGGGGACTCAACCTTTTCAAAATAAGCAGGGCGTCATAGTTCAAATTAAGCAGTTAGAAAAGTGAAGTGTTACGAGGGTTGCCCAGAAAAAAATGCACCGCATTTTTTTTTTCTCAGCCGAAGACAACGCTACGAATGCGAAACCTTAGGTATATATTATTTGAAATCTCTCCTAAGATAGCGCGCCAAGTTTCCGTCACTTCCGACAGACAGCGTAGCTGTAGGACAGTTTCAAAATGGAGATCTGCTGTCAAAATGGAGATCTCCATTTTGAAACTGTCCTACAGCTGGGCACGGAGGGTGAGGTCATCAGAAGGCGGTTCGGCGGAACACCACGAGACCGCCCACGGCTGTCACACCTGACATGTTGCAGCGAGCTGATGTCATTCGCGAGGACAGACACATCGCTGCTCCGCAGTTGTCGCTGCATCTGTCGTTCAGCGAAGGGAGTGTGAATGGCCGGCCGCGGTGGTCTCGCGGTTCTAGGCGCGCAGTCCGGAACCGTGCGACTGCTACGGTCGCAGGTTCGAATCCTGCCTCGGGCATGGATGTGTGTGATGTCCTTAGGTTAGTTAGGTTTAAGTAGTTCTAAGTTCTAGGGGACTGATGACCACAGCAGTTGAGTCCCATAGTGCTCAGAGCCATTTGAACCATTTGAGTGTGAATGCAGTTATCCGCTCTCTCGGATATTCAAAAGTGTGTGCAAGATGGGTCCCGCGGTGTCTAATGGTGGATCCCAAGTTGCACAGAAAAAACATTTGTCTTGATTTGTTGCAACGTTTTGAAGCTGAGGGGAAGGCCCCCTTGTCCTGGATTGTGGCAGGTGGTGGATTCACCATTTTGAGCACGAAACAAAACGACATTCGATAGAATAGCGCCATTCCCATTCCCCACAGAAGAACAAAATTCAAAGTAACTGCTTCCGCCGACAAGGTCATGGTCACTGTCTTCTGGGACTATGAAGGTATGATTCTCATTGATGCGATGCCAAGAGGCATTATCATTAATTGAGAAGCATGTTTCAACACATTAACAAAATTCAAGACGCGCTTCCGGCGACTTCGACGCCACAGCAGGACAGGAGATGTTTTGCTGCAATACGATAACGAACAGGCCGACAGAAGTCTTACTGCTGAACACATCGTAAAACAGGGGTGGGCAGTGTTACCCCATCCACCCTATAGCCCTGACCTAGCCCCCTCGGACTTCCACTTCTTTGGGCCATTAAAGTAAGCCATTCGTGGGAGGCATTTTGAGGACGATGAGGGGGTGATTCACACAGTGAAGCACTGGCTCCGCCACCAGCACATGGATTGGTACCGACAGGGCATACATGCCCTTGTTTCGCACTGGAGGAAGGCCAGAGAACGGGATGGGGGTTAGGTGGAAAAATAGGGTGTGTGGATGAAACACCATTCTTTCTTGTGTGTAATTCTCATTATGTTCGATATGAAAAAAAAATCAAATGATCGTATGGCATTGTTGGCAGGGAGGCCCCATGCGGGGAAGTTCGGCAGGCGTATTGCAAGTTCTTTTTAGTTGACGCCACTTCGGCGACTTGCCAGTCAATGATGATGAAATGATGAAATGATGATGAAAGACACACAACACCCAGTCATCACGAGGTGGAGAAAATCCCTGACTCCGCCGGGAATCGAACCCAGAACCCCGTGCGCGTGAACGCTACCGTAAGACCACGAAATGCGGACTATGTTCGATTAAAGGGAAAAAAAAGTGGTGCCTTACTTTCTGGGCAACCCTCGTAAAACCGCCGCTTTCTGTATGAAGTAAACGTTCTTTTGACATGTCAGGTTTTCAACTGCTCAGTTTGATCTATGACGACCGGCTTGTTGCTGGTAATGGTATTTTACTTTTGAAAGGTTGAGGCTCCCTCCTTGCCATATGAGGGCTTAAATATTTTACTGATTTATATACACTTGAATATGTGATTGTAAATCACGAAACCTGTCGTGTTTCTGTAAAAGTCCATATACAGCTGAAAGCAGCGTATTCCGGAAACATAGTTTACTTCAGCTACGGTTGCTCACTACAGAAGACTGTTTGTTTCAGGAAAAAATCCGAAAGTTCGGATTCGCACTCCGAAAAACTTTTTAAATGTAACTGTTTTGCTCAGACAAGAAAGCCGACGATGTATAAGATTGCCTGCCTTTGAATGTACCGACCCACAAAGCTTAGAATTTTCGAAAGATACGAGGGTTGTCATTTTTGAATTCTGCATTGATGAGTCACTAGTAGAATGGTTCCTGTTGTACAGTAAACAAGAGTAAGAATATGAGAGAACATGTACTGGAGTAACCTAAAAGGTCCCTTTGCGGAGTTCTTGGGAACTGTAGTACATCTACGAAAAAGAGTTTATACGGAACGGCTATGAGATCTCTGCAAAATATAAAATCGAAGTGTGCGCTCACTTTTATCAGTATTTCATTAAGTACTGAGACTGTGAAGACAGATCTGCAAACCATGGTTAAGCGGTCGGGTAAATAAGGTAAATACTGTTACTTTCCGTCTTTTCCGCATAGGTTCGGGATAGTAAGTCTTTCTTTTGGTTATCTTTCTAAGTGGAGAGTCTTTTTCTTTCTGTCCTGCCTTTCACAACCTCCTGTAGTTTGGCAGTTCTACATGCGGGTTCGCGTACTGTGTTTGCTTTGCTATTGACAGCAGGTACGGTCAGCCCGTGAATCTGCATCTATACTCCGCAAGCCACGTCACAGTGCGTGGTGCGGGGGTGCTTTGTGTTCCACTATCGCTGCCCCCTTCTCCAGTTCCAGTCGCGAATGGTTCAGGTGAATAGTGACTGTTGGTAAGCCTCCGTGTGACTTCTAATCTCTGTAATTTTACCTTCATGGTCTTCTCGCACGATATACGTAGGAGGAATCAGTATATTGGCTTCCAGGAACGTACTGTCTTCCAAGGTTCACAGTAAAGTACACCGTGATGCAGACAACTTCTCTTACAGCGTCTACCACTGTAGCTAATGTGACGCTTTGGCACTTATTAAATGAACCTGTAATGAAATGCACTCCTCTTCTCTGAGTTTTCTTCGTTTCCACTGCCAACCCTACATCGTATGGATCCCAGACTGACGAGCAATATTCAATTATTGGTCAAACAAGGGTTTTGTAGGCTACCTCCTCTGTTATGGACTATATTTCCTGATGATTCTTCCAATGAACCTGAGTCTGTCATCTGCCTAATTTCACGCAGTCATTCCACATTAAATCGTTCCGCACGCATACTCTTAGATGTTACATGGATTCAACTCCACCATTTCCAGGCTGGAATGTCCCCTGCAGGAGGTCACGCCACAAACCCACCGACGTCAGCAGGTCTTGACACAAGCAAATTCAAAGTACGATCTTGTGTTAAATAAAACCAGTAAATTCCTACAACTCTATTTCATATTCGAGACTCTCATTTTGCACGCTACTTTATACTCCGGGGGGGGGGGGGGAGGGGGGTTCCGTGGTAACATAGCGTCCCCCTTACATCCATCCGCGTCTGGATGTGACGGCAGACATTCCGTAAGCCCGTTCAGACACCCAGAATGTGTTGGGAAGCGGTTTTTCGCTGGGAGAGAGCAGCCACGCTGTGGACGCAGCGGCGCGCCGGCCCGCACCTGGCGCCTCGCCGCCACGCCGCACCGCCTGCAGGTACCCGCATGGCCCACCGATACGGTCGCAGCCAGCCGGCCAGCTTTCCACTCTGCTAGTCTGCTACTCTGGGGACCTCAGCTACCAGCTGCCCGCGACTCTCCGGCAATTGTCGTCTGCAAACTCCTCCATCTCCCTCCCTGACACACACACCACACAGCAGGCAGCTGCCGGAGAAACAAGTCTCTCAACAAACGAGCGACGCATGCTGACATCCGCCAGGTAATGCGATCTGTCCGCGGATCGCACGTGTGTGGGCAATCGCAGATCGGAGCGATCGATCGCCGACAGTTCGTAATTTCCATACATTGACTCACCTGCGACGAATCGACCGCATGGTGATATGGCTTCTGGCTGCGGATCGTTTGAAGTTGAAGGCGAAGTTGTCACTTACGTCAGGAAAGAATCTACTCTAGTAACACTGATAGTTCTACGTTTTGCAGTGATAAGCTTTTGCTGTGTAAGTAGAAATTCATGGAAAGCTTATAGAAATAGTTACAGATGGTGATCTTGAATTCTATGTGAAACAATTAGCACCATTTCTAAAATTTTTAATTTCTAGACAGAATGAGGTAATATGAAGTGGGCATTTCAATTCATATGCTTAAAAATAAAAAGAAACACCGCATGGATCACAATTTCTGTTCAAAAATAGTTCAAATGGCTCTGAGCACTATGGGACTTAACTTCTGAGGTCATCAGTCCCCTAGAACTTAGAACTACTTAAACCTAACTAACCCAAGGTCATCACACACATCTATGCCCGAGGCAGGATTCGAACCTGCGACAGTAGCGGTCGCGCGGTTCCAGACTGTAGGGCCTAGAACAGCTCGGCCAGCACGGCCGGCCACAATTTCTGCTATTACGGTCTACTGGTTTCTATGTTCTCTGCAGTTCATCTTCAGGCCTGACACCACAAGGTGCAGTTTGTCAACAGTGTCGATCACACTGCTGTTCACAGACAGTACTGTGCAACGTTAGGCCTGAAGATCACCTCCAGGACAAATCGAAATCGGTTGGTATTAATAAAAGAAATTGTGATCCAGGCGATATGTCTTCGTTTATTATAACAAGCAAGATCACGGATCATATGACATTTTTTCAATTATCAAATCTTTAGGAACTACAGTTATTGTTTCTTCCATAATACAAGTTACAACAAGCTTTATGGCAATTAGCAGTGCTGCAGCTGACAAAATTTCTGCAGACGCATCGAGACTGCAAAACAACTGACTAAAACCTAAGACCTACCATAGAAGAAAGACTGATGAAATGCGAACCAAATCTTATAGCATTCGTAGATTTAGATTAAGCTTTTGGCAATGTTGACTGGCGTAGAGTCTCTGAAATTCGAAAGGCAGGAAGGGTAAAATACACGAAGCGAAAGATTATCTGCAACTTGTACAGAAAGTTGACAACTGTTATAGGAGTCGAAGGAATGAAACTGAAACAGTAGTTCCGACGAAACGGACGCAGGATGTTATTCAATCTGTACTTAGAGGAATCACAAAATTTCGAGATTTACCAATGCCAAAAACTTGGGAGAGAAGATCAATGGAATCAATAAAGTCCTTAAAGAGGTCATAAGATAAATATCAGCAGAAGTAAAATAGAGGCAATGAGATTCATCGAATTACATCACACGATTCTGAGAGAGGAAAAAACGAGACATTAAAAGTTTTAGATGTGTACTGGTATTTGGACAGAAAAGTAACTGACAATGGCCTAAGCTGAGAGGATATTAAATTGCAGTTTGTCAGGAGCAAGCAAAGCATGCCTGAAAAAGACGAATTTGTTACTATCGAATACAAATTTAAAACTTGAAAAGCCTTTCCTGAAGGTATTTTTCTGGAATGTGACATTGTGTGAAACTGCTAGTTAAGACAATAAGAGATTTGATTCTACAGAAGATTGCTGAAAATTAGATATGTAGATCGAGTAACTAATGAGGATGTACTGAAAATAACTGATGATAAAAGAGATTTGGGTCAAAACTTCCTAAAAGAAGGGATCGGTTGATGGACATATTATGAGGAACGAAAGGAAAAGTCAGTTTGGTAGTGGAGCGAAGAGCGAGGGGCGCAAATTGTAGAGGGACACGAAGGATGGACAACAGTGAGCAGGTTCACATGGATATGCATTGTAATAGTCTCATAGAGGTGAAGAGTCTTACACAGGACAGAGCAGCATGCATGAAGACGACAAAATAACACATAATATCACCTCATCAGCCAGCTCATTAGGGATGAAGTAATAGCTCACTATCTCAGCTGAATAAGCATGTTGGAAGGAACGATTACTGAATTTTCCAAAATCTATTTAGAAAAAGATGAAGATCTTAATACAGTTGCACCCGCTTACCAGTCTACTGTCTAAACAATTAAATTGTTTCAATCGACAACATTCACTGCAGCAGGTATATTAGGCTCATCTGTAGCCGTATTACAGCGATATCCCTCCAAATGGTTTGATGATGTTTGGTTTGTGGGCCGTTCAACTGCGCGGTTATCAGCGCCCGTACAGAGTCCCTATTTTTTCACAGTCCAATTTTTTTCACGGTCCTATACAGCCACTATCACGAATGCTGATGATGATGATGAAATGATGAGAGCAACGCAAACACGCAGTACCCAGGCTGACAAAATCCCCCACCCGGACGGAATCGAACCCAGGGCCCCATGATCCAGATGGTGCGTATGGGCCTTCGTAGCAGGTTCTGGTTACGCACCCATGCTGACTGCTGTTCATCGGATACGATGGCCAGAATCTGCACGCCAGTACCGCAAATGGACGTCCAATGAGTGATGGCAGGTGGCCTTTTCAGATGAATCAGTTTTTATGATCCATCAGACAGTTGACCATTGGATCTTTGAAAGGGTTCAGGCCGGAGGAGGAAGGGGTATGGTCGAAGGAATGATTTCGTGGCATACCCTAGGTGATCCCGTCATTCTGGAAGGCACATTGAATCAACACGAGTACTCATCTCCCTTTAGGGACCATGTCCACCTCAACTTCCAGTTTTTTTTTCCTCGCCACAATCGCATCTACGAGCAGGACAATGCAAAGCGTCCACAGCTCGCGGTGTATGTGAGTTTACCGTAATCCCCCTATCACCAAACTCTTTGGTTTTAAACCCACTCGGAAACCCGTGGTACCAACTCGATCGGGCTGTCCGCCCCATGGACCCTAAACCGAGAAATCTGGCACAGCTGGCCACGCCACTAGAGTGAAGATAGCTCCACAGCCCTGTGGGTGCCTTCCAGAGCCTTACGTCTCGCAGCAATCCGCGATGCAAAAGGTGGTTATTCACGTTTTTGACAGGTGGTCACGTTACTGCAACTTGATAGTGTAAACGCAGACACTGAGAAAATGTGTTATTGAATGTTTTAGGCTGCTACGTTCAGTAGACCGTCTTTCTTTTTGTTTTGCTTCCAGGAAGTGACCACACTAATACTGCTGCCGGACGTGTTCATCTTCGCTTGCACGTCTTGTTTGTTCCGTCTCGAAAGTGCAAGCTGACAATTAGTCTGTGTGTTGGATTAGCTGTACCAAACATGCAGCAGTGAGGAAGGGGCGGGGGCTGGTCTCAGAGCAGAGCCATCTACAAGGCAAAGCGTACCCGGAAGGCGGCAGTATTCATGAGGGCGGCCGATTACCATCTGTCGCGCATTTGCATGCCGTGTCCTTTGCCGTCCGTCCCACTTGCACAAAATGTTCGCCGATTTACATTCGGCCCCGTGGACAGACCGAATCCCGCTGCTCGGCGAGAATACGTTAAGCGGTGGGGGGCGCCAACATGCGGCCCAACACTCAGTTCACTCCGCGTTATCTCAGAAGGCTGAGCTGCCACAGTCCCTGACCTTCTTCCATAACCGAGGTACAGCGGTGGCGTCTCAGTTCTGGCGGGTGCGGCTTTTGCTGGTGAAACAGCCATGACTTGACCCGCAGTGAGGGTGCATATAGTGTCGTACCGTTCTAATCATCACAATACAGGTTGATGTCTTAGGTTAAAATAACCCTATATCCTCTCACCCCGAAGAATAAAGGCTGTTGCAATGTTGTTGATCTGTCTCTAAGCAAAGACAGCAGGGGTATCATAATTACATGTAATTCTAATTAAGGTAAAAATAAGTTATCAGACAGCTCATGAAATCTAATAACACGTCTTCAGATCGTGAAGAGTAATTTTCATTCTATGATTCTCAGAGATGGAAAAGTTTCGTGTAAGATACAAGATCTGGAAAACAGTGAAATGGTACAAGTTCTGACTTTTGCCACATGCATCTTTTCCAGTCGCACAAAGTCTATGCTCTTATCATTCTTCGTTTTTCCTCCTTTTCTAAAATTTTCCATTTCGCACTCGAAGTAGGCAGAGAGTTAGAGAAGAGCGTCACCGCCAGCTTATTAGGCAAGTCGGAACTGAGGCAGGAAAAACAGTAGATTTTTTTTTAAAGTACATTGCTGACAATCTCACAGTCTTTCATTCATTTCATAATGCGACCTGAACAACAAGTCATCAGCCGCTGGTCATCAAGTCATTGCCATTCCGTATTACAGAAAAATAGCCGCACCTTCTATCGCAAAATATACAGAAACATTGAATTATAACTTTATGTATATGCTGTAGCCCCTGAACACTCCTCGTGTTTCAGTAATTCGAAACAAGTTGTGCGAATTCATTGTCAATACTTGTTTTATTGTATTACGTACCCACTGATTTTTTTTTTTTTTTTTTTTTTTTTTACGAAAACGTGAGACGATGTCAAGCAGAGATAAATCCGCGACAGCTGAATTATTGTTCTAACATTTCTCATTTCACATTTATCCTACAATGATAAATTATTTCGTTGATTTTTGAACATTTTCAGATCCATTCCACATTATAATTTGTGTACGTTAGTGAGTTACAGAAACTGCGCACAATATATGTAACTGACGGGTTGCTGTGCAATTACAATAGATCTGAAGACGATGACACTATGAACGAAACCAGTTATAACTGTAAAGACAAATGCGACTATAGACTGTAGCAAAAATATCAGGATGGTATAATTTTGTCTCCACATGGATTTAAATCTAGGAGCAATGGTGTGAAAGTATTTTGATAGAAGTACATCGGACGCAGAAAAACTTAAGAGTGCTACTTTCAAATGTACTCGATCGTAACATTTGTAAGGTTAGTTATGAGATACTTAAATAACATTAGCAGACTGAACTGTGCCTACGGCGTAGAAAAATCTTACCTGATGGCACGCCTCTGATATTAATTAACTGAATTTCGGTGCTAAATCGCAAAATATTTGTATTTTACTTGTTCTGCGATGAATTATTAGTAATATGCTTTGCCACACAGTTACAATTAGTTACCTATGGAGCAGTAATCGTCCTTAAATGTATGATGTCGTGGTTTAAATTCATTGTATCGCTTTCATAACATACTCTTGTATATTTCTAAACTTTGGGAACGCTTTTCGAAAACTTTCCGTACTGCATGTTATGAGGTACCCGCTGCTGCAACTCGATCGATGCGAGAACGAATACAAACTGTGCGAGGTGCGTTAACGCGCGAGTAAGCTTCTCTGGACACAGCGATGAATTTTACGGTTGCTTGTCTGTGAGCTCACGCCACACCAGCAGTCGTTAAAGAGCAGTCTACAAATGCAGGCGTACGTAAATCGTCAGTTGGAGTAAGCAGTCGAATGACATCCGAGCAGTGCACTGAATTTTACGGTCGCGTGTCGGGCGAAGTGTAATAAGACGCAAGTAGGAATTCATGGAAGTTGAAGTTTTTTTCGAATTTCGTGGCAAAATGTTACTATAATGCAATAATAGGTTCCAGAAAGACGTATGATAAATTACTATAGGTATTTAACACTACCGAACTAGACATCTTATGATGGTAATTAACAGTTAGTAATCGATAAGAAGGAGAGTTATTATCTACGAAAGGAGAAGGCAGGGCGCTCACAATACGTAGGTATTCACGCCCGTTTTAACATCCAAGGATCACAAACAGCAGTTATTCAATACGTTGCCAGGTTTACATCTATGTAACAATTAGTAAACATTACAATAGCCGGCCGCGGTGGTCTCGCTGTTCTAGGCGCGCAGTCCGGAACCGTGCGACTGCTACGGTCGCAGGTTCGAATCCTGCCTCGGGCATGGATGTGTGTGATGTCCTTAGGTTAGTTAGGTTTAAGTAGTTCTAAGTTCTAGGGAACTGATGACCACAGCAGTTGAGTCCCTTAGTGCTCAGAGACATTTGAACCATTACAATATGCGTTTCCCGTTCTTGTACAGTTAGTTCACAATAAATATTCGAATATCCCGCCGTCAACTTCAACGCATTTGTGCACTGTTGGAACAACATGTTGTGCCTCTTCCCTTACCCTAATGAGGACAGCAGTGTTCATGATATGACAAAGCACTTCATCTTATGTATTCACCTTTCGATTGTACACCTCCAACCCCCTAAACAAACATCTAATGGCGTAAGATCTGGTAATGATGGTACCTAGTAGATGAATTGAACGATTCAGGTAAGTGCGGTCGAGACGTTCCGTCATCACACATATGGTGAAATGATGAGGTGCTCCGTCACGATAGATGTACATTGCAGTTTGGATGGCCAAAGGAACGTACTCAATGTGTTCAACAAACGAATTTTCCCAAAAATGGAAGTAATTCTGTCCCGTCATCCGCTCTTTTAAAATGAATGCCCCTTTTAACGTGTTATTGATCATGCCGCAACAAACACTGATCAAAAAACGAACTTCGAAATTTGTTTCCACTGTAGCGTGTGGTTTTTTTGCAACCATCGATAATTATTACGTGTATTGTTGATCCTATTCCGTGTAAATGTGGCTCCATCAGCGAATAGTGTTTATGGAAACAAATTGTGATTTTCATTTAACCAGTGACGAAATTCAAGACGTGTGGCATTTTCGCTAATGTCAATATTATGAAATGGGTACAAATTTTTCGCTTGTAATGTTCGCTTGGAAGTTTTCATGGGACAGTGATATGTGCAGAAAGTCGCTGCGTGCTGGTAGTGGGACTACACTGCCCCACAAATTGTTGAACTACACGTCCAGAAGAAAAATGGGAACTTGGAAGAATGCAATGTGCTGAAAGCTCTCGTAAACAATCTACGATAAGTAAGTCGACATGTCGGAAAGCGCCGACGGATTGCTTCAACAGTAGCAAGAGCGCTCCCATCACAGAAGCCCTACATATACACCATATCTGCAAATTCTTCATTAGTGTAGATGTGTGGCATTTTAGCCACCGCGTGTGCAGACACAGTTAACCGAAGTTTATCTCTGATATATTCTCAATTCCTCTCATTACTTCACTCACAACCCTCCATGGACAACTGCGCGTCAACGGCCTAGTTTGACGGCCCAAAGACATCCCGAGCAAAGACGTCTAAAGCAACGAGATCGGTTAGGCTAGAACAAAACATCAAGGAGGTTGGAGGGTAAGACTCACACGTGAGCGCCACTAACCCAAAAACAAACGTACATTAAATGTGTTTTACCTTTGAAATCATTCTGATTACGAAAAATGTCCATATGAAGATTCTTGTTTCAAATAATAGCCCCTATCATATCTCTGAGGACATGGAGTATAATTAATTCTGAAAACTGACAGGGGTGACAGTATACATCAATTGGAGAAAAACATCCCAGAAACATGCGTCCGCCAACCAGCAGTTTCCGACGTATTAATTGCAATGTACGGTGATAATCCGCCACTGACTTAAGTATCAAACATTGTTCTAGTTAGTATATAAGTATTTGAAATGCAAATGTTTATTAACAGTATGTTTCTGTTTCAGTTGGATACGTTAAAATTTTGACCATTTTTATCAGTTTTCAACAACTTCCAAGGCAAATTTTGTGAAATGTGACTACCTGCTGGTGAGTCTCCAACACATCTAACATACAACTTAGTTTTATCTTTAAGAAGTCAGTATAAAATAAGATGATTTTTTTCGTATTTCTGTCCTAGGTTTTCAATGAAAAGTGAAATAATTTTTCCATTATAGTTAAAAAAATTTCACTATGAAAATAAATTTTATGTTATAATATAAAAACACATTATTAAATTGAAAACTTCTTTTCACTCCGTTTCAGAAACAGCAATTTTTCACTGAAGCTAGAGCAATAAAACAGTTCTATTTCATATTGCTTTCACTAATTTTTTTTTAAATATGAAAAATTATCTTAGATGGAAATCGTTCATTCTCTTAAAATTTAGCTCGGGAATAATATTCAGCCATTTTTTTCTGTTATAGAGGATTGTCTATGAAGTACTTAGGAGGGCATGCTGGACAGTAATCCCTCCGGATGTTTTATTTGGTTCTCTATATCATCTGAGGTATTATGTGTCATGCACATTACTCGATCCCCCTTCGCAAGTTGCAACCCCCTGCCGCTAGAATGTTTCGAACAGTAGCGTGTAAGATGGTGGTCCGTAAGGTAAGTACGTTGGTGCGTGAGAAACGGCGTGCTGTAATCGAGTTTCTATCTGGAGAAAACGTCCGTTTTGAGCGTTCAGGTGTTGAAGTGTGTGTGTGAAATCTTATGGGACTTAACTGCTAAGGTCATCTATCCCTAAGCTTACACACTACTTAACCTAAATTATCCTAAGGACAAACACATACACACCCATGCCCGAGGGAAGACTCGAACCTCCGCCGGGACCAGCTGCACAGTCCATGACTGCAGCGCGTTTTGAGCGTGATGGGGATGGGTTTTTTAACATCACTGTGACGGTTGATGAAAGCAGGGTTCACTATTTTGGCCTCAAAAACAAGAGATCAGCAGTAGAGTCCTCCACGAAGGACCACCGACGCCAAAAAAGATCAAGACCATGCCACTAGAAGGCGAACTCATTCTCACAATGTTTTGGGATTATCAAGGTGTGATACATTTTGAGTTCATGGCTAAAGGCACCACCATTGTCTCTGCAAGGTACAGCGAGACCCTCAGAAAACTGAAAGCACTATCTCGAAGAGTTCGTCCACACACGGAGCACCGTTTACTTCAGCAGAACAAAGCCAGACCACACACGAGCGCTACGACATCTGCAAAAATCTGACGTCTTTGGTTCACTATCGTTGATCATCCTCCATACGGCTCCGTCTTGGTTCCATCCCATTTTCATCTAAAACTTAAGGAACGCCTTCGAGGTTTTCACTTCGATAGTGAAGAATCGGCGCAAGCGGAGGTAAGTTTGTGGTTACGCCAACAAAGTCAAGCATTCTACTGTGATGGTATAAACAAACTGGTGGTCTCTCGTTCAGAGAAATTTGTTCGTCACCAGGGTGACTATGTTGAGAAACAGAAGAGTAGACATGACGAATAAAGATGTAGAATGTTAATAAAGTGTGTTTGTTTAAAAAGCTTTAAGAATATTCAGATAAAATATTCGGAGACATTACTATTCAGCACGCCCTAGTATTTTAAGACAAAAAGATTCTAAGGTTTGTTTATAAAGATTCCCCCAGGAGCACCTAAATTAATTTTTGAGGAGTGTGCGGGAGTGGGGCGTTTCAGGGGCACCAAATTGTCGCTTATGTGGAAAAATGTTTACGAACCGGCTCTGTAGGTACTGCAGTGCGGAGAATAACTGCCTGCGTACCATCGAAAGGTTAGTGAGTGACCTCTAAAGTTTGTTGTGTTCTGATTAGGCATCAACTAAAGTACAGCTGTTTATGCAACTTTCAATTCGAAATGCCCACATAAAAGTATAGGCAAAACGACTGAATACTCTAACGGAACATCACTCGAATCATCTCACACTGCCTTCCGAAAAATCTTGGATTGCAAAAATGGTGGTAGTGAACGTTCAATCACAGTTCTCATATGAGGAGAGAATCTATGCCAAAAGTCAAAGGACCTTTAGAAAAAACAGTAAGAAAATAAAACCGTTGCCTGTTCATTTATGGGCATCGTGTACCGCTGAGTGGCCGGCAAGGATTGCAAAATCAGAAGAAAAGGAAATGAGCTTATCGGCAGCGTAGCTGCAACACGGCGAATCTGGGGAGAGTTACAGCGACGCGCGCGACGGCCGATAAGCGGCAGTCGATTACCGTGTTCTGCGAAGGCCCGGCCCGCCGCGGCGCGGCCCAGCGGGTTGCGAGGAGCAAGACGTGTTGCCGGCGACCCGGGCCCCGGCCCCCGAGCGCGCCGCCTCCGCTGCCTCCGCCGCCGCCGCCTCTAGCTTATCGCGGCGCGCCATCTCCTCGGCAGACTTCGCGCTTGCCTGCCGCGAGCCCCGCCAGCCGCTGTGTTGTCTTTTCCGATATTATCCACGCCCAGCCATCAGCACAGTAGGGAGTGTAATATGTGCCCACTCGTCCGAGGCCGGTCCGTAGCGATGCTTCTTCCGCTTATTCTGCTGCTCTGACAACAGTGTTCATATAACAAAAGTAGTGTGTCACACAAATCATTGGAAGGGATCGACTATTATATAGGAAATCAGAAAAAATACTTTCTGATACGGTCTGACGATTCTGTTGTCCGAATAAAAGAACGATTACCGTGTTCTGCGAAGGCCCGGACCGGCGAGACCCAGCGGACTGGAATTGCAAGAACGAGAAAGAATTTACCTGATATTAAACTTCCTGGAAGATTAAAACTGTGTGTAGGAACGAGCCTTGAACTCGGGACCTTCGTCTTTCTCGGGCAAGTGCTCTTCCAAATGAGATTCCCAAGCACAACTTACGACTCACCCTCGCAGCTTCAATTCTACCAGTACGTCGTTTCCTACCTCCCAAAAGGTAGTGCAGTTGGTAACTTTCCCGCGAAAAGCAGAGGTCCCGAATTCGATTCTCGGTCCGGCACACAGTTTTATTCTATTAGGAAGTTTCGTATCAGCACACACTTCGCTGCAGAGTGAAAATCTCATTCTGAATTCAGGAGTCAAAGTCTTCCACGATGTAAAATAACAACCACCATTAGAAACACTTTAGAATCAGTTTTCCATTTTCTCTGAAACTTGAGGAAGGTGCGCTATGAAGGAGCTCAGATAATCGAAAAAAGAAAAAAATTGCTAGTTAGAATCATGCTTTGAGAGGTCCACACAACCTTAATTATGTCTTTAAAAAGTTCACCTATGGGTTTTGCTAAGTGAGTTTGTAGTATCAACATATGTGACGTAAGTGGCCGTTATCTTTTGATTGCATTCTCTTAAAAGCTTAAATATTTACACCGCCAAGGGACCATAGACCCTAGTATTTGACGTAAATTTCAACTTGATACCTCCGCCCTTTCCTGGGGAAAAGGGATCTTAAGAACGTACAGACAGACAGACAGACGAACAACAAAGTGATCCTATAAGGGTTTCGTTTGTACCTACTGAAGTACAGAAATTTGAAAGAAAAAAAGGTGTTTCTTCCGAATTTCTGTCGTCGGTTGCAAAGCATTACTAAACAATTGATGTGCCTGTGAAGTGTTCCGCTAGTCTGGTAATTCGTTTTTGTGCACACAGTATTTTTTATCGTCTTTTACTTCTGCACATTTCTGCTCCTCAGCGTTTGTCCCACAACGTAGCGGGTCGACTTTTTTGCTTCTCTGACTACACTTGACACTGAAAGGTAACTTGTTTGGACTATTTAATTGCTTGAGAATGTAGGCAAAACTCAGCGTACTAACAACATTTATTTTCCCAAACATGACGTATATTATAATAAACAAATTATAGATTGAATACCCAAAACAACTAACAGGTAATTTAATAGTCCACTGGGTGGAACCTGGTTGGCAAAAACAGTTTAACTAGGTGGTCAGTGAATCAAGTACTCTGGCCTTAAAATCTGGATAACGCAAGCTGAATTGATCTGACGCTGAGCAGCCTTTGATTGATCAAATCTACTGAAGTTTCTCTAAATAGGTGCAGCTGAGAGAAAGTAGCGATTGAGATCTGTACGCGCGGAGCGGCAGTACGTTACCCCGTTTACTTCGTGCGGTGATGTGACTTGCAACTGGCGAGATGTGTGCAGCGGAGGTGGTGAGACGTGGAGGCGGCACCTGTGAATCGATCGTGGCCACGAAAGAAAAGCAAAAATCTCACGGTCTAGCGATCAAGCAGACACATCGCGATTTATTCTCTACCACACTAGATTTCAGTGTGTGACTCAACCGTTCACTGGTCGTACCAATCTGTCTCACCTATAAGACAGAGCGCACAAGGATACCAAACGTCGACACTCGTAAACCAGAAACGAATAAGCGTGCCCTCGGCAAACGAGTAGTCCGAGACGTTTGAGAACTTCACCACAGGCTCCACAGTCTAAACTACCCATAAGTGAAGTCAGTCTCAGAACAGGTCCCAAGTGCCAACCACACATACTAGAGCCGCTTATCGGCTGTCGCGCGCGTCGCTGTAACTCTCCCCAGACCCATTACCAGACCAAAGTCCTGCACGCCAGTGCTTCGGACATCTCCAGAAAAAAAAATGTTTTCCCGTGCACGAACAACACAGCCTTCACCCTCCCTTGAGCCCATCACAAGGCCTAGATACGCTAAATCTCCCCTGCCAAGCAACAGCACAAACTCATGTGGAACCAGGGCAAGAGTTAAGAAACCTGCGTCTCTAAAGCAAAAGAAACTGCCAATTATTGGCTTTTTTAAGTTTTTGCAGAGGGGGAAGACATCAATTTTTCTCCAAAGTTGTGTTGCTTCCCATGGCAATAAGTGAACAGATACAATCTCAAAGATCTTTATCTAAATCGCCTGTGCCTTGGAGCTTGTCAGTCTAACTATGAGGTGTAATGAAGATTCTATCTCTAAACGTTCCTCAGATGCCAGAGTTTTCTTATACAACAGAGGTGGCCAAGAGAAGTGGTTCACTGTCCTACTTGCATTATCAGCGAACACAAAAACATGTGAATTCTTATCACACATGGCTCTGCACACAATGCCTGGTTCACGACTCCACTGGATAGATCTGTTCTTTTAGACCATCGCCCCTGCCCAGACTTCTGCTGGTGTCACGGCAGGTATCATGGCATTGTTCTGCTGGAGCCCTGTGTCAACAAGGGACTACCCTGTATGGCTGTGCGCCTGTCCAGCAAGATTTAGTAAGGGATGGTCTCGCTGTCAATTGCTTTCATCTCTCAACAAGCCGTTTCTATGAGCTAAGAATCATAAAAATTCCTCATGCTTTTAGCGCCCTATGAGGCTCCATCTACGTCTGCTCAGGCCATTAACTTTTTAGAGCCTTGCTCAAGGTGCATCAGGTTGTAATAAAATCTTTAATAATTTTCCATATGCGAAAAATAGGCTAGCGAGTAACTTGTCCCCTCTCAACACGATATTGTACTTAATAATGATGGAGGCCACAATCTTGTGGTCTATATGGAGGAAATCTACCCAGAGTTGCGTTCGTCTCGTAATAGGTACTTTACAATTTATTTTTAATGAAATCCGTCTTTTGTAGTTGTACTTGATATGCTCGCAGTAGGTGTCCATTCCACTGCAGACAGCTTTCCCTCATCTTCTCAGTGCTAAGTGCCATTCCATATGATCTGTATGTCCCTCCGTCCGTCAAATGGCCATGAACTATCAGATCAGAAGTCTATGAAAGCATTTTGGTTTCCATTACAGCAAGTCATTGCTTTGTTTCGTTTGTTGCGGGCTAGCATTCCCACCATACAAGGTAACTGGCTGGATTTTAGTGCGGTATGTTTTCGACTTGAGTTAGTCCAAGATCATTTTATCCGAAAGCATACCAGTCATTGTCAGCCATTTCAGCCACGCATTTCTAAAGTGGTTTGTGATTTCAGGAACGAGTGAGCTCTTGGCCCCGATTATTGAGCCAAGGCACTTGAAGGTGTTTGTCATGGCAGGACTACACTGTCGATCTTGATTGTGTCCATATTATTTGCAATTATTGAAATGTATTCAGTATTTTTTCTTTTTTGTACTGAAGTTTAGTCTGGAGGGTTCAAGATGGTTCTTCCATGCTTGGACTTGTCCTTGAACATCGTTCTTGCCTTCAGCAGAACAGCATAGCAAACAGCAGTATCCAGTGCGCTAATTTCTGAAGATCTCTGGTGACCGTGTTAATTTTTATGATGAACAGAAGTGAAGAAAGAGAAGATCCCTGATAGACACCCCTAAAAACAGGAAAGTCTTCTGATACCACGGCAGCAGGAAATTTTCGGCTTTTATCTGTAGCTTTTACAGCACCATACAACTGGCTGTCACCCCACTAGTATGGTAGAATGGTGGCAAAGACCCTTGAAGGTATCACTAATGTGTCACCAAGAAAAGTTGATGGAGGAACTTCATTTAGTCCTCTTACGCCTCTGAATGACTGACAAACTTGATATTAAACTTCCTGGCAGATTAAAACTGTGTGCTCGACCGAGGCTCGAACTCGGGACCTTTGCCTTTCGCGGGCAAGTGCTCTACAATCTAGGCTACCGAAGCACAACTCACGCCCGATACTTTTAGGATTACGATAGAGAAGCCAGACTCATTCAATTAAGCCTAGTTCTTCGGGTACTTCTTGCTCTCGGAGAACAAACCGTATGAGATCCTGTGGTAATCTGTCAAAAGTCTTTCCCTGGTCCAGGAAAGGGAACTAAAGGTTTTTCACAGTATTTTTCAATAAGCAGGCGATTTGCATCAATTTCATCGGTAGTTCCACAGCTTTTCACAAAGCCACATAGATTGGTGTTAATACCGACACCCTTGTGTATTCTGCTATCTGTGCTGCACTCTAAGATCTTCATGTGTGTGACAGAGGCGTACAGGTCGGTAGTTGTAACACTCGGCCGGAATCCCCATGTGTTTCCAAATGGGAACTGTACTGGTCAAAGCCGGCGGCGGTGGTCTCGCGGTTCTAGGCGGTCAGTCCGGAACCGTGCGACTGCTACGGTCGCAGGTTCGAATCCTGCCTCGGGCATGGATGTGTGTGACGTCCTTAGGTTAGTTAGGTTTAAGTAGTTCTAAGTTCTAGGCTACTAATGACCACAGCAGTTGAGTCCCATAGTGCTCAGAGCCTTTTTTCTTTTTGTACTGGCCAATGTGCACCCTCTTGGTATCTTTTTCTCTAAAGTGATCGTGTTGCAGAAACCTCTCACCCATTCATCTGCCTCCCAGTGCCTCCATGTCAGTAGTGGCACTGGCAGGTCACCTGGCCCAGTGGCCCTCCCAAGTTTCTTCTTCCTTACGGTTTCTATAACCTCCGCCTTGGTGTCGGGGCCCTTGAACAGAAATTGAACAGAAAGCAGCCACTGGATAACGCACCGCTGTAAATTTTCATTGGAGGCTGCTTCGAAGTACCGCCGCCAGCCTTAAATTTGCGGCACATTTCTAATGGACAAGGTCATAGCATATTCTCTTAAATACAGATACTTGATTTTTTTTTCTTTAATATCTGCAGTCGTTAGGTACCCAGATCACTTTTAATTAACATGGGGCATCCACTGCGACGCCGTCTCTTAAGATTTTTGGTACCTGCCTGGTGTGAAAGTACTGTATGCACGTGTGAGTAGAAAACGTGCTTAATATCTCAGTCGCGCAATGGTAAGACGTATTGTTGAGACCGAGGCCCCATAACAGGCTAGTAATCATTCAGTTCGGGTCCCATTCAAACTGAGTGGTTGAATGAACCGCGAGCAGGTTCTTATATCTTGGAATCGTCATCACTGGAAGTACGGATTTGATTTTCACCTGAAGGTAATGACGCGCAGTTACACGGAAGAAAGCAAATATGGGCGTTACAACAGCAAAATTTTCATTTTGAAAAAGCACTTCAGTTTTATGCTAAGCAAAAAGGACTACAACTGTTGAAGGCCGAAAGTTGTTCTGTCGCCACTACTGCAAGTATGGAACATAGCTAAAATGCTCAACACGTTATAGCTATTGACGGAGAGCAAAGCACGTCAGCTACGTGTTTTATCAGCCGAATCAGTTTTATTTTCTTTTGACTTTAAAAGGGGATTACGTGACCTTTTAGTATCGCACGCTTAAAGTTTTTCTTTTCTAAAATCTGAGATACAGTCCTCGCAATAAATATGGTAGGTATACAAAATAACAAAAAATGGAGAACAGTCAATACAAGGAGGCAATGCAGTACTCATGACTCATCAAGGATGAGATTATGCTACACTCAGAGACGAGGGGTTCTGACTGCAGCATGGAAGATTCCTTTTTTTCCCTTCGTTTTTTACTTTCATTTCAGTTTACATTAAGTCCACACAAGAAAACTTTTTTCTCGTTTGATGTTGAGGGTATGTCGGTTATCGTTTATTACGCACGTAAAACAGTCAGCAATCTTTTTCCAGTTATTCACTCCACACTACCTGAATGCAGAGTGCTTAGCACTCTGATGACTTCATACAAAGTAAGTCTGGAAAGAAATACAAGGTTTGAGAAACGAATCTTTGTTCTAAATCTCGCAGATTATTTACGAGGTTGAAAGAGGAGATTCTAGTTTCTCTTACGTTATAAACCATATAACGCAACGTTTACAGATTCAAGAAGAAACATATCTTTGTACTGAATCTACAGATCGTTTACGAGGCTGCAACGGTATACTACGCAGCGTCTCGTCTTTTGCAGGAGCCGTGACAGTAAGGAGAGAAACACGCGACTGCTCTAGCACGGCGCAGCAGGCTCCTTTCTTACGTGTGCAAACACGAAGCTGAGTCCGCGGTGCTGCAAGGCGGCCCGAGACTAAAGGGGAGCGAGGGTATCGCCTGCATCTGCCCAGATAAGACTCGCGAAATGAGAGGAAACTGCAGAGTCTAATTACTTTCTTATCGCGAGTGTTAATTATCTCCGGCCGGCATAAATAAAGATAATTCCTGCTAGATCCCGGCAACACCGGAAGACCGCTCCGAGATGGTAATCGCGACGCGGCGGTAGCGGCGGCGCACACGTGTGGAGCACACACACGGTCGCATATGGGAAGGGAAACGCACGTGAGTCATGCGAGCTGTCCGTTACAACAAAGGCGGGCGCCCAGCTCAGCGATGCACGGCCAACAGTAGAAGTGCTTCAACCAGACCTTGCTGCGATGTTCACGGGAGACTCCTGCGCTATGCATTATTAGCTGTGGGCTCGAAATCGTTTGACTTGTAGTGACGAGAAGACTGACATAATAGGTCGAGTGCCACACGCAAATTAATATAAAGAGGCACCTACTGGACGACGCACCGTACTGGTTAATAATGGCAGTTTCACAAGAAGCGCGGTGTTAATAAATCAACGGTAACGCTTCCAACCAGCAGACTGTAAATGAAAATTCTCAACATACAGCCACATTTTTTTTTCTTTTTTCGTGTCATTCATTGTGATCTACCTACGGTAGTGTACAAATTTTTAGTTCCGGTCTCGCATTCCAGTTTCAGAACCTAAGTGCCACTTTTTTTGAAAGAAATTTCATAATTTAGGGAATATTAAACAGTTTATCCGTACATATACCCATAATATTCATATTATAATATTCCTATTATGGCACTTAGATGGTAATTATTATTGTTCCTATCGCGGTTTCTAATTTTTGATTTTATGTATTTTGCAGCCTATTTTTTAACTAAGCAATCGTAATTTACTACAACGTAATTTCAAGCTTTGTTAGTTTCAGGTAACCAATATTTTCGAAGTCAAAGGCACGAGTCTTTGTCGGAGCAACTACCTGATTAGGATTTTAACTATGGCATTTACTTCATGTTTATTTGAGTCTGACCCGACAGACAATCTTAGGCCAGGAGTTTAGCTGTCAGTGAAGCAAGAACTAAAGCGTCGGATGTTTTCCGGGAGACGTATCGAGTCTCTGCGTATCTTAAGATAGGAGCTGACGGCCTGTATTTCTCTAATCCGTTAAACTGAGCTGCAGAGGAGGTTCACAAGGCATCCTCCATCTCAAGGTCTGAGCCTACTAGGCTCCTTCAAGTACTAAGGGACTTTCCGGTGATGTCAAGTATTCTTTAAATAATACTAAGTTATAAATGTCAGGCTTTGTACCAGGAAGCAACTACTACCACAGCAGTGCTACTGCCGCTGGGAGGAGGGTATCCAACGCGAAGATGCCGCATTAAAGCCAAAACGTCGTTCTGCAACCGAGGGCTGATTGTCTGAATTGTCGGATTGTTCACTGGGTATTAGAAGTTCCTTGGAGATCGCGAAATGTAGGAATCAGCGACGAGTCCTCTTGGCTGTAAGAGTCGAGTCAGACGCTGTCTAAGACGAACACCGTTACGGTCTACGGTCGCAGGTTCGAATCCTGCCTCGGGCATGCATGTAAGTGATGTCCTTAGGTTAGTTAGGTTAAAGTAGTTCTAAGTTCTAGGGGACTGATGACCTCAGAAGTTAAGTCACATAGTGCTCAGAGCCATTTGAACGAACACAAGTGTTTCGTATTCCTGAAGCTGACAACGAGTGACGAAATGAAGTTGCAAGTACGGAAAGTTTGCAAGGGTTCGCAAATGCGTTTCCCCTGTTCGGCATTTTTAGATTTTTCTAGTCTTGTTTTCGAGCGCGCGCACGTAAGAAATGGTAATAGATCTTGGAGCTATTAGCTAGTTGGCGATGGTGTTGATGAAAGTGAGGGACTGGGCGAGATATAACGAAAGTAAATACTCTGTACTTGTTCTCATGGAAATTTACGTGCGGCACTTGACCTACGCTGCTTTGGACTAGTATATAGCTGAGGAAATTTCGGCGGGAGTTCCAAACGAAACCGCTGGTCTTGACTTGATTGTTAACGGCGTACATTTCCCAGTGTAGAGGTCGCACCTTAGAATATTTTTCACTGGAATTCCATTCCTGCAGGGTGTTCACCATTCTTCTTGGAGGTCGGCGACCCTTGTTGAAACTGGAATGCAAGTCTTGCAGTACCGATAAATTATCCCGGTCCGCCGACAAACGTTTCGTACTGTCAGTGTTCCACTACGTCGCATAATTTGACTTGGGCGCCGCATATAGGCCGAGGACGAACGTGATGTTCTCGAGACACGGTATCACACAAGGCGAAATCGAGAAAGGACCGTTTGAATTTGTGAACGTTAAGACTGGCACCTCTGCTGTATTTTTAATCCGTATTTTTGTGCCCCACCCTCTGCTTTAAATTAAAAAAAAGTTTAAGGCACACACTTATCCAACATACCCAGTCTGACGTTTCATGAATACTAGGATGAACTGCACCTCTCTTTCAGTTTACTTTATCTTTAAAGTATCGTAATTAATTAGCGCTATATGTCTATTTGAACTGTAAAATTAAAGTAGTCGGTTTCATTTATGAATATGAGTTCTAAAAGAAAATTGACAGGAACACAAAACAGATAGCAATTCGTTAGTCATTACGCCGTTCTCCAACAGTTTCAATAGCTGCGTTTAGAAAACTGTTCAGACGGGAGCTTGCATTTTTATGATGGATTTCCTATTTAATGGTTAGCACTATCCCTATCGGTTTCTTTCCAACTCGACTGGTATTTTTTTCCGGTGTCCAGTTTTTAATTGACTTCTATTTCGTTTCTTACCCATACTAGTACAATAAGATCTGCAGATAGCAGATAATTAAAATCAGAAAATGTGATGCAAAATGTTATCTCCCGTCGTTATTAAAACTATTCAATTATCGCTCAAACAGAAAATCAACCTCTAAAGTATAATTACATGCGAGTTCAACCTGCATCCCTCACGTAATTATTAAACTGTTACGGCGGTGATATAACTTATTTTACACTTACTGCGATATATACATATCGAGTACTATTACTCATTTTCAAGTAGAAGTCTCGTACATTGGCGGGACCACAAGAGTGTAAGAAACAGGTTAATTTCGTAGTTTTATCTGCTTTCGTGAGTATTAGTGTACCTTATGACTTGGTGACCGCTCGTACTCGCTTGATGTTTGGACTAGTAGCTTTATTGATGCCTGACGATAAGTAGTAACAGTCGAAATTTCAATCTTAATGAACGAAAAAAAAACATCAGTTGCCAGCCGTAAGTAGAACAACCATGTTTCATTATCATCTAATTAAAATCTGTATCGTACTAGTAGCCTACTAGGTCAAATAAGACAAAAAAGTTGTGCTATTTAAAAGGATTTTATGCGAGACCAGTGTAGGTTACTTTGGCAGCGGCCAAGAGTGCCGAGGCTGAGAGATGCAGAAGGCGAGCATACAGCCAGTATGGTGGTGGTGGTGCAGCCGTCGCTGGAGTGGATAGCGAACTGGGCACAGCAGGCCGTACGGTGGCGCCGCGCCTGTACACATCCACACCCTCGCCCCCGCCCCCTCCATCCCCCACCCCGTCACGGCCGGTGAACAGACAGATCGCACAAACAAGCGGCGGCCGGCGGAGCCAGCCAGCGTTACGAGTGGCGCGACAAGATACGCCGGCCGCGCTGACGACGATATCGACGCGCCCGCTGCGGCTGCGGCCGGCTGCGCTGCGGCCTTATCTGTCGGGCGCACGCTGGCCCGCGGTCCGCTCCGGCCGGCCTGCCGGCCAGAGCCGCTGTTTTTGCCTGCCGGAGACTTCGCCGCGCGTGTGCCCTCCACAACAGGGACTCGAGCCGTACGGTGCGCACCAAGCTCGCGCAACGCTCCACCGAAGGCACTCAGTCACTTTCGGCTGCATTTATCACGAATGACCGAAACGGTGAAGGCGATGCGTCAGCTCTGCCCCCGATACAAAAGAAATATGAAAAATGGGTTACTTGTTGTTGTTGTTGTTGTCTTCAGTCCTGAGACTGGTTTGATGCAGCTCTCCATGCTACTCTATCCTGTGCAAGCTGCTTCATCTCCCAGTACCTACTGCAACCTACATCCTTCTGAATCTGCTTAGTGTACTCATCTCTCGGTCTCCCTCTACGATTTTAACCCTCCACGCTGCCCTCCAATGCTAAATTTGTGATCCCTTGATGCCTCAAAACATGTCCTACCAACCGATCCCTTCTTCTAGTCAAGTTGTGCCACAAACTTCTCTTCTCCCCAATCCTATTCAATACCTCCTCATTAGTTACGTGCTCTATCCACCTTATCTTCAGTATTCTTCTGTAGCACCACATTTCGAAAGCTTCTATTCTCTTCTTGTCCAAACTAGTTATCGTCCATGTTTCACTTCCATACATAGCTACACTCCAAACAAATACTTTCAGAAACGACTTCCTGATACATAAATCTATATTCGATGTTAACAAATTTCTCTTCTTCAGAAACGCTTTCCTTGCCATTGCCAGTCTACATTTTATATCCTCTCCACTTCGACCATCATCAGTTATTTTACTTCCTAAATAGCAAAAGTCCTTTACTACTTTAAGTGTCTCATTTCCCAGTCTAATTCCCTCTGCATCACCCGATTTAATTTGACTACATTCCATTATCCTCGTTTTGCTTTTGTTAATGTTCATCTTATATCCTCCTTTCAAGACACTGTCCATTCCGTTCAACTGCTCTTCCATGTCCTTTGCCGTCTCTGACAGAATTACAATGTCATCGGCGAACCTCAAAGTTTTTACTTCGTCTCCATGAATTTTAATACCTACTCCAAATTTTTCTTTTGTTTCCTTTACTGCTTGCTCAATATACAGATTGAATAACATCGGGGAGAGGCTACAACCCTGTCTCACTCCTTTCCCAACCACTGCTTCCCTTTCATGCCCCTCGACTCTTATGACTGCCATCTGGTTTCTGTACAAATTATAAATAGCCTTTCGCTCCCTGTATTTTACCCCTGCCACCTTTAGAATTTGAAAAAGAGTATTCCAGTCAACATTGTCAAAAGCTTTCTCTAAGTCTACAAATGCTAGAAACGTAGGTTTGCCTTTTCTTAATCTTTCTTCTAAGATAAGTCGTAAGGTCAGTATTGCCTCACGTGTTCCAACATTTCGACGGAATCCAAACTGATCCTCCCCGAGGTCTGCATCTACCAGTTTTTCCATTCGTCTGTAAAGAATTCGCGTTAGTATTTTGCAGCCGTGGCTTATTAAACTGATAGTTCGGTAATTTTCACATCTGTCAGCACCTGCTTTCTTTGGGATTGGAATTATTATATTCTTCTTGAAGTCTGAGGGTATTTCGCCTGTCTCATACATCTTGCTCACCAGCTGGTAGAGTTTTGTCAGGACTGGTTGTCCCAAGACCGTCAGTAGTTCTAATGGAATGTTGTCTACTCCGGGGGCCTTGTTTCGACTCAGGTCTTTCAGTGCTCTGTCAAACTCTTCACGCAGTATCGTATCTCCCATTTCGTCTTCATCTACATCCTCTTCCATTTCCATAATATTGTCCTCAAGTACATCGCCCTTGTATAAACCTTCTATATACTCCTTCCACCTTTCTGCCTTCCCTTCTTTGCTTAGAACTGGGCTGCCATCTGAGCTCTTGATATTCATACACGTGGTTCTCCTTTCTCCAAAGGTCTCTTTAATTTTCCTGTAGGCAGTATCTATCTTACCCCTAGTGAGATAAGCTTCTACATCCTTACATTTGTCCTCTAGCCATCCCTGTTTAGCCATTTTGCACTTCCTGTCGATCTCATTTTTGAGACGTTTGTATTCCTTTTTGCCTGCTTCATTTACTGCATTTTTATATTTTCTCCTTTCATGAATTAAATTCAATATTTCTTCTGTTACCCAAGGATTTCTAGCAGCCCTCGTCTTTGTACCTACTTTATCCTCTGCTGCCTTCACTACTACATCCCTCAGAGCTACCCATTCTTCTTCTACTGTATTTCTTTCCCCTATTCCTGTCAATTGTTCCCTTATGCTCTCCCTGAAACTCTGTACAACCTCTGGTTCTTTCAGTTTATCCAGGTCCCATCTCCTTAATTTCCCACATTTTTCCAGTTTCTTCAGTTTTAATCTACAGGTCATAATCAATAGATTGTGGTCAGAGTCCACATCTGCCCCTGGAAATGTCTTACAACTTAAAACCTGGTTCCTAAATCTCTGTCTTACCATTATATAATCTATCTGATACCTTTTAGTATCTCCAGGGTTCTTCCACGTATACAACCTTCTTTCAGGATTCTTAAACCAAGTGTTAGCTATGATTAAGTTGTGCTCTGTGCAAAATTCTACTAGGCGGCTTCCTCTTTCATTTCTTAGCCCTAATCCATATTCACCTACTATGTTTCCTTCTCTCCCTTTCCCTACACTCGAATTCCAGTCACCCATTACTATTAAATTTTCGTCTCCCTTCACTATCTGAATAATTTCTTTTATTTCATCGTACATTTCTTCAATTTCTTCATCATCTGCAGAGCTAGTTGGCATATAAACTTGTACTACTGTAGTAGGTGTGGGCTTCGTATCTATCTTGGCCACAATAATGCGTTCACTATGCTGTTTGTAGTAGCTTACCCGCATTCCTATTTTCCTATTCATTATTAAACCTACTCCTGCATTACCCCTATTTGATTTTGTGTTTATAACCCTGTAGTCACCTGACCAGAAGTCTTGTTCCTCCTGCCACCGAACTTCACTAATTCCCACTATATCTAACTTTAACCTATCCATTTCCCTTTTTAAATTTTCTAACCTACCTGCCCGATTAAGGGATCTGACATTCCACGCTCCGATCCGTAGAACGCCAGTTTTCTATCTCCTGATAACGACATCCTCCTGAGTAGTCCCCGCCCGGAGATCCGAATGGGGGACTATTTTACCTCCGGAATATTTTACCCAAGAGGATGCCATCATCATTTAATCATACAGTAAAGCTGTGACGACAAAAGCATCTTCCACTATCTAACGGCCAGGTAGAAAAACCAGTAACTCTTCACTACACAAGCAATGTATTACACTGAAATAAGCACAAGTGTCTACATCGTCTCAGTGCATGCCTACACAAATCGAAAAGTAACAAACATTGTGCTGATAAGTAACGCAATTTACGAGGCTCTGAGAGATAAGCAGATCCAGTACAAGATCACTGTGATACCGACACGATATCGGCCGGGGAGCTGAAATACAAGATAGCCGGAAGAATCAAAAAGTGAATCATGAAGTCGGCATAGCTCTTTGCAACGATGGAAGATGACTGTGTATGGTTCTCTAATATCCTGTCTTCTGACAGTTCCGTCCGAGTCAGCTCAAATTTACGTTCACAAATACTACAACACTCCTTGTCATGCTTGGGCTTCAGCATACAGCGCTGCGGACTATTAATCCAAGAAAGAAAATATAGACGCATGGGAAATGATTGTTACAGCCTATAACTGAAGAGCAGACCTGCTGATTAACATTAACGTGAGTAACAATTTTTAATATCATTTTAATAGGACAACTAAATATTATATTTTTAAATGTTGTTATTTTTAGTAGTAAGTAGATGCCATTTTAATACTAACGTGGAGATGTAGCTAATACCCAGGGTAACTGATATGTTATATTTGAGGGAAACTAATAATTTTATTGCTTGAAAAATACAAACGGTGAAGTTGTCATCAACCCGAAGGGTAGTTTAAACACCATGGCACTTTACTTGGAAAGGCCTTATGAGAGGTGGTATTCTTTTGCCCTCCTTAGCGATCTTTGACCCGTCGTATCTAGCCAGTTGTAGAGTGACCTAGACATCAACGTGGATTGCGAAGTTCTTTGCATTTTCCACATTAAGAAATTATCGCCAAAGGTGAAGGAAGTGATAAGTAATAAACAAAACTCAAGGAATGATCGGGGATTAAACTTCAGACCTCTGCATCTGTAGTCTGTTACTTAACCACTAATCTATCGAATATGCTATTACACAAATTTGAATACTAATACCGACAGAGTAATGTACTTGTGATTTATTACTAAATAAATGCTACTTTTTAAACCCAAAACCTCTTGTGTTGTGTCTTACGAAGCGAGCTCAAGAGAAAATACTAGCAACCTTGCTGCAATAAGGGGACTGTAGAAAAGATTCACTGGAGAACGGTTGTTTCTCGAATGAATTTTTCACTAAGCAGCATGGTGTACGTTGCAATAAAATTCCCACGAGAAGCTGTGGCCATGTTCCATTCCTAGTGCGGCACAGATTTTGACTGCGACACAATGTCCCAGTGGAGCATGCGTAACACTGACGAATTCTGATTTCTGGAATAAATACATGACTTATTATAAATTGCTTTGCTTGTCTTTCATTTCAGTATACAGTCACCATAATAAGAAAGCATATTCATTTAACGAGCAATTACTCTATACTGTCTCGCTTTAGACCCAACATACATCAGCTAGAGACGAACAACGGAAACCCACTTCCTCCAGATGTTCTGGAGACGGTGAGGAGGAACGCATGTCTCTATATTTGATTCCTTCTTAACCTGACACGTAATGTAGTGATAAAGCAGCGGAGCGGTATTTTTCAGAATTATTCTGTTATACTTATCGGGAATGCTCCAGCGAAATCATTTTTTAATGTTTATGTTTTTATTTTTATGATAACATCTAACATACTATGGAAAGGCAGTTTCCCCGTTTCTGTCATGACATGTATAGCATAACTTTATTTCCCTGGTATTAATATTCATACGGAGAACACAGTGACCGTTATCCACTTTCAAATAAATGAGTAGCTTCTTAAAAACAAACAACGCAACTACGCGTTTTTTACCCTCATCGGTGGCTGTAAACGTGGCAAAATGAGTGTGAGGAAAGAATTGTCACATCATGCTTCGATCTCGACAGAACATTTCAGTTTTCCTGGCACCTGCTAGTACATCATGTCCTGCATAGAACAATAAAATTCATAGGACACAAATGAATTGGCTGCGAGCGGGCATTGATTGAAGGCAATGGGGAAGCTAGAAATTCATGCCGAGCCCGGGTTTCCTGCCTGCTTAGTAGGCATATGCTCTCACCACTAAACCATCCGAACGCACTACCCTAGCACGCCTTCCATCAGACCCAAATTCTCAAGTTACCCACACGCCACTAATGTAGTGCCACTCGCCCCATTATTCGTGGTATTGCGCTGATACCCGTAAGAGTTCGAGCCTGTTGTGTATCTCTACTGAAGAGATCATTGGCCGTCTCGCCTTAATTACACATATGGCTGAAAGAACAGACACCACTCATGTATAAAATTCATATCATATGGACACGCTAACAATTGCGTTATTCCTATCTTCCAGCGACAACATTCGACATTACATTTCTTTAGTAACGTGTGATTCATCGGAAGTTAAATCTTTCATGGTAAAGGTCAAATGTGTGTGAAATCTTATGGGACTTAACTGCTAAGGTCGTCAGTCCCTAAGCTTACACACTACTTACCTAAATTATCCTAAGGACAAACACACACACCCATGCCAGAGGGAGGACTCGAATCTCCGCCGGGACCAGCCGCACAGTCCATGACTGCAGTGCCCTGACCGCTCGGCTAATCCAGCGTGACTAAAGAATTGAAGTAATTTGTGAATCGCATAACGAATATTAAAGTAAGATAACAAGTACATAACCCAATACAAACATCGGATGGTGAGGGAATTAGATTAGGAAAAAGGAGTTTATGAGTTTTGCTGTTTGGTCAGCAAAACATCGGACGAAGCAGAGAGGATTGGCTGTAAAACAGCAAAGCTAACAATTAAAAAGTAGAGGACATAAAATGCATACTGACAACAGCAAGAAAAACTTTTCTGAAAAAAGAACTACGTTTATTAAATCGAATATAAATTTAATTAATAGGAAGTCATTTTTGAAGTTATATGTATGGAGTGTAGTCTTGTACGAAAATGGAATGTAAACTATAAGCAGATCATACAATAAGAGAATAAAAGGTTTTGAAATATCGTGCTACTCAAGAATACTGAAGATTATATGAGTACATCGAATAACCAATGAAGAGTTAGTGAATCGAATTGGAGGAAGAAATTTGTGATTCAGTTTTACCTAAGGAAGGTGTCGGTTGGAAGGACACATACTAAGACTTCACGAAATCGTCACTTTGGTAATGTAAGGAAGAGTGGGGGGTGAAAATTGTAGAGAGAGACAATTAAGCAGGTTAAAATGCGTGTACACTTCAGTAGTTATGCCGAGATGGAGAGACTTCCAAAGGATATAGTAGCATGGAGAACTGCATCAAACCTGTCTTCGGACTGAAAGCGACAACAAAAACAGTCCAGAGTGAGAAATTAAAATCAAAAACAAAGAAAGATGAGTACGTATTAAGTAAGGCGTAATGTTTCCCACCGCTGTTTCACTTACAGACTGGAGAATCGAATAAAGGAGTGGGGTAGCAGAAAATCTGGAATATGAATAAAGCTAGAAAGGAAACAAAGCCATTTCTAAGAACAGCAGACGTCATAACCGTTCTGACAGAAAATGATTACAACATAGAACTGTTGAATCGACATGGGTAGATAGCTAGAACAAAATCAAGAACGAAGGGATGAAGAGCAGAATATCGGATAACAGTGACTTAATAAGCATCCGAATTAGAGGCAATACAAGACTGAAAGACGTCTGCAATCTGTGAAGCAGAATTCCATAAGATATTATTTGAAACAGACTGCTTGCGAAGAAAGCTTTTCACAGATATAGAGCTGTTACAGCTATCAAATTTTCACATGTCATTCGGGAAGATACCTCGGAAACTGGTCATGAGGAGCACTCAATTTTATGGAATTGAACCTTAGATTAGAGAAAAACCGGCTAAGCCTTTATATAAAATGTTTCAGTAGCTTATTAAACGTTAAGTATGGAAAGTAGAGATACCGAGGAAATGAGTCTGAGGAAAGTCCGTAACAGAGAAAGGAACAGGTTGACTCGGGACTAAAGAAGCGGCGGAAGAGAGAATTGTAAGTACAAGGAAAGATCTACATCTACATTCATACTCCGCAAGCCACCAAACGGTGTGTGGCGAAGTGCACCTTAAGTTCCACTGTCATTACCTCCCTTTCCTGTTCCAGCCGCGTATGGTTCGCGGGAAGAACGACTGCCGGAAAACCTCCGTGCGCGGTCGAATCTCTCTAATTTTACGTTCGTGATCTCCTCGGGAGGTATAAGTAGGAGGAAGCAATATATTCGAGACGTCATCCAGAAACGCACACTCTCGAAACCTGGACAGCAAGCCACACCGCGATGCAGAGCGCCTCTCCTGCAGAGTCTGCCACTTGAGCTTGCTAAACATCTCCGTAAGGTTATCACGCTTACCAAATAACCCTGTGACGAAACGCGCCGCTCTTCTTTGGATCTTCTCCGTCAATCCGACCTGGCACGGATCCCACACTGATGAGCAATACTCAAGTATAGGTCGAACGAGTGTTTTGTAAGCCACCTCCTTTGTTGATGGACTACATTTTCTAAGGACTCTCCCAATGAATCTCAACCTGGCACCCGACTTACCAACAATTAATTTTATATGATCATTCCACTTCATATCGTTCCGTACGCATACTCCCAGATATTTTACAGAAGTAACTGCTACCAGTGTTTGTTCCGCTATCATATAATCATACAATAAAGGATCCTTCTTTCTATGTATTCGCAATACATTACATGTGTCTATGTTAAGGGTCAGTTGCCATTCCCTGCACCAAGTGCCTATCCGCTGCAGATCTGCATTTCGCTGCAATTTTCTAATGCTGCAACTTATCTGTATACTACAGCATCATCCGCGAAAAGCCGCTTGGAACTTCCGACACTGTCTACTAGGTCATTTATACATATTGTGAAAAGCAGTGGTCCCATAACACTCCCCTGTGGCACGCCGCAGGTTAATTTAACGTCTGTAGACGTATCTCCATTGAGAACAACATGATGTGTTCTGTTTGCTAAAAACTCTTCAATCCAGCGACACAGCTGGTCTGATATTCCGTAGGCTCTTACTTTGTTTATCAGGCAACAGTGCGGAACTGTATCGAACGCCTTCCGGAAGTAAACGTATTGTCTACGATTTTGGATGTAGCACACATACCAAGGAAAAAATTATCACAATATAGAAAGACATGAACGATAGTACCAGCCGGCCGCGGTGGTCTCGCGGTTCTAGGCGCGCAGTCCGGAACCGTGCGACTGCTACGGTCGCAGGTTCGAATCCTGCCTCGGGCATGGATGTGTGTGATGTCCTTAGGTTAGTTAGGTTTAAGTAGTTCTAAGTTCTAGGGGACTAATGACCACAGCAGTTGAGTCCCATAGTGCTCAGAGCCATTTAAACCATTTGATAGCACCAAATTAATTGAAAGATGGAAAAAAGAAATAGCCCACTTATGACACAATAACCAATATCTCAAAGTTTTTTTCCTTTGCGTATTCAATGTTGTTGGAATAAAACACCCAGGAAAAAAGTTTCCACTAGACTGCAGCATCACGATGCTCCTCCAAATGAAATTTACAATGCTTTTATCTGGAGATGGAGGGAGATTTTAGCTAGTGACAGGCGATGTACTGACTTCGTTGCGATACTGTAATTTCACCCCTATTTCTGCAACATCCATCACGAAAGACAGGATGGAATTAATCGAATGCAGGGAGTAGAGGCTGCGCACGAAAACATGGGCATGTGGTTCAGTGAGTTGGTGCAATGCGGCTGCTGCCGTGTTTGATGGCACCACTAAAATTTATAAAAGAGGATGAATATTCACGTGCGCGGTAAAACTGTTGTGAGGGAGCGGGCTGGACTACGGCAACAGTGTAATGAGAGTGCCGTATATTCCGCTCTGACACTGAGGCATCAAGGGCTGTCTAAGAGGACGCAGGTAGGCCCGTCTGTGAATGGTCGTCGTTGAATAGTAGAGGTGGAAGAGAGAAGAAACTGTCAGGTCCCCTACTGCATGTGCACTATAAGCGCAGTGTTGCTACCCACTTTTTTCCTTGCAGGTAGGTTGCAATCTGTTGCTACGATCTACTCAGCATTTAGTTTTTACTGCTATAGTCCTATTGTGCCGCTATTGCTCTGATCGACATTTTCGATGTAAATATCGTAACTTCGCAATTACATCAATGGAAACCTTCCAGCAAGGAATACTAATGAAATTTATTGACAAATCGAAACTCTATGTCGGACCAGTACTCTAATTCCGGACCTTACCGGCTGAGAAGATATTCAGGCACAACTCACTACCCGTCCTTATACTTTCTATTCTGGCAGTATCTCTTATTTTCCGTATTTGAGAAAGGCCCCTGGAAGAAATGGCATACTTGTAGCCTACAGTTAGTTACCACAATGAATTCTTACCTGTGAAGCGGTTTTGAATCTTCTCGGCGGATTAAAGTTGTATGTCGGATAAAGGCTCGTAATCATGTCCGTTCGCAGCAGTATTTTTACCGTTCGAGAAATCCGGACACAATTTACGACTCGCCTGCAACTTCAGGACTAAGGGTACCTCTCTCCTATGTTCCAGGAAGTTCCAAATCAGCGCACATTCCAATATGGAATCATATCTAGGCTTTGTTAAGTCATTTCTCCTTTCCTGGACGCGCCTGCGTAGCTGAAGGGCCGAGTCTTCCACTAATCATCCTGAATTGGTTGCGACTGGAACCTACAGGGCGAATTTTAATAGCCACAGACAGTCAGTCTTTGTAACATCCATTGCAGAAAAACAATGCTCTACCGGAGGACATCATGTACAGGACTGTTGTAATCTGGAGCAGAAAATGGACAGTGAGAGTGCCTCTGTTTCTGCTTCTGTATTCGTATTGGTTGGTTAGCCTGAACGTTAAACATTAGGTTCGTTCGAGTAACGATGACAACTAGTCATGATAAGGCGACCGCGTTCGGTCGAGATATTTTTCTAGTTCCAGTTGGGCATGACTCGCCGAAAGCCGTTCGAGTGCGGGCCAATGGAAGGTCATGACCTGTCTCGATTGGTCGCAGAAATTTCTTCTGGTGATTCCAAAGCAATTTATAATCTTGCTTCAAAGAAATAAACCGTCACATGCGCAATGTTTTTAATGTTCTGCCTCGTACCGTTTCGCTGAACGAAAAAAAAAAAAAAAATACTAGGTACATCTCAAATTTGCGAAAATTAAATACAAGCAAGTGTAATTTCATAACAGATTTTTCGGCAAAATATCTTGTTTATATGAATCCTTCGTGTCTGGAAATCAAAAGGAACTGAGAACCCTGTGTCAAACCTACTTTCAAGATAAATAATTTTTCCGTCTTCCATACAAGGGTCTGACAACAAGATCCAACAACAATTGTGGGTCACATAGTACACTCGTTGCTACACATGACGGGGAGACGGCATCAATAGCAGCACGCATGCAATACTGTTACACATGTATTGGTGAAATTAAGGTGCCAGATTAATAACAACAGCTCAAAATGCTTGACTGTGTAAGTGCACCATTTAAAGCTCAGTTGTCAAGCAACAGAAGTCCACACAAAACGAAATATTAGCAAAATGTTTTCTCAGAATTATAGGTATACTGCCACTGGCTTACCGGCTGGCAAAGGCCTGCCAGGGCAATGATAAACTTTTGAAATACATGCAGGTGACAAAGTAATTGAACTGCATACTGAGGTATAATCCTGACAACTTAAATTCATAGTATGTTAAATGTTTGTGGCTTTATAAATTAAAATAACTTTCCCATATGGAATTAACATTTACATTAGTTAATATACTTATGTAAATAGCGCTAGCCATACTTTTGTATAATGTATACATTGCAGCCAGTACTTACGAATTTTACCAGGATAATTTTTCTTGAAATTACTTAATTTGCAGCATTTGTAATGTCTAGACATTTACTATGTTGTAGTTTATCAACAGTGACAATAAATAGCAGATAATTAGTACCAATCAGCATCAAAAATATGTGTTACCAAGATCAATCAGACAATCTCATTAAATTTTTCAGAAAATGTATACAATTAAAATATGCAAGAAAGTAATAGGATATTAAAGTAGTTAGCGTCATGAATAATTCAGAACTTCTTTAGTTAACAGAACAACGCAAGGAGAGCAGAGATGTCAACTAAGGTTACAGTGACCAAAGAATGAAACACTGAATATACGTTTGAGTAACGCAAAGATGTCACGGCGATCACGAAGCTGCGCATGCGCAGTAGAAAGGGTTTGAAAACGGTCATGATTGGTCATGAAACCTCTACTGGAATTAATCCAATTTCGTGGAGCGGTCTGGAGCACGCCAGTGTGATTTGGTATTACACCGTCAAGTACAATAAAGTGTAAGGGACGCAATACTCGAAGATAAAGGCGCAATATTAATAGAGATATTAGATTTATTTCTGGAAATGTTTATAGGGGAATTTACAGCTTAAGCAATGTTACTTCAGAAAGAACATTACGTACCAAATGGGATCATGATTTTATCTTTTAGATTCAATTAAAAGACTGGTACATATAGCCATTCTTCTATTGCTATATGCATTAATGGAAGTATTTTGTAATAAATAATTACACTGTCTTGGAAACCAGAAATGCCGTGGGAAATACTGCAAACTAACGACTACTGTTGATTATGATGGATCGTAGGTAATTATTTAGACCCAACTAATAAGAGTCTGATTTCTCAGATGTGTTTGAAGTAAACGGGGCTCACGAACAGTTCCAGTACTTGTTAGTTATTCACGTTGACGCACTTCCGAAGAAATCGTCAGATATTTATGGGAAGATAATAGTAATACTGAGGTGTGGGGAGTATTCTGCGATTGTTTCGAGCAAAATAGAGGAGCTGTAAATGCGAGAAAAAAGTAATTTATAGGAAAGGTTGGGGGTTACTAGGTCTTCTAATTGAATGAAAGTACATGTCGAGCCTTAATTGTCGAAGCTCTATGTTTCGGAGAGAAAGGAAAGAACCAGAGTTGTGAGCAGCTGGTACGCACTCGTTGACAATACGATCAGCTTCCGAACTGTGTTTGTCTCGTCCGAGAGAATGACAGGGGAAACTCTCCAACGCGTGTTTTTCTTGTGATTTTGCCGCTGCAGCTGTAGCTGGCGCCCCGAGATTGATGTTACTCGGTGACGTCACGGGGCCTCGATAAGGGAGCGTGACGGGCTCGGAGCAGCAGGGAAGGGCGGCGCGCGGCCGCGCTATCGCCTCTGTGTATTCGCGTGTGCACATGCCGCCGGCCGCCTGCTACGGCCCGCAGGCGGGCCCGCCTCCGCCGCCAGATATCGCCGCCCGCTGCCGGCCTAACGTCCGTCATTTATTTAATCGTCAGTGGTCATCGACTGACCCGGCGTTGTACGCCTCCTCCACCGCGGAGTGGTTTTCGCGCTGGCAGACAGGTTTCAGAGTGAGGGAGTGTGGGAGGCGCTGCTGTACGTGCGGCAGATAGTCGCAGACAGTAACGGGAAAAAAAGGTAATGGCGGAACACAGATTGTGGCAGACGTACACACAACGCTGTCCGGACTGTCTGAGTCCGAAATCGCCGGACAGCCGCAGTCTCCACGAATGAAAGTACATTTAGGTGGTTGACCTTCACACTCTCCTCCACTGACATCCATGCTCCAGTGTGAAATGGATGGCAGAGAGTCCCACATATTAGGGTTTCTTCCCGATTCATTAGCGTATGAATAACACAAAGAATTACTACGTGTATGCCTTTGTGCGAGGTATATCTAATTATGTATTCGCGCTACATGTGGAATCGGTATTTACGGGGCTTTACTGATCTCTTAATTTTCTTTAAGTTGAGCTCCATGGTTTTATAAAAGAAATTTTTACATACAAGCGCAACAAAGCTGCTAAAAGTCATTATTGTTCTGTAGCTAATGTCGACGGCGTGTCATCGTCTGGCTGACTTAAATTTTTTTTAAGTTAAAAGTCTGTCGTGAATAGTTGCAGAACGATAATCGTTTTAGTAACTTTATGATCGTTATACATAAAAGGGTTCTCTCTTAATATTGGTTCTTGAAAATTTGCAAGTAGCATACCGCGGAACAGTTAGCGTCTATCTTCAGGCGTCTGCCCGCGCGAGTTTTGCAGCTCTACCGCATCATCCACTGCAACTACATCTGTTCATCGTTCTTTCGAACGGCGATTGCAGATGCACCTTTCAGTTCATGGTCAATACTTTTAACACACACCTAAATAAAGGCCAAAGTTGTTTTTTTCGTTGGTTGATTGGTTGGTTGATTTCGGGAGGGGTGAGGGACGGGACCAAACAGCGCGGTCATCGGTCCCATCGTATTAGTGAAGGATGGCAAAGGAAGTCGGCCGTGCTCTTTCAAGGGAACTATCCCGGCATTTGCCTGAAGCAGTTTACAGAAATCACGGAAAATCTAATTCAGGATGGCCGGACGCGGGTTTGAATCCTCGTCCTCCCAATGCGATTCCAGTGTACCAACCAGTGTGGCACGTCGGTCGGGATTTTTTTTAAAGGCAAAATTAATGTTATATGTTTTAAGTAGTCACCAAATTATTGTTAGTAAATTGTTTATTTCATTTACGTGTGTACGGCATTGCGTGTTTTGCAAGTAGCTGGTAACACTGCCGTTATGCGCTTACGTTCAGCATGAAACGGCGTTTCGTTAAGAAGAATGTTTATTTTTCGGTATACAGGTGGTCGCCAAAGTATTTTTAATAAAAGTTTAGTCCCACGAATATATCCCATGTGATATAATGTACAGCGTGTAGTTAGAAACAGTTGTACGACAGCATGTATTTTTCCTCTAAGAAGCACTTAGCCACGTACAGAAATATCTTACTTCTCACATTTAGCTACTTCATACAGTAGTTGCCTTTTGCAGTGCATAAGACATCTTTATTACTGAATAATGAACAGTTGTGTTCCTATTTCAGCTCACGTAGGTCGAAAGTTGGTTCAAGGGAAGATAAAGCTTTATTCTCGTTGAGCGAGCCTATGTTATACTATACAACCATGCAGCCTTGTCCGAGATGCCTGCTTGGCAGTGTTTGTCCCGTTGATGCCGTTTCCAGCCACCGTGCCCTCAAATTTTAGGACATTTCTCGATTTTTATACCACAGGTTTCAACGTCAACATTAACAAACGCTTTATCAATGTAACTGTCTTCTGAAGAGCTATCGAATGCACTTATAAAAAGTATACGGTTCCATTAAAAAAAAAACGTGCTTAGTTCAACATCTCAGTCGATACCAGTGCTAAAACATTAACCAAACAAAAACAGACATGCCCCTCGATGCTCTAACATTTGCCGAAAACCGCGTTTCGATATGTGTAACCGTTCACGAAATAAAAGGGGTGTTACTTCTTACGTGCCTCACCGTGTACATGTCGAGCAATTACAGCGACCATGAGTGCTCTCCGAAGCCCAATGTACTGGGTAGCCAACGAATAGCACGTGTGTGACCCACCATAGGATACTGCTCAGTTGTGTGTGGGATCCATACTAAATTGGATTGCCTTGGGATATCAAACGTATGCAAAGAAGGCAACGCTAATGGACACAGGTTTGTTTGACCCATGACAGAGTGCCAAGGAGACGCTGAAAGAGCTGAACTGGTGGTCGCTTTTCAATACACACTATCTGATCAAAAGTTTCCGGATACCTGTTACTGGACATTAATGCGGGTTGCTCCACCCTTGTCCTTTATGTCGGCTTGAACTCTTCAAAATGGTTCAAATGGTTCTAAGCACTATGGGACTTAACATCTGAGGTCTTCAGTACCCTAGAACTTAGAACTACTTAGACATAACTAACCTAAGGACATGACACACATCCATACCTGAGGCAGGATTCGAACCTGCGACCGTAGCAGCATCGTGCTTCCGGACTGAAGCGCCTACAACCGCTCGGCCACAGCGGTCGGCCGACTTGAACTCTGCTGAGGATATTTTCAGTGAAGTGTCTGAATGCCAGTGGCGGAATGGAAGCCTATTCTTCATCAAGAGCCGAAACCAGAGAAGATACTGATGGACGCTGGGGTCTGCAGCAAAGCCGACTTTCTGACTCGTCGCAAATGTGTCCAGTGTTTTTCGGTTGGGACTCTGGAGAAGCCAGCACATTTCAGGAATATTGTTCTCCACAAACCACTGCCTCATAAATGGTGCTTTATGATAGGGTGTATTGTCACGATGGTACAAACATTGTCTCCGGACTGTTTTCTACCGCATGCAGTGCACATTGCTGTAAGATATGTTCATATCCTTCAGCAGTTAGCATTTTGTAAAGCGCAATAAGGGAAGCACACATTAAACACGAGAATAAACAATATCCAGACACTATCTCCTCCGAACCTCAGTGTTGACCCTACACACGACGGCAAGAACGTTCTCCAGACGTACACCGACCCAAACCCTTCCATCAGATTGCTGTAGAGTGTAGCGTGATTCATCACTCCCAGTCACTCGTTCCCAGTGGTCCACTGTCAAGTGGTGTCGCCTTGTACACCACCTCAGGCTTCACCTGGGACCGACTGCATAGATGTCTGGCTTAAGAGATTTCTCATCGACCGTTGTATGCCATTCTTTTGAACTCCCTACGCACATTGTGCTAGCTGGACGGCTGGTACCACTTTGGAAATCACATGTAGTTCCTTCCGCTAATTTCACGCAATTTTTAGAACTTGCCTCCAAAATGCTCGACGGTGCCTGTCCGACAATAGAGGTCTGTCCGGTTCCTCTTCACGTTTTTACCTCGCAATCGTATAACCAACTTGGGCAATTTTAGAAGGGTCTGAATGTCGCTATTGGATGTGATACTCAGCTGATACCCAATGAATAGCGCACAGCCGAAGTCACTGAGTTCTCCTGGCCGAGCTGTTCTGCTGTTGGTGCTTCCCTACTGACAACACAACATTCCTTCCCTCCGTTTATAAAGGCCGGTCCGCATCTCATGGTATCTAGTGATCAATTCCGCGATAGATAGGGTGGGCTGGATAATTCTGACCAGGCAGTATATGTCAAATATCTCGCTTACTTACAACGTTTCAAGAACCATAAGCCTCTCGGTATCGGTCCCATAGGATCGCAAAGACAAGATTCGATCAAATTACAGTTCCAACACAGGCACGTAAGAAGTCATTCCTCCCGTGGTCCATATTCGAATGAAATGGGAAGAAGCTATAATACGTGGTATAATCGCAGATACCCTCTGCCGCGTACTTCACAGTAGTTTGCAGAGAATGGATGTATTTGGAGGTTTGTACGCATTCTGAAGACGAGACTCATACCTGATTTCCGAGACGAGTATCAGGTTTGAACGGAGCTTAGTCGAAGTAACTTGGCTACTGAACAAAAACTGGAGTAGTGGGGTCAGAGTGTAGGGTACAGTTGCTCTGGTGACCGCCGCGGATCTGGGTCTGGAGAGTGCGGATGTGCGGAGGGGGCGGAGCGAGAGGTCGCAGGTGAGCGCAGCCAGGTGGCCGCGGGGACACGAGATGCGGCCGCGATGCGCGCCGGCCGATTAGCGGCGCCCGGGAGCGGATCGCATTCCCGCTCATCAGCTCGGCGCACACACGCAGCTCGTTAGCCGCGCGCTCCGCCACAGGGGTGGCCAAGTCCGTGTGGCCTTCTCCGGTTCGGAACGGCTTCGCCTGTTCAAGTGTAACATTACTACCCTGCAACATACCGTTTCCTGAACTGCGCCTCCGGAACTGGTTTACGGTATCGGGTTGAAGGTGGCTACCTCCGGCCTCCAGATGATTGGCTCCTCCTAAATATGTTGTGGTTAGAGTCTACACGTACAGTTAAACGCTCGTAATTTCCCCAGGGTGGCAGGTGCTTTCCCGCAACCCTTGGAAATCAAGTTCTGAAAGGCCCTGGCAGCAGCCAGCAGTTTGAACGGGAGTGTTACTAGTAAGCGCAAGAAATGACCATTGAAACAGCTAACTTGTTGACGCAAAAGAGTCTGATTGTCCGAAAGGGCAGAATGATGAAACTGAGCTCGCGAAATCAGCGGTCGATAGGCACCCGTCCGGGGAATTGTAGTAGTAAGCTTTCTGGATCGGAGGTGCTGATTCGAGAATGTTAGTGACTTCTTGCTCGGAGATCGAGTAACTCACAAAGTATCTCTTTCAGTAAGGAAAGCTGAGAGAATTAGGAAGTGAATTCCCGTAAGAGGGTGGCTGATGTTGTTGAGTCCTTTTTCGTTTTGTATAGGTGTCTGTTGAGTTAAAGAGAGCGTGCACATCCTGACTGGACAGGGGTCTTATACCCCATGCGGGCGCAGTGTTTAGAGTGAGCTGCTGTTCAGTCATCTAAGCGGACTTGGTGAGATGTAATTCAATAAATTACGTTTGTTTTCATGGTACGTGAACGTGGTGCTTTTGAACAACTGTTTGCCTACTAACTTTAAACTGTATTCCTATTTTGTCGTTTCGGAACTATCTGCGGAAATTGCTAGGAACCAGCTGGAGGCAGTTTATGAATTGTTGGCCGCGAGGATTTTCCAGTCCAGTGGTCGGCTCTCAGAAACTTTCAGAAAGTAGATAGCTGCACGACTTTTAATTGTTGACTTTGCATTTGTGAGAAGTTTTACGCTGCCTCGCGTCTCACAGCCAGGCTAGCAATTATTTTATAATTTCCAGCAGTGCAGAGAATTAATCAACGACCGCCAATAAAGGTTTCCCAGTAAACTTTCGGAACAATATCTTCCGCGAGTCGTTTCGTGCGTTGCACGTGGTAACAGGTGTGTGGATTCTGAGCGCGGCGAAAGGCGAGAATAAGAGCGGTGCCACGGTAGACGAAACGAACTTTTTACCGCTTCCTACGTATAACACAGTATCAACTCTTGAAACATGAGGCATGGCGTATAATAGCACAATACGGTTTGGAAAAAAACTACACATTATTTCGCCGTCACACGTCATTACGGGCTTTGGGCCAGGAGGCGTGAGTGAGAGAGTAAAGTGGTGCAGTGGTTAGGACACTGAACTCTGATTCTGAAGTACCGAGTAGGTTCACATGAGAGTGTACAGCTGTTTATCACAAAGGAATAACGGGATCTCTGAAAAACACAGGACTGATGGTACACTCATGTTCAAAGCACAGTTCGTAGTATGCGGATTATTAGTGTTTACAACATACGGCATAAAGTTTAGAGAGTGTGTTGAGGACCAGTTTTTGGATAGGCGTCCATGTCGGAAAACAGCATCAAACACGCTACTGTACCGTAGTGACAAAAGCATGCCGTTAGGACACCCTTGCCGTAGCAAGCAGGTGATACACCCTTCTTTATAGAGACGTTGAGTACATCAACAAATAGAGCGACTTCACCCACGGTGTGATCAAGGCACGTCGAAATACGATAACTCCTTTCTGCCATTCTGTCAGCCTCGTTGTCGTGCAATCTTATTGCGCTCATTCCACACAACTCCGTGGGAGATACACACGCTTCTCCGTCGTGACTTGCACCACCAGTGGAGCTCCACATGACGGCTGGTGCCAGTTCCGCACCAGCTATCTTGGGTCAGCAGTCTTCTGACCGGTTTGAGGCGGCCAGCCACTACTTCCTCTCCTGTGCCAACCTCTTAATCTCAGAGTAGGACTCGCACACAGCGTACTCAATTATTTGTTGGATATATTGCTATCCTTGTCTTCCACTAATTTTTACTTTCTACAGCACATTATTGTATGTCTTACAAAAATGTCTTATCATTCAGTCCTGTCTTCTCGTCAGTGTTCTCCTGATGTTCCTTTTCTCGCCCATTCTGCAGAGAACCTCTTCATTTCAATCAATCCATACATTCTTCAGCACTCTTCTATTGTACCACATGTCAAACGCTTCGACTCTCTTCTTTTGCTGTTTTCCAGTTGTCCATTATTCATTTCTATACAACGCTGTGCTCTAAACGTACACCTTCAGAAACTACGTTTCAAATTGAGGCCGATACCTGTAGACTTCTTATGGCCAGGAATGGCCAGTTTGTCTGTGATAGTCTGCTTTTTATGTCCTCCTTGCTACGTCCATCATTTGCTGCTTTGCTACCTAGGTAACAGAATTCCATAACTTCGTCGTCACAAATTTTGATGTTAAACTTTTTGATGATCCTATCTCTGCTACTACTCGCTGCTTTCGTGGTTGTTCGCCTTACTCTCAGTCCATTTCTGTACGCATTATACTGTTCATTGTATTCAGCAGATACTGTAATTGCTCTTCACCTGGGGATAACAATGTCAGCAGCGAATGTTAGCATGGGTATCCTTTCAGCCTGAATTTTAATCGCACTGCTGAACCTTTCTTTTATTTCCGCCAATGCTTCTTTGATGTATGGATTGAAAAATATGGGCAAAAGTCTACATCCTCGTCTTACACCTTTTTTAAAAGCGAGAGCTTTGTTCTTGGTCTTACATTAACATTGTTCTTTCTTGGTTCTTGAAAATATTGCTTATGTCCGTCTTTCCGAATAGCTTTTACGAACTTTTCTCAAAATTTCGAACATCTGATAGTAATTTATATTATGGAAAGCTTTTTCCAAGGAGTGGTCAGGTGTTACGAACGTGTCTCGATTTTTCTTATGTCTTGCTGCCATTATGAATCTCATCATCAGAATTGTCTGCCTGGTGTCCTTATCTTTCTGAGAGCCCAATACGCCGTATCAGATATCAATTATCTCTTCCGTTCTTCTGTAGGCATATATTATAGATGTCAGCAACTTGGATGCATGAACCGATAAGATGATTGTGCTGCAGTTCTCGTACTTACGTTGAGTTCCCATCTTAGGGATTGTGTGGATGAGATTTTTTTTTCCAAAAATCTGATGCCTCCAGAGTCGTAGCTTCTACCTAGCAACTTGCCACTTCCCCGTTGATTTAAGAAATTCCCAAGGAATATGATCTATCCATTCTGGCTTATTCGACAGTAAGTCTCACAAAGCTCTGTCGAAATCTGACTCTAATACTAGAACACCGGGCGGAGTGGCCGAGCGGTTCTATGCGCTTCAGTCTGCAACCGCGCGACCGCTACGGTCGCAGGTTCGAATCCTGCCGCGGGCATGGATGTGTGTGGTGTCCTTAGGTTAGTTAGGTTTAAGTAGTTCTAAGTTCTAGGGGACTGACGACCTCATAAATTAAGTCCCATAGTGTTCAGAGCCTTTTGAACCATTTCATAATACTAGATCCTCTATGTTTTTCAATCCGCCTTCCGATTCTTCTTCAGTCACGTCGTAAGACAAGTCCGCCCACTCGTATAGACATTTGACGTACCCTTTCCACCTATCTGCTTTAACAGTGGAATTCACATTGCAATATTAATGTTGACGCTGTTGCTTTTCATTTCAGCGAAACGTGTTGTGACTTTAGTTTACGCTGAATCGATTCTTCGGAAGACCACTTCTTTTTCGATTCTTCTTCTTTTCGATGTTCACATTTTTCGTGGAGCCATTGCGCCTTGGCTTCGCTGCGCTTTCTATTGATGTCACTTCCTACCGCTACTCAGGACGTGTGTAGAAAGGAGAGGGCGCCCACCTGCAGCGCGGCCTGGGCGCGCTCTCGCCCGAGCGGCAACTCCGAGTCCGGCCGTTATTAATTGCGGCGGCGCTGCGCATTTGGCCGGAACGGCTCGTTTCCAGGCAGGCGGGCAATCGCGGGCCGTCCATCAGGGCGCGCCTACATCGGCCCGCGGCCATCTGCGCGCCGTGTCCCTGCGCGAGCGCCAGCGCTAACGACGCGACGGTCGCGCGGCCGCCGCAGCAGATAAGGCGCCTACAGTAATTTGTGCGTGGCCGCGCAACTTCCGGGCCGCGCCGAGATGCGGGCTGTCAGCGCATCCCGCGATAAGCCGCCGTTTTGTGCGGCGCGCGCCTCTTCGCAGATAACCCGCCCGCCGCTACGACTTTTCTGCAGGGGCACCAACCGGCGGCGCCACAAAGCACAGTCCGAGCCCGGCCGCCTCCTCTCTCCTGGCAGGCCTTCCGTCTCTAATACGAACGCAGTAGTGGTTTCTCATTTAATCGTCCCTACGTCTCCAAAGGATACGTCTCCGGATATACGATGACGCTATTGGCTGCGTACAAAGTCAGGTAATAGCGTGTGAAATTGGAACATACGATTTCCTAGCCGCAACTGTGTTGTTGTCCCAGTCGCTAATGAGACGCGAGGGCCAGTTTCGGTGAGTAGCGGAAGGTAGGGGGGGGGGGGGGGGGGGGAGGGGGCAGCTCACGAAATCGCGATATCGGCCAGTAGCCCTCGCGGGATTCAGGGGGCCTTGTAGAGCTGAGTTGCAGCTTTAAAGTGTTTAAGTCGGGAGTTACTGTCCATTCGTGGTCAATAAGTTTGATTTCAAATTTGGAAGAAAGGATATTGCAGAGAAGTGGCTTTCTGTTGTTCCGGGAATAAACTTTATTCACTCTGCAACAGAGTTTTCGTTGTTCTGAAACTTCTTATCAGTTTAGAAATGTGTACCAGAATGCATCTCCAGTTCGGAACCTTGCAGAACCCAAATAACGCAGATTTTTTTTTATATATACAGGGTGATTTTTTCCACCATGTACTAACTCTAGGGACTAATCGATGCGAGGATACGGAACAAAAGAGGTCTAACGAACTTATATGTGGAAATGCATGGTTTTCATGCTAGAAACCATTTATTCAATCACATATTGTTACAGAGACTGCAGTCTAATAGGGGCTGCACCATGCAGCTACACACAGTATGTGTTGAAAATTGTTTCAATGTGCCTCAATGCATGCGTGTACGCATCATAACGTGTTCTGTCTCACACGTTCACATCAGCCAGGCTGCATCTGAAGTGTCAAAGACGGCATGAATATGCTGCTCCAGTATCTCCACACTTGGAACGGGCTCTGCACACATGCTACTTTTGGGATGGCATAAAACCAGAAATCACATGGGTTGAGATTCGGTTAATGAGCAGGCCATGCAACTGGACTCCCTCATCCGATCCATCTACCAGGGAAGACACGACTTAGATGCGTCGGGATGTTAACAGCGAAGTGGGCTGGAGCACCATCATGTACCAGCCACATAACACTACGAACCGTTAATGGCACTTCTTCCAGCAGGAAAGTCAAGATCACCCACATGAAACGCCAACAGTCACATCTGTTAGGTGAAGTGGAAGGAAGACTGTTCCCAAAATACGGTCGCCAGTTGTCCCGGCCCACACATTCCGGCTGCACCGATGCTGATGATTCGCTGTCGCCATGGCATGGAGGTTCTGCATACTATCCCGCAGATGACTGTTACGAAAGTCAAATATACCACTCCATGTAGAGGTGGCCTCATCTATGAATAGGGTATATGACACCAACCACAGAATCGTTGTTGCCTGGTGAAGAAACCACTGACACAACCGCTCCCGATGTGGAAAGTCTGTCGAAGTAAGCCCTGCACACGCTCAAAGGCCGCGTCATACGTAAGCGACAGAAGCGACTGACAGCGCGCGACAGCTTCAGGCGACAAAACGCAACTGCAGGTGTAGTGACGGAAGTGTCCTATGTGAGCAACATCTGTGTCGCTGCCTGTCTCACGCTGCAACTGGCGACGTTTTGAATTCAAACGTGTTTGTATCTTGTCGCTGCAGCACGCGCGAGTGAGAGCGACAGCCACGTGTCTTCTCGGTCGGCAGAGCAGTGGAGTGGACGCGACGGCAGCTATAAAAATACTTATCATCCGATTTTAAGAAAAATATTTGGTGAAAAAATTTTATTCTTCCGCATCCTTTAGGTTGATATCTTTAAACGATAAAAATCTGAATTTATTTTCGTTATTCGTCATAGTTACTGTGCTGCACGGAATTGAGTTCATGACTGCACGAAATTTTTAAGAACATGCAGAGGTAAAATCACACTGCGGAGACTTCCAGTGTAGTTCATTTAAAGCCATGCATTATTGCCTATGAAATGTAACCAATATATCTAAATTGTATTTAAGTTGAGACCGGAATGATATCTCTTTTTCATTCTTCAGATATTGGTTGTTATATCCATGGACGCTTCGCTCGCGGCGCGTCCGAAACTTTCTTGCGCTTCCTGAATCAAGTGGTCGTAAAAATTGTCGTATCGCATAAACGGTTCAGGATATCGAAACGACGATTTTTGCAAATGACAGCACTCAGAAAGGACTGTCTTATCGTTTGATTAACACTCGACAGGTTTTTGTGAACGCGTGAGCAGAGCGAAAACAAGACTCCCTATAAATTACACCATAAGGTTTTGTCCGAATTGCGGGCCGGAGTGGCCGAGCGGTTCTAGGCGCTACAGTCTGGGGCCGCGCGATCGCTACGGTCGCAGGTTAGAATCCTGCCTCGGGCGTGAATGTGTGTGATGTCCTTAGGTTAGTTAGGTTTAAGTAGTTATACGTTCTAGGGGACTGATGACCTCAGAAGTTAAGTCCCATAGTGCTAAGAGCCATTTGACACCCCTTCAAGCTCATCATTGAATACTTCCCTCAGTTTTTTAATTTTTTTTTCTTATTATTACGACGGCCGAACGCGCTGAACTAGTGTGCCAACATTTAACACAACGAGGTCGGTAGTGGATTGGTCAAGGCCCTTTTTCTTTTTTCCTTCATTTTGATCATTATTGTTCTCACCATTTCTTCTGGGCGGAATTCACATGACACCTGTACAAGTACATAGTTGAATACTTTGTTCAGCTTTTGTATTACAATGAGCAGTTCCTCTGGCCTAACACGCTGCGCCAGTGTGCCAGCGCCGAAAGGCATCCTAAAATCGCAACAAACTGAAGTGTCCAGGAGGCGCACGTGTCGTATTGAAAGAGCGCTATTAAAGGAGCATGAATTGTCCGACACCATTGACATAGCGCGAGACAGAGTACAATTGGTTTTACATGAAGGATCAGTTCAGAGAAAACACTGTGTGAAGGGGTTTCGCCTTTGTTCGCTACCAATAAAAAGCAAATGTGAACAAAAATTTGTATTTAATCAAAGAAATAATAACATTAACTGCTAGCGGGCACTGAAATTAATCAGTGGGGAAAGTTGAAAATTTAAGTCACACCAGGGCGAGACGGCCAATGACCCTTTAGACCGAATGCACAAACAAGCACGGACTCCTACGAGAATCAGCGATCGCTGCGAGTAACGAGAGTAATGGGCAGGGGCAGTGCGTCAATAGCATGTGGATAAATTGGAATTTGTGTCCGTCAGGGACCGTGTCCGGCACAGTGGACTGGACCACAGCCGGGTGGTATGAGATTCCAGGAAGTGAGGAACGTCCAAAGCCCCCAGGGGACGGCAAGCAGTGTCCTCCAACAACGATTGTTGGCGACTAAGGTCCGGACACAGGCGGGAACAAACTCTAGACTCGTAGCACTCCTTTCTGAGTTTTTCGAATCGTGTTGTGTGGCTATGGACATTGGCGGGAGAATGTGCGAATTGCGTAAAGCATTGTGATTCCAGTTTCCAGCGTTGAAATGAATGCTTTCTGGTGGTAGAGGAGAGCTTACATGCCATCGTTGGAGATTGGAAAATACGCAATTTTTTGCGATATCCTTGTGATTGGACCACAGTGGTTCGTTGTTTTGCGATTGGCGGCTGGCACAGTTCAGGCAGCAAGGAAAACTCAGGGCGTAAGTGAACGCCACATGAGACACATTAGCAATTAGGACGTGAAAGTGTCTGCAGCAGAAGACTTGCCAGTAGGACGTGAAGGTGTCCGCATCAGAGAAGCCCTTGCGGTTAGGATGCCAAAGTGTCTGGATCGACTGAGTCCTACTCAGTTGCTGACTGTTTTATCTTCGCAAAGGAGAGTGAACATCTGCACTAGGCGGCTCGGCGCATCACAGTCTTTCTTACGGCGAGGACCTGATTTCACACTTGCGAAGCCCAGGACGGTCGTCTGTCTCACCTCCTTTGCAGTGGTAATGAATGTGTCGCCTTCTGGATTTTAGTCACCAACTTCCAGGCACTGTTCCGATCAAGCATTACGGTACGCGATTTCATAATTGTCACTCAACATTGAACATCGGGAGGGAGTAAATTCTTAGGAGGGCACGAAGTAATAACAGTTAGGGGAGCGACACTGCTCTCCATTTAATCTTTATATAAATTTGAATGGCGCAAATTATCAAAGGTTTTGCTTATTTAATAATACACTGATTTCATAAATGTGTTTATGATTAAATGTGAATATTGAGTTTAGTCTGTTTCTGTTCGACGCTTTCACATACATACATTAAGTTGTACGTTTGTAATCCATATCGTAGAATATATAACCAATCAGCTCAAAATTGTTACCAACATATTATCCAGTCAGATAGCGGTAATGTGAGTGAGTTATTTGTTTATAAGATTCCCCACTGTAAAGAGCGCGCAAAAGCATTTAAAGATTAGTTCTTAAAGAGGTGGCGGTTAATTTTGGATGGTTAAGGGAAATTCATCACCGCGAGGTTTTTGCAACTGGCATAATCACTTTTAGGTGAAGAAGTCCGTTGCCTGGAAGATGCAGACGGCGGAGACTAGGTTAAAATGGACTGAAGCAAGCGGATACAAAAGGTGAGTCCGGTGACGTCTCAGAACATTCAATTACTGTCTGGGTAAACAAAAATAAATCCAGTAAGACGTGTACACTACAAACGCTTTCTCTGTAAAGAGCTAAAAACGTTTCTGCTTGCCCTCGTACAGTATTGCAAGCACCGAAAGTGAGGTGCCCACATAGCGCAGTACACGGTGAGTAATTCGTGTGCTATGCGCGCCGGCCGCGCGGGTGACCAAGACGTCAGCGGGATGAGGCGAGCAGGCTGTGACAGCTGTTGGCGGCTGACTGATGCGCGGGCGGTCAGCGTCGCCAGCGGACGGCAGGGGACAGGAGACGGCAGATAAGGGGGGGGGGGGGGGGGGGCGATAGCGCCGTCCGGGCCCCGGCGGGGTCACCTTGCGGCCGGCCGCTCTTTGTTCAACTCGCCGCCACCGCCGCAACCGCCGCTCAAATGGCGCGCGATTACTTATTCACGATGGGAACGATAGAGTCGCGGCGCGGCCGCCTCCCGGGATATTCGTCAGGAACAAAACAACATGCAAAACAGTCGCCGAGATATGATTATTTGTATAGCTTATTTACGATAACCGCAGAAAAGGGGCGGAAAAAGCGCCACGGAATACCAATGAAAGGAAAACGAGATAGTTTTGCCCGCCTTATCGGCCGGCCGGAATCGCATTGTTGTATTATGTGGCGGCGAGGCGCGACGAAGTGCGGCGCGGCGCGGGGCGCTGCTGCAGCGCGTCCAGCGAGAACCCGCGTGGCGGCCGCGCAAACCGAACACTGTGTCTCTCACCTTCCGCCAAGTCGGGTTCCTTATGCCGATGGTAAGCGACGAGTGCCAAGACGGCGCGTAACGTCATTTTATGGTAATAATGAAAGTTTCCTGTAGCTCAATGACCGAGTGCAAGTCTTTCAACACGACGCCATGTCCGTGAGTTGCGTGTCCGTGACCTACCCCAGTGTTCCAACTAAAGAAACGGGACCTACATTTTAACGTGCATTTCGTACAACGTGTCGCCACTGACGGCTCCTCACTGTTGGGAGGTGAAGGGTAGAATGAGAGCAGACTGAAAATATCCGTGCTCAGACCGGTATTCGATCCGGTGACCTCTTAGTTTCCAGGCACGCACTTCACTCCTACATCTGTCATGAATGTGTGTGTGAAGCGATGGCTGGTGCAATTAACTCTGGACTGCGTGGGGCCAGCATCATCTTAGTCGTATTGGGGAATTGCAATCCACACTTATATTCTGAGGATTACTTATTAAATGCCAATGCGGCCTCGGCAGAAGGCTTTGTATTTTCAGATTTCTTTCAAATTAGGCTAATTTTTTTTTTTTTTTTTTTTTTTTTTTTTTTTTTTTTTTTTTTTTTTTTTTACTACGGCGCTTACATTTAAATCGAACTGTAACACAGTTTGCATCGTTCCACAAAATTTTACTGTTGTTGTGTGCATCTCTTGTAATTCCCCCCCCCCCCCCCCCCCCCCCACGCCTTCCTTCCTCCATATATTGTCCACACTAAACAACGCCCAGTCCAAGTAATTTATAAGAAAAGTCTTTTATGAAGATTTGAGAGGACCGAAGATTACAATGAACTATCACGTTAACTTAGCTTGTCATTTTGAGATGGCTCCAGTAGTTCTTGTCTAGGGGTCTGATTCTTGAAGCTGAAAATCTGACAACAGGTCCTCACGGTTGGTTTGAACTAAATAATTTGGAAGATTGTTGTTACAAAATTTTTTACGTGAATATATTTTCCACTGATTTTATCACATTTTAGTATATCATACACTATTTTGATTTTTCGCATTAAAAAAGCCGAAATTACATTATTTGCGCATATTGTACAAAAATACGTCCGATCACATCAGAGGCAAGTTTACGACTCCCACATTCTGTGGAAATAACAATATTCGAAAGTGTTTACAAGTCTTATTAACAAATGAATTCCTTCTGGTTTTCGTTACATTCTTCATTTCCATTATTATTTCATAAATGAATCTAGAAATGAACATAAGTAAACAGAACAGCAGTGCGTAATTAATAACAGAAATTTTAAGTGTGCAAATAATTCGTAGTTTCAAATGTTTCTAGTAATTATAATAATAATAATTGTAACTATACACTGAAAACTTCTGCTTATCGATTATAACATCGAATAAATTATTTTATACAGTACTTCCTTTTCATAAATTTTAGCTTGAGATATAGCATACTGTGTATAACATTATATGAAAGTTTTCAAAAAAGCAACTAACTTAATATTAACCTGTCCAAAATTCGAAAAGGAATACTGGTATCGACAACCACTGTTCAGGAAAAGTAATGCTAGAGGAGAATGTCCTGTTACACTCTCGATGATACTCTCTCCTGCACAACTCTATCTCCGAGTAACTACTACAACCTAGATCCTTCTGAATCTGCGTCCTGTATTCTCCTCATGGTCTCCCTCTATGATTTTTACCATCCACACTTGCTCCAGTACTACGTTGGTGGTCCCTTAATGTCTCAGAATGTGTCCTATCAACCAATTCCATCTTCTAGTCAGATTTTGCCACAAATTTCGTGTTTTCCTCAATTCCGTTCAGTACCTCCTCATTAGTTACATGATCAACCAATCTAGTCTTCAGCGGTCTTCTGTAGCACTACGTTTCAAAAGCTTCTATTCTCCTCTGGTCTAAACTGTTTATTGTCCATGTTTCACTTCCATACAAATACTTTCAAAAAAATATCCTAACACTTAAACTATATTCGATGTTAACAAATTTCTCTTCTTCAGAAACGCTTTCCTTGCATCTGGCAGTATACATTTTGTATTCTCCCTAATTCGTCATCATCATTTTCTACTGCCAAAACAACAAAGCTCATCTACTGCTTTAAGTGTCTCGTTTTCTAATCTGACTCGCTCAGCACCACCTGATTTAATGGACTACAATCCATAATCCTCTCGTTACTTTTGTAGCAGCTTTCAAGATAATGTCTATTCCATTCAACTGCTCTTCCAAATCCTTTGCTGTGTCTGATAGAATTGATTTATTTACACAATAAAAATTAATAATGAAACACGTTTAATTACGAAGTCTTTCACGACAGATTTTTTTCTTTAAACCAATCTCGATGCACTTGTCTCGTTAGTTCATTATCAAAACCCGATCTTTAATTGTGTTCGTCAGGAAAGCAACTGACTCTCGAAGAAGTAACTCAAGCACGCACATGTAGCAGATAAACTATCCCACTACGTCAGTTCCAAGTGTGTGAATCCGTTACTACTTCAAGAGTCAGTTGCCTTCCTATTGAAGACAATGATAAGTTTTATTGAATACTCGGATTTTGAAATATAATTCTCTCGACAACTGCATCGAGAACAGTTCATTACGAGCCTTTGTACGTAATATGTCTTACCTGCTAAGTAAAATCAAAAACCATGAACTGCACAAAGACGAATTAAAACTTATGCTACATAAACAAGCAACCGAAGCAAGGCAGACCTTTATCCACTTAAGATTAACTACATGAGGACTTGACGGATATGGAGGACACATTTTTTGCTACTGCAACAACTAACTTGTGTTATGATGGCTTGAGTCGACGAATATTGGCTCCTGAGCAAATTTTTTTCTGGAAATTTGTTGAAAATAAAAGTACTAAATTACTTATTTTACTGAATGTTCTTTTACAGGAGACTCGTTGAAACCCAAGTTTAATGTCCTCGCCACTGTGCCGAGTAGTGCTGATGATGTACTTATCTGTTTTTGTGCCATTGTCGTTGTAAGTGGAAAGCTTTCGGCTATCTGGATCCAGCTTGGCGTTAGTTTGTTTAAATATCTATACGGAAAGTCGCATAGCTTTATACAATAAAAACCAATCATTAGGTCACATTTACGCGAAACTTCCGTTTCACCTCCACATTGTAAGGAATGTGACAAGGAGTTAAATGTAAAACCGCGAGAATTAGGCGTGTAGGTCACGCCCACATTCGCGAGGCAGTTAGGGTTTAGCGTTAGACAGTTACAGGATCGCAGGTCATTCGCATACCTACGAAGGAGCCCTCGATAAGAGTCGTGGCATCTGACTTCATGGTTAGCTCATTTGCGGAGTTGTGACATGGCGGAAGACTAGGTGCAGACGGAATGGATGGTATCAGTGGTGTTAACGTACGAAGAGACAAATCCCCCTGCTGTTTCTGGTAGCAGCTATCTCATTCACGAGGCTATAAAGTAGCGCTATGAACTGCTCACAACAGACATGTCCCCAAGTGCACAGGAGTGTATTAATTAATGCAAAATCTGTGGCTCCAACGCCCACCTCAACGACCAAGCACCAAACCTACTGAGTAATGTTACAGAATAGCGGCAGTGGCAGACATAGCTTTCTACATTATATTGAAATATAGTGGCAAAGCACAAATAAGGGTAAACCGGAATCCAAATATTTAAAAAGTCAGTTAAAGCATACCCCTCAGATAATTAGTATTAGAAAGTGGGCAATTATTTAGATAACAGAGAGTAGCGAATGGTAATAATTTTGTGTGGGTGAAAGGCCGAGGGCAAGTCTTTCTATTGGACGCCACTTCGGTGACTTGTGTGTCTCTAATATATCACTGTTATCAGCCTAGGGAAGGTGACCTACAGTTTAAAGTGGAATGACATCGTTGAGAGGTAAAAGCCAGATTAAAGGTAGACAGAAATTTTACTGGTCTGAGCGGGATTTTAATCCGCGATCCCTCGATTTTCAAGCAAATGCTTTATCACTATTTTTTCCCTCTTTCTTTCTAGCTGTTTCTTCGTCGTTTTTCTTCGGCTGTTCCGACCAGATGTCGCATGACATCAATAAAAACTACACTCAGTTTTTTTTACTATTAAAGACAGTGGCACTCTCCTGATCGACACGCTGATCTACCGTGTGGCATCAGAACGCCTGACATAGGGAATTAAAAAAAAGTCTGTTTCCATTATCTTGAACTAAAGAACTCATTTACTGTAGTGAGGTGCTAGATCAGCTTTCTCTCACTGTTCAAGGATGAGTATCGTTAAGGTTCTGATGTCAGTCGAGTCGAAAGCATTTGTGTGTGTGTGTGTGTGTGTGTGTGTGTGTGTGTGTGTGTATGTGTGACGACTTCTTCGCAAATGTGTATAACAAGCTGCAGTGTTCATTGTTGTCCAGGATGCTTAATATCTTTCACACAACGTGATTGACCCTATGCCTTGTTGATAATCATAACGAATACAGCCGGTCACAGTGGCAGAGCGGTTCTAGGCACTTCAGTCCGGAACCGCGCGACTGCTACGGTCGCAGGTTCGAATCCTGGATCGGGCATGGATGTATGTAATGTCCTTAGGTTAGTTAGGTTTAAGTAGTTCTAAGTTCTAGGGGACTGATGACCTCAGATGTTAAGTCCCATAGTGCTCAGAGCCGTTATAACCATTTAGCGAATGCAGGCCGCGCGGGAAACAGCAATCGCCTTAAAACGAAGAGCACATTTGAGTCACTGGGTGTCAACACAGTAGATGGTTAGTTGCGTCATCTGTTGTTACATTCTGTGATAAGTACCTCATTGTGCTTCTATAGCATACCTCTCCCTATTATATCAGTTCAATTTTCACTGTTTCAAGTAGGACTGTGTTTGGGCACGACTCTAACATTTCGAACAGTTTTCGACACAGTTCGGGAAATCCTGAGTTTTGTTCGATGTTTTAATCGGTCCGCGTCTAGTGACTTTCATTGGTACTGTACCCAAGACCTGCCTTATCGTTTATGCTGCTGAAGTGAAGAGGATAACTGGTAACCGACAGCTGAATCAGACCAACCGTAGCATCGGTGATGGAAACGACACACACAACGGTTAACTGTTATCTATTCGGTAGGTAGGTAGGTTGGTTGGTTGGTTGATTTGGGCGGAGGGGACCAAGGAGCGAGGTCATCGGTTCCATCGAATTACGGAAGGATGGGGAAGGAAAACGGCCGTGCTCTTTCAAAGGAATCATCCCGGCATTTGCCTGAAGTGATTTAGTGAAATCACGGAAAACCTAAGTCAGGAGGGCTGGGCGTACTTTTGAACCGTCGTCTTCCCGAATGAGAGTCCAGTGTGTAATCACTGCGCCACCTTGATCGTTATCGTTTATGGCATCGTGCATTTTAATAATAAAACTAACTGTGAAACACGGGCCAAAATATCTTCTGGAGTATATGTCATATGTAACTACGCCTTCTAATCAGTAATTAAGATTTTGCAATCATGTGTCCCGCGACGTAGTGACGTCTGATGGTACTGTATCCAAGAGGGGTATTGCAGCTGTAATTTATTCTCGCCACAGGAATTACACTTAGTTTACGGTGATATGTTCCGTTTGTTAGGCATTTAATTTCTCATTAATTTTCTTCATTGGTGCATCTGAATTGATAAATTTGGTGCAAAGCGGCCAAGAACTTAGAAGTAAATTCGTCAAGTACTTTTCAAGATGTTTGGTAACAACCATCCCCTTTATATATTAACATACACGTACGTTTCAAGTCAGGTTACGAAATCTTACGTTGACAGTGATCTTCCTCTTGTCTTGAAAGTAAAGTACGCAAAATTTCATCAAGAGAGGAATAAAATTGTGGATTGGTATGAATGACAAACAAACGAACACTCTTATTTACATATATAGATACAAGGAACACTAGACACAACATACCAAAATTAACAACGGAACATGTTAATCGACAGCTACATGAGATAATATTTGAGTAGGCATAAATTAGTTAATTTTTAACAGTTGTTTCCTTTGCCAGTTAAGATGATCTTTCTGATATTTTGAAAATGACGTAAGGATGAATAAACAACTAACTTCACAGTCTGGTTGGAGTCGGTAATAGCGCATTTCGCAGCACCTGAGAAGACGACTTGGCATTCGTCGAAATAGTGAGCGTAGATTGGCTTAACATCCGAAAGCACACCCTTTTTTAATGATCTCTAGTAGTGTCAGTTTTTTACTTCTGTTGCTATGTTTGGAGTTTTTTGTAAAAAGGCTGGTCGCTTTCATGTTTCAGGTATCAAACTGCGCAGCAAACGTTTCTCTCAACACCCATAGTTTCGACCACAGTCTAATAAATACAGTCATTCTATTTTCTGGAGCGAAAGTTGTTACCGTTTGGCAGCCAGATCGACACTAGCGGTCCAAGTGGTAAGAAAGCAGTATGTCACATGCGTCGAAAGGATAATGATTGTTTTTAATTATTTTCTCCTTAACTCAATAGTTGCTATGTAGTTGAGTTCCACACGTTAGGAAGTTACCAAGAGACGTGAATTATCGTGAAATACATGTAAAAAAAGCCGAATCACACTGATTGAGTGAGATAAGCTAGAATTCGTTTACGAAGAACTATGGAATATGTCTGTATTTGCAGCTTATTCCTCTGAAAGCAATAGAATCTTGACACATTTCATACATGCGAAGTATATACTCGTGTTTTGTTGCTTGTTGCTATGAGTATAGACACTTTCCTTGACCCTTAGTCAGCTGCGCGGGGTACCGGCACCGCCTGAGGGGCCGTGCCACGGTTCGCGCGGTCCTCTCTCAGGCATGGCTGTGTGTGTTGTTCTTAGCATAAGTTAAAGTAGTGTGTAAGCATAGGGATCGAAGACCTCAGGAGTTTGGTTCCATAGGAACTTACACCACCACTCTGTACCTTGACCTTTTTGCTTTTTATGGAGGCCAGCGATCCGCCTTTTCTAACACTTGACTTGTCTTTGTAATGGACGAATATTTTGTAAATAAATTTTTTTTAGCTTCAAAAGCGAATGCGTTGAAGATTCTTGCCGTGGTTTCTGGTTTCTCTAGTAGTGTTAGTTTCTTACTTCTGTTGCTACATTTGGAGATTTTTGTAAAAAGGCTGGTCTCTCTCGTCATTGGAAAGACTTTTATCGATTTTGGCGACTTTGTTGACTTGACACGTCTGTATGGTTTCCCCTTAAGCTACGGTTGTAGTGGCTTATTTCATACGTTAAATAATGTAGGTATTACATTCAGTAAAGGTCTCCTACTTTCGACATTCACTGATTTGGCTGAAAGTTTGACGATGATAATTCTACTTTGCTGGATAAATATACAACGTCTTTCTGTAAAAGGTCAGTTTTTCTCTTGTTTACTAGCAATTTTTTGTTATTAAAGGAAAACGCCATTAGTCTGAAAATGTCTGTACGTTGCAAGAGAATCGTAAATAAACTGACCTGTAAAACCCAGGCTTGTTACCAAACTAAATGAACACAAATGTCGTACAATTTTCTAGTTATTGTAGATTATTAAGGCACTACATACGCTATTGCAAAAATATTGTTGCAAATCAGTGTACACGTTAGAATTCACACTTATTCGATATCGTAGTGAGAAGTGTCGCTCGCTCGCCGCTTGGAGCGCTGCTATTGCTGTGAGTAACAAAAACGAGACGGAATGTCGCGACTGTTTTCCAGACTGTGGTTTCGACGCCAACATGTGAACGGAAAGGGCTAGTCGTGGCAGGTGAGACTCAGGACAGGAACAGTACGCCAGGGGCGCTGCAGGAGACTACTTGGGCCCGAGTACTGGATTGAGACAAGAAAGTCGTTGGTATAAAAGGAGCCTTGGGCGCCCGGGAATGCAGCAGAGCGCGGTGGCCGCGTGACTCGCCGAGTGTGCATCGCGAGGGCAGAGTGGAGGAGAGAAGAGAGGAGAGAGCAGAGGAGAGAGCAGGCGAACCGGCAACGCGCCGCGGATTTAATTACTGGCCGCCACGTCTGGCGCCGCGACGTCTCAATTACTCGCCGCGTCCGGATTTATGTTTGCCTAAGAGAATTAGATTATTTCCCGTCCGCGTGTAAAACAGCCATTATGTTTTCGTGCGAGCATGAGTTACGAGGCGGGCGCGCGGCTCTCCATTTACGCGGACGCCGTCGGCGCGCCGATAAACGCGCCCCGTGGCCTCGGCGGGCCGGGGGTGGCGGCGGCGGCGGCGGCGCCGGCGCTGGCGGTGGTGCCGGTGCTGAGCGCCGCTGACCTTTGTCTGCCGGCCGGCATCTCGGCGCCCGATGAGTTACGACTGTTGATTTCCTCGGCCCCCTCCGGTGGGGCAGCGAGCGGCGAGCGGGGAGCAGCCGGGCCCGGCCAGCGTGTGCTTAATAATTTCTGAGCGCCGTCGTAAATCAGCCCGTGTGGGCGGTGGGGGCCTGGGCGGCTGGGCCTTCGACGCCCCGGTCGGCCGCCGTGGGGGCGTCGTTCTCGTCACCGTCGCGGGACGCAGCGGCGGCCGCTTAACGAATAAATAAATAACAGCTGTCCCCCGCGCGAACCAGGCGCCATTCGCAGTCGCTCCAATGACAACGCGCCCGACCGTTCGTGAGTTACGGCGCTGTAACCCGCATTACTGCCGCGCACGGTCCGCTGTAGGTACTTGGCCCTGAGACAGTTAGCCGCGGTGACGCTCAGTTACGCATAAAATTATACAAGCAGCTCAGTCTCTTTAGACTACTTCGTATCCTGGGTTTAAACCAAAATGATCTCCTAAAAGTTTCCATTAATATTTTTCTGTTCTTGGGGGCCCGCTATAATGATAAGAGACTTTTCAGCTGTAGTTGAAATCAGTCCTTATGAACATCATACTCCGCAAGCCATCTAACAATGTGTGGCGGAGGGTATTTCTGGTACTAAAAACTGATTCCCCTTCCTGTTCCACACGCGAATGCCGCGTGGGAAGAATGACTGTTGGTAAGCATCTCCATAGCTATAATTTGTCGAATTTTCTCGTCGTGGTCATTTCGCGAGATGTATGTGGGAGCAAGTAATATGTCGTCCGACTCTTTCCGGAAAGTTCTCTCTCGAAATTCCGGCAGTAAAACTCACCGTAATGCTCAACGCCTCTCTTGTAGCGTCTACCACCCACGTTTGTCGAGCACCTCTGTAACGCTCTCGCGCCGACTAAACGGATCCATCACAAACGTGCTACTCTAGTATTTAACGTCTTCTCTATCGTTGCATCACTCCTACCTGGCAAGTGTCCCACATTGATGAAGAGTGCTCCAGAAACAGTTGAACAAGCGCCTTGTAAGCCACTTACTTAAGATTCTCCTTATGAAACTCAGTCTGGCATCTGCATTACTACCGTTTGTTTTATGTGGGCACTCCACTTCAGGTCGCTCTGGATAGTTACTCCTACACATTTTATTGTAGATTCCGTTTCCAGCAATTCGTCATCAGTAGCGCGCAGTAGTGGGATTCTTTTCCTGTGCGTGCCCTGTATTTTACATTAACTTTCATGGTCAACAGCCAGAATCTGCAAAATTCGTAAATTCTCTGCAGGTCCTTTTCAAATCTGTATTGTCTTCTGGCGTTGCTACTTTCTTATGTACAAGTGTATTATCTGCGAACAGCTTTAAGAAGCTTCTACAGCTTTTATCACTGGCTGTTCACACGAACCCCGTAACTATTACCCGCTTATCAACACTTGTACCACACACCTTTCTCACAACTGTTATTGCTGCCAGTACATAATCTCTGCAGCTAGCACGAGACTTGTCATTTACTCTTAACCTCTCTCTGCAACACATCAGTAATCCATTTTGTCGAACTTCAGCGACGATAATCTTTAAGAGTACTATTATTTTTTACTACAATATCGACAGAAACACCGTAAACGATAGGAAGATGATGGACATATATTAAAAGAAAAGAAAGAATACATTAACGAGCTCCAGTTGCAACAACCTTATTCAGAATGTACTTTTAAACTAACGATAACATACCAGTTTCCGTCGAAACACTTTTCTAAACGTGCATATTGTGCACTTCATCATTCCACAATTTTCCGGATGGAGACACGTCTTTCTGTGGTTTTCTTTTCCGTTTTTGGTACAAGAGCAGAGTTGACGCTGTTTATCTGATTAGAGGAGACTGCTCTTTTCAAGTTATGCAGATGAGTATCATACTTTCTTCAGTGCCAAACTGAATTGCTCGGCCTGTAGGTTGTCAGTTCCGCTGACAAAATAATCATCATTAATCATTTGACCGTTAGGATAGAAGAGGCTGCGGCGTACAATTTCTGATGACCAGATTGTGCAACAAAGTTAAATTTTAATCGCCTCCGCTAAGTCTTATGGAGTAATGGCATGTGGAATTTTTTATGGTGCCTTGTCCTTTGCACGTTGCTTCGCGCTAACAACTCACAAGATTTCCCTGAATTTGCTATGTTACTATTGGTTCTCACTGTGCAGTTGCCTTTCAGCAAGCAGAGCAGGAAGCATCCAGTGTTTTATTGGGCAAGGTTGTGATACGCCTTCTGCTTCCTCCGCATCATGACCTCTCTCATCCAATTAGGAAGAAGGGAGGAAAGGGGAGAGGGGAGCCTCACAATTACTGCACATTTCTGCTCTAGCTGTTTTAAAATCAGTTCATAAAGAACCGCCAGACCTGAGATTCTTCTAATTGCTATACAGCATGATGGAAACACTTTCAGAATAAATAAACTCTTACGCTACCGAGTCATGCGAAGAGGAGGATAAATCCGAGGCAATGCATTATTGAAAAGTAAGTACTGATGCTTGTAACATAGCACCGGACCTTGAAGTTCAGGCTATTGAGAAACTTATATCTAGAACTAAAATATTTCTCTAAATCGCCTTTGTAAATGCACTTACATTTTTCCACTCAAATATTTTGTTGTGGACTATTAACAACTTGATGTCACATTGAGACATTTATTAATACAAATTCAGTGCATTTCATTGTAATGACCCTAAAAATATGCGTACAAGTCTTATCGTTCCTATGTAACACGAAACACCGTTGGTAGCATAGTTGGCATAATTTGTTGCACAGCTGCAAAAGAGCGTATTTTCAGTTGTTGAACATGATTGATTTTCACGAGATGCACCTCAGTTTCGATAGACCCCAGATGAAAAGTTGTGTAGGCGTTAAATCGGTCGATCAGGAAGTCCACGGCCTCGACGATTCACGGCCAACTTATCTCCCAGGATCACCAGCACTCAGGTATCCTTGGACAACTATGCAAATGCCTGGAGTTGCTCCATCTTGATGGCAAACGATAGTATCCAAAACGTCATCCTCAAGCAAATGTGCATCCAAAAACTGTTCCACGAGGTGAAGACAGGTGCTACCAGTTACTATTTTCTCAGCAATCTTGAATGGTTCATACGCTTTTCATCTTGTAATTCACATCCACATATTTACTTTTGGAGTGTTCCATTCCCGTTTCTGTAATGCATTTGGCTTTTTATTTGCTCAAATACTGCAGTTGTGTCTGTTCACAAGTCCACAGATGTGAAATGTTGCCTAGTTGAGCACAGAATGGGCTGCATTAAATTTGCATTTATAAAGGCATAAGCCGTGGTACACAGCGTGTCCGGCAGCATAGTTCTCAACTTCGTCTACTTCTACATGGATATTCTTGCAAATCACACTTAAATGCCTGGCAGAAGATTCATCGAACCACATTCACAATAATTCTCTGTTATTCCACTCTCGAACAGGGAGCGGAGAAAACGAACGCCTATATCTATCCATAAAAAATGGTTCAAATGGCTCTGAGCACTATGGGACTTAACATATATGGTCATCAGTCCCCTATAACTTAGAACTACTTAAACGTAACTAACCTAAGGACACCACACAACACCCAGCCATCACGAGGCAGAGAAAATCCCTGACCCCGCCGGGAATCGAACCCGTGAACCCGGGCGTGGGAAGCGAGAACGCTACTGCACGACCACGAGATGTGGACTACATCTATCCGTGCGAGCTCTAATTTCCCATAGTTTATTACGATGATCGTTTCTCCCAACGTACGTTGGCGTCAACAAAATATTTTCGCATCCGGTACAGAAAGTTGGTGATTGATATTTCGTGAGATGATCTCGCCGCGACGAGAAATGCCTTTGTTTGAACGATGTCCACTCCAAATCCTGTATGATGTCCGTGACAGCCTCTCCCCTATATCTCCATAATACAAAACGTGCTACCTTTCTGTGTACCCTCTGGTTATACTCCGTCAGCCCTATCTGGCAAGGACTCCCCGCCCCTCACCCCCGCGCAGCAATACTCCAAGAGAGACGGACAAGCTTAGTGTAGGTAGATTCTTTAGTAGAACTGCTGCAGCTTCAAAATGTTCTGCCAATAAACCGCAGTCTCTGGTTCGCCTTCCCCACAACATTTTCTGTGTGTCCTTTCCAATTTAAGTTGTACGTAATTTTAATTCCTACATATTTAGCTGAATTTTCGGGTTTCAGATTTGACTGAGTTATCAAGTAAGACACTTTTCATGGTCAATCTTTAACTTTATGAACAATTTGAATATGGTAGTCATGAATGATAGTCTGAAATGCAGTGTTTTCAACACAGTCGTATGTATGTAATACCAAGTTCCCTGCTTAGTCTTGTGAGTTATGCTGAGTAGCTGTGAGTAATCGCATCCTGAATCCTCTCCACAGCTTCATCTGCTACAGTCTGCCTTCCCGAACGCCGTTCTTCAATAACACAACCAGTTCGCTTGAATTTAATGACTATGTCCGGAAAGGAACGTCTGATAGGAGCTGGTTTGTGAAATTTACGCTTGGAAGTGTTCCTCGACTTCTCATATAACATTACATGTAGTCAATCGGAATAAGAGGTAGTCTTTCATCTGCTGTGTACATTCTTTTACAATGAAGCTTTCTTGCAGGTTAAAACTGTGTGCCGGACCGAGACTCGAACTCGGGACCATTGCCTTTCTCGGGCAAGTGCTCTACCAACTGAGCTATCCAAGCACGACTCACGCTCCGTCCTCACAGCTTTACCTCTGCCAGGTCCCGAGTTCGAGTCTCGGTCCGGCACACAGTTTTAATCTGCCAGGAAGCTTCATATCAGGGCATACTCCGCTGCAGAGTGAAAAATCTCATTCTGGATTCTTTTACAATACCTACAAAAAACTTAAAAAACTTTAACATTGTTACAGAAGCAGCAAGGGACTTTATAAAAACTCTGCATTTTTGTTATATTACCCCTATTTGCTTTTTTACTTCCCATCCCATGTCGAATTCTCACCTGTGACTTTTCCTGGTGCCACCATCTTGCTTCTTGTAAGAGGGAGATGGGCAGGTTGACGATTCAGTGTGACTTCGATACGTCCAAATTCTAGAATGCGAATTACAGGGCCCTGTATCGTGTTTCTGGAGTAGGTGGTAACCGAACCTATCATTGACTCATGTGGCTTTAGGTATCAGCCCAAAAACATAAACCCACGCCAGACCGTCGTTAATCCTGCGCGCGGATTCGATGTGAATCTGGCTCGCATTCCTATGGCACACGCAGACGCTCGACGTGTAACGCTATACGAGCGGGTGAAGCGATAAAACTCTTATGCGACCATTTGAATATTCGCGCATCCAGCGCCTGCAGAGTTCGTAAACGAGTGCGTAAACGGCGGGCAGGCAAGCTGCAGGCGGCTGCGATTTGTCGCCGCATTTGTGTAAATCTGTGGCCGGCATTCCAGGACAAGTAGAAAGGAACCTGTCGGGCAGCGCGAGCTTAGAAAGGAAAACAAACCAGTTTGCGGGATTCTGAGGTCAGCGGCTGTCTGGCTGCTCGGCCGCCCGGCCGGAATCTTTTGCATCGCAACTGCGGCGCTCCCGGTCGCGTCGCCAGGCGCGCCAGCTGCTGCCTCAAAAGCTGCCACAGCTGGTGCAGTGTTTTCATTGAGATGCAGAAATTACTTCCGGTCTCGTGTTGACGTGTCACGGTACCTCACTCCTAAGACAAGTCGGTGCCATCGCTCAAGCCTCGTGGCGTCATTCGTTTGTTTTGAACCAACATACATAGGAGTATTTGCACTCAAAAACCGTTCAAAATTATGATGTCAAATGAAATACATTATTTGACGTTAATTATATGTTTATTTATAAAATGGACAAACCTGATATGTAAACTATTACGAGATATATCTCTATTCAGTGTCACACTGTAGCTCATCGTCCTCTTCGTCACCTTTGCTTCCTCTGTAGTCTCGTCGCTAATTTTTTCATCTAGGAGGTAAAGACGGTCAGCTTGTGACCATTAGACTGATGGCCTATTGCGAAAATGGGACACTTTTCATATGGTGCCTTGATCTGCTACAACTGATATACTGTCTGAATGTAGTAATAATCTGTGTAGTACGTCTCTGCTAAATAACACGCGAAAATTTACGAGCAAAATTTATTCTGCATTGTCATTTGGACTTGTTACGGACCTCAGCTGCTTCCTCTGATAGTTGGTCGATAGTCAGAATTGCTTTAGACATGATTTCGGTACCATGCACCAAAAGTAGGTGAATATTGGATACATACCAGCCATACAAATCTGCGTCAATTCTTCCAGTTTCAGGAGCAAAAGCATCAGATTTCGTAGTATCAACACTGTCGCCATTCTAAATCATTTCCAGGGTTCCTTTCATCATTCACTTAAATCTACACTGAGGGCAGTGAGTCGAGAACAGCATACCGGGTCGGCAAAAAAATCTTCTGCATGAGTTGCTGTCATTTATTTTCCCTCACCCAACAGAAAACATTACATTCCCAAGATTCTGAGATAACAAAAACACCCATAGAATTACTGTCTGTAACGTACAATTTAAACAATAAACAAGTATGGTACGATATAAAGTACTTGTACATACTTCTAATTTCCATATTGAGTAGGTGTTATTATATAAACTTAACCACAAAAGAGAGAGAAACAAGCATAATAGACAAGAGCGCACCGACAAGCACATGTATTTTTCTCTACGCTGGTTCCTGACGGACTTTGTCACAGGTAGCGTGAGCGTAGTTGAAAATTCTGGACGATAGACTGCCAGGTTATCAATCTTTAAGAATAACATATCCAAAGAATTCTAAAGTAACTGGCGATTTTGATTCTTGACTGATTTTACAATGCATGGTGCATCCAAAGCAGAAGCCAAGACTTGAGGCGCTGTTATGTCATTAGAAAGCGAAAAGCTCATACAGTATCAACACCTGAAATGCTTGGATACTGAATTATGGAACTGTTGACGCTTGAAAGTTCAAGACACATTGCATTCCAAGGTCGGTTGAGGCACGTAATTCAAACAATGTAACACTCCTACACGTTTCCGTTGGCATATCCGAGAGATGGGAAATTCACGTTAATATCAGGTCGATAGATAACGCAATACTTTTCAGTAGTGAATAGTAATAAAACATTTCTTTCTAGAGGAGTCTTGGAAGCATATAAAACCGTTCACTTGTATTCTCATGTGTTCGGAACTCATTGCAGTGCCAAATATTATATTCTCATTTTTGTGAGATGTTGTGAATCATTAGTAGGATTTCCAGTCTTGACATAAGCTTTTCTTCTTACTTTTATACGAGGGGAACGATCCACAACCGTTGTCCACCATATCTGGTATATCTGGTACATCTTTTCCTTGATCAGCAAGACATTCATGTACGAAGTCCCAGCAATAAGGATGTGAATATTATTAGAATAAACAATTGTAATAGAGAACTCGTAAAATTACAAGAAAATTTTCACTTACAGACAACCAATGCAGTGAACAAGAAAGTAGTACATGACCAAACTAATATAAGCAACAATTCACTGGTCATGTTAGCCACTAAAACAATAACAGGCTAACTTATAGAACATAATGATTTAAAGCTATTCTTCCGGATATACGCATAATATTTTGACAACCGACCCATCCGTCTTCTTCAGGTGCTGCGAGTTTCACATATATAGTTACACAGATGGACAACATCCTCAAGAAATTAATAACAATAATAATAATGTGACGATGTAGAAAACAAAATAACTAACACCGTCGGAAACAGGCCTTGAAAACCCAACGGTACCGACCGACCGCCGTGTCATCCTCAGACCTTAGGTGTCACCGGATGCGGATTCGGAGGGGAATGTGGTCAGTACACTGCTCTCCCCACCGTTGTTAGTTTTTGAGACCGGTGTAACTGCTTCTCAATGAAGTAGCTCCGCAATTGGCCTCACAAGGGCTGAGTGCAACCCGATTGTCAACAACACTCAGCAGACCTGAACGATGACCCATCCAAATGCTAGCCAAGCCCGACGGCGCTTAAATTCGGCGATCTGAGGGAACCAGTGTTACCACTGCGACAAGGCAGTTAGCAATACGATATAGTTATAAATAAACTAACGTTAAATAGTGCGCAAACATAAAGAAGCCGTTAGTTTCGGCGTGTTAAGGGATTCATTCCCTTTATAATGGACTTTCTGGGGTTTCACTCATATTTTTATTTATTTTATCAGAACACATATGGTTTCTGTTGTTATGATACATAAACCTTATGCGTTGTGGTAAAGGAAGTAAAAATGCATGTCAAACCGTCTCAACTTCCGTTATGAAGAAAATATGCGGCTTCACACATCTTAAACAACGGCAATAGGGCCAGCAGAACCAAAAAGGCTGTTAGAAAACGTGAGGTATTTACAAATCTACCAACATAAATGCACCTTCTTAGCACCATGTAATAGCGGAAAATAAAAATATCCGACTGAGTATAGCACAATAAGTTCTCGAACATATTTGGGAAAAGTAAAACAAACAATCCACTAAAGTCTTGCCGTAAGGCGGAATATCTCACCAGTTTTTTAGGCAATCCCGGAAAGAAAGAAGAGCATCAACATGCACAAAGAAGATTATTTAAGTAACCGGATTACTCGAATTATGTCATATCGGTTCTTCCATCATGGAGTCTTTGCTTTATCATGCAAACTGCGCAAACTATACCTTAACGCATCTGGCTGCATACTTGGGAACGTATTTAAGCTGTCTTAGAATTATTTTAAGTATGTGCGCTGAATTATAGTGGTTGCTGCAACCTTTAGGACAGCATTCGTACGTCAGACTTTATTCTTCTCTTCTGAAACGCTTTTACGAAAGTTAAACGTCGATAGTAATTAACTATCCATGCTAAACTGTGAATCCAAGGCAACTATTCACTCAAGCAAATTTAAAGAGCCTGAACTGCCTGCAGCCAAAAACATACTATATGTTTTGAAACCGTCTCTTGTAAAGCACTACATTCATCAAGCAAGCGTTCAGACTGATATAGGTTATTTTTCATATTGTTGCACCGGCACACAAGATGTAAAAAGTAAGACCATTTCAACAAATATTTGATATTAATACTGAAAATCAGCACTAAGCTGACAATGATGTATAATAGTATTAAAAGCTTTAGCTTTCTTCTTTATAAAAGTATAATCTTAGAAGGAAAGCGATGAAATACTCCGACAGGGTGGCAACATGTTCTTCATTTCGCAGCACACGATGTATATCATTTCAAGGGAAATCCTTACACAAACTGTGAAGTACTCCAGACTGCTGTAGACAGTAAGTTGAGAAAATGTTCTCTACATTAAAATGTCGTAAGACACTTTTTTATTCCTACAGCATTTCGCCTCCTGCAGTGTTCTTCACACAGATTTCTTTCTTTGCCACTTCTTTTTATTATCTCTCCATTACGCCCCTAAACATCACATTTAGCTTTTTACGGTCTCTTCGAAGAACCACATTTGCAATACTCCGAGTTTTTTCTTCTCTAATTTATCCACAGTTGACCTTTCACCACAGTATGATACTGTGATCCAGGCATAATGTTTCAGGAAATTTTGATAACAGTAGACCTCTACAGGTAGAAACTTTTCTCAGCCCCCACCTTACGTCTGCTTTTAATCTTTCGCCTGCTAATGTTATTCTGCGTAATACTGGTTCTCACAGAGCATTTGTTTTCATACATCTACAGTTAAATAACTCTCTACTACGTTTCCTATTTCTCTTAAGAACTTTTGTATTCATTTACGTATTCTTAACTCTGAAGGTGTGTCACATACATTGTCTTTGCCTTTCAGCTAATATTCTGTACTTTTGGCTAGATGGGCTAAAGTTAACTTCGGTATTTGTTCTCTCTTCACTTTTATTCGTCATACTGCATGTTTTTATAGTTTTGTGTGCGCTTCTTCTACACGAAAGTCGAACAGTGACAACATGTCACGCTGTTAACACACTCCTTGAGACGAATAGTTTGTTTTTATTTTCCCACTTTCATTAGTCATTATTCATATATTTTTATTTATTGATTGATTCACTTATTCTGTGGCAGGATGAAGAAAATTAGCTTCCCGTTTACACCTAACATCTGCACGTTTTACTTACATTCATTAATGCACACATGTTATGAGAAGTCTTATATCTAATGTTGAATCCTACACTGGGAAATAAATAAAGGAAACTGCAATAACTGTAACAGGAAAAACATAGTTTAAATTCGTTCGTGCAACTGTAATAACACAGACAAATTACAGACAGTTTTAAACTGTGGGCTCTGGCAGTAATGCACGTGTGAAAGGGTAGGGAGATGCAAAGAAATATGAAGCCGATGGAACACAAATAACGAAGATAGGGCAAGAGTAAGAGGCACTAGTGACTGACAAAAATGAAGACATTGCTTTTCTGTAAGAGGGAGGAGAGAAAAGACAGAGGGAAAGAGACTGGGTGGGCGGCGGGGGGGTGGGGGGGCATACAGCCGTATGTTTCTTTTTGGGGACATTTTAAGAGGTTGACAAAAAAAGTGCTTCAGCTTTCTTTAAATGCAACAAGGCAGAGTGCAAGATAGCTTGTTCCACAGAAAGACAGCAGCAATAGAGTGGGATTTTGTGAGTGTTTTAATTATTTTAGTATACTAGAGAGGGGATACGTTAGGTTGCAATTATAACGAGACGATGCTGGGTAGTGGGTAGTATGTGCACCGTGAAGCTGCACAGCTCTGCACAGATGCATTTCGCATAAAGGCTGTGTGGGTGTATTTGCGGATATCCATAATAATAATTATATTGTAGTTAAAAGTTCAAGGACGGTGCCAAAATGTTCCCAAATTTCCATTATAAACAAATAAATGAAGTTTGATATAAAATTACTAAACCCATCAACGTTTCTCTTACACACATTTTCAATAAAACTGTGCAAGGCTAATTCCTTTGAAAAGCAGCACATTAAAGGGATTTTTCATTATGATGTATTAATGAATATTTTATAAAAGAAATTTATGACTAACATTTAACAGTACACAAGATGCGACGGCAACTTTTACCATGACTTCACATAACTTTCCCAAAGTTACGGAAAACTTCCAAGACATTTTCACAAAATACGTTTCAGTAAATTCTTCATTTGCGTTTCCCAGTGTTGCAGAAATGCTTTCAAGAAAACTTCACAAAAGCCGTTTCAGTAAATTCTTCATTTGTGTTTCAGTAAATAAGATAGGAAGTTGTGACGTACGGAAACTGCAATGAAACGTGAATATCTATGTTGTGTGGAAATGTGATGACGATCTGCTTGCAATTTCGTAGTCCCAGGAATGTAATTTACGAGATCCGACCTCAGCAACTGAATACTTAGGACAGGCGCAAGTCAACCATCAGAGATACGTAGATGTGTATGCAAATGCGGGTATGAAACTTCAAATTGCAATCCGGACATCGACAGCATTTCTCTTGTCCACGCAGAGTTCTACACGTAGCGTCTGGTAGTAACGCAAGTTGGTGGCCGTAACCAACTTACCTGAACGTACAGAGCGCTGACATGGTCAAAAAGACGGATGTTGCAGATGTAACTCACACAAGCATTCGAAATTAGTTCTAATCGTCTAAAGAAGTGTCTCTTAAACTGCGTTTCACGGAACTCCTGGGTTTCGTGGGGTTCAATAAATGGTTCAGCAATACTTGTGGCGTTCAACAAATATTCCACAATACTTCCTTAAAACTTTCAAGAAAGTAACTTTCAGAAATTATGAAATTACTATGTCTACAAAATTTAAAAAAAGATCACATAACAACAAACCCTCACTTGCACTTACTAATTTGGGTAGTCGGTTCGAGTGCGACACGGAGGCTGTATTACCAGCCTTGGAGAGGGCGAACTCAACCAAGAATTGCTCACGGCGTAATTGTAGAAAGGCACTGAAACCGCCTTCTCCGACCGTCTCACGGAGCAACCGCATGCATATCAGACCGTATCTGATTGCCGTTTGTCGTCAGAGAGGTGATACGCCTTACGCTTTCTAACCTTAATGTACAGGGTGTTTTAAAAAAAAAAAAGCCAATTAGTCCTAGTGCTTGGTCATAGCTAGATGCAAAGTTCCTGCGAACGAAAACCTGTTGAGGTATGGACTAGTTTGTTCTCTCATTTGCATCTGTTTATTACGTAGTAGACTCTATAGGCAGAGCTGTATGTGGTAAACACGCATACTGATAGACCCTTAAGCCGTTCTTCGCAGTGAATCACGCACAAATAAGCCGGGCTCCTTTCGCATTGTGTTACATGCATTTGTCACAAACTCCAGTAACGACTGCATGCTGTCAACGGATTGGACAAACACCAATGCTCTTAAATGTCCCCATGGCCAGAAATCTAACTGATTCAGGTCTGATCGGTGAATGGCGAGGCCATACGGCGACACTACTTCGGTCAATCCATCGCCCACGAAACGTTGCGATGAGGTACTACCATAAGATCCGTAGAAAAAGTGGTAGTACCTCGTCTTGCGTAAGCAGTAGTCCTTTCTTTCTGCAAGGATAACGTTCTCTAATAGTGCTGGTAATAGATCGCCCAGAAATCGATGATACACGGCACGTATTAACTACCTGCTGAAGTGTATATAGCCTAATGAGTCTGTCATCGACAATTCCTGTACATATACTGGCACTATAGCAATCCTGATGCCTCATCGCCATGACTACTTGAGGATTTGTATTTGCTCACACGTGCATATTGTCATAACTGACAAAGTAAGCTCTTGTACGCCTTCTGTTTGTGCGACCAATACGTGGGAAAATACTACGTTAAAAATTAAAAAAAAAAAACATCCTGTATATACAGGGTTATTCAGCTGTCCCTACCGATCCATATTATGCAACCCGCACTGCGGCTGTATCAGGAACGGTATCTGGACAGGCGATAGCCATGTTGTCGATGTAAGTCCCCTCTCAGGGGAAACGGAATCGTACTGTAAAAAATACAAGTGAAGATTGGCCATCAGTTACAGGGTGTTTTTGGACCAACATATATCTTAATTCTGCCGTACATATCCAAGTGTCTCCAATCTTTCTTCGTGTCATTAGCGGTGCAGTCATACAGATTTTGGACGTCTTTGCAACTATATTCCCTTTATAGTACCTAATATTTCGTCAATGGTTCAGAAACATTGCCTTATAAATTGTGTTTCACCATTGGAAACAACGAAGTCAATAGGAGTTATCAAAATGGGAAGTGCGAAAATAACAGTTTTCTGGTATACGATCCTATAATAAGATAAATGATAGGATGATTCAGCAGTCTCTACAGATGTCGGTTTATGCTACCCCATATGACAGAACAACGTTGTTGTTCAATTCGTTCTGGAAATGTGTAGCACATTTTCAAAATTTCGTAGAATAACATTAAGTATACGAAGGCATCTTAGACCTACTCTACAATTTTTGTGTATGATACTAGTTTAGTACATTAACGCGCCAAGTCATATGTTAATCTTTTCGTTGGGATATGTACTGGAATGTTGTTACTTCCACATTTCCAATGTTTATGTCTCCTGTTAATTTCGTTGTTTCTGATAATGAGACACACTTTAGAAGACTTGTTTTCTGAACCTTTTATGAAAAATTAAGTGCTATAAACGGAATAAACTGAAACTGAGACATCGGAAACCTATAAGACTACAACGCTAATTACGCAAAAAAGACTGGAGACACTTTGATAAGTATGGCAGAAGCAAAGTATATATTGGTTCAGAAACACTTTTCAACTCATGGCCAGCCTTCACTTTTTTTTTTCGGTATGGTTCCGTTTCCTAACAGTCACCCAAAGCTCTGAGAGGGAACTTATATATCGATTATGTGGCTGTCGCCTGTATGGATACCGTTCCTGATACAGACGTAGTACGGGTTGCATAAAACGGAACAGTAGGGGCAGCTGAATTACCCTGTGTAAGTGTATATTTGTTATAGATTCTACAGCTCTTTTCCTGGCTTGATAAAATCTTTAACCCGTATAATGGATGAGTGTCTATATGCTTGCTATAGAAATCTACAGTTCTATTCCTAGGCTGATACAATTTTGGGCACTTCAAAAATGGTTCAAATGGCTCTGAGCACTATGGGACGTAACTGCTGAGGTCATCAGTCTCCTAGAACTTAGAACTACTTGAACCTAACTAACGTAAGGACATCACACAGATCCATGCCCGAGGCAGGATTCGAACTTGCGACCGTAGAGGTCGCGCGGTTCCAGACTGAAGCGCGTAGAACCGCTCAGCCACCCCGTCCGGCTTGTGCACTTCTTTTTAAAAATACATTCGTTTATAGAACATTGCATGAATAACATTCTGTAGAAACGAATGACAGGGTCTTCGATAAAAGTAGACGTTAACGAGGGTTTCACTTATCGAAAAGATTAAGAAATGCTGGTCTAGAATTTTCACTGCTCGTGGCCGTGTTGGATTACATAGCAACAGTGGAGATCTGGCGAAACAAGAGATTCGACCAGTTAACATTGCACGTCTAGTGGAAACATTACCGCTAGGAAGGGCACGTAGGACGATGTGACGGCCAGATGGCGCGGCGCGGCGGCCGCTCGCAGCGGAAGTGGCGTTCCGGATGCGGAGAGCGTGCCTCAGCCGCCGGCTACGGACCGGGCCCGCTAGGCTCCCACAGGCCGGCAAGGGGAGGAGGGGCGAGGCGATGGCGGCGGGGCGCGCTCGTCAGCGCGGAAAGCCGCCCGCCAGATCTGCCCGCCGATATATTTATTGGCGATGCACACACGCGCCTACATATTTCAAGGAGGTGTCTGTCGGGAAAAATCGAGGCCGGCCATCGCTTCTTAATCGCGCGGCACGAAGCGCGCCCCGCGCGGCCCAGCCGGCCGTGATTTAGTGGACGGCGGGAGATACGCCGCACCGGCCCGAGCCGAGCGCATCCGCCGGCCGAGAAATTAAAAGTCGTGCCTCAATAAATAACTGGCAAAACAAACAGAACATAAATACGGCGCCGCGGGGGCGTGCGCGGCGATGACACGGGCCCGGGCGGAGGCAGAGGCAGGGGAACAGGCAGAGAGCGAGAGGCGCCCACCTGCTCGCCGGCCGCTGGCCGCGCTCCCACACCGGAGCCGGCGCTCCAGCGTGCTCTGTGCCTTACCCAGCGGTGGGCGGGCACTACGCCACGGGGTGAGGACTCTGCCGACGAACGGAGCTCTGCCAGGTTCCTTCCCTGTTTTCCATCACTCAGGATAGTTTCAGTACTAATTTTCTAATCAGCTCTGTTTGACGCTTACTTTATTAGCAATCGATCTCGACGCCTCTCTTGGTTACATTTTCAACCACGTAAATATCAATATAAATTAAAATATTGCCATCAATATGGCCAGTACAGTGCCAAGTACGGAGAAATAATAAACACGTATGTTTTACTAGTAACCGTACAACAGGCGTAACAATAAATACGTATATGAATGTCTCACATTGTAAAATGGACTACGTAACAACAATACAAAATACCTGACAAAAATGAGACACGGTTAGATGTCAACGCAACTTCGTACACGTACACACCATCAGTGTGACTGGAGCTGCTGTTTGGCGTGACAGGTAGAACAGCCACCAGAGTGCATTAGCATAGTTCGTGTTTTCTACTGTTCGCTGTTAAGTATACGGACACGACGTGTAGTGGCGTGAGAGGGTGTTTATGAGCACCAGACAGAGTTTCAAATGGGCCTAGTAGTAGCTCCCTGTTTCGCCGTCTGGTCGATTAGGGTAGTATCCAGATTTGTAGGACATTCGGATTGGACAGTAACCCGATGTGGGACTGCATGGAAATGTGTCGGCAGACTTAATCATCGCCAAGATTCCGATCGACTGTGTCTGCTCAACACAAAATAAGATCTGATCAACACAAGATAATACGTGCACCAAGCACAACTGCGCCTGCGTTCTGAGAACAAGTAATCGACTCCTTGCAAATTTCCGTGTCATCCAGCACCATTCTTCGGACAATCCGGCACCTCGACCAGGGAGTTACTGTCCCTTGCTCACGCTCTGTTAACGCCAGAACACAAACTCCTGCGTTTGGCGTGGTGCAGTGGCCGGTAAGCACGGACTGCTGAAGAACTGCGTCGTACTGTGTTCAACGCTAAAGTGAGGTTTTGCACTTTCGCGTATGACCATCGTCAACCAGTATGCCAGCGACCTGGAGAGAGGTCTCATTTTTCTCATGTTTTCGAGACCCATAGCGGTGTTGCTCCTGGCCTCACTTTGTGGAAAATCATCGAGAATGACATCGGGTCACGGCTGGTAATAACTGAAGGAACTCTGACGACCCAACGGAAGGTTACGAACATCATGCACGCTCATGCGTCACTTCTGATGTGTTATTTTTCAACAGGACAATGCTCGTTCACACATGCCACATAACTCTACGAATTGTCAGCGGCATGTTGGGGTATTCCTGTGGTCAGAAATATCCCCACATCTGTCCACGATATAACATGTGTGGGACCAGCTCGTATGTCAACTCCATCTCAGTATCAGTATCCACGCTATCAAGACCTAGTTACAACAGTTGTACGAAGGCTTACATCAGGACAGGATACAACGGCTTTCTGACCCCTTCCCAATCGAATCAATGCATGCATCAATCTGGCGCGGGTGCAACGTTATAGACGGCCGCGGTGGCCGTGCGGTTCTAGGCGCTTCAATCCGGAACCGCGCGACTGCTACGGTCGCAGGTTCGAATCCTGCCTCGGCCATGGATGTTTGTGATGTCCTTAGGTTAGTTAGGTTTAAGTAGTTCTAAGTTCTAGTGGACTGATGATCTGAGATGTAAAGTCCCACAGTCCTCAGAGCCATTTGAACCATTTTGCAACGTTATACTGGTATGTGGGCACACACTGTCAAGTTCTTTGTACATTTGGATTGATTTTGTAATCACTTAAGTAACATCACAGACCCAATCAACTCGCGAAGTTTAAATTCTTTTCACTCTCCTCTTCACCATTTTTTTTTTCTTTTGCCACGGCGTCTATTTATTTCCTAATACGAAACTGGAGAAGAAGGAGCCGATCGAGATTTGGATGGGGATTCCCAGATCCGGCATTTTTCTTACAACTAAGAGAAACTTCCCCAAAACATTCATCTGAACCGAGAGATACGAAATACTTTTAATTTAATTCTGGGACAGTATGTCACAGACTAAAAATGGAAAGCCTAATGTAAGTAAAACCGTATTTTCTTACGTGTTCATACATAGTCAATGACTCGTTCGGCGTGGACAGTATATCTAAGTCTTCCCAACCAAATGTGGATTTCCTTTTGTTCCATTGACGCCACATCACCACCTCCGTGATCCCCACTTCTTTACAGGGCACGGAATTGTTTATTTCCCTTTATTTCACTTGTGGACCATTTTTTTAGAGCCTTCAAGGTTCGCAAGCCTGTGCTCGAAGCTTTTATTTTAATTCTATTCTTATTTTCTAGGAGACGCGTTAAGACTAATGACTTAGGGACTTTCAGTTTATGACAGGGTTTTCATTCGAAATTACGTCTCGGGTGAGCAGTACAATGTTTCTCTGTTGTTGTACTATGGTGTGGATTCTTTCCGAACTAACATTGATCACTTCGATTAATGTGTTCATACTGAATTCTTCGTGCAAGACTTGTGTTCGGATGTACGTAGGTGTTCTTAGTATCCCTCTTAGGACTTTATTCTGTACAATTTAAAGTTTGATAATTTATGACTTGGTTGCTAGTCCCCATGATGCGCTGCCCCGTAGTTTCTTAGCCAGTACTATCACCTTGTAGTGCTTTACTTTTAGTGGCACGCTTCATTCTTTGCTGATGTATAGGTCAGTTAACTATTCGGCAATTCTAAAGGCCTTGTTTCTTTGTTCTTGCACGTGGCGACGAAAAAATAGTTGTTTATCAATTGGAGTTCCGTGGTATTTAATTTTTGGGCTCCAGTGTCAATTTTTTTTATATAAATGTTCTTGTAATTAGGGTCTCTTCTTTCTGAAGTATATGGCTTCAATCTTCTCTGGATTGATTTCCATTTGCTTTCTTCTGTACCATGTCACCGTGAGGCTAGCTGTGCTTCTTATCGTCTGATATATGTCAGCTGGCGTCTACTACTACTTGTGAAGAAAGCAGAAAATTAAAATGCTAGTATCACTTACAGTCAGTATAGTCAAATGGATGGACTCAGAGTGTGAACGCTTCCCATTGAACTCATATTAACTATACGCGAAGGATAACATGGTACAATATCATTACTGTACTAATCGTTCTTTGAAGTTACTGTTGCAGTGGTAAAACATGCTAGATTGACAAAATGATTGTATTTGGAAGCGGTAAGATAAGAGGTGGCATCTGTATATCTTGTAGGGAATGGAACAACGTCTATTTGATCTTACGAGGGCATGCTGAAAAGTAATGCGTCCGAATGTTTATGTGACAACTCTTATAGCTTTTTCAATCAAACAAACGTTATTAAAGATCTTCATCTTTATTCTTCATGTCTACATGTTTATTTGTGAACACAGTCACCCTGCCCGACGAAAACATTTCTCCCAACGAGAGACCAGCTTGTTGATACCGTCACTGTAGAATGTTTGTTGACGGAGCCACAACCCCTCCTCTGCTTGCAGCGCTTCATCACTATCTAAGTGAAGTCCGCAAATGTGTTCTTTAAGTTTTGGAAACATGTCGGGACTGTATGGTGGATGGTCGATGACAGTGAGCCCAGGGTGTTGGATTGCTGCAGATACCGCAGCGGTCTTGTGTGACGTGGCATAGTCATGCTGAAGGAGAGAGTGCTCCATGTGTGGACGAACTCTTCGAATTCGAAAATCGATTGCAGCACGCTATTTCCCATCCACCGACACAATGACGCTGTACAGCGCCAGGTTACGTGCTACTAATCGGACCCCTCTAGCAGGAGATTGCTGTAAATATATAGACATGAAGAATAAATATGAAGAACGTAATAATTTTTCTTCTATTTAAAAACTTTAACAGTTCTCACATTAAAAATTCGAAGGAATTACTTTCAGGACGCCGTCGCACATTGTACTGATAGGCAAGCACCGGAAGATGAAACCATAAAACATTTCATAAGCGATTTGCAACTAAGTAAATGACAACTGAATGGGAAATTACTATGAAAACACCCTGTGTGTTCCAAAACAAAAGAACGTACAGCTGAGGTCCCCATTATCGAGCCGGCCGGTGTGGCCGAGCGGCTCTAGGCGCTTCAGTCTGGTACCGCACGAGCGCTACGGTCGCAGGTTCGAATCCTGCCTCGGGCATGGATGTGTGTGATGTCCTTAGGTTACTTAGGTTTAAGTAGTTCTAAGTTCTAGGGGACTGATGACTTCAGATGTTAAGTCCCATAGTGCTCAGAGCCATTTGAACCCATTATCGAGCGTCATGCAAGGAACGACAACTTTTCGTATAATAAGGACTACAATAGGGCAAAAGATGTCGACAGGGACATATCTGACATCACATCGAAACAGACACACACAGAAATCAATATTGCTACAGACACAGACCTAATGTTCCCTCCTCCCCCCTCCCCCCTCCCCCCCCCCCCCCCACCACCACCACCACTACCTACACACAGGTACAACTTGACTAAGAGAGATTAAATGGCGCCAGGGTAGCGTAGCCTTTTGGTCACTTTAAAAGTGTGAGAAGACATAAGTTACAGATATAATCACGCTCGTGTGTTTTGGGAAAATAAAAACGCTGAAAGTGTGAATAGTTTAACACTAACCTAGAATGAACGTACCGGATTGTGATAGATGTACTAATGTAGGCAGGACAATAACATACACAGTAACATACTTTACTAACATCAACTGTAGAGAAGCGATGAAGAAGTAAAAGACCGTACTGCTCGGCGGCTCTGTCACATACATTCGTTGTTGCATATTAAGCCGACTATAAAGGAACACTACTTGATTCATTATCATGTGTATTCAGTTTTACACACACTGGAATTCCCTATTATGAATTTCGGTGCTGTGTTTAACAGTTCATATGACAATGAAACGGTAAAGTTGATTCCGGAGTCGCCGTGAACCGGAAGAACGCCCAGTTTCAATACTAACATAGTTCGCAACTGGACGTCCTTGTTAGTGAGGAATGAGTCGTGATCATTATTTTCAGTCTGTCGATCGCTCTTTTATATCTAAAGATTTCCGGTTCCAGGGACTGTCGCTAATCTTCAGGTCTCATTCGTTTTTACACAATAACTCACCTTACAAAACACTACCAGTTTGTCTGTCATATGAATGATGTTCAGGATACTGAAATTTATAATAGTGAATTCTGTGTAAAATTCAGTACATATGCCAGTGAAACAAGTAGCGTTTCAGTACAGACTGTATAATTACAATTTTTTTTCCAGATGGGCTACAGTGTCTGAAACGGATAATCTTAAGATAATAAAACAGTGATAGACAGGCTGAGAATAAGTGTGTTTTCTAGTTATATGCTGATCCGCAATGATGAATGGTTGGCTTGAAGCGCTTCCGAGCCGTCTCTGCGCTGAAAACGATGGCGAGGCTTCGGCTACACTAAACCATTCATACTATCTGTTTTTGTTTTGTTTTGTTCTTTCTTCGATCTTCTTCAAAAACTGAAACTAAATTTTCTGTTACCGCTCTTTAGTACTAACTATATCTTATCACAATAATTGAGATTTTGTCCCTAATAATGAACCATGAAACCAAATGTTACGCTTCCTACTTGGCGGGTCGCGACCAGCTGTGCGCTTGGTCGACGTACGTACAGGCTGACACAACATTTAGACGATGGGTCAGAAGACGCAAGCGGCGGTGAATAAAAAAAGACGTGACCAACTCTCAGAGGTGACGTCATGTGTGCTGGCGGTGTGTAGGGAAATCGAAACACTGTCTGCCGTCACAGACAAAGGAGGTACCGCCGACCGCGGAGCCCTTTTGCGAGAGGCACAGATTCGCGCCGTTTCAGTCGGAGCCTCGCACTTCCTCCGCTTGATCAGTCAGCGGAGGAAGTTCAAATACGTGGCTACAGCTGACCGCCTTCTGCTTCCGGCAAGAGTTATTAATACATTTGCAATCGAAAACCTCGAGGAACTTTCGTGTGTGTCTGTTGTTCAGAGGGATTGCACACAGAGAAATAGAAAAGTGATTAAAACTGTATTGATATATTTTGAACAGATCATCGAAATTCGTACAGTGGACTCTGTGTAAACTTGCATAGTTTTAGGTAGGAGATAAGCTGAATTCGTGGTCGAAGAGGAAACAGCTGTTCGAACGATGTCAGAAGCTCTATTGATTGCGACAGAATTTGAAGTAGCTATAATACTGTCATCTTTGGCTTGGAGAGCAGAAAGAATACCCCAGCGAGATACAGCAAACCAAAACCTTAAGAACAACAAATTGAACATATTTATCCACACAAGAAAATTATTAAGTGAACAGTTGTAATAAAAGCAATTTTATTATTTTTGTAATCTAAGTAAGTTACGAATTATAGTCATTTTTGCTCGGAAGAAAACTAATTTTCAGTCGACTTTTTAAAAATACTGTGAGACACATGATTTTCGTTTTGACGAATGTGAAAATAATTTATTTTCTAGTTACAAAAGCAGTAATATTCTCAGATAATACTGATCTATATTGCACGTAAAGTATTCTAGAAGCACCTGGTTTCTCCTCGTTTCCTAGGACAGTTCCAGAAAGAGACGTTCAGAGAGCGCTAGTTAGTTATCCAGCGCCCGAGTACAGCCCTCGAATGTTTCCACCGCTCAGCCCCTACAGCAGTATCGGAGATAAGCAGAGAGAGCGCACTCCAACTTACTCGCCAGTTATATAGATGAAGTGGAAGATGTCCTCTGACCAGTCAAGGAGGCGATTTGTTACGATAATAAAATGGAAGCTTTTCGACGTCATTTTCGAAATGGCGAAGTTCGTGAACTGTCTACTATTTGCCTCTCTGCATACAAACTACACGAATCAACAACGGTGGTCAACGTTAGAGCTACATTTTTCCTCTTTTTCTACAACGTCCGCGTAGTAAATTTTCTATTCGCGGCCACTGCAGTCATGGGCCATTAACCAGCCTGTATAGCATGCGACGAAACGTGGCGGCGTTTCAAGCTAAGCTGCCATTTGAGATTCCCTCCTCGTACCCTTCCGTTAGTAGGTGGTTCGTGCGCCATCAATATTTTTCAAAAACTACCTCTCTTCTTCACCAAGGAACTTCAATAAGATCTCACAAGAAGCAAATATATTGTTAACGTAAGTGGCTGTTATGTCTGCAGTAAATGGTTAGTTTTCGACCGTGCGCCGTACGAGTGTTGCACTGCTTCTTATCATTCGAAACTCTGCAAACTGTATTTTGTTATAAGGACGACGAGTGGAAAAATGCGTATAACTGGGAGTAGGATTTGCATACTGAGGGTTCCGAACAAACTTAGTAATAAGTATAGATAGTTGATCCATTCCGGGAGTTGAGAATCTAGACATTTTTGCTAGTTATCGATATCGATTCAGATAAGATATAGTTTTTCTTTTTTTTCTATATGGGACTTAACACCTGAGGTCATCAGTCCCCTATCCTAAGGACAAACACACACACCCATGCCCGAGGGAGAACTCGAACCTCCGCCGGGACCAGCCGCACAGACCATGACTGCAGCGCCCTAGACCGCTCGGCGATCGTAGCTGCCGCGTGGTTGCGAACTGAGGTCGATACAGGTCGATCCAATCCTGAGGCCTTAATAGATGGACCAGGCAGTCGGATGACAACCGAAAAAAAATATTTTTTCGTGTGATATAATTACAAATTGACAGTTTTCGGATTTTTTCCTTTAGCTGTATTGCTGTTAAATTTCATGATGCTTAGTCAACGGGAAGGTTTTGATGAGTGAGTTATAGAATTGCAAAATACGCAACATAAATGGCCGTATCTTTTGATTACATTGACTTAGAAGCTTCAATAAGTTACAAGGCCAAGAGACCGTAGGATGTGACATAAATTTTCAACTTGATACAACTACCCTTCCCGAGAGAAAGTGTTTTTGACAGTCGGGCAACAAACAGACAGACGGACAGTTAAGTGAGCCTATTAGATTTATGTTTTTACCTATCGAGGTACGGAACCCTAAAACAAGAAAAGTAGGAGAGGTAGGAGATGGTGAGCTATGGCTGATGAAGAGAACGACGACAGTAAGAGGCGATCGCGACGCACGAGGCTTTGCGCGGACCGCGTGCGTTGACGGATGGCGACGTGCGCGTACTGGTGGTGGTGGTGGAGTTGCCGGGCTGCGCTGCGCCACGACAGCGCGCGGGCGTCGGTCGTCGCATGCGGCGGCGGCGGCATCTGGCGGCCGATAGCGGCGGACAACACTTCTTTTCCATCAAGACAAGGCGCTGGCGCTATCGCGGCCGCGGAACCCACCCTCGCTATCGCCAGGAAGTCAGTCCGGCGGCGGCGAAGCAGGGCGAGGGTGGGGAGGCGGGCCGCCGCCAGCAGCTGCGATAACACACACACACACACACACACACACACACACACACACACACACGGGCAGTAGGCTGTATCGAGCGCCACGCCTGCCGCTGCCTGGCTAAGTCATCCAACTCATACGTGAGCCGCTGGAAGCGCCAGCACCTGTACTGACAATATTTTCCTGTCCTCGAATCCGAGTTCCAGCGTACCATGTACATACGTAGTTTTTATCTGCAGTAGACTTACGTGCCGCCACGAATTATCTCGTATGGTACTTTTCGTGTTATATTCTAAAGGTCAGTTATAATTTTCTACTCAACTAGCAGTGACCTTTTGACACAGATAACCATATTATTCGGAGATAAGACTGCTTAACTTATCACGAATAAACTTTATATAGCTCACACGAACGGTGTTACATCTACAAACAGCACAACTAGTCTGCATTAATGATTACCAACGGTAGTAATAAGAGTTCATATGAGCTACTGTCAGATCAGGACACCCACATATCCGCTGACGACGCACTTATACAGGCTGTACAATCATTAACATCGAAAACTGTCACAGGTCAAAATGTCCTATAGCAGAAACAATCAAGACCCGTATACTAGATAACTGTGAATGCTTGTTTAAGAACCACCACTGACCTTCTCGATTAAGTCTGCATCAAACGAAGTTCGAATTTTACCCTTGGCCTAACTCAAAAGAAATACAATACAGAAGCACGTTACCTGTTAAAATTCGCTGTACTCTCATAACTGACAAAAGAGGTGTTCCACGTGTCCTCTCACATTCAGAACCAATTATTCACTCCTCTGAGCCGCGAGTTTTCAGTTTCTTTCAAATACCCTCGGACCATCTCGCATATCTGGACAAGACTGTATAAATCGCTACCTCAGCTTTCTGCCGGATCAACAAGAGTGTTGTAGGTCTCAATTCTGTGATGACACCACACAGAAAAATCTGCAGAATTGAGGTCAGGTGACCATGGAGGCTAAGGTACAAGCTCCGCTCGACCTATCGGTCTTGGTCCATATTAGAGCGTTATGACATAGATCAGCAGCAAAATCAGCTGTTTCCTCATCATGCATTTTCCAGCCATGGACCACGGGTGAAATTCGAGACCGATTAGATGGGGATTTAATAGAAAAGTTTACATTTCAAATACGTTTGTATGAACACGGATAATTTTTCATGCTGAAGTCAGTGGCACAGCGTAACCACAGTTTCGCAGTTACCTCTAAAACGGTTCGAATGCTGACCCGTGTTTACTCGAGTACCTTCATTCGTGTCAGTTAACGTATCCCCATTATGATACATCCTCCATAAAAGGAACGCACACTCGGAGAGCAACTGTACCGATTTCTGAACGACTTATACAAAATACTGTTGTAGTGTGATAAATGACACCTTCAAAAATGAGGTAACGCGGAGATAAAAGGGTGAATTTTTTAGGCAAACATTTGTGCTACTCCACTGGACTCAGTCGTATCTATTAAATAAGTAAGCGCTATTCTTGTAAGTGATGTGAATTAGGTTGTACGCGCAAAATCTAAGCAAACGGGCGTGATAGATGTAAACCACACAACGTACTTGAGCGATTTATCAGCGAGTAATATTTGAGGAATCAACAGCCTTGCCACAATGGTAACACCGGTCCCGTCAGATTCCCAAAGTTAAGACCTGTCGGGCTTGGCTAGCACCTGGATGGGTGACCGTATGGGTCTGCCGAGTGCTGTTCGCAAGCGGCGTGCACTCCGCCTTCTGAAGCCAATTGAGAAGCTGGCACAAATACTGATCAAGGACGGGAGAGCAGTGTGCTGACGAAACGCTCCTCCATATACGTATCCGGTGACGCCTAACGGCTGGAGACGACACGTTGATAACCCCTTGGACCTTCCGAGGTACGTTCGGACGGAGAGTTTAATATTTGAGGAAGACACCAGAAGTCAGTTGGCACAATCGGAGATATCTTTCTTCAGTAATAGACACCGTACTGCTATCAGATATTCCTACAAGTGAGCGACCAAAGCAAAGCATTGAATGGAAGCGTCACGTGGACCACCTGAAGTCGGGAGAAAAACACAGTGATTGTGTGGAGTGGTGCTGTCGAGAAGCGACAAAAACTAAGTGTACAGATAAAGTACGATATAAAGAAACTGCGGAAGACCGTTTCCACTTGAAATGACAGATTGGTGCCGTAAGTAGGCTGTTTAGGTTTTTTTTATTGGTAACGCCACGTAGCGCTCTGCACACAGCACAGCCAGTGATTTTCATATAGTCTGTGGCTGGTTTGCATTGTTGTTGGCTATTGTAGTGTTGGGCAGATGGATGTTAACAGCGCGTAGCGTTGCGCAGTTGGAGGTGAGCCGCCAGCAGTGGTGGACGTGGGGAGAGAAATGGCGGAGTTTTGAGAGCGGATGATCTGGACGTGTGTCCATCAGAGACAGTAAATTTGTAAGACTGGATGTCATGAACTGATTTATATAATATGACTTTTTAACACTATTAAGGTAAATACATTGTTTGTTCTCTACCAAAATCTTTCATTTGCTAACTGTGCCTATCAGTAGTTAGTGCTTTCAGTAGTTTGAATCTTTTATTTAGCTGGCAGTAGTGGCGCTCGCTGTATTGCAGTAGTTCGAGTAACGAAGATTTTTGTGCGGTAAGTGATTTGTGAAACATATAGGTTAATGTTAGTCAGGGCCATTCTTTTGTAGGAATTATTGAAAGTCAGATTGCGTTGCACTAAAAAATATTGTGTGTCAGTTTAAGCACAGCCATGTATAATTTTTCTAAGGGGACGTTTCAGTGCGACATCCACGAATAGTTGACTTGGCCCTGGAAGGAGCATTATGGTGGTGGAGGGAGAGGGGATGGGGGGGAAGGGGTTAGTAGGGGCATACAAAGACTAAAATAGCTTCTGAGGAACGATGGATCAGCAGATGAAAAGATTCACTCCATACAGGTGAAGATCGAGGACAGCTTTATATCAGTCGAAAGACTGATGTAAAAAAAAAAAAAAAAAAATGCTGAGTGTCTCGATTGAAGGAGGAGCGAAAGAAACCAGATATTCATCACCAGATATTTTGATGGAGATAGGGATCTTACACGAAATGGTTGGACAATAATGATGTTCTTCCGACTATACAGAACTAGTTAAAGACCAAACTTTCGAAGTTGACTGGCTTCATCGAAAATCTAGAGCGGCACCGCAAGCAGTTCAATAACAGAGACCAGGGTACCTACGAAAACAAACAGACGTTCATCCCAAGATTAATTTGCTGTACGAGTGACTAGGACCGGTTATATATATTGCAAAGAAGTTTAGAAAGTATTCACGTAAACGTGTGTACGTCAATTAAGAAGGGATCTAAATTTTGTTGCATATCACACCGTCATGTTTCTTTCTGGATTGGGTTTTCTGGGACGTTACGTCTCTAGACTGAACTACTGACAATGTGGCGGGTCACAAATTATTAGCAAACTCCATCTCAATTCGATAGCGAACTGCCTTCTGCAGTCCATTCTCACCGCCGTACTTCGGTGTACGCGCGGGTTTCGAAGATACGGATTCTCCTAAGCCATTAAATATGTGTCACGGCGCATTTCGCTCCGGGAGCAGATGCTGTGATGTCAGTAGCAGGACATATCAGCAGATTCTGAAGCAACTGTTACAAAGTAAATAATCTAAAACAAAAATATTGAGAGATAGTCGTTAAATAGCATGAAAAAGATAGTCTATGTAAAATCTGACCCGAAATACGTCAAGAATGCCTTGCACGGTATTCAGATCTCCGAAGACATTTGCTATTGTTTTAATTAGAGTGTAAATACTGCAAAACCTGTGGTGTTATTCTGAACTTTATAACTTCTTCGACAATGTTTCTGTCTCAAATCACGCAAGGACATAATGTTGTAGTTGTAAAATTATGGGAAAGGGATTTGGAAACTGTAAGGGAAATATTATTTAAAGAGTCAAATGATTTTTTTAAGATTATTCTGGAATACATATCGGATAAAGGAGGGATTTCAGCTAGCGTAATAGTCACCACAGCTAATGAAGAAAAAACTGAAAAATAAGATTTCGTTATGAATACATAGTTGCAAAAATTAAAAACGTTTTCATGCTCCTTCAAATGATTTCTTTTACGTATTCAACCTAGCGGTGACACGTTGGTGGTCCCCTACATTACTACTGGTGTCCTTGCAGGGCCTCATGATCGTCCAAACGCTTATTACGATGTACTTTCATGGACTAATAAATAAATATTCAACAACTTTTTAAAACTATCCCGAATACATTTTCACATACAACCATTATAATACTATCACAAGCTTAATAATACTTGGCATGCGTACATTTTATACACAAGTCATCATAGGCTACGCGTCTCGCCTCTTTCAGACCTCAACACAGACAGACAGCTATAAATTAATTAGTGCGCACTGGATTACTCATTAATAATCATCTCTCGCCTCGCAATCTTTTATCGTTGTCACAGATGTTATCGCTATCTAGCGGCCAGAGAGCGCATCTCTTAATTACCGCCACATTTTACTTTAATGTTCTGAATAAGGCTCAGTTCGAAATACAGGTTGGAATGTTGTTCAGACTGTGCATTGCGGGCTCTACATCTTTAGTAGTGTAAGTGTCATGACTTGCCGTTGGGGGCCGATACTGGTGCGGCGACGTAGGGCTGAAACACAAGCACCAGTGGACATTGCAGATGCGGACACTCAACACGGGTCTGGATAAGGTTAGCAGGGCTGTTTCATACATAAAAAGAAGACGTCAATAGTACTGCCATTAAAGGAATACACAGAGGTCCTCTTTTCGCACCAGGATTGAAGAATATGACTCGAAAGTTCGAATTAAGTGGCGATTTGGGAATTGCTCCTGGGAGGTGCTGATGCCCAATGAGCCACAAATTGTTGAAGAAGTTACTGGTGCCGTGGCTAAGTATGTTGGATGCAATGTGCGAACTTAAAGCAGTGTATGAGCTGTGTCATGACAGCTGAACATTCCGTAGTCCACCGTTCGAAAAGTGCCGCGAACAGTTGTGAAATGGTATCTCTAGGGTGGTTCCAGGCTGTCGTAGATGCATATGATCGTCATACTGACCAACCTTTGCTACCTGGAACGTAAACACGGTACGCAGTTAATAAACATTCAACTCTGATGCGAAAATTAAAATGTGTTTCTTTCAATTATTTATTCTTAATTTCCCTCCCGCCTGTCTTTAAGATGTTTCCACAAAGTTTCGTTCTCTTCCGATCACTTATTTTTCATGCGGCCCTCCCGAGTAGCGAAAGTTAATTGTATCCACCCAGTACATAGTCGTAGCTGCTGCTCTCACGTTTACGGATTCTGAGCAGCTGGGATGGGTATTTGTTTGGTGGCAGTGTATAACTGGCAATAATCAGACGGAAATTGTGTAACTGGAATCACCAGAAGAACCTACGTTTCTCTGAGAATGGAAGAAGTCTTATCAGTTTCATTGGGCTACGGCGGATCACAAGACCCTATGTTTTATTGATCAATGGACTTCCAGGAATATATCGAGTTTCACAATTATAACACTATTCCCAACGATGCCTTGTGTCTGAAATCGACAACATGTATTGAAATGTGATTCATTATCAGGAACCAAATGTTTCGACAGTAAAAACCACTCAATTAGTTGTACGGAAGTAAAAGAGAAACGTTTTGTCTCATCTGAGACTAAGACAATGGATTTGCATTTCTCAAATGCAGTTCTCGCTCACAAACAGAGGATCTTAGAAGACTTACTGACACGTAATCTCAACAGTTTGTCAATAACAAGCACTGACAAACATATCAATTTGTATTAGATCCGAATTGACATGTCCAATTTGAATCGGTATAACATTACAGATAATGAATGCTGAAGCCAAAGACAACAGCTACCACTATCATGTATCAACGATCACAACCACCATGTCTTCCTTTCCCTACGTATGGGCAAAAGTGAGAGAGTGAACAAACCATTAGAAACGTAGCGCAAGCTATAGTAGGACAAAGATAGGAAGTTGGCCATGTCCCTTTCAAAGAAACTCTTTTTGAGTTTGCGTTAATTGATTTGAGGAAACGATGGAACACCTAAACCTCGATTGGCAGGCCTGCTTCCTAAGCCAAATCACTCATTGGAAGAGTTTGAAATCTCTACAATTTAAAAACTAAAGAATACTTTTAATTGTACCAGAAGTCCACTGCTAAATTTACAGTTATTACATTGCAGCTATTATATTTGCGAAAGCGGTGTTTTCGTCGAAGTCTTACGTACTTACGTTATGTGCAGAGTATTAACTGTCATCTTCACTAGCAGCCTTTCACTGAACTCAGCGCATCATTTTTGCATAATTAATCCTCGTCCCGTACTTACCTGAAACAAAAAAGGAAAACCTTAATGCAATTTTCATGTAAAATATAATGCTCTGTCATTTACATTTGATAAATGGGCTCAATGTTTCTTTAGAATTAGCAGGAATACTGAGCAGAAATGATACGCCGAGCGAATTAAAAAAATATCAAGTTCTGTACTGCTATGAATTTGTTCGTGTTCGCTAAACTTAGGTAAAAAAGCTAACAGACGTCAAGAAGTTAAACCAACTTCCGAGTAATGTAAACACAATCTTTTTAATCCACTGCTACATCATACGTTGGACAGGTTTTACACCAAAGTAGCAGCTCAGAAATAGATGAGGCAACCATAATGGCTAAATGGTTCAAATGGCTCTGAGCACTATGGGACTTAACTGCTGAGGTCATCAGTCCCCTAGAACTGAGAACTACTTAAACCTAACTAATCTAAGGACGTCACACACATCCATGCCCGAGGCAGGATTCGAACCTGCGACCGTAGCAGCAGTGAAGTTCCAAACTGTAGCGCCTAGAACCGCTCGGCCCAACCATAATGTCCCGCATATTGCTGCTACTTTTCTGCACACGACTCAGTATACGTCTTATTTCGATTGATATGAATTGACGCAGGACAACAATTCGGTAAGCTTTTTGCGTTACATATAATGTATTAAAAATCACGGATCGTAATGCGTAGATGATAATAAGAGACATAGCTTCACGTTTCAGAGAGAAAGAATAACATGTTGGTTGGTTGGTTGGGGGGAAGAGACGAAACAGCGAGGTCATAGGTCTCATCGGATTAGGGAAGAACGGGGAAGGAAGTCGGCCGTGCCCTTTCAAAGGAACCATCCCGCATTTGCCTGCAGTGATTTAGGGAAATCACGGAAAACCTAAATCAGGATGGCCGGACGCGGGATTGAACCGTCGTCCTCCCGAATGCGAGTCCAGTGTGCTAACCACTGCGCTACCTCGCTCGGTTGAATAACATGTCAGGTCGTTTTAATAGTACTGCTGAATTCTTGATAATCTTGTTCATTTCAGAAATCACACATGTCCAGGGCATGAGTTTTTCATCAATTAAAAATTCTGACAGCACCATATGACCTACTGGCGCCGTTCAGAAATATCTTCCCCCCCCCGAAAGTCAGTCGTTATTGTAGTTCATAATGGAGGAAGAGAATGGTGTTCTGGGAGTTGAAGTTGAAGAAAGGAATGAAACGGCAAAAGCAAGTGGAGTAAAAGTGTGATAAAATAAAGAGAGTTTGAGTTAAAGTTTTACAACGTGAAAATTGGAAAGAAAAAACTGTTGCAGAAAAACAGTCTGGAGAAACATGCATGCAAATATTTGCAACCTAACTTGTAAAATTGACTTCTATGGAAGTCTTCCTCTGCGTACAGGTATGGGTATTAACATTTGCCTTCTTATGTTTCAACAGATAAGCAAAACAGTAGTACGCAAACATAATTTCTGAGGAGCAGCAATGGGAAGTGTTCAAAGAATTTAATAGTTCTGATGCCAAGAATGAGCAGGACGCATATTTGCAGAGCTTGATGGAAGTCGTTCCAGTACAGAGAAGATGCCCATGCATTACTGGTGGAAGTACACAAAAAAGTCATGGAATTAAACGCAGAACTTCAATCTCACCTTCAGGACAATATGTGGTACGTAAGTCAGCATTTTTCAGTATGCATGGCATCGCAGAAAATTGAGTCCCCTAGGTTGGTTACCTACTAGCTGCAGGAAAATACGCTACGGATAAACGACGAAAATGTGTATCTGGTAATGCAATCAGTGGGGAAATAACAAGCGTAGCCATGGATCATATAGCATCTTTTCCCTATCAAGAAGTCCATTATTCTGGAAATGACTACAAAGTCTTGAAGAGAAACTTAATGTCATGTCTGAACTTTTCAAGGAAATGCATCCTGGTAGCAAAATTAAATATCACTATTACTGCAAAGTATTCTTGAAGGGTTCTCCCTATCATTGTGACGACATCAGGTTGACATTTGTAGTAAGTGTGAGGGGTTGAACATTAGGACAAAAAGTAGAAATCTTAATGCAAATGCTATGCGTGTAACACTAGCTGAGCTTCATATTGCCAAGCGAAGATCGGAAAAGTTGTTTGCTAAAGTGAAAGCAGTGGAAGAGTTAATGCAGACAAGGAATGACATAGCCGCTGTCAGTACTGATTGCATGTAGGATCTCCACTTTCCCACAGATCCTGCCCTGGAAGCGTTTTACCTTAGGCAGCTCATTCTTAATGTGTTTTGGGTACGCGGTCACAGATCAGGAAAAGTAACATTTTCTGTGTACCATGAAGATGTTGGAAGCAAAGGACCAAACGAAGTTTGATCATTTCTCATAGAGTATCTTGGAAGTACTTCACAAGAAGTGAGGGAGTTACATGCATGTTCACATGCGTGTGCTCCACAAAACAAACCACGCAGGTCTGAGATTGTGGATTGCACTGACAAATCAAGGCACGTTTAACGTCGTATATAACTATTTTCCAATACGTATCGCTCTTTTGTATCATGTGACAGGCATTTTCGAGTACCTACAAAAAAGGTGAAAAGGACGGATAGAATTTATTTACTTAAGGAGTGTTACTATAAAGAAATTTGTCTCACAGTACACTCTCAGACGTAATTCTGCTTGAAAGGCTCGTGGGGGTTAGAACCTGAAACCTATCACAGGGGTTTGTCAGCAAGACGACGCAATCACCTCTGAATCAAGCTGGTAGTGGATCATTTTGTGCTGAGTACGGTCTAGTGTGTGAATTCTGCCCTATAGTGTTTAAATTATGACTAATGACGCTCGAATGTGATTTGTTAATCCCTAAGACACCTGGGTAGTTTTTTGTTTTTTGCTAGTGACTCGCAGAAGTAAAAATTACATCGGTGAAACATTTAACTATATCAGCGAATGCCGACGATTCCTGGAACGCTAACAATCAAGAAATGCTCCACTCATTAATCATGTGTGTTAACGACGTGCTTACGTAAGTGACATGGCCTTGTTTCTCTTCTCTCAGTAGCACTTATCCGTTGGTCTCCAAACTGTGGCACACATTACTTTGCGTAGACGAGCGCTGAGGAAGAAAGTAACAACATCCTGAGATAAAGAGTTCAGATATGTCTCACAAAGGTTAAACCAAAAAGAAGAAAATGATTTGCTGATAGAAAGTGTAAGCACGCAAAACAGAACTACACATATGGGTGAATAACTTCAGTTCCGAAGGCTACGGCCTGAGTTTATGCATTTAGTACCGTAACGGCAAGCTCTCAGAACTCAATGGATTCAGAAAAAGGGCACTTCATGCAGTTATTTTCAGTAAAATATTACTCAGTTATAGCATAATGAAACTTTAATGAACTCGTCGGCCCCGTTGTAAGCCCTCTTTCGGACTGCCGTCGCTTTTGAAAACCCAAGTACGTTCGATGGGTCTGACTTGACCATCACTGCACCCTCCTCTCCCCAGCGTGCAAGCCACGTCGATATTTGACGGCGGGCTGCTCTCACGCCACCTGAGTTATCAGACAGTGCTTACGTTTCCTGTATTCGCGACAGTATTGTGCATTGGCTCTGGGCCAGGATGGGCATTTATGTTGAATTCAGTGTGCTACGAAAATCGATATTTTTCAAACTATTTCGAATTCATAATGTTGTGAGCAAGATGTATGAGACAGGCGAAATACCCTCAGACTTCAAGAAGAATATAATAATTCCAAATCCCAAAGAAAGCAGGTGTTGACAGATGTGAAAATTACCGAACTATCAGTTTAATAAGTCACAGCTGCAAAATACTGACACGAATTTTTTACAGACGAATGGAAAAACTAGTAGAAGCCGACCTCGGGGAAGATCAGTTTGGATTCCGTAGAAATGTTGGAACACGTGAGACAATACTGACCCTACGACTTATCTTAGAAGCTAGATTAAGGAAGGGCAAACCTACGTTTCTAGCATTTGTAGACTTGGAAAAAGCTTTTGACAATGTTGACTGGAATACTCTCTTTCAATTTCTGAAGGTGGTAGGGGTAAGATAAAGGGAGCGAAAGGCTATTTACAATTTGTACAGAAACCAGATGGCAGTTATAAGAGTCGAGGGACATGAAAGGGAAGCAGTGGTTGGGAAGGGAGTGAGACAGGGTTGTAGTCTCTCCCCGATGTTGTTCAATCTGTATATTGAGCAAGTAGTAAAGGAAACAAAAGAATAATTCGGAGTAGGTATTAAAATCCATGGAGAAGAAATAAAAACTTTGACGTTCGCCGATGACATCGTAATTCTGTCAGAGACAGCAAAGGACTTGGAAGAGCAGTTGAACGGAATGGATAGTGTCTTGAAAGGAGGATATAAGATGAACATCAACAAGAGCAAAACGAGGATAATGGAATGTAGTCGAATTAAGTCTGGTGATGCTGAGGGAATTAGATTAGGAAATGAGGCACTTAAAGTAGTAAAGGAGGTTTGCTATTTGGGGAGCAAAATAACTGATGATGGTCGAAGTAAAGAGGATATAAAATGTAGACTGGCAATAGCAAGGAAAGCGTTTCTGAGAAAGAGAAATTTGTTAACATCGAGTCTAGATTTAAGTGTCAGGAAGGCATTTCTGAAAGTATTTGTGTGGAGTGTAGCCATGTATGGAAGTGAAACATAGACGATAAATAGTTTGGACAAGAAGAGAATAGAAGCTTTCGAAATGTGGTGCTACAGAAGAATGCTGAAGATTATATGAGTAGATCACATAACTAATGAGGAAGTATTGAATAGGATTGGGGAGAAGAGAAGTTTTTTGGCACAACTTGGGATCGGTTGGTAGGACATGTTCTGAGGCATCAAGGGATCACCAATTTAGTATTGGAAGGCAGCGTAGAGGGTAAAAATCGTAGAGGGAGACCAAGAGATGACTAAACTAAGCAGATTCAGAAGGATGTGGGTTGTAGTGGGTTCTGGGAGATGAAGAAGCTTGCACAGGATAGAGTAGCATGGAGAGCTGCATCAAACCAGTCTCAGGACTGAAGACCACAACAACAACAACAATGTTGTATCGTTTTGTATTTCTTCATATACACACCTAAAGCTGAGAATGAACTTCAACACCTGAAGTTCTCTTCAAAATAACACTTAGTTAACTCAGATAAGAGAATTAGTCTTTGCGATATAATCCTGTTCATGGAGAAGTGCCGAAACTGTAATGTCGAAAATCGTAGGTGCCGTGAATACTGCAGCTCTGTCCCTACATACTTCCATCCCTGATGTGTTCGATTGGGTTCAGACCTAGCGACTTGGAGGACCAACAAGTCAATTTGAACTCTCCACTGTGTTCCTCAAACCACTACGTCACATTCCTGGACTTGTGACATGGCCCATTATCTTGTTGAAAAATACCACTGCCGTCGGGAAACGTGATCGTCATCAACGGGTGTACGTGGTCTGCAATCTGTGTACGATACTCCTTGGCCGACGAGGTGCCTTGAGCGAACTCCCTTGGAACCACGGGTATCCAGGTGAACGTTCCGCAGAGCATAATGGAGCCGTTACCAGTTTATCTCCGTCTCGCAGTACACGTGTCAAGGAGCTGTTCTTCGAAAGACGACGAAATCGCGCCCTCCCTTCGGCATGATGTAGAAGGTATCGGGAATCAACAGACCATGCAACGGTCTGTCACTGCGCCCACGTCCAGTGACGATGGCCACGTGCCCATTTCAGTCATAACTGCCGATGTTGTGTTAACATTGACAGTGCATGGTCGTCGACTGTGGAGGGTTCTCGTTAGGAGTCTTCGGTGAACTGTCTGTTCAGACACACTAATACTCTGCCGAGTAACGTAAAGAAATTTTAAGTAAAGTAAAAAGAGTCTGACCTTAGTTCCGCCACAGTTCGCCGACTGTCCTGTTATACCAGTCTGTCCATTCTACGATGTCCGACATCTGTAATGACGAGTGTCCACTGAACCTCACAATATTTCGACGTGGTTTGAATTGGCTTCCCCACGTGTTAAAGACACCACAGCACTCCTTGAACACCTGAAAAGTCATGTACTTTCCGAAATGCTCTTGGCGGGCCACCGGGCCATCAGTGTCTGCCCTCGGTCAAAGTCAGATAGATCGCTTGCGATCCCTGTTCTACACATGGATAGCACGTTCACTGGTACTCCATGCACCTTGCATGTTCCTGACTAGCAGTGGTTCCTCGCCAGGTGACGCACTGTCGCCTGGCAGGGTTTATATTGACAGTACGTTGGTCATAATGGTCTGGCTGATCGGTGAATATTCTTATGGCTCATTTACAACTGTGCGGTAGCTATTTTACACAGGGACTCTCGAAAGTGGTGTGTGCAGAGCAGATCCCGCCTCCCCCCCCCCCCTCCCCACTCCCCCACCACACTCCAGTGTCGCCAGTTTCACTGACAAATATAAATATGTGAAACCCGACCATGCCATGGAAGTAACTGCAATAAATCACCTCTAGTTGGCTGATCACGGTCTGCATCGTCTCTATTAAAATTTTGAAATATACTGTAAGGTGCCTGTGTCTGATGTATTACACAGAAATGAAATTCCTCTATTAAATTGCCTCATTTTGGAGATTTTAACTCCCAATAACACTTTCGTTTCTCAAAGTTTTGTTCCATAGCCAAAACCTAGCTGCTTTAGTCTAATAAATTGTCCATACTTTTGTAGACTGACAACCAATGAGGTGCCAGTTTGTTTTGTACCTGAATTAGAACACTAGTTCGTGGTAAGGAAGAACGGTCGGCGCTATGACTATCAGCTTGGAGCCGGCGTGGTGTGGCAGACAGACAGCGACGGCATTGATCTGGAGAGGAGGCAGCCGAGTGCCGAGTTTTTGGGCGCCCCTCGCCTGCGCCTTATCTGCAGCTCAGCCCAGCGCATCACGCGACAGCACTCAGTCCGCCGCTATCTGGGGCCCGAGATGCGAGCCCGATAGCGCCACAGCCACAGCCACAACCAAACCCCCTGCCCCTCTTGCTTTCCTCTGCATTCCTACATCACGTGTGCACAACGTCCGCTTCTGCTACACTATGTAGGACACACTTCTCCGTTACCTTGCAGAACTGGCGTTCGGTTCAAGGGGAAGGCGAGAGTCACTGCTTTCCCCAACATAACCTGCTGTCACCTTCATTTCAACAAGCCACAGATAGCTAACATTTTAAAAATAAATAAACGCCACATGACAAAAAAAGCACCGTGAAAAGGGTGGGGGGGGGGGAGGGGGAAGGGGGGCCGAAACGCAACTTCACCGGTTGAGAGAGGATGCGATTTAGTTTTTAGTGATCATAAAATTGAGCCAAATTTACAAAGTACACGGCAGCTTGAGCCCACTTATCAGTACGACGCTGCACCCCAGTGCTCTGGCACTGGGATGTAGTTGACGCAAGTTCTGTCAGGTACAGATCTAGTGATATTGTTGGCCACAAAAGTACCTCAAAGTCACAAAGATAGTTCGTGGACAACATGCCATCTACAGAGTAGCATTGTCATGGCGAAAAATTGCTTCACTGTACCGTCACATGAGAGGTAACACATCAGGACACAGGATATCCGTGGCGTACCGTTGTGGTATCGGTTCCCTCAATCACCACCAGCCCTCGCCTGAAGTCATACCCGATGGCTTCCTAGGTCCGTGACGCCAGGAGAATGCGGTGCCTCTCCACACCACTGAAAGAATGAGACGCGGCCCCAGGTCGCCACCATAATCGCCGACGACGATCGGTTTGGATAGTGCAGATCCACTATTCATCGCTGAACACAATTCGACACCATTCATCAGCAGTCCAAGCTGCCTGGTCACGGCATCAATCCAAATGCGGCCGTTTTTTACTTTGGTGTTAACGACAAGTTATGCATGGGACGGCAAGCCTTGCACCAATGGCGCAGTGTGCCACAGAATGTAGCAGCGAGTCCACTGCTTGTCCTCGGATGGCGGCTGCAGATGTGGAGGGGGTTGCGATGTGCCTGGCGCACGCTACGGCGACACCTACCTCATGGCGGTCAAACATTGTTGACTAGAACCTTGAGGACGAGTATACCTGCCCTCACGTTCTCGTGCGGTACAAAATCGAGTCATATCCGAGTACCCCACAAACATTGATACCGCGTGATTTGAGCAGCCAATCAAGCGGAGACGGAGAACGACGATCCTTACGAGCACTACCAGGTGCTGTTAACGCTGTCTCACACGTATACGAGTCATCTTCGAATCCTTTACAGCGGTCACTCGATGTGGGACGCTGCTCACTTCCTCGTGTATCCTACGAGGCCTGCTAACAACAATATACACACACGATGTTAAAGCATGCTGGTGGCTGCTCTACCTGTCGCAGAGGGTAGCATATTTAATCCTTTACATACCCACCGCTTACGTGTACCGTGTAATAAGGTGACCGTGTCATCTGAGTGCTTCAATTTTTTTTTCAGACGCTGTTTTATTTTTATTGTATTAAACGTTTTATATACTCGTAATTTGCTCACCTTAGCGCTTAGTACAAACGGTTTAGCATAACTGCCAAGAAATTGCAGTTCAGGTAAATATGTCATCTGTAAAGCTTTTGTCGAAAAGTTTGAAAAGCACCTGTCCCATGCAGTAGTTTAAGAACAGTAACAGCAAAAAAACTTTTACAAATTACTGAACTTTATAATTCATACTGTGTAAAATCGAAGTGTGCACTCACCATTATTAGTATTTCACTTAGTTCCGTGACTGTAAACATAGGTTTGCAGACCAGGCTACGGTGTGTGTGTGTGTGTGTGTGTGTGTGTGTGTGTGTGTGTGTGTGTGTGTGTGTGTGTGTGTGTGTGTGTGAGGGTGGGGGGGGGGGCGGGGGGGGGGGGGGGCGGCTGCCGTATCTTTAAGTAGTTTGCCGTTTTCACCTACGCTTGGAAAATTCAGTCTCCCTTATTTTTTCCTAAGAGGACTGTTTTTCTCTTTGTGTCTTGCCTTCCATCATCTTCATGTGGTTTGCGGCAGCACATATGGACTCGCGGACCGTGTCAGATTTGTTAACAGCAGCCGGTATGGGCAGCCTGTGAATGAGACTTTTTCCTGGCGGTATCACTTCTACATTTAGTCGGGCAGCAAACCAGTTTACGTGAGCTGAATCTCGAAAAATTGGAAAATTAATGTATGTAAAAATGTAAACTACTTTTAGCAAAAGTTTGTGGAAAAGAGGGAGGGGAGAGGGTAGTAACTGCAAAAGGGGACGGCACTCCATCTCATCATACAGACACTGTAAATCACACGTTCTCATGATAGTACCGTAAAAAAGAATCTGTAACATTTTCCGCTATGACATATTACAGGTTGGACACTACATTTATTGACAAAGTTTTTCATTTTCGTTCAAACGTAAATCTGACAACTACAAGAAGACGAAGTGACTTTTCGATGTGCTGTATATGGAAACGTCCATTGTACAAAGTACAGATCATTTGTGGGTGGAAGTTCCTCCACAATTTGTTTTTACTAGCGATGTAGCCAAGAAGTAACGACAACTTGTTTTGTTTATAGGGACGAGATCCCGTCTGTGTCCGAATAAGTAGCCGCACGCGATGTCGAAACAAGCAGATGTACGGAAGACTGCCTGGTTTGTGTTAACAATACACCTGAGTATGCACATGGAAAGGCATGCCATATTTCCTCTCGGAATTTCAATGTTTAATCGGTTAAACATCATTTCAGATTGATTATATTGGTTTCAGGACGCTCAACGGCAAACTCATCAATGAGCTTGAAGAGTATGAACTAAACGCTTAGTGAGTACAAAAGGTTTCCTCATAAGCTATTCGCCTAGCTTAATGGCCTGTAGACACATTACATGATTGTACGGCAATGACAACAGAAACACTGGTTGCTTATCAACGTATTAAAATGGATAATAAAAATCACACATAAGATTATTTGTTTACATGCACGTTCACATCTTTCCTCAAACTTACATGAAGCTATAACAAAGCCATGACATAAAAAACTAAATAAAACGATAATTAGTTGAAGAAAGTGCTAAAAGATATTCCCTGGCATATATCGATGGCTGAAGACTTGTTTGATGACAGGCATCACGAATTCCTTTCCTGTGCAGACCTCTACATCTGAAGAGTAGCTCTTGCTTTCTCAATTATTTGTTGGATATATTCCAGTCTCAGTTTTTACCCTTTACAGCTTCCTCTAGTACCATGGAAATTATTGTATGATGTCTTAACACATGTACTATCATTCTGTACCTTCTTCTTTTCAGTGTCTTCTTTATGTTCCCTTCTTCGCCGATTCTGCCGAGAACCTCTTCATGCCTTATCATTCCTCATAATATTCGACATCTATCTATAGCATCATATGTCGGGCTCATCGATTCATTTCTTTTCCAGTTTTACCACAGTCCATGATTCACTACCACACAATGCTGTGCTACCAAAGAACGTTCTCAGATTTTTCTTCCTCTATTTAAGGCGTATGTTTGATAACAGTAGTTTTTATTTTGGTCATGGATGGTCCCCTTTTGCCTCTGTTAGTATGCTTTCAACATCCTCCTTGCTTCATTCGTCATATGTTATATTGTTCGAAAGTAGCGGAATTCATTCACTTCGTCCCCTTCGTGGTGACCGATGTTGATTTTTACCACTAATGGATTGTTCAGAGTCAACTCATCCAGAAATTTAAGTAAATGAAACCTTAACCTCACAGAAAACATTCAGATTTTGTATAATGAAGCTTTAGAAACCTCTATTACCGACTCCAAAATTTTATTCCATTTGGTTATATGATTGCAACGCTATAATAAGAATAAACTTTGGGTTTTGCACCCACATTTTAGAAAGCTTCACCTGTCGTTGAGAACATAATGTTATAGTTCCTATACTTTTTGCAGTAGGATATTGACGTTTTAAATGACAGAGACTAGTGTGGTCTTTGGAAGCCACGTCCTTAAGTTTAGAGATATTATTATTTTTTTGTCTTACATTGCTTGTTGTTATAAAGATGAAATAAAACCATTGACTGCAAATTAATTTATTTTTTCCAATTTATTTTTTCCAATATAGTCAGCGTAGGAAATCTTCCCCCCATCGTTCCCTAATCCGATGAGACCGATGACCTAGCACTTTGGTCTCTTCCCCCAAATCAACCCAGTCCCCAAGAATGCTTATGATATTCCTACGCGTTAGTGAGGTTATGGACAGATTTGAGCAATACTGTAAGTAGACATCATTTTACACCCTGAAAAACTTACTGGCATATTATTTTCCTAAATTATGCTTACAATAGTACCATCTTTTCTACGTTAAATAGTGAAAGGCTACTCAAGTAGAGAATATTCTCAAGATGTTACATTGCAGATGAATGTGATGGTTCCCTGACAACTGTTTCTGAGCTAACTAAAGAAGAGCAAGACTTACTATTATGGCGCTGTGGTGTTGTATCTTTGCTATTATATCAAATGCACTTATGTACTAAACACAAATGAATACATTTATTAAGATTCTTACTACATAAAAAGCGATGCATTGACCCTTCCAGGTGTCAAAAAGAGTCTTATGGTTTGCGTGAAGTGATTTTACAGCGAGAAAAGGAACTAAGAGAGAAAGGACTTTCACTGTTCCTGTGAAGAGCTATTCTCAACTTGTAGGAGGAAGGTTAGAGAATATAAGAAAGGAAATAAAGGATCTCCTTCAGAGAATACCATTGACACTGGAGACGTAACAATTCAATCTCTAGAAAAAGATAAACTAGACACAAGTTTAACAAATTTGGAAATGTCTGCTGCTAAATTTCATTCTATTTCTCAATACAAGAGGGCTTCAATAGGCAAACGTAAACTGGCATCCGCAATGGAGGCTTCAGAAAATGAACTTTCACGTATGTGCTTTGTTGAATTGGGAGAGAAATATGAGCATAAACTTTCACGTATGTACAGTATTGAATTGAGATCGAAATACGAGCATGAAAACTATGAACATGAACAGAAACTATCCCATTTTGATAAATTAATAGAACAAATAAAAGAGAAAATGAAACATTCCAATTATCCAGAAAAAATTCAACTTTTGACTCTTATGCCAGAGGCTTGGGCTCGACAAAATGTATGTGAAATGTTTAAAGTCTGAATATTTGGTAAGTCAGACACGTACTCTTTTGAAACGAAAGGGAATTTTATCACTCTCTGAACAAAAAAGGGGAAAGACATCATCACAGGAAACAGTTGACAGAGTAAAATATTTCTATCTGGATGATGAAAACTCTAGAATAATGCCGGAAAAGAATACAAATTGAGCATCAGGAAAAACATGTATGAACAGAAACAACTGATTATAAGTAATTTAATTGAACTGTACTACCTACACAAACAGAAATTTCCTGAAAACAAACTAGGCATTTCTACATTTGCTCATCTTGGGCCGAAACAGTGTGCACTAGCAGGAGTATTCATTCCGTATGTGTGTGCAGCATTCGTCGAAATGTTCACTTGCTACTACAGGCCATTAATCTTAAAAACAACCTACCAACATCTAACGGGAGTAATAACTTGCAACGTCAGTCACAGACCCTGCATGATTCATCTCTGTGACAAATGTCTTCCTAAATCCATACTTCAAGAATACCTGCAAAATCAGATAGAAGATTTTGAGCCTGATGAAAGAGTTCAATTGTCGGTTTATTCTCATTCCATATTCTGTACTTATTAGACTATTCATTCCTTTCAACAGGTCCAGTAATTCTGACACAGTTTCATGGACATAGGAATGTCATCAACGAGTCTTCTCATTGACACTTGTTCATGACGAATTTTAATCCTTTCCTTGAAACTTTCTTTCGTTTTGTCATTGTTTCTTTGATGTCCAAATTGAACAATAGGAGCGAAATACTGCATCCCTTTCTTATACCATTTTTAATCCGAGCGCTTCCTTCTTGTTCTTTCGTTCTGGTTCTTTTACATGCTATATCCGACTTTCCATGTATCTCAGTCCTGTAATTCTCAGGATTTTGAACATTTTGCATCATTTTACGCTTTTTCTAGGTCGATATATTCCATTAACATGTCTTCATTTGTCTGAGATCTTGCTTCCATTATCAAAACATATGTATTTTCAAAGAGGAAAAGATTATGGTTACGTCGACGGTGAGTTCATTAGAGATGAGCACAAGTTCTAATTGGTGAAGGATTGGCCGTGGATTTGCATAGGAATGATTCCTGCATTCGGAGAAATCCGTCAATATTCATCAATGACATGTTCCGAGGAAGCATGCATTCCCACATTGCAAAACAAATTTAGTTAATATTATCTCCCATTCTTTTTACAAATAATAGTGGACATTCACAGTTTTTTTAAACATAGCAAATTATTTTCCACGACAGAACTTCCTGATATAATGGCGTTGGTTAAAATCGATTGGCAATCCGCTCAAGTGAGGCTGGATGGAAGGTAATGACCAATTTCAGGTGATATTGCTGCCTAGAGTGTCAGTGACATTTCGCTCTTGTGTTAGGACCTAAATGAACTCTTTGTCAATGCGCGTATTGGTGTGTGAGCCTAGGGGGGACAACGGCGTGACAGGTAGCGTACAAATGATACTGCATTATATTATTCATCACCTAAATGAAACAAAAAGTTAGCGATGATGACTATAATATTGCACCTATCGGATACAGTAGCAGCTGATCGTCAAAGTTAGCAGCGAGAGGAATCAAAATATTAGGAACTCAAATTCAAAAACTGTTCAAATGACTCTGAGCACTATGTGACTTAACAGCTGAGGTCATCAATCCCCTAGAACTTAGAGAACTACTAAAACCTAACTAACCTAAGGACATCACACACATCCATGCCCGAGGCAGGAAACTCAAATTCCAGTGACCTCTAGCAATTCAGTTCCATGGAGGCGAGAATCCAAGAATACACTGGAGCACTGTACTGAGTTGACGATACGATAAATCTGATCCATCTTATTTAATTATACGTAAGCAGAAACAGCAACTTGCATTTCATTCTATTAATAACGGCTATGGTTTACATGGCAGTTTAGTATTCTAACAAAGATACAACTTAATGCATAGAATCCATCTTGAATGTGTTAGAAATACTTGTAAAAAATTATTGTTTGTTGTGGTATATGTAAGACAATGTGTCTCAAGACATCATGGTGAAACAAACATATTTTTTGTAGTGCAGTATTCTGATTTTTCCGTAATTATAAGATTTCTAAAATTCATGCTCCTACAACACAAACTGCCTCAGAGAAACTGTTTCAGCTGTTTGGATGACTGGTTTGTAAAATCGAAGTACTCTGAATATAACTGCTGTGTAGAAGACCTCGCTATTCATTTAACATACGTGGGTGTAAAAATGTATACAATGCGGCCACAAAAAGGTAGAGATTTGAAGCCTGAGTTTTGGAAACCTCAGATTAACGGAATTCGGATGTCTGTTAGTGCCTTACCTTCTGACTTCTATCGTTGCCCCTTGATGATATAGCATTTCACGGATTTCTTGAGACTTCTTTGAACGCGGATTCGCACACTCAAGTTGCTCGCCAGTCGCCTCGTCGGGAACAGTTGCTAGGCAACGACATGGGGCGCTGGGGGGGGGGGGGGGGGGATGGAGGGGACACCGTATTGTTGAGACCTGTGTCATGTCGCGATTTGTGCTATTTGTTCTAAGAGGAGACGCTGAAAATAATCACCGCATACATAATGAAGCTATGACAGGATAAAAGCAGGGACGTAACAAGGCTGGGACGACCGGAGCCATGCAGCCGAGGGTAAGGACCCTGGTGTAGCAGGAAGGAAAGAAATAAAGGTAAAGTTAAAACCAGAAGGAAAAGTGCAAAAATTAGTAAGATTGATCAATCAAGAGAAGTCTTTCGCGATGTTAAGATAATGACAGATTGTTTTGGAAATAATTCTGAAGAAAAGCTATCCGAATTATTTATCTTCTTTACCCATGTTGAAGATAATTTTGCATAGATGCAAGCAAGCGTTTCGGCCAAGGCCCAAGGATAGCAAATCATCCATCATGAAAGTCATTTATTAACAACTGAAAAAAAGTGAAAAAAGTCACAACTTAAATTTAGTGGTGGTGACATTACTGTAACGATGTGATGTTACTGTCACATATCGCTATGCGATTTTAATTCACAAGGAGTCGTCCCCTCCACGTAGCGTATTTTGAAAGTACAGAGTTGAGAACCGTGAACTTAAATTCCGGGCATACTGGTGGGGGCCGTCGCAGAGAGGGGGTCATCTCAGACTACCTTTCTTGGTCGATCGGCGCACACTAGCTGCCTAGGAGAAGTGTCACAACAGCGGAAGCACTATTCATATTTTGTGCAGCTCGTCACTTGCTTACTTTGCACGCACAACATGGGTGTAATTTTTGGATTTTTGTCGTAATGGTAGCTCTGATTTTACGAGTTGCCCAGATAAGCAGTCTTCCACAATTTTTTGGTCTCTCCCCGCTGTGTTGGCGTCATTTAGTAATTTTATTTAAACTGTATAGAACTTTACTGTGTGTTTAATTTATTGTGATTTATGTCAGTCATGAGAGAAAAAATTAACGGGTAGTCTCAGTCTTGCCTTAGATTTCAGGATTCTGTAAGTTGTTGGCAGGCGACACAGTGAAAATCAAACATAATCTGTTGTACACGCAGTTGGTTCACTTCACTGTCTCGGCAGTGGCCAACTACAAGTATAATTTACTCATTATTTGTGAGAGAAACGAGCATTACACTTGCTCGTCTTGCATCAGTACGATTTGGTTTTACTTGTTATCTGGTGACAGCAATGTAAATTGCACTTGGTCCGCTAGTAATATTAAAAGTTGATTTCATTAACAAAGAGGCTAGAACTTTCACCCTCACAGACACTACAGAGGCTAAAAGGCTAGCCAAGCAACAGGCTTATATTTCGAAACAGTTGAGAGCATCCACACATTTTTTGCCGCAGCTGCAGATTTTAAAAACTTATTCTGTGTGTTTTTATAAGGTAAGGTTAAGGACAATGGCAATTACGATAAGTTCTATAGGTTTAAATATAGATTTATTGCATCTCAAAACTCTGAGAAACTTAATTCGTACGACTTAGAAAAGTAAGGAGCCTTCGTCTGTAAACACCACTGATGACGGATGTTTCACGATTCTCGGGCCTTGACCAAAATGCTTTCTCACTAGTCCCTTTCGTTCTGTAGGTCTGATTAAGTGAAATTTGAGACGTTATGCAAACTGATATTTTACCCGGATAAAAGAGTTCATTGATTCTCATACTTTTACGTCAGAATGATTTCCAAAACAATCTTTCATTATTTTAAAACAGCGCGTACTTCTTTGGTTGAACCAAGTCTTAGCATTAGGTCTTAAAATGTAATTGAACGCTGCATGTTTGTTATCCTTTCAACATTCAATGTAAAATACTGGAAAGAATCAATATAGTAACTACGGCCTCGCAGCCTCAGGGTATGGGCACTGCATCTGAATGTGACTTGTTTGAAACGGAGATGTCAGAAATAAAAGAAGGAAGATTTAATTTAACGACCTGTCGTCGAAGAGGTCATTAGAGACGAAGCCCAAATACGGGTACGTGAAGTATAAGAAAAGAAGTTCGTTGTGTCGTTTACAAACCCCGCATTTAGGAGGAAATCACAGGGAACCTAAATTGGACGACCAGACGAGGATCTGGATCTTAGGTGCCAGTCGGCCACCTCGCTTGCCGTCTGTCTGTCGTACTTCAAGGCTCATTCGACATATTCTGCTTGAAACTTTCAACATCTGTGAAAGCCGCTGAATCGAGTGCAAATTGTGTAACGGATTAGAGCAGCGGAAAAACACTTCGAATAGCTTGGAGAAGGCAAGAGACTGACAGAGCCGGTAACTAGACTTAAAAGTAACGATCTTTTTTACCGAGTGACTGCCAACATTTAGTCACACCGAAATACTTGGTTTTAAGAAATGTTCTCTTAAAAATTAAAATCCAGGAGTATTGCCCCATTTTAATTCTCGTACCAATGCGAACTCAGTGGGGTTGAGGAACAGCTGTAATCGCCAAAATTGAACAAAATCCGAAGACTTGATGGAATCCTTGTCAGATTCTATAGCGAATTGGCGGAAGTATTAGCCCCACTTTTAACTACAACCTAGAACAAAAAACTATGTCAAGTAGTTGGAAGAAAGCAAAGTCACATCCATCTACAAGAAGTATAGCAAAAGTGATCCAGAAAATACCGTCCAATGTTCTTCACATTCTCTTGTTGCAGAATCTTACAACGTTTTCTGAGCTCAAACGTAATTACATATCTCGAGCACAATAACTTCTTCATGCCAGCCAGTGTACATTCGGAAAACATCGATAATGTGAAACGCAACTCGCACTTTTCTTGCATAATATTCTGAAAGCCATGGATCAAAGCACTCAGATAGATGCATTTCCGAAAAGCATTTGACTCAGTGCCACATCTACCCTTATTATTAAAGGTACGATTGTAAGGGATACCAAGCCAAATGTGCGACTGGATTGAGGATTTCTTGGTAGGGAGGAGGTAGTAAGTTATCTTGGATGGTAGTCCTCGAAAGATCTCCATCTACGTCTAATGGTTCAAATGGCTGAGAGCAGTATGGGACTTAACTTTTGAGGTCCTCAGTCCCCTAGAACTTAGAACTACTTAAACCTACCTAACCTAAGGACATCACACACATTCATACCTGAGGCAGGATTCGAACTTGCGACAGCAGCGGTCGTGCGGTTCCAGACCGTAGCGCCTAGAGCTAGCTGTCGTTCGTCACACCCACTAGGAGCTCCATCAGCACATAGCCGCAGATTGCTCTTCGCCCTGTCCGTCAGATCACTTATGAATAAGAGAATAAGAGAGGTCCTACGACTGTTCCCTGGGGCACTCCTGGCTAAACCCTTGTCTCTGATGAATACTTACCGCCGAGGACAACGTACTGGGTTCTATTATTTCGAATCAGTAACGTATCTGGGAACCTAGTCCGTACGCTCGTACCTTCATTAACAGTATACAACGGGACACCGTTTCTAACGTTTTCCGAAAGTCTAAGACTATGGCCTCTGCCTGTTGCCCTTCATCCATGAGTCGCAGGATATTACGTGAGAAAAGGGCGAATAGAGTTTTGTAAATCGTTGCTGATTTTTGACAAAAGCTTTCTCGTTTCAAAGAAATTCATTTTATTCGAACTGAGAATATGTTCAAGTACTCTGCAGCAAACTGATGTTAAGAATGTTGTTTTGCTGGTTCGTTCTTTTGCCCTTGATATATAGTGGAGTCAAGTCTCTTTTCTTCCGTCGCTTGGGCTTTGCGCTGGGCGAGAGATTCGCGACATATGCAAGCTAAGTAACGGGTCGACATGTAGTGTACTCTCTGTAAAACCGAATTGGGATTCTATACGAACCTGGAAACTTATTTGTTTTCAACTCCTTCAGTTGCTTCTCAGGGATGCCTGTTGCTATGCCCTCCATAAGGGTATCTGTTGCGATGTTCAAACGACGGCCGGTTTGTACGATCCTCCTGCTTGAAAGATTTCTTAAATGCTAAATTTAAAACTTCAACTTCCCTTTTGTTGTCTTATTGTCACACCCCGACAGGTCAGCGAGTCATTGGACAGATGCCTCTGATCCGCTTTGTAGTTTTACGAAGGAAAAATGTAGAATAACTTCAGTTGTGCCGCAGGGAAGAGTTCTGGGACGCTTGCTGTTCATGTCAGCCTTTAATGACCTTTCAGCCAATATCAGTAATAACTACAGACTTTTTGCAGATGATACTGTTATCTGTAATAACACGCTGTCTCAAAAAAAGCTGACAAATATTCAGCCGGATCTTGATAAGATTTCAAAGTGGTGCGAAGAGCGGTAACTTCCTTTAAATGTTCACAAATGTAACGTTGTGCACTTCACAAAAGGAAAAAAAGTGGTATTCTTTTAGTACAGTCAACGACACACGACTGGAACCGGTCAGCTCTTTAAATACCTCAGTGTAACACTTTGTAGTGATACGAAATGAAGAGATAACGCAGCCTGAGGTGGAAGACTTAGGTTTGTAGTGATACGAAATGAAGAGATCACACGGTCTCAAGTGGCAGACTTCGGTTCATTGGTAGTATACAATGGAAACGCAGTCAGTCTACAGAACAGATTTCTTACAAAATAATCGCACGATCCACATTCGCATATCGCTAAGGTAACAAATAGGACTAACAAGAGACGTTAAACAGAGACAGAGTATGGCAGTTCGAATGGTCAAAGGTTTGCTTGATCCGTGGCAGAATGTCACAGAGATGTTAAAGAAACTGGAGGTAACCGTAAACTATACTGAGAAAGTCTACATACCAAGTTCAAGAACTACCTTTATAATGAATTTAGGAGAATACAGCAATCTTCTACGTATGGCTCCCGTAGCGACAGTGGCGACAAGATTACATTAGTTAAAGCGCGCACAGCCTTTCCTCCCACGCTACTTACGTGCATTGAAGTGGCCCTGATATCTGATACAATGAGACGTACCCCCTGCCCTGCAGTTAACAATGTTTTGCAGAGTACGTAGGTGTAGATTTAGATAAAGATGCTATAGAAGCATAGCAGCAACACACAGTGTTGCATTTATGCGTTTGATATCTAGGGCCCACACCATAAAGAGTGGAAGTAAAAATATAACTTAGTTTTAATACTCTGTATGGGCCTCCTTACGATAATAAAAGGTGGAGACGTAATTATTTTGCAATGGCTTATTTGTCTGAGTTTTTTAATGGGCAGCTCATATGAATTAAACCAACACTAACCTCTTAAATCTCGCGCTGCCTCGCGCCGTATTCCCCGTGTAATGTTGTAGGCCGATAACGCCCAATTTTTAAACTACGGAAACTTGGCGCCACGCGCTTCGTTTGGCCACAGGGTTGCGCTGTTGCCGGATGCTGTGGACAACGCATGACCGCGAATGCTTTGCCTGCCGGAGATCGCGATGTATCCAAAGCGGCCCGCGCGCTCGGTGGTGGCGCGCCAGCCTTCCACTCTGGGGCCTGAGGGAGGGTCCGCCGGGGTCCCGACACATCCGTTGCAGTTTCATGGTAAGGCGTTACGGGGACAAACCCGTCAACAGCTGTTAGTTCGCTTACAGAAAGTCTTTTACAAATTGTGCCGGCCCTGAAAAGGGCCTTTTTTGTAGCTAGGACATTGTTTACTTAAAGCAAAGACGAACGGTGTTTTGCCGAACTCTTTCAAAGACTCCTGGAATTGCCCTGATGTGATTGGCGGCATGCTGAATGCGGTCCATTAATTCCTTGTCGTTTCTAGGTAGTTCGCGTGCTAGTGGTTGAACTAGAATCTTGGAGAAGCCCCAAAGGAAAAATTCCGGTGGCGTGAGGTCTGGTGATCGCGGGGGCCATGTCCTACGAGTACCTCTGCCAATTACCCAACCGTCAAAGAGTTCTTTTAAATATCCTCGCACAGCACGACTGTTAAGTGCGAGCGCCCCATCATGCTGCAAACACAGGCCAAACCCACGGCAAATCAAAGCGCGTGGCGCCACCTTTCGGTAGTTTCAAAATGGTGCGTTGTCGACCTACACAACATTAGTAAGTGCGGTTCCTACTGGCATCAGCTGTCCATGGTTAAAATTTCGTGACACCATTTCTCTCCACCTATTAATGATAGATAACTCAATTTTAGTAAAAATCGGACGCGTGGAATGGGTGGTGTTTACATCAGATGTAAAAGCGGCTGCCGGCCGGAGTAGCCGAGCGGTTCTAGGTGCTGCAGTCTGGAACCGCGCGACCGCTGCGGTCGCAGGTTCGAATCCTGCCTCGGGCATGGATGTGTGTGATGTCCTTAGGTTAGTTAGGTTTAAGTAGTTCTAAGTTCTAGGCGACTGATGACCAGAGCAGTTAATTCCCATAGTACTCAGAGCCATTCGAACCATTTTATAAGCGGCTACCGAAGTTCACCTTGTACCTAAATCGTCCTATGCGCTGTTTCCTACTCATATAGGGATCTATGCTTACCGACGGCTCTGCAATGATAAACGTCACTGTTTTAACACAGTTTATTTATTCCTCAAACAAGTTCATGGTCCGCAGTCTCACATACTCCTATCATCTAGTCTGTCTAAGCGCAATTAAAAGGTTCACAAAATAATTTACTTTCAGAAAGATTTAACTGCCTACCCAGCTCCCTCGTAAGTTACATGTCCGCTGCCGGTATACAATTATATAATTACATTATTCCAATTTTTTGTGCCACGAAGGGCTGCCATTCAAGTATTACTACAATATTGTCTGTTCTAAGGGGCACTCGGATAAAAACATGACAGACTGAAAAAAAGTAAGTAATCATTGAATCATTTCAAAAGTAATAAAAAAATGGCTCTGAGCACTATGAGACTTAACTGCTGTGGTCATTACCCCCTAGAACTTAGAAGTACTTAAACCTAACTAACCTAAGGACACCACACACATCCATGCCCGAGGCAGGATTCGAACCTGCGACCGTAGCATCAAAAGTAATCGCCGTACTTGTTAATACATTTAGTCCACCAAAGGGCGAGACTGATAAATGCCGTCGTGGTCAAATGTTTTCGGTTGCCTACGGAACCATGATTACGTCCAGGGGTGCGCATCTTTGTCTGAAGCAAATCGACGGCCACGAATGAGCCCGGCGACAAGTCGCACAGGCTGCTGCGAGTACGGTGCGTAAGTTTCACTGTGACGTTCTTACGCGTCCTCCATACAGTTCCGACCTCTGCCCTTACGATTTCCTTATTTTTGGAGTCCTGAAGGAAGACACTCGTGGCCGTCGATTTGGTTCGGACGTCCGGGTAGTCATAGTTCCGTAGGCTAAACAGCGAACATTTTTCCGCGAAGGCATTGACCGTCTTATGCTGAAATATATGTATTAACAGCTATGGCGATTACTTTTGAAGTAATAAACAGTTTACTTACTTTTTTTCATCTGTCTCGTGAGTGGCAGCCATTCACATAAGTTAGTTTATTCAGATACGTTAGGGGGTGCATCTTCTCTGACGATTTGAGTATTTCAGTAGGAGGCTTATTTTTGACGAAATAAAAGCTGCAATTCCCGACATAGTTTTTCATCTACATCTAAGTGACTTCTCTGCAATTTATATTTAAGTACCTGGCAGAAGGTTCTTCGAACCAGCTTCAGAATATTTCTCTACCGTTCCATTCTCTAACAGAGCATGGGAAAAATGAAAACTTAAATCATTCCGTACGAGCCCTGATTTTTGTTACAATAAAGCGTCACCGAGATCTCCTGTATTTTTGAAACAATTCCAAAGGTTTTGCTCGTTGTCCCATTTTTCAAAGCAGCTTGTAACTGAAATTTTCCACTTGGCTGTATTGGTTCGTTACTCTAAACAGTTCAGTGAAACACATGCTGTATAAAAGTTCTACTCTGAGACAAAAAGGCAGTGATTTAAATTAATGGATTTGTCTGACACTATAATTCGTAAAGAAAAACGATGGATACACGTTAACATGAAGAGAAAAATGGGTAAAGTACCGCTTCTACTCTGGAGATTTTTTTCTCTCTAAGGTCTTCCCTTGGACAAGATAAAACGTAGTTAACACTGTGAAAGCCTGCTGTTAGACAAATTACGTAAAAGTGGATAAAATTAAAATTCCTGATTTGTTCCTCTTGGCACATGTAAGAGACAATTCTTACTGAGTTCGCGAAGGCTGCCTCTGAACGGCCAGCCGCAGTGGCCGAGCGGTTCTAGGCGTTTCAGTCTCGAACCGCGCGACCGCTACGGTCGCAGTTTCGCCTCGGGCATGGATGTGTGTGATGTCCTTAGGTTAGTTAGGTTTAAGTAGTTCTAAGTTCTAGGAGACTCATGACCTCAGATGTTAAGTCTCATAGTGCTCAGAGCCATTTGAACCATTTTTGAAATCTCTGAAACGATGTTTAAGAATTTCGCGAACGTAGTTGTGTATTTCGGATTTATTTGAGTTATTTGATTCCGTAAAGTGATTTGAGAAACCAAAGGAACTCGAAATTTGGAAAGGCGGACGGGGATGTGAACCCCAGATCACCAGAGTGCGAGTATAGTGCCGTTTCAGTGTGTAAAATCGCTCGGTACTTGGTAACTGCCTAGCACACGCGTCCTTCGCCACACGACAGTAACCGAACGGCTTCAGAACCTGCCGCTATGGCGCCGCCTGTTTTTCGGTCGCCGGAGACGATCCCTCCGACCCCAATGCAAATCACATTCTTTTTTTCCCTCGCCGCTGCGCTTTTTTATTTTTTTATTTTTCCTCTTCTTTTCCTACACAAGCGACTAGCTCGCTAACATTTGCCTATCACTGGCTCCACAGAACCGAACACACCTACATGCCACGGTCGGAGCTGTTCCTCACCGCCGATAAAACATCCCATTATTATCTTTAAGTATCTTAATGGCTCTCCTCTCCGCGCCACGATTTATACAGCTGTTAAGAGCGGGACTCTGAAACTAATCGAAGACTACTGCTGTACAAGGCTGAGAACCGGGAAGAGGACAGAGAGAAGAGAGAGGGGGAGAGAGAGAAGCAGAAGAAGGCCAGGCGCGCCAGCGGCAATCAGCGAGGAATCCATTTGAGCGCGGGCGCGCGCGCCAGATAAAGAATGTATTAAATTTCTCGGCCGAGGCGATTAGGTGCCGGGGACTGCCGGCGTAAATCTGCGCGGCGAGATCCTACACGATATTGTAATTAGTAAGCAGTGACCGGAGGAGGGCTTGCGCAAACAGCGGGTAATAAAGTGGCGAGCACCAAGGGGCGCAACAGGTGCTGCGAGCCGCTGGCGCGCACCCGGCCACGCAACGCGACGCGGTGACGTCGTCACAGGCGCCGGCGTCGTCCGGCGCAGCTTCAGCGGGGCCACTTTTCGAATCTTCTGGGAAGCGCACACATCGTCCGTCCAAAACGTTCCGAGACTGGTTTTATTCCTGACGGATAAGTGACGTCAGCGCTGCAACTATGGTGGCAGTTTGAACTAACAACTGTAAACAACAAAAGTACGTTTTGTTACGCGACAGTTTTTCTGGAAACGGTCACGACACGAAAACAGTTTCGTAATGAAAGACACATTTGATAGGAATATTTAATTGGTGAAATGTATACACAGTTGTGAATATGGACAACCATCGGCTGTATAACAGAATAACAACAATGAAAAATTATACCAAACCTGGACTCGATCCTGGATTTTCCCGCCTATCGCGAGCAGTCGTCTTATCCCAAGCCGTATGAAGGTGGCATTATCTCAAGCTATCCAAGTACACTTCACGGCCAGACCCAAACTTCCGTATGACGTCAACTCTGTGTCTACAACCTACACTCGTAAATCCATTATGTGTATTTCTGAACAGGGAAGACAAAAAAACGCTCTAAGCACTATGGGACTTAACATCTGAGGTCATCAGTCCCCTAGACCTAGAACTACTTAAACCTAACTAGCCTAAGGACATCTCACACATCCATGCCTAAGGCAGGATTCGAATCTGCGACCGGAGCAGCAGCGCGGTTCCAGACTGAAGCACCTAGAACCGCTCCGCTACACCGGCCGACACGGGGAAGACACTTTAAACTGGAAGTCGCTTGCTCAGTGTCGGCAATAAATGCGATACTGCAGTTCCTGTGTTATTAAGTAGAACGATGCAATTTTCCTTCAGAATACGGTAAACAGCAATAATTGACTAATCAGTCTTACTCTCCTTTTACTCTTAATTCGAGGTTGCATGCCTTGTAGAAGTGAGAGAACGTTCAAAATATTGTGGGCAGTGTAAAAAATACCCGGATCACCAGTGGCAGTAGAGTCGGTCGCCACCCTTAGAGAAATACACAGTAGAACCACTGAGGGAGAGGTCGAGGAGACAGCCCATCAGGCTACGACTATGCTTTTCTAGTTCCACACTGGGATGTTGAGCTTCGTTCTGAACGCACTCAGACAGGATCTCCTGTGGCGCAAACTCCTGGGAAAACATTTTACAACCTGGGAATGGAGTGAGAAGCTCAGGTGTAGAAAGCTGACTGTTTCTCCAGAAAGCAGCGGACGCCAGATATAGACGTATTGAATATGTATTGGGATGCCCAGTTTTTGGCTTTTGAAAACATGAGATACCGCTGAATGCATCGACACAGGAAAAAAATGTAAGAACTATCAGCATTGGCTAATATATATAAACTAAAACTTAGAGAAACAGGATGGTGACAATAAGGAACCGCCTCACTGGTCACAGAGAGAGAAAGAGAGAGAGTGAAGCGACGTTTTTATGTGGTAGATGATAGAACGAACGTTATTGCTTGACCAGCTAGAATGTTTTAATCGATCGGCACCCGGAAGTTCCAGAGCCCAACCAAGCTGAATTTAGAAAGAGCGATAACAAGCGGTAACGTGAGTTTCCTTGTAGTAAATATTCGATCAGAAATCACTTCATCTCTTACTTCTAAATCTTTGGAAGATTCTAAAGTCAGACTTGCATGCTGAGAGCCTCCATCACATCCACTGGTTCGGAGCATGGCGTGGGCGTTTATGTTTGGTACTAGAAAAATTTCAGACTCACTGCTCTTAGCTACAGACAAGGGTCTTTGCTCCCGCCAATGAGTGATTCTCTAGCCAGTTAAGCCTCCACCTGCAGTACTGTGGTGAGATCCAGCTGCAAGTGTGTGACGATGTGTTGGGATATTAAAGTCTATTTACAATAATTCTGCTACTTCAAGCTTCACTCTGAAGTCTTGATTTTGAGGTCAGTGAACAGTATGCTTTCAACTCCGATGACAGATGTGACATGCCCTTCTGTAGTACTATCTGTTTCCAGTTAACACCACGAGAATTAGGGAGCTCTTTGTAATTACAAGTAATTACCTTGAACGATTATTAGCGTCCTTCCCACTGCCCCCTACGTCAGATATGCCATGTCCTTATTATATTAATGTTTTGCATTGTTTGTCATTTGGTTTGATAATAATTTTACCGGAATAAATCAAAACAGTTGTATTAGCGTCTCATTTAGTAGTCACAAGTTTCCCTGTCAGTACCCTAATCATATGCATGCTAGGCTTACCTAGCAGTTTTAAAATCAAGCCAATTTGCTATTCGACTAGTCAACTGTGAGGAGGCAGTGTGAAGTATTGGATATGCGATTGTAATGTGTGATCGTTGTTGTGCCATGAATAACATCGGAGCAAAGATAAAGCACTAGAGACGCAAGTGACGTCATTGATAATGTGAGCAGGACTTTCACAGGTTTTGTTGATATAGAAAAGGCATGATGATGATGATGAGTCCCATACTCCGTTTACCGAGCGTAGGGGAGCGACGCGGGAGACCCGCGCCGCCATACTAGGCAAGGTCCTAGTGGAGGTGGTTTGCCATTGCCTTCCTCCGACCGTAATGGGGATGATTGATGATGATGATGATGAAGACGACACAAACACCCAGTCATCACGAGGCAGGTGAAAAATCCCTGACCCCGCCGGGAATCGAACCCGGGACCCCGTGAAAAGGCATTGACAATTAAAAAGGATGATGTTCGACATTATCACTAAAACAGGAGTGAGGTAAGGGAAAGGCTAGTAGTATATAATATGCACTGCAACCAAGAGGGAAATGTAAGAATGAAATATCAAAAAGGAGTGCTGTAACAGAGTCTTTCGTCCTTATTGTTCAATATACACGAGTACTCCGAAGAAGCAATGATGGAAATAAAAGAAAGATTCACGATGGCAATTACATTCAGGGTGAAAAGATATCAGGGATCGATTTCGCGGCGGTGTTGTTATTGTGAAATTATATCAGGGCTAAATTTCGTGATGATATTGTCATAGAAAAAAAAAATAAATGTGGTATGGTACTGTTGGCTAGTTAACCACATGGGCTGGATTCGGTCGCCTAGCAAAAAGGGTATTCTTCCACCGGGCACACTGTCCCCTTTTGTTGTGGATGTGTAAGTTTCGTATTGTATGTGAGCATTTCCATCAGTGCAGCGTCATGTTTGAGTTGTGTGATGACGATGAGAGGAAGGAGAGGGTGAAACCCGGCCTCGGCACACAGCTTACCCCTCCCGAAAAGTACTAGGTGGCCGCCGGGCGTAACAATGACTCTGCCCTCTCTTCGTGGGACACTGGGATGAGGTTTTCAATTTCATTCAATACATTGGCGCAGAGTCTGGTGATTTGAATCCTTCCTCTCCGTCCTATAGCTGCCAAACGTCGCTAAAAATTTCTTCCACCACCCCGATTCGTACGGGCTGCTTCCGGATTGAATGTATTGCACAGACGTGCGTTAGTGATCTCGGCTTAGAAGTTGGGAAATAACACGGTGACAAGCTGCCGTGACTTCTAAGCATCAGGTGGTGATTGGTGGTATTCTTCAGGACAACCGATTACAAAAAAGTGGCAACCGAAGTGGTTGGTGGAGAGCAGCACAAGGACAATTCATATGCTGAGGGATAGGGAACACTTGTAACTTAAAAGGACTTTAAAGGTAGTGCGGGAGACGTTAAGGAAATGTTTAGGTCTAGATTAGCTGTAAACTAAAGTAAAAGATCAATAATTTCGGCATCCCGCAAGATTCATCATTCTGACATTTGTTTCAGTGACTAAGATTTGGGCACGCCAAGAAAATGCAGAGTCACATTCGTGGTTTCGTCATGAGCTTAACATATTAATCAGAACAAGGTAGAGTATGCTGCTTTAATTTAACGCGTATTAAGAGATATTTATTTTTAGTTAGATGGTACTTCCAGTGGCAAAATTTTCTACATCGTAACAGTTTTCTCCGCGACATGAGTGCAAGAAAAAGAGAGAAAATTTAAAGAAGAGCAGAGCGTTTCGTTACATGTTCATTCTGTAATCGCGACAGCTTCACGGAGATGTTCAGCCGACTCCAGTCGCAGACGCTGCAAGAGAGGCATTTTGCATCACGGTGTGGTTTACTGTTTAAATTCAGAGAGCGTAGATTCCTAGAGGAGTCTATCAGGGTACCCCTTCCTGCTAAGTGCAGAGGTTGAACAAATACATGGAATTGCTGCGAGAAATGCATGCTTGAACATAAATGCAGATGCCATATATATATATATTACAAAATCGCTGTTTCCCGTAAATGTCACCAAAAATTCTGAATGTAATTTGGTCGGGTGAGTCATGTTTCACACTCTTTCCAGTTTCCGGCCAAGTTTACGCCCGATGAGTGAAGCTGGCTGGGTTTCGGAGAAGATTTGGGCATTCGTATACATGGACGCAATGGCTACTCTACAAGGTCGCATTACTGCCGAGGATCACACGACCATTTTGGTTTATCGGTCCGTCCCATTGTGCAATGTTTGTTCCGCAGTCATGATGCTGTGTTACAAGACCAGGACTAATTTTGTGAGCACATGGATGAATTATGTCCCCTGGGCGTCGGAGTCACCAGATCTCAATATTATTGAGCTCTTAGAGAGAAGTGTGCGCGATCGCTATTCACTTCCGTCATCGTTACCTGCACTAGCCACTTTTTTCAGGAAGAACGGTATACTCTTGAAATCCGCAAAGGACTTGCATTTAATCTCTCCGACACAATTGTAAGCTGTTTTGAATGAGCATGGGTTTCCTACACCGAATTACGTATGGTAACGTTTTATGTTTTTGCAGTATCCACATTTTTGTCCAATCGCAGTCTGTCTTGCGAAAAGCCCACGAAGGAAAAATGAGAGAAATTAATCTTACCGGCGAACGTTCTTCCCGCGACTGGAACAGAAAAACGGAAAGTAACAATGGTGCAAGAAATATTCTCCGCCATACACCTTAAGGTGGAACATAGATATAATGCAGAATTGAGAGGAAATTTTTATAATGGCGCATTAGCAATAATCTTATTCTAAGAATATTTGTAATCATCCTCTTTTCACACAGCTACGTGCCGTGAGCCTTCTGTAAGAAGAAATGCGAATTCACTCTCCCACCACATCACTGATTATCCGGCCGCTGTGGCTGATCGGTTCTAGGCGCTTCAGTCCGGAACCACGCGGCTGCTACGTCGCAGGTTCGAATCCTGCCTCGGGCATGGATGTGTGTGATGTCCTTAGCTTACTTAGGATTAAGTAGTTCAAAGTCTAGGAGACTGATGACCTCAGATGTTAAGTCCCATAGTGCTTAGAGCCATGTGAACCTATTCTGAACAGATCAGTTAATCTCATATGGTAGAAGACTTCGCTGCCGCCGGCACGCCATGTTGATCACAGCTACTTATTACCGTGTTAGTGGTGTCTCGTAAATGATGTGTCAGAAGATGATGAGGCGGTAATTTACAAAGGTCGTTCTGTGAGTCACTGGCTATTTCCGTTGACTGAAGAAATGTACACAGGCATACGTCAGATCCAGAGAACAGGTATGACTCACGCCGTATCAGCATCAGACTGCCGCAGCGTTAATTTCTAGGAAACAATAGGAATGAATAGATGATAAGCTGTGTACAGTAACTTTTAGTTCTAAAAGAGAGTGGGTGGAAGATATGAAAATTACCACTATTTGGAAGTTTACCAGTACTAATGAAAATAAAACACATTACTATTAACCTTATTAACCACCAGACACACACACACACACACACACACACACACACACACACACACAGAGAGAGAGAGAGAGAGAGAGAGAGGGAGAGAGAGAGAGAGAGAGAGAGGAGGGCGGGGGGCTGTCGCTCGCATGTGAACACTGTATTTCAAGGAGCCAACAAGCAGCAATTTACGTCTTCCATAAAAGAAAACTACAAATTCTTCTTTAATATTCTCCACTTATTTCAGTGTTTCGCTGCCTCAGACAAAGCAGACCTTAGGAAAATGAGAAAAAGAATACTAGGAAACTGATTTTGTTCTCACTTTTTCAGTATCATGGGTCTTGCCTGAATACGAGTTTTCAAGTTCGCGCGCCGCTCGAGATTAGCCGCTCGGTCTGAGGCGCTGCAGTCATGGACTGTGCGGTTGGTCCCGGCGGAGGTTCGAGTCCTCCCTCGGGCATGGGTGTGTGTGTGTTTGTTCTTAGGATAATTTAGGTTACGTAGTGTGTAAGCTTAGGGACAGATGACCTTGGCAGTTAAGTCACATAAGATTTCACACACACAAGTTCGCGCATAACGCAGCCGACATCTAAGTTTAACTATTTACAGTTAATTGTACCCTTTTCTTACAAAAAAATTCCCTTATCCCATTGATGGTTGCACTAAAACAACGACTTTATTCCCGGTAGATTGTTATCTTATTATTTTTCTTTTGGCATTTGCCTGGAGACAATGGTAAATGCACTACTGACATGACAGAAGTCACGGGATAGTGAGAAGCACATATAGAAATGGCGGTAGTATCGCGTACTCGAGATATAAAAGGACAGTGCATTTGTGGAACTGTCATTTGTACTCAGGTGATTCATGAGAAAAGGTTTCCGAAGGAAATTAACGGACTATGAACACGGAATAGTAGTTGGCGCTAGAAGCATGGGGCTTCCAATTTCGAAATAGTTAGGGAATTCAATATTCCGAGCCCCAAGTGTCTAGAGTGTTTTGAGAATGTCAAATTTCGGGCGTTACCTCTCACCACGGACAACGCAGTGGCCCACGGGTTTCACTTAACGTCCGAGAGCCGCGGCATTTGCGTAGAGTTGTCAATGCTAACAGGCAATTAACACTGCATGAAATAACCGCAGAAATGTACGATGAATGTATCTGTTAGGACAGAGTGGCGAAGTTTGGCGTTAATTGGCTATGGCAACAGACGGCCAATGCGAGTGCTTTTGCTAACAGCACGACATCGCCTTTAGCGCCTCTAAAAGGTGTATGATCATGTCGGTTGGATCCAAGACGACTGGAAAACGGTGGTCTGGTTAGATGAATCCCGATTTCAGTTGGTAAGAGCTGACTGTTCGGTTCGAGTGTCTTGCGGACCCACGAAGCCATGGACCCAAGATGTCAACAATGCACTGCGTAAGTTGTTGGTGGTTCCATAGTGGCGTGGGTTGCGTTTACATGGCATGGACTGGGTCCTCTAGTCCATCTGAAATGATCATTGATGTTCGGCTAATTGTAGACCATTTGCAGCTATTAATGGACTTCATATTTTCAACCAAAGATGCAATGTTTATGGATGGCAATGCGCCATGTCACCGGGCCACAATTGCTCGCGACTGGTTTGAAGAACATTCTGGACAATTCTAACGAATGCCGTGGCCATCAAGGTCAGCCCGCATGAATCCCATCTGACATTTACAGCACATAATCGAGAGGTCAGTTCTTGACAAAATTCTGCACCGGTAACATTTGCGCCATTATGGACGGCTATAGAGGCTGCAGGGGTCAGTAATGGTACAGGGGTTTCCAACGCCTTCTTGAGTCCATGCCATGCTGAGCTGCTCCACTACGCCAGACAACAGAAGGTCCTACACGTTATTAGGAAGTATGTCGCGATTTTTGTCACCCCACTGAATATGCACACACACGGTCTCAATAATTATGTGTGTTACACACCTGCTGTACTCAGATAACGGCAATAAATATAATATTCTCGTATTTTTCATTTTGGAGGAAAAATTATAGTTTATGCTTAGTTGAGCAGAAACTTTGAACCTTTCGTTCATGGGAAGCAGTTCTCCTCAATCTGATTATTTTCAGGTACAGCTTGCTTACATGTTCAGTTTATTAATATTTCAATCATGGTTTCGTGTACGTAGTACTTGGTGTCGTCCCCTATTGATGGTTCAGTAACTACTACAGGTAATATTTTTTATATTAATTTTAGACATTGCGTTGCAAACGGTTGGGAGAAGGAAGATCATCGCGTCTTTGTAGTTTCTCCTTAAGATTGAAAGGAAGAATGCCATACCTAAGTGAATTTGTTTTGATATCTTACAAAATTCGACGACGATGTCATCTAAGTGCACCGTCAGACTATATTAGGGTGACGTCTACTTTTTTAATTTCACAGTTCTCAATGCTTTTCAATTGTTAACCATTTGTCATAAAGAATTTTCTTTGTAATATCAAACAATAAGCTTGCATATCTTTCAAATAAGTTTTTCTGGACAAACAATGGAATTCTGACATCTCGTGGAAATCGGGTTTTCTGACGGATATCAGCGTCTTCCAAACACGATATTTCGACGTCATTACTTGACGTCTTCATCAGGGAACACCTGATGAAGACGTCAAGTAATGACGTCGAAAGATCGTGTTTGGAAGACGCTGATATCCGGCAGAAAACCCGATTTCCACGAGATGTCATCAAATCGCCGGGAAAGTCTAAGAAATTACATCACAAGACTCTACGGGGAGGAAATGTGCTAGCAGTCTCAGGGAACACCTGATGAAGACGTCAAGTAATGACTTCGAAATATCGTGTTTGTAAGACGCTGATATCCGGCAGAAAATCCGATTTTCACGAGATGTCATCAAATCGCCGGGAAAGTCTAAGAAATTACATCAATGGAATTCTGGGTACATATAAATCTTGCGAACATATGATATCTCAAAGAAAGGCAAGATTGTGAGCAGTAGCAGGCTGTATTTCTAAGTTTTGCCTCTTACTAAATATTATTATAACGTTTATCGATTCCTCTAACCAAAAATTTTGCAGTCCAGCATTATTCTGGGGGTGAAGATAACGTTAGATAAGGGGCAGCCACATGACAAGGAGACAGATGGGAGAAAGGAAGGTAAACTATTTATTATTTCGAAGATAATCGCCATAAATGTTAATATATTTATCCCACTGTGAGAAAAGATGGTCGGTGCCTTCATGGAAGAACGTTTGCTGTTACCTACAGAACCATGATTCTATCGAGGCAATCATCTCTTCCTCCGAAGCAAATCCGCGGTCACCAATGTCTCTCTTCAAGGTTCTAAAAACATGAAAAGCGCATGAGGATGGATCGGTATTATATGGAGGATGTGTAAGGGCTTCCCACTGAAATTTCTCGAGCTTAGTCGAAACAGTATTGGGCGGGCATTATCCTGTATCAGAATGATGCCGTCCGTCAACGTTCATGGTCGTTTGGACTTGACGGAGCGCTTCAGTTTTTGTGAAGTTTCCACGCACCCCAGTCCTTTAATTGTGGTGCCGTGTTCCAGACAGTCAATATGCAGCTGGCCCTTTCAGTCAAAGAAAAAGGTCATCATGACTTTCCCGGAGCTGGGGTGCCTGTTGTTTGGACTTCACTGCAAACGTTTCGCTGGGAATCCCTGTCACAGGAACAGTTTCATTGGATATGTTGGAGAAGATAATAATCCACGGTTGAATAAGGGTAGATGGCTACATCTTCCAGCACGACAGCAATTGGTTCCTGAAACGGGTAACGGATAGGGTGCACGTCACAAACTAACTGACTGATAGTCTTCTCAATGGTCTCGTCCTCTCCTCCCACTTTTACCCCCCTCCAACATCTTGCTCTGTGGCCTTAGAAGGGTATAGTGTTGTGCTATCATCGTAAGTAAATGTCCAGGATCTTCACATCAATTCTTTCGCTAAAGCGGACTGTAAAACGACAGAAAAGCGAATGGTAGTCTACGATGTAGAACATTATTGCAAAGATGTCTGCCGTACACCTAACTGTATATGGACTGGAAACTAGTAAACTATGTTTGATACATTCGATAATGTCTCTCTTAAGATTTAAATTTTTCACCAACTTGAGCAACAAGGAAACATGATGAACGAATGACAAAGTTGGACATTAATGTGTGGAGACTTCAATGCATGAACAGAAACTGAACTTATCATAGCTAATCGGACGCTTAACTATAAGGTACTCTTTGCCTTTTGTGCTCAACAACAACATTCCTTGTCATTGAGAACCCCAGCGACCCCAGCGATCGCAGTGACGGTAATACTACTTGTGAAAATACCCAGTGCTATGAGAACAGAACTCGTAAGTAAACACGAAACAAAACTGGGAACAGTAAGAGAACAGAACGAAGTACGCGAAAAAAATTCGTTTTGTTCCACTGAGTACAACACATAGCTTGTTGTGCAGTAAAATAATCAGATGGTCGGACAATACTATTATCTGGCAACGACAGAGATCAATCCCCGTCTTCTAGTGGAAGACTTGTGATAACGATGAAAGATACGCACAGTGAGCTCTGACACACATTGTCCCCAGATGCGACGAAGCTATTGAACTTTTATTACGAAAGAACCGGACCTACGGCGAAATCTACACAGCTCGTAAAAGTAGAGTACAAAATCACAAACACTTACTAGAGAGTGCAGCAGCTCTATGAGAGAGAGCTGCAGGTGGAGCCTATAGAAGCGGACGAGAAGACCCTCAGGATGACAATGTAGACCGCGTACAAGGCGCAGCTGCTAGAGAAGGTAAGTATAGAGAAGACTGAAAGAAGAATTGAGCGATTCATCACAAGTTTGTTTAGTCTGCGCGAGAGTGCTGGAAAATCTCCAGAAAGTCGTACACCACGTGAAAAATCACTGTAAAAATTCTCAATAACCCTATCACGTTTTCCCATATACAATAGGTACTGCCTAATGGCCAAGACGGCAAAATCAGAGAAATTCGCTTTCACATAGAAGCCTGCCAAGAACCGTTCTTCTAACGTACCATCTATCAATAAAATGGAAAAGGAGTCAAACAATATTGGCACACTACGTGTACTCCGTCATACACAGTGCTACAGCTTTGTGGTCCCATGTACATCGATGGCAATCAAAGTTAGCTTTATTAGCCCGTAAATCATATTTTTGTAAAAAAAAAAAAAAAAAAAAAAAAAAAAAAAAAAAAACAGAAAAAGCTCCACGATGATCTTAAAAACTAACAAACACCCTGTTTTACATTTCTCAGATCTCAGTGCGACTTGAAAGTGAACAAGACAGAGACGGGAACTGATATTAAACGCCACTGAATGGCTCAGAGTGTTCAAGTCGCCCACTGAAATAATAACAAACTTCCTTCGAATTCCGTGTTTCAGTGTAATCAGTCACTGTCGCAAACTGTCATCAATTGTTATACACACAAATTGCCAGGCACTCCCATTAGTTCTCTCTTGGGTTTGAAAAAGGACCTTTAAATTACCACCTCAGAAGTGGAATTTATTTCTGTGGAAACCATCCCCTCGATTGACGCGTGAATGGCAGGTTTAGTTTGGTCACAAGTTAAACTATAGCAAAATATTTTATGCTTCCAAGTGAGCTTCTATTCCACCGCATCTATTTGAAAATAAGATCATTTTACATCTTAGCCATATCTGATTTTCTTGTCCTCAGAATGCTGTCCATATTATAAAATTTCACAGTCACAATTTCTATATACCCTGTTCGAAAGCTGTGTAACTAACACAAGCTACATGTGGTTCGTCCAAATTAAACTCCACGTAATCGCTCAAAATCATCTGATCTCATACGATTTTTTAGAAACCCCGAACATGGCCCTTTGTGCATAATTGAGTATCGTTTATTCAGAAGTCCTTTAAGTGTCAAAAATCGTATGCCCACCAGAACGTATCTACACACATAAAAAAGTTTTTCATCACCTCGGTTCAGAGAGTTCGGGAAACGCGACAGAAAATCGGAACAGAGATCAACATAAACATCATTTCTGCCCCTTTTATTGCTCATGGATACCACACATTGCACGTTTTACTCCCATGCAGCGAGACCTTCAGAGGTGGTGGTCCAGCTTGCTGTACACACCGGGACCTCTAATACCCAGTAGCACGTCCTCTTGCACTGATGCATGCCTGTATACGTCGTGGTATACTATCCGCAAGTTCATCAAGAAACTGTCGGTCCAGATTTTCTCACTCCTTAACGGCGATTCGACGTAGATCCCTCAGAGTGGTGGGTGGGTCACGTCGTAAACAGCCCCTTTCAGTCTACCCGAGGTATGTTCGATAGGTTCCATGTCTAGAGAACATGCTGGCCGCCTTTGAAGAGTGATATTGTTATCCTGAAGGAAGTCATTCACAAGATGTACACGATGGGGGCGCGAATTGTCGTCCATGAAGACGAATGCCTCGCCAATATGCCGCTGATATGGTTGCACTATCGGTCGGAGGATGGCATTTACGTATCGTACAGCCGTTATGGCGCCATCCATGTCCACCAGCGGCGTATGTCGGCCCCAAAATAACATGGAAACTTCCTTGCTGGACAGTGTGTCTAAGGCGTTCAGCCCGACCGGGTTGCTTCCAAACACGTCTCAGACGATTGTCTGGTTGAAGGCATATGCGACACTCATCGGTGAAGAGAACGTGATGCCAATCATGAACGGTCGATTCGACATGTTGTTGGGCCCATCTGTACCGCGCTGCATGGTGTCGTGGTTGCAATGATGGACCTCGCCTTGGACGTCGGGAATGAAGTTGCGCATCATGCAGCCTATTGCGCACATTTTGAGTCGTAACACGACGTCCTGTGGCTGCATGAAAAGCATTATTCAACATGGTAGCTTTACAGCCAGGGTTCCTCCGAGCCATGTTCCGTAGGTAGCGGTCATCCACTGCAGTAGTAGCCCTTGGACGGACTGACCGAGGCATGTCATCGACAGTTCCTGCCTCTCTGTATCTCCTCCAAGTCCGAAAAACATCACTTTGTTTCACTCCGAGACGCCGGGACACTTCCCATGCTGAGAGCCCTTCCTGGCACAAAGTAACAACGCAGACGCGATCGAAACGCTGTATTGACAGTCTAGGCATGGTTGATCTACAGACAACACGAACCGTGTGCATCCTTCCTGTTGTAATGACTGGAACTGATCGGCTGTCGGACCCCCCCGTCTAACAGAAGCTGCTCATGCATGATTCTTTACGTATTTGTGCTGCTTTAGCCACATATCTGAACTGTCAAAGGGACTGTGGTTGTGGTACGTTATCTACAGTCAACGTCTATCTTCAGGAGTTCTGGCAACCGGGGTGATGCAAAACTTTTTTTGATGTGTGTACTAGGGCTGTTCATAAAAATCGCTATATCACTATTTCTTGCAATAACTATCGATATAAATCGGCGAAATTTTTTTTCTCCCGTTACATTGATATTAAAATGGCAATACCTAAGGCCGATATTTTTATTTTATATTTTTTTCACAATTTTCGGTAAATATTTGAAGGTGTTCTTTTGACTTGTAGCAGAATATAATTTTACTTTCTTTGTGAAGGAGTCTTACTGCTAATCGAGCCTTCATCACGTACATTCTGTCTCTTTGACTGTGTGAAACAAGTATATGTGGCACAAAATAATAAGTCCGATTGCACTGAGCCATAGCGGTGTGAGTGGGATAACAAGATTTCCGATGTGAAGAAGTAGCACACCAGTTGCTAAAACAATTTTCAAAAACGTCTGCTGAATATGATGAACAAAAATTTAGATGACAAGATTGGTCTCTGCGGTGGACGGAGAAGGCCTGAGGGAAAAAGCTGACGTAATCGGCGTTCGGCGCTACCAACAGAAACTGCAACGCTTGCTACAGTCGCGGCAATCTAAGGAAAGTGCTTGAAGGACGGCGGAAACACGACCATGCGACAAGGTATTGGAGGTTCACTCGTCATCACAGAAAGTGGAAGTCGAAGGCTTGCTCGCTCCGAGAATCAGGATAGGTGGCGATCTATGACAGAGCTGACGTCAGAGTACGAAGCTGACGCAGGCACGGTGTTTAGGACCACATCGTTCAGTACACATTGTTGCACATGGGGATATGCAACAGACAACCCCTAATTGTCCCCAAGTTTCCCCAATGATGTCAATTACGACCGCAGTGGGCACGGCATCATCGATATTGGACAATGGCTCAATGTAAATGTGTCGCTCGATCAGATGAACTACTTTTTTCTTTTACACCATGTCGATGGTTTGCCCGGATAGTAGTCATCCAGGCAACCTGCGTTCGAAGCATTCATTGCACCATGGCAGTACTATGGTATAGGGGACATTCAACTGGGTTAGCAGTCGCCAGTAGTAGTTATCGAAGATATCTGTGGAGTACGTATCCATTATTGCGGACCACCTGCTTCCCTTCACGTTTGATATCTTCCATGTCGGTGATGGCATCTTCCAGCAGGATAACTGTCTATGTCACAGGCCGCTCCTACAAATAAACTGTCTGTAATTTATAGGAAAAGCGTGACCTGTGAGGAAACACCTGGTGCCATACGCGTACAAAAACCTGTCCAGGAGTATCGAATTCATGCCATTCAGAATCGCTGCTGTACTTCAATCTGGAGGTGGGCCAACATCATATTAGGCTGACGGTCACAATGTTTTGGCTCATCAGTGCATAAGGAGCATACGATTTGTTGTATGATATTCGCTATATAGCGTGAACCAGACCTTCACTAACAAAATTTCAGAGGCTGCTCTGGGATATTTTCTGAGTATTTTAGGGTAAGTTGTGCCAGGATCGGCACTGTACACAGAGACTGGCAGTACTTCCGCCTCCTGGCTTCATGATATCGCTGGCGAGGCAGGTTTTTTATGAGAGAGTGGCAAGAGGAAGGAGGGATCAGTTACGGAGCGGTGACCCCGAAATGCTGGCTGCTGATGCCCTAGCGTTTGAAGCACGGTCCGCAGCTGGTCGGACGTGTGATACTAGAACTGTGGCTTGCCTGTCTGCGTTGTGCCGGCCACTAGTCCAGTGGCTCGTAAAGAAGGAACAGCGTGAATCTAGACGATGTAGAAATAGCTCGTCCTGCGCTCCGTGTTATAGAACTGATATTTGTGACATTTTGCGTGGAATAGTAGTGAGTTATAGCAATTTCACTGGAGAGCGTTTAGGCTGTGTGAAGTTCTGTAAGCCTTGCTTGCGGTAGGCATTATTTGATAACTAGTTTTGGAAGTCAAGTACACTCATTTTGTTTGTCTGTTTTGTAATGCGTGTGAAGCTGAACGCTGTTTGTTATTATCGTAACTAGAAGAACTGAACTGCTCTAATATTAACATCTATCATTTCTGCGTGTTAATAACAATCTGTTCCAGCGACTGTTGATTATGCATTTGAATTTGAAGTTGCCATCCACCAAAGATTTACCGTATGTTGGAAGCAGTGTAACGTGACACTGTTCGCAGTTAAGCACGGAAGTTACGGCTGGCTTATGTCTCACTACTTGAAAGTTTGGTACAGGCCTGTGTATTACAAAACGTACCGTGTATCCAAAAGCTCATACGATCGTGATACTTTCAGGGGTTGGAATTTCGTCTGTTAATCGGAAAATGTTTTAATCTTCGCTTAAGGTGGTTTAATTTGTGTGTTTTAAGTTATGGTTGTCATGATGTAAAATGATGCAAAATTAGTTTTCTTACTAAGCTGTTAATAAAAATTACTGGTCAATTTTCTGCTGGAATATAAGGGTAATTTTCTTCTCTGTTAGTGGCAAGTTTGTTGGTGTAACTGAATAAACATTTTGGGGAAGTCGTCTTAGTGAGAAGTTGCTCACTATTTCGAGATTGATGCATCCGTGGCTAGTGATTATAGTCTTGAGATCAGATTCTCACATAACCTAATCCGTTTCATAAAATTAGTCACACCTGTTTGATGCAGTATTACGTACAGAATCGTATAGAAATATAATTGTCACTGGTGGTTGTACTCCGACAGCGAGTTTGTAAAACTAATTGCCTCACCCTCTGGTTTAGGCAGACGCTCTTGCGTAGTAATGATTTATTGTACATTTTTTTTAATCAAATTAAATTTATTTCCTCTCAATATAAGCCGGAGTTAAATATTTCTTTTAAATTGAAAGTGGCATGTTTCCTTAGCGGGACTGAGTCCATGAAGCTGATTGTGATACAGGAATTTATGTCAATGTTAAATTTGGGAATTATTGTAATAAATGGTTTGCTGAAGGTGTAGCACCAAGTTCAAGCAATCGCTCCACCCACTATCCCAACGGGCCAGCTATAAAGGTACAAAGTGTATTCTCCAATGGGTTATAATGTCATTATGATTTATTCGGTTTACTACAACAGTTACCTTCGTTTGTGTGGAAATATCTTCAGAACAGTGAAAACGCCCGTAATATGCAGCCACGATATGGAAAAAATTGTTGTTCATTATTAAAATAATTGTTTGGCTTGATTTCAGATCTCGTACAACGCCAGAGTTATTCGTGACACACACCGCATAGAATTCATTCTCTTCCAAATAGGATTTCTAGCATAATTAACAACCAATATCTTCCACTCTAACAAGGAACGACCCTGTTTCTTGAAGGAGTCTATGCAGAAATGCCAGAGTACAGTGATGTAGCTGCCATCGCTTCGAGAACAGCTAACCATAATGTCATTGCGCCGATCTTCCGCTGCATTCAGTGAATCCAGACATGAGATGCATGTCGGCTCACTCCTCGTTAGTAAACCTAACACACCGGTCCTTATCGTTGTTAAGGTATAACTAACACTGCTGGGAAAACAAACCCAAGAAGGGCCCTAGCAGTACTGGATGCCAGTTTCAGGGAAAGAGTCAAGTGGGCATTAGTGTTGTCAATAGTGTGTGAATAAAACAGTCCATTTACAAACAAGACACTGTATTCATACCGCCGTCATTGACACTGTTGTGCAGATATATTCGAGTCAACACGGATTCAAAGATAAATGGGCGTAATAAATCAAACAGAACGCAATTTCTCTGCAACGAGCCACCGGAGAGCACGTGCCCCATATACCTATTGTGTAGCAGGCTTAAGGGTACACAGCAAATACTACGAGAGGTCACCACCTCACAGGCAAAACCACCTGCACGGCGCCGCTCAAGTAAGTGCAATAGCATTCAGATGGCGCTCACAAACACTGACCACTTCCTGCTTCCACGGCACTTCCTTCAGCGCGTCGTGTACTTTCACCTACAGAGCGGGGAGCCCCCGCTGTCACCCGCGGACTACACTGCATCTGCCTTGTACTGGCGGACAGGGAAGTCCTTCCGCCGACAGGCACCAAAACACGACGCGACGCAGGCACTTATACAACTCCGTACCGGCAATCACACCGCTACGATTCAGCTGTTAGATAGTTCAGCTTGGTGCCTGTAGCCTGCAGACAGCTTAGTACAGTACCCTGAAAACTACTTCTAGACTTAGCGGTTGCTATTTATGGAAAACTATGATCATTAACACAGCGTCTGCACAGTCACAGTGACAACATCGTAGACTGCACAGAGACAGTAAAGTTGTTTTAGATACCTTGAATTAGGTACAGGACGTCAAGAGCCACACATAAAGCTGTACCAAAGGTAAGTAGCATTTGTAACATATTCTTTAAAAAATGTTATTTGGTATTTCTAATTGTGTTGCCACAGATGTATTATAGACCTGCCTTATCAAACAAGAGTTAATAGAATTAATAGTAGCATGGGAGAAGCAAGGTTACCCAAGAGACTCATGGGTTCAGCAGTAGAGGGTAGGAGGAGTCAGGGCAGACCAAGGAGAAGGTACCTGGATTCGGTTAAGAAGGATTTTGAAGTAATAGGTTTAACATCAGACGAGGCACCAATGTTAGCACTGAATACGGGAACATAGAGGAATTTTATAAGGCGGCTATGCTCCAGACTGAACGATGAAAGGCATAATCAGTCTTAAATGATGATGATGATGAATAGTAGCATTCAATTACTACATTCACAACAATACTAAAATACTCAGAAAACATCAGTGAACAACCTCCGAAATACTGTCGATGGCATTCGGGTTTCCCCAATTTTAAAGTTTCACAAGAGACAGTTTCGTTGTTTGAATGCAGTACCTCTTCGAAGAGGTGTTTTAAGGCATCATATATCTCTAGTGATAAGATAAGATTCCTGTAAATTATTATTTTGTTTCTGTCTGGGCCGGCCGGAGTGACCGAGTGGTTCTAGGCGCTACAGTCTGGAGCCGCGCGACCGCTACGGTCGCAGGTTCGATGTGTGTGATGTCGTTAGGTTAGTTAGGTTTAAGTAGTTCTAAGATCTAGGGGAGTGGTGACCTCAGAAGTTAAGTCTCATAGTGCCCAGAGCCATTTGAACCACTTTTTTTCGGTCTGGGGCCACAGCCTCTAGAAATTTTATCAACGAAAGCATGGACCACACTAGATTGCATTATTTTTCATTTCTTATTAGCTTTGCTATCGGTCAATTTCGACGATTATGTCGTTACCATGCATCTAAAATGAAACATACCAACATGGAGCACACTATAATATCAGTAACAATCTTTTATGACTGTACTTCCATGTGAATGAGCACCACGTTATGCATCACATATGATGTGGAACTAATTGAGGTCACATTTTTCATAGTCGATAACCGATATTACACGTGAGTGTAAGTATGTCATTCCATCAGCATGAACACACGACAGTACACACGCCCATCTGATATGTAAACTCTCAGTCAGCGATTACTCATTGTTGTCAGAGACCTCCTTCTCACATAATGTTGACTATTACTGCTTGCAGAGAGTGTAATCGGTAGCTATCAACATAATGTATGAAGAAGTCTTTGCAACATTGAGTAACAGCTGATTGTAACTGTCAGTTTACGTAACTAGTCGCTACAGCTTACACGTAGAGTTCTGCGTTCATGCACATGTAATGACACACTTTCATTCTCGTGTAATATTGATATGGACAGTGAAATAAAATGTGGGCTGACGTGTGGTACAGAAATTTTAATTATGTGCAACATCTTACGTATGCATCGCGTGATGCTCAGCGACATGTACGCAGAATTATAGGCTTTCTCACGCCTGTAACACAATGGTTATAATGGCTTGTGGGTTTTTGTAAAGCGTGTACTGTGTTATAGTGTGCACCATGTTGGTATGTTTTATTTTAGGTGCTCCATAATGACGTAATTGTCGAAATTGGCTGATAGCACAGCTAATAACAATTATACTGGCTACTACGGACCATGGTTTCATTCATAAAAAATGCTTGGAACATTAAGGCAGGTGAACAGTAACGCAGCGGGTGAGCTGGCGCCGCAGACAGCCAGCCAGAGCTGAGAGAGGGAGAAGGACGGGGCCTTGGGACCGCCAGCTGACGCGGCCTGCCCTCTTGCACGGGGCGAGCGCCCGTTTTAATTACGGCGCCGGCTGGCTCGCTGCCAGCCTAGTGGCCGCAGCGGAGTTGCGTTCATTCAACCCGGGAAGGAAGAGGCAGGCTGGCAGGCTGGCCGGCGGCGACGGCTGCGGCGGCGCGCCCGAGAAAGAAAGCAAAACAGCGCCGCAGGTGTCAGCAATCTGCCAGCAACAGGTGCGCCCCGCCCCGACAGCAGACAGCCCGGCAACCGCTAAACGGTCCGCCCAGCCGCGGCCAGGGCGCGCTTCCAGGCAGCGCCAGTCTGTCGCCGTGTCAACTGCGCGAAGCCGAAACATCTGTTTTCTTCGGTCACTCTCCAAGAGAGACTTGTACGGTAATACCGTCTAAAACCGTGTCTAGCCTAGAAAATGGCCTCCAGTCGGCGAAAACGAGAGCACAGAAGTTCCTTCAGCTGTACCATATCCAGCTGTAGCCACTTGTTGATGATTGGATACTGTAAAGTAACAAAACTGCCGGATGTGGGGTTTGCCAAGTTTCACCTGCTGTACAAAACAGCCGAAGACATTTTTTTGTCGGACTGAGCTCGTGTGATTTAGCGGACCAGTAGTTGACGTGCAGCAGAGCGCTGGAATAGCTGTTCGTCAATCCAGGAACGTACCTATACAGTCTTGTGAACACGGCTGTTGTAAATGTAAATGTCGGATGGCGTTGTTGGCTGGGATGGTTTGGGTTCAGCTGCCTGTCGGAAAGGATGTTTTTCATCCGCACACACTGGTTCCTTTCCTTGTGAATATGTGTCAGACTTGTGTCCTATGCTTTTTTTTTAAGTGTGAATGTAGTAAATGTGTGTATAGTGTAGCGTTGAGTTTGTGTTCTACAACAATGATGATCATTATGAGAGAAGGGAGAGCCTGAAACCCGTGCTGCCCGCATCTCGTGGTCGTGCGGTAGCGTTCTCGCTTCCCACGCTCGGGTTCCCGGGTTCGATTCCCGGCGGGGTCAGGGATTTTCCCTGCCTCGTGATGGCTGGGTGTTGTGTGATGTCCTTAGGTTAGTTAGGTTTAAGTAGTTCTAAGGTCTAGGGGACTGATGACCATAGACGTTAAGTCCCATAGTGGTCAGAGACATTTTTTTTTTTTTTAACCCGTGTTAGTAAATAGTCTAGTCCTTCCGAACAGCACCATTGGCGTAGCCGAGCTTAATGTCCATGTCTGACGGGCGGGTCCATTACATGCATTCCCCTTCACAATGACGTTGAAACTGGTTGAAGTGAACCTTTCATCACCCACAGCAGTAGTTCCATTGACAAGGCGTGACATTCGGCTTCGGTTCTTTTTGGTTAATATCGTTTTACGGCCGCTGTTATTACGCCGTGGTACTGTGTTCGGGCACAGACAAATGGGGTCTTTCATTCACAGTGTGGTGAAGGGCAAGTCCAAACTAGATACCTTCTTTCTGCCATTCTGTAACATATCCACGTCGATCTTATTATGGAGTTTCTAAGAATTTTCTGGCACATACACACACAGTGTCATACCTCACGTCAGCTGTAGAGCGTCACGTAACCGCCCAGAACCACTTCTACAGCACCTACAGTGTAGCAAAGTGGTCAGTATATTCTTTCAAGTGAGCTGACTAAAGTTATGTCTAGTGAGTTTACCATACTAAATCAGGAGTGTTAGTCCACCAAGGTATGCGGGACAATTTCTGTGGAGCTAAAAATTAGAAGTGAGGTTAAGAGTAAGTTTAACCTTTCTATGTTGCCGTGAGTTTGAGCCGTGCGCGCACTGCTATCGCTACCTTTGTTTGTGGAACGTCTTTGACTAACTACGAGATATCCAGCGTCTCGGTAGGTGGCGATCTTGCGGCAGCTCGGACGTGATTAAAGCGATCGTGGAGCGAACGTTTCAGTTCTGTCTGCCGGAGGCTGACTGTCTGTTAACCTTGTTCTTTACCTGCACTACTTGTGCGAGTATTTTCTAGGTTTATTTACCCTTAAAATTTTTCATTGTCATTCAACTTTGATCTAAAAAGTATTGTCTTTACTTGCACTACTGGTGCTTGCACTCACTATCAGTTGAGTTAAAAGATCCATGTGTGTGTTGTAACCTATTTAGTTCTGTCGATTCTACTCTGTTATTCACAATTAATTCTGGGCCAATCTGACTCAGTTGTCTGCCCTCGCCGGCCGTTGTGGCCAAGCGGTTCTAGGCCCTTCGGTCTGGAACCGTGCGACCGCTACGGTCGCAGGTTCGAGTCCTGCCTCGGGCATGGGTGTGTGTGATGTCCTTAGGTTACTTAGGTTTAAGTAGTTCTAAGTTCTAGGAGACTGATGACCTCATCTGTTAAGTCCCATAGTCCTCAGAGCCATTTGAACCATTTTTTTATCTGCCCTCATTTCCCCTTTCATGGTGGAGAGCCTGTGAGCTATACGCCATTTATATTCATTTGAGATGTATTTCCTTTGTGTAAGTTTTAGAATATGCATTGAAGCGAGAAAACGTTTGGGGTATGCCGCTTACCGTGCATTCATGCGTTTCAGCTCCGTTTAAACTTCGTATTTGGGTGCTCTTGTGAATAGCTGCTCATCTTTGTCGATTTTCCAACACCCACTTTCTTCTTTTAAAGCCTGAATAGGAGTATCTGTTATTTTACATTTGCTGCTATATTTCAAGTTTTTAATTAATGACTGAATTGTATGCATGCACATTGTGGTTTTTCTAATACTGATTCATAAATAATTAAAACTAGTAAGGGTCCCAGTAAACCGCTCTGAGGTGATTTTCTAATGTTACACAGTTCAAACAGCTTGTTTGCTTCTAAAATTCTCTGTACTAGTATATTAGGTTGGTGAGTCTTTCCGTAAGTTTATCAAATACAACATATATAGGTACAGTTACGGAGACTTTAGTCATCAGTAATACATTCTCCTTCACTATCTACAACGGTCTGCCAACGCTGCGGTAACTTCTCGGTTCTTCGACTGTAGATATCACGTTGTTCTGAGGCTATAAAATCGTCGAGACATGTTCGGAGTGCATTTCATTCCGGAAAGGAAGTTCCTTAAGGTTGTTCGATACAGAGCGGAAAAGGTGAAAATCTGAGGGCACAAGGTCAGATGAGTAACGTCAGTGCAGAATAACCTCCCAACCGAACTCCTGCATAGTATTTTTTTGTCACTTTAGCGGAATGGGGGCAGGCGTTATCGCGGAGTAGCATCACTTCATGCAGTCTTCCTGGTCGCTATTCACGGACTATATCTGTAAGTCGGCTAAGCTGTTGACAGTAAATATCAGCAGTGACGGTTACGGCTCGGCAAAGCAGTTCGTAGAACAGCACACCGTCGCTGTTCCACCAAATGCGCGCAGCTCTTTGTACGGCGAGTTGCTGCTGTCTTTGGGCTCATCTATTCCTTTTTTTTGCCTTACGTTTGCACAAAGACACCATTTCTCGTCACCAATAACGATACAGTTTTAGGAATGGTCGATTTTGTCCACGAGCCAATTGATGATGAGCAAGAAGAGGAGCCAATTGATGACGAGCAAGAAGATATGCAGATACGGCTATCCGCTGATTTTTGTGATTTTGGTTTCGAGCATGCGGTATCCATACACCCAAATTTAGAACCTTGCCCATTGCATGCAAATGTCACATGATCGTAGAATGATGACAGTTAATCACATTCGCCTGTTCACGATTACCCTGAGAGAACTCGAAATGTATTCGAAACATTTAGTATTCCTTTAAGTGGGATTTGCTTATGGTTCCACTGTGTAATTAGGTAGTTCGTCAAAGTAATTCTTTTTAATAATTTTAAATTCCATAGAATAAAGTCAGAGTGTGATGTCGGACATCTCACCGTCCTCTTCAGCCAAATTTTTTACGAGTAGTGACTGGCGCAACACATCCCTAGTGAGGCATTTATATCACCTACCCTCATTCGAAGCTTGCATACGACAGAGGAATACACGACAATCATTTAAAAGTGGACATGGACACTAAAATGTGGGAATCCAAAATGGTTCAAATGGCTCTGAGCACTATGGGACTCAACTGCTGTGGTCATTAGTCCTCTAGAACTTAGAACTACTTAAACCTAACTAACCTAAGGACATCACACACATCCATGCCCGAGGCTGGATTCGAACCTGCGACCGTAGCAGTCGCTCGGTTCCGGACTGCGCGCCTAGAACCGCGGGACCGCCGCGGCCGGCAATGTGGGAATTATTGCTATTCTTATTTACGTCACTTATCGCAACAACTGAATACCTGTGACTGCCATATATGACAGCAATTTGATCTGTTCGATGTTTACTGTGCAATAATGTTCAATACATTCACCCCAAGGTAACAATGTGGCTTTTAATATCACCAATAACAGAGTTAGCCGGCCGCTGTGGCCGAGTGGTTCTAGGGGATTCAGTCGGGAAACACGCTGCTGCACCCTATGAGGACGTGCATGTGTAAATCCTTAATCAACTCGAAAGTTAGTTTGAACACAACACAGCTTTCTTAGGTATGTTTTATTGGTGGTATGCTCTTCACTTCCTGCATGAGAAGTGTCTCAAACAGCAAATCTGATACGAGCCCGCTCAGTCCCCAAGGATACTGAGCAGTAAAAGCAACAGTACGTTTATTTTTTCTCCTGAAATATGCTCAATAACTGAAAAACAGAATTCCCATGTCTTAACCAACAGTGATGCAGTGAGTCGTTCAGAGTCCTCTTTGTGTGCAGCTTATAGTTATCGTAAAGGAAGATTATACTTGTATGCTGCAGTCTCTATAATTTTTGGAATTTGTCCGAATTAGTGCCTCAGTACACAGATGCAGTACTAGTTTTTTACATGTTGCGGAAGGCGACAAAAAGAATGCTGCGGTTGCAAAAAGCCGTCGACATTCTTAGCTAGTAGACGTTGTGGGATTTGCATACCAGGAACTTAAGTTTTGTTTTTTATATCCCACCGAAACAACAACAACCACAACGAAAAATGCTTATCGACATACTGAACAATCAGCTTTTTAATTTTCGATTCAATAATCGGTTTGGACTTGTTAGTGGTTTAAGTAACATGAAAAATATGACACGAAGCGCGAGACAGGCAGTACGTACCTCCTGGATTCTCAGCAGTTGTTTGTTCGGTTGTCTAACACGAACAATATTTTTCTGTCGCCCAAGTGATAAGACGGGTGTCATCAGTGACGTAATGAGAAGCTGACGTGGTGTCTGAAAAAGACCCTTGTTACCGTACAGCTGTTTTCGGAGACTGTGGCGATAATGTTTATGCAGCAGCGCACAGATCAGCAAACGCTGGCAGGTGCTGTCCCTCTGTTCTACTGAAGAGCCTCCTTCGCTTCCTCTCGCAAGCAGCTCAAGACGCTGTAGTAGCTTTCTGGGACGCGTGTGAGGCGCAGCTGCACTCTTCGAAAGCGGTTCGACAAGTCAGATCGCGTCCAGCGACTAGTGCCCATCGTAAAAACCGTTCCTATCCGCGAGCGCTAGTCTTAACCGCAACCCTCCGCACATAAAATACGCTTCGCCTTATCCAGTTAGCAAGCAGTGATTAACGAGAGTAAAACGTGCTCGCTGTCAGCTACAAAAGAAATTCACAAGCCACCACGAGAATACACAGTTTAGAAGTAGGTGGTGTCTGAGTTTCTGATGTATGCTTCTGCTGAAAAATTCAGAAGGTACCATTTGTACAGGGCCTTAACTTTTCAGTAGTCTTAAGCCTTTTTGAACATAAACAATGTCGGTGGTCAAAACTGATTTGCTAGGGACCTGCAGGCCAGATATCTACTAACAGTTTTTACAAGCTATTTGTGGATTTGTAATTTGACAATAGGACTCCATATCCATCCCTTCGTTCATTACGGAGAAATTTGATGTTGGTTTATCAAAACTTCCACCATACATTGTACAATGACGTATGGAGTATGGATCTAGATGTACAGGATGACCCAAAAGTTCGTTAACATTTGAAAATCCAATATTTCACGAAATAATGTAGGCAGAGATATAAAAATCGATGCACACGTTTAAAATGACATGGTGTTTTATTCAAACCGAAAAAGAGCATAAAATGACCAACAGATGACGCTTCATATGAGAAAAAAACAATAATGAGCGTAACAATAAGCAAATATGTTCTTACAAATGCTAAACATGTCGGCCATCATTCAAGAATACCTGTAGTCGAGGGACAATGTTGTGAACAGCACTGTACAGCCTATCAGTCATTATGGTGAAAAACTGCCGCCGGATGCAGTCTTTTAGCTTCTCTAATCAGGTCGGACTATCGCAATAGACCTACGACTTCAAGTAATCCAATAATCACACGGACTGAGGTCTGGGGACCTGGAAGGTCAAGCACAACGAAGTGGCGGCTCAGCATGCGATCCTCACCAAGTGACGCGTGCAACAAAACTTTCAAACCCGAAGTATGGGGTGGAGGGCTATCTTGCTTCCAGTCGGAGTTTGTCAGCGAGGTTAGGGATGATGTGATTCTGTAACACATCGGCGTACCTCGCACCCAATACGCTGACAGTCTGAAAACCAGTATCCTCTATACCTTCGACGAAAAGCTGCCCGATCATGACTAATGTGGTAAATCCACACCACATCGTGACTCTCTCGTCATACAATGTGGTTTCCGCGACCGTGCTAGGGTCTTCGGTGGCCAAATTCTGTAGATGTGGATGCTGGCAAATCCTTTGAGAGTGGAGTGGGCTTCGTCGGTCCACGTTAGACAACCAACCGTTATCTTCCCCATTTTATTGAATTGCCCACATCACAAATGCTCTCTGCATCTCAAAATCGGTAGTTAATAGTTCATGACGACGCTGGATTTTGTACGGATAGAACCGGACGGTACGCCTCACTGCTCTTCAAACAATAGAGATGAACCCGCTGAAGCCTCCATTTCTTGCTGAACTGTCCGACCAGCAGTAGCGCTTGCGTCTGGGCACCCAATACGGGGCCGATCGTCTAAGCGACCCGTAGCTTCGAACTTCGTCATCTTTTTCTTCACAGACACATTTGTTTCAGGACCTTTGCCTAGTCGAATACCCTTCCTAGGGCGATAGGATCGTAAATCTGCAGTGCCTTTTCTGGTAAAGTCAACATGGCGCGATTGATGGCGCATATGACTCCCTCTCTCAGTACAGCTCATTTTAGACACGATTCTCATGCGACTTCACTGACACGTTGCTGCCCAGCACCATCTGTTGGCAGGTTTTGCCCTCGTTTTTGGTTTCAATAGAACCACATGTCATTTCAGACGTGTGTCAAGTTTTATCTCTCTACCTGCATTATTCCGTGAATTAGTACATTTTCAAATGTTAACAGACTTTTGGATAATCCTGCATGTATAGATTCTGACAATAATTTAATCAGTTACTTCTTGTGTTCTACAGATTATGAACATTAAATCAAAACACACAAAAACCATTAGGTAAGTCACATAAAATTTCTCTAATGAAATACGCTTCTATGGTACTCTTCAATAGGTGTTCTGCTACTCAACGCAACTTCTTCCTTAACGGAGGTACACCAATTGTCTGGCCGCATGATCATGATAAGATCAATATGAATGTTTCACATATAGCTGTAGATACAGACGCACACAGTAACAACGTTTGCAGTCGTACCAGTTGAAGCCTCATAAATTAGGTTCCTCGGATGGCGACTCCACTTCTGGTAACGAAGTTGGATAAGGTAAAAGAAAAATCCTAGCGTTAACCATACACTATAAAAATTAAACAGCGAAGCACCTTCAAAAGACGGATAAGATGTTCTGCATTTGAGAATAGGTCATCGGAGATAATGGACCTGTTTTCTCTCGTCCCATCTCTTAAGTTTTTAAGGCTTTCTCGGCGTGGAGCGGGTTTCTGGTTCCTTTTGCACCGTTTCTATCCCAGTGAGAGGAAAGTGACAGCATGGACCATTTAAATAATTCAGTAATTACGGTCCTTGCGAGATACTCAAGTTTTTGGGTTAAAAGGAGAAAGGGAGAAGTAACTTGTTTTTGTCTCGCCTTTCCACTTTGCAGTTTACGTCGAGCTACCACTGGTGTTCATTGTATGTCTGTACCATGCTCGTGCTAACCAAACATATCGGAGACGAATCTTCCCCTTCAGCTCCAAAATTTCTTACTTTCTACTGGAGTATTTTACACAGGGCTTTACTGTACATCTCAAAAGAGTTAGAGCATCGATACATAAAAAATGGACAGTTTTATGTCCAATGTTTACAAAAATAAGTATCATGTTAAAACTAATCAATTGTCTTAATAATCCCTGTGTTACTTTGGTTAGAAACTTGTAACCTACAAATCATATTTTTTTCAAATTTTTGTTCCCAATAGTTCTGAGAGAAGGTACCTTTTATAGGAATGAACTTTACGTAGTTTACGATAGGGATTGTCCAATCCCTCCGGAGATCTTCAATTTTTTTAAAAGTCGCCGATATTAATGGCATTTCATTGTGTTGCCGCGAATTTTCGCATCGCCCTCCTCAGTCTGTGGCGCCACAGCCTCGTGTACTGGTTGCATTCTTCGGGCAGGAGCGGTGCCGGCGGCCGACTGCTACCGGCGCGGCGCGGCGCGGCGCATGCTGAGGCGCCTGCGACCGCGAGTGTGGCCGCAGCGGCAGCGGCAGCGGCGTCGGCGCGTTTGATATCAGCGCGGGCATCTGCCGGCACGCGCGTCCCCAGGAGCAACGACCGACCCGCCGTGTCTTCCACACACGGCTGGCGACGCCGGCCTCCAGCCACTGGCCCGGCGCTCCCGGCCACTTGCCACATCACTGCACCTGTCTGCAGAGCCTCACACTCGTCTCTAGATGTCGCTACTGAGACGGAATTTTTCTTCGCTTGCTTATTACACTACCTGATCAAAAGTATCCAAAAACTCCTATGTAATGCGGAATTTACCACTAGATGTCACGAGAGGTGGTCCCACCAGTACGAAAGGATATGGGCAGTATTGCTTCGTCAGAAGAGAAGCAGTAACAGCAGAGTGGGTCAGTTAGCGGAGCTCATTGCATTCAAACGTGGACTAACCTTTGGATGTCACCTGAATAACAAATCCATCAGGAATATTTCAGTCCTCCTAAAGCTGCCCAAAGGAAATAGCTTCCAATACGACAGTTCGTCCAGTCTTAGAGTATTGTTCGTCTGTATAGGACCCTTACCAGTTGGGTCTGATTCAAAAGAATGGCCGGCCGCGGTGGTCTAGCGGTTCTTGGCGCGCAGTCCGGAACCGCGCGACTGCTACGGTCGCAGGTTCGAATCCTGCCTCGGGCATGGATGTGTGTGATGTCCTTAGGTTGGTTAGGTTTAATTAGTTCTAAGTTCTAAGCGACTGATGACCTGAGAAGTTTAGTCGCATAGTGCTCAGAACCATTTGAACCAAAAGAATGAAAAAGTCCAAAGAAGAGTTCAAAAATGGTTCAGATGGCTCTGAGCACTACGGGACTCAACTTCTGAGGTCATCAGTCCCCTAGAACTTAGAACTACTTAAACCTAACTAACCTAAGGACATCACACACATCCATGCCCGAGGCAGGATTCGAACCTGCGACCGTAGCGTTGGCGCGGTTCCAGACTGTAGCGCCTAGAACGGCTCGGCCAGTCTGGCCGGCTCCAAAGAAGAGTGGCAAGATTCGTGACTGGTACATTTAGTCATCGCGAGAGCATTACAAATCTCATAGAATGTTTGAAGTGGGACACACTTGCATATAGACGGCGTGCTAAGCGGAAGGGGCTGCTCACTAAATTCCAAAATCCGCTCTTCGCCGAGGATGTAGAGCATATATTATTACCACCAACTTTAAATTCACGCAATGATCACCATTCAAACACAAAGGAAATTAGAGCTGGGACCGAGGCGTTCAGACAGTCGTTTTTCCCTCGCGCGATCCGCGAGTGAAACAGACGGAGGGGGAAATTTTGGCGCGTATTGTGCCCTCCGCCACACACCGCTTGGAGGCTAGCGAAGTATATATGTAGATGTAGGTGTAGATGTCGGGCAGTGTGGAGAGTGTTTGGAAGAAAACCGTATTAAGTCAGCGTAAGAAATCACTCCAGCTTCCCAAAGTGCTACCATAGGTCCAGGTAGCACAAGGACTGTGCGTAGAGAGTTAAGTAGAATGGGGTGCAATAGTCCAGCAGCTTCTCACTAGTCACACATTTCTGTAGTCGACGCTCTGCGACGCTTGGGATGGTGCAAAGCGACGCCACAGGACTGTGGATTACTAGACGCGAAAATCACTCTACACCCTGTGCTGTGTGGGAGCGTTTGGGTTTGGCGAGTGCAGGAGAATGTTGCCTACCGTTATGTATGGTGCCAACAGTGAAGGACGGAACAGAAAGCGTTACGGTAGGATGGTGCTTATCGTGCTTAGGGTGCGATTTCCTTATTGAGCTTAAGAAAACGTACACAGTTTACAGCACTGTGTCGTGCGTACACCACAGGAACAGTTCACGGACGATGGTGGTTTGTTTCAGCATGAAAGAAATTTCAGTTGTGTGTGAATTCCTAAAAGACCAAACTGCTTAGGCCAGCGGTCCCTAGTCTTACACACTACTTAAACTAACTTATGTTAAGAACAACACGCACACCCATGCCAGAAGGAGGACTCGAACCTCCGGCGGGAGTGTTTCAGCATGATAATGCACCATCTATGAGGTATAGTTTCTGGACAATAACATTCCTGAAATGGAATGGTTTGCCCAGAGTCCCAACCTGAGCCATATGGGATATCTTTGGGATTAGATAGAAAGTCGACTTCGCTCCAGACCCCAGTGTCCAATGTCACTACCTACCTCGCAACAGCTCTGGAGGCTGCATGGTCTGTTATCCCTCCAGAGACTTTCAGACACCTCACTGCTAGTGTTCCTAGCCGTCATCATAAAGGTAAAGGGTGGGCGCACCTCACTAAGAGGTGACCGGGCACTTCTGATTAGATAGCGCCCATGTTTTGTGATTTAGGTCCTATGCCCAGAGAGACTAATATATAGGTCAAGACCAAAAGAAGAAGGACACAATTTAAATACTGCAATCGAGGGAAGACTAATGTCGTTTTGTGAGACTGATTGGACGGCCGCTGAGGCAGAGCGGTTCTAGGCGCTCCAGTCCGGAACCACGCGGCTGCCACGGTCGCAGGTTCGAATCCTGCCTCGGGCATGGATGTTGCGTGATGTCCTTAGCTTAGTTAGGTTTACGTTGTCTAAGCCTAGGGGACTGATGACCCAAGATGTTAAGTCCCATAGTGCCTAGAGCAATTTGAGACTGATTGGAGACATGTTTCTCGAGAAAGATATGTAAATTTTCAATAGGAGACGTTTATAAATAGTTATTATGTGTGTGGGAATTAGTTTGCAGTGAGGCAAGACAGTCTGACTTCGGGGGTTGATGTTTGAAAGAAACTGCTGAAGGGCATGCGTATTAGACCGGCTATACTTAAATAAGATAGAATCTTCTGTCAAAGATCAGTTATCGATAGTAAACAATGAAACCCGTATGCATACAGAAATTTGCTACATATTTAAATATCTAGTAGAAGCGTGGTTAATTACAAATTAGGTAAACCCATACCCTTTAAAATTTCTCTCTGATATTGGAGTTAATGCTTACCAGAATTAACGAGTTGTCATGCCTACCATCGTTTTGCAAAAAGTGGGTTTTCTCTCTCTTTCTCTCTCTCTCAAAAACACACTCGCACAAAACACACACATACTCAGGGTAACTCTTCTTTTAGTAGCTAAGTCATACCTGTACCAAATTTCGCTGAAAATCTTCATGTGTTAGATAGTTATTCTTGCCTCAATCCCACGGCGTAAGTGAAACTAGATCAGCTGAAGTTGATTCATGCGTTCCGTAGCTACGGTGGATCAAACGAAAAAACATTCCGCGTCCATTCATGTATAGTTTCCTCTCTGAATTTTCAGGATTATCAACAATCACATAGCCCACTGTAATAGAAGAGGTTCTTCTCGTTGAAGCCTCTTGTCAGGATACGCTTGGATTTTCAACAAAAGACAATCTTTTATAGTAAGATCTTTCAAAAATTTAAACGAAAAGGAAGTATAGTCCTATTCCTGTTCTTCAAAGATGCGGTAATGTATTAGTGTGTTACGAGAGTCATACTAAATGCCATGTGGATCGATTGAAGAAAGGAAAGGGAGAAAAAAATTTAATTTGTCGTGGGAAAAACCTGGTCACGAACGTAAACTTTGCTCTTCGCTAATGTGACACCAATTTTTCAGCACCTGGTTACCACTCTTCGCTTATAAATGGCTGTAACCCTATTTAGTCTGATTAGCATTTATATTTATGTTGTGCCACACTTCTTTAATTTGTGCCTTAAGCCGCACATCGTTAAGTAACTTGCGAAGAATAGAAGCAGTTAAATACGAATTAATTTCCTGCCAATGCGACATAATACCAATTATGAACTTGCATCAGGTACAGTGTAAACTTCTAAACTTCACATATTGACTACTTAGACTCGTTAACGTACGTTTCATATATTTTTGTGACCTGAAATGCATTATATGGTGAACTGACACTGGTGATCTACAGCTTTTGCAAGATCAGTGACGTTATATAGTTTTCTTTGTCTCGTTCTGATTCACACACAATAAGCAATTTTTGCCCTTTACCATTGATAAGATTTTATGTCAATGTGACACTGGTAGGCATTTACTTATTCCACTACCTTGTTTTGGCGCCTCAGAAGTGATATACGTTAGGTGTGGTCTTGTTCCTTGTTTCTGTTAATTTTGCACTGAGTAAAACATAATTTCTTCTTTCGCATTCATATCCATATGAGTGGATACGTGTGCTTACGCTATGATGTGTGGATTTCCCTTTATGCATTGTAAACTGTACATTGTATTTGGAAAGTAATGTCAATCACTTTCAAGTAATCCTCTCTTGTGCCAATATTTGGCAGTTTAACAGCGCCACTTGCCAGGCGATTCAACCACTTTCAAGTTGTCCATTCTGTCTAATCGGAGACGGAAAAACAGTAGGCAATTGTTCTCGGTGTTCTTTTATTTTTATATTTATTTATACTTTTTGACTGTCGGTGCCGGCAGGAGTGGCCGTGCGGTTCTAGGCGCTACAGTCTGGAGCCGAGCGACCGCTACGGTCGCAGGTTCGAATCCTGCCTCGGACATGGATGTGTATGATGTCCTTAGGTTAGTTAGGTTTAATTGGTTCTAAGTTCTGGGCGACTGATGACCTCAGAAGTCAAGTCGCATAGCGCTCCGAGCCATTTGATTGTCGGTGACACTGATATGGAGTGCAGTTACATGGAAATTACTGTCTTTTAGGACGGGATCGATGTGCAGGCAACCTAATTTAGTCCTCTCATATCTTGCAGGCACTTATCGCTGTGTGGACTGCCGATGTGGTTCCAACCAGTCACGAAAGGTTTTCGGGTGGGTTTGTGAGCTACTTATTTTTCATTGTTCGGTATAAAGGAGCGATCCCCCATCGGAAGGTTCTCAAATAATCAACTTACGTAGATATCTGAGGTGATACGAAATATCGAAAAAAGAAAAAAAAGGTTCAAATGGCTCTGATCACTAAGGGACTTAACTTCTAAGGTCATAAGTCCCCTAGAACTTAGAACTACTTACACCTAACTACCCTAAGGACATCACACACATCCATGCCCGCGGATGGTTTCCAACCTGCGACAGTAGCGATCGCACGGTTCCAGACTGTAGCGCCCAGAAACGCTCGGCCACTTCGTAGGTACGGAAAAAGAAACAAAAACTTTGCATAATGATTGTAATGTGCAAAGCAAAAGACCTACTGCTCAATTTCAACATGTCGTCGTTAGTGTTGTCACCATACTATTTATTAGAATTGGATAATCTTAAACTGTAGCACCCATCACTATTAGTAACGATTCTAATTCACTAAAGACTCTCCACAAATATCCACCTTAAGCAGAGGAAGATTCTTTTATTGTGCTGGTTGCTTGTAACCCCAGTCTTGTAACATCAAAAAAGTTCTCTTTCGAGTCTATTGATCATTTGCAAAATTTCAAGTGACACGAAAGCCAATTTCCAGTGTATCTCAGTGTATCAATATAGAATTCGAGAAGCCTCACTCGCTATAGATTCTTTTTGTATGCAAATTATGTTTATAATCTACTGATTGAATCAAGTTGTCATGGGGATAGGAATGCTAAAAATAAATAAAAACGAAAATCGCTACAAAAACATCAAAACCAAAAGCAAACAGAATGTAGCTCATATACATACCGAAAGATTGCATTTTAATCAGACATTAGACGTGAATTTCATATTTTGATTAATTAATGCTAATTAACACTACGTATTTCGAATGAATTTAATACCCTGTATCGTGATATTTCGACCTGGTATATCGACTGTGATACTTTAGTTGCTTCAAAATGCTTTCGAACAAAATAACCAAAAGTGAGATGAACAGTGCGATCATAGCAGGCAATGCAGAATTAGTTCACGGAAGGCATCCACCCACAAAACCCATTACATCACTTCGAATAGCATGCGATCCTGACTTCCAACAATGATAGAATGCTGACTAGAATTTCTAAAAGAGAAATCAAATGCGAAAATTTGAATTACACGAAGTAAGCTATAACCTAAGTACAACCAGAAAGATCTATATGGGAAGAGGCGGGTAATTTAACACACAAACTGGGTTGGGGAGATACTGCTCTTCATTAGATGCCAGAATGCTCACTGAGTGATGGTAACCAAAACCTGTCATACAGTTCTATTGAATTTTTCTCATTTTTCGTAAATCAAACACCGAATCCAAGTGCTGGATCTGTAGCTAGTCGATTGCTTCAGAAGGAAGGCCCTTTTCTTATTTTAACCGTAATTTTCACGCTACAAAAGTTGGTTCATGTCGTACCTCAGCAGATACTTCAGCTACAGATTTAAAAATCTGCCAGATCATCTGATACACAGAGTGAGCCGCGAGGATTGGATGCGCTGTTAGAGGCACCAAGTCAAGGGCTGCGCGGTGCCTCCCGCCGGAGGTTCGAGTCCTCCCTCGGGCATGTGTGTGTGTGTGTGTGTGTGTGTGTGTGTGTGTGTGTGTGTGTGTGTGTGAGTTGTTCTCAGCATAAGGTAGTATAAGTTAGTTTAAGTAGTAGTAAGTCTAGGGACCGATGATCTCAGCAGTTTGGTCCGTTAGGAATTCACACACATTCGAACATTTTTGAACACAGAACGGCCTGAGGACAGTGTAATGTAAAAGAGATAGGCCTATCGATTGCAAATACACAAACGAAAAAAAGTTTTTCGTGACCTTGGTTCCGAGACTTTCGGAACCTGTACAGAAAGTTGGATTAGAGCAAGATAAACATCATTTACGTCCTTTTTATTGCCCATGAAAACCACACTTTGCATATTGTACCACCGTACAGTGAGACCTTCAGAGGTGGTGGTACAGATTGCTGTACACACCGGTACCTATAATACTCAGTAGCACGTCCTCTTGCATTGACGCATGCCTGTATTCGTCGTGGCATGCTATCCACAAATTCATCAAGACAGATTGTCCCACTCCTCAACGTCGATTCGGCGCAGATCCCTGAGAGTGGTCATCCATAAACAGCCCTTTCCAATCTATTCCATCTATTCCAGGCACGTTCGATAGGATTCATGTCTGGATAATATGCTGGCCACTCTAGTCGAGCGATGTCGTTATCCTGAAGGAATTCATTCACAAGATGTGCACGATGGTGGCGAGAATTGTCGTCCATGAAGACGAATGCCTCGCCAATTGGCTGCAAATATGGTAGCACTACCGGTCGGAGGATGGCATTCACGTATCGCACAGCCCTTACGGCGCATTTCATGACCACCACTGGCTTACGTCGGCCCCACATAATGCCACCCCAAAATAGCAGGGGACCTTCAACTTGCTGGACAGTGTGTCTAAGGCGTACAGCCTGACCGTGTTGCCTCCAAACACGTCTCCGACGATTGTCTGGTTGAAGGTACATGGGACACTCACCGGTGAAGAAAAAAATGGTTCAAATGGCTCTGAGCACTATGGGACTTAACATCTGAGGTCATCAGTCCCCTAGTACTTAGAACTACTTAAACCTAACTAACCTAAGTACGTCACATATACATGCCCGAGGCAGGATTCGAACGTGCGACCACTACGGTCGCACGGTTCCAGACTAAAGCGCCTACAACCGCTCGGCCACGCCGGCTGGCACCGGTGAAGATAACGTGACGGCAACCTTGAGCGTTCCATTCGGCATGTTGTTGGGCCCATGTGTACCGCGCTGTATGGTGTCGTGGTTGCAAGACTGGACCTCGCCGTGGACGTCTAGAGTGACGTTGCGCATTATGCAGCTTATTGCGCACAGTCTGAGCCGCAACACGACGTCTTGTGGCTGCACGAAAAGCATTATTCAACATGGTGGCGTTGCTCTCAGGATTCCTCCGAGCCATAATCCGTAGGTAGCGGTCATCCACTGCAGTAGTAGCCCTTTGGCGGCCTGAGCGAGACATGTCATTGACAGTTAGCGTATCTCTGTATCTCCTCCATGTCCCAACAACATCGTTTTGGTTCACTCGGAGACGCCTGAACACTTCCCTTGTTGAGAGCCCTTCCTGGCACAAAGTAACAATGCGGACGCGATCGAACCGCGGTATTGACCGTCTAGGCACGGTTGAACTACAGACGACACGAGCCGTGTACCTCCTTCATGGTGGAATGACTGGAGCTGATCGGCCGTCGGACTCCTTCTGTCTAATAATCGCTGCTTATGCATGGTTTTTTTACATCTTTGGCCAGGTTTAGTGACATCTCTGAACAAAGGGTCTGTGCCTGTAATACAAAATCCTGAGTCTACGTGTGTCTTCAGGAGTTCTGGAAACCGGGGTGATGCAAAACGTTTTTTGATGTGTGTAAAATAAGACGTAGGCACCTAGGTCTTATAATAAAGCTGAAGATATCATCCCCACTAAATGCAGAAACGGATATCGTCCCATGATCTATCGGAAGATGGATATACGGATGCTTAACACATTTGGATGCGACTCCCAATCGCTAGAGTTGAGTTATCGCCTGGAGCGTTGTGTTCAGTGTAAACACAGTATTTTTTAAAACTTACGTTGCTGCAGCCAGCTGCTTGCTTCCGTTGGCTTCCCCCACAGCGAGCCGTGCTGCGCCGCCCTCGGAGCGGTGGCGGGAGCTAGTGCAGACGGTACGGTAAAGATGGCGGGCCGGGCCGGGCCCGGGCGCGCAGGTTCCTTATCGCGCAGAGATTGAGGCAGCAGCCCGCAGCGCAGCCGGCGCTTATCGCGGCCCGCCAGCCGGCGCCGCCCCCGCCGCCCCGCCGCCCCGCCCGCTATCACCCGCTCGCATCCATCTCCCGGCCCTGCCCTGCCCTTGCCCGATTAACGCGTACAGTCGGTCGCACCCGCGCCGCGCCCAGCTACCAGCACCCACAGCCCAGGGCCCGAGACGCCGCACGCCGAATTACACCGCCTGTATAGCAAGCGGCCGACCCAGCGCGTAGCAGCCCTTTCATATATCTGTATCCAGTCACGAGACTGTACGGCACATCCTCAATTTCGGTCGTGTGACCAACGGGGAAAGTGGTGGAGATATTGTTGGCAACATATGTTATGACGTCACAGAGGCTGTAGCAGCTGTGGGTACAAAGAGAATGCAGAGCTGGAGCGGTAACATTCTTATAAAAGAAGAAAAGAAAAACTGAGAATTTTTAACCGTAGCAAACGAGTGAAAACGATACCATTTTCTATCGCCTCCCCCCCCCCCCCCTCCACCACCCTCCCCAAGGCTTTGACACAAGTACAAAGTTTAGTCATAAAGTTTTAATGAACACATCGAGAAAATAAAGTTACTCTGTCAACATATTTGTTTTGCTCTTGGAGCATTCACAACCCTCTGTCACAACACCGTAACATGCCACTGGTAGCAGCTAACACGTGACGGTGCCATCGATTGAGAAAGTAGAGTGTAGCGCGGTGTTCCGTTGTCTGCATTTGAAGGGGAACAACACTGCAACAATTCATGCTGAACCATACAGTGCAGGCCTCACGGTGGGTACATTCGATTTTCGTGATTTTTGTTTCATGTGCGTTAGACCGTGCACCAAGGCACATTTCTCTACCTAACGTCTTGTCTTCCAATGCTGGAGACTTCTCCACAGGCTATAAAGACTCAGAAATCAGTTACAATCTCAAACAAAATGAGCAAGCCACGTAGCGGTACGTTCGCGACGTCCTAATACCGCTGCCTAACGGCGCGATATCGCGACGAAATGTATATTCTGTTCGAAGGCCGTACAATGCAGAAGTGGTGATATGTCAATCAGACAAAATCCCCGTTAGCATTAAGGCAATCATCCCAACGACTCACCACGTTGAAGGGACCCGTTTCCTGATGTGTGAAGAAAACCGTAACTGCCTGCTGCTTGTCGGACTGTGTTATGCCACTTTGCCGGACGGGGTGGCCATTTTCTTTTATGCCCCTTTGATCTACGTTGAGTGGCGAGGCGAGACTCGACTGTAATTTGTATACTGACATTAGCCCTGCCTTCAAGATTACGCACACCTCGTTCTAGTAAAAATGCAAATCGTCAAATTTTAGTGCAAGGCGTTTAACTGTGTGAATGTAATCGGTACTGTGCACAAACTACGCATCCGACTAAAACAGAAGTACACAGGTTACATGCCTATATTACATCATACACACTCTATCAATACTACACTCGTCAATAGTATTGCAATGAATTGAAGTGCTGAATGGTTAACACACTTTAGAATTGGTACTCGTCGTTATAGGGATTAGGATTTGATTAAATCTTGTGTACGCTGGATGTTATCTGAAACATAAATACGATCGTTCAATGAGCCGTAATGTGGGTTGCTATTGACTACAATAGTTGAACAACTCTTGGTAAAATTTTGTGCTTTACAACAGGTAACTTGCGCCGACTATGGCGTTATTATTCACAGTTTAAATGATTAAAACCTCTTAATGATAGGAAACAACTTCATAACCCGAAATAGCAATAGCTACAGCTATCTCTGGTTATTTTCGTTATTCACGGTAAAGATCGGAGAAGTTTACTACGAGAAAATCTTTCACTCTCTACTGTAAAACAAAATCACCTGAAAACGGGTAAAAATATTTACGGTGATCAACGTTTCACTTACTTACGGTAAATCTCACTTTCGTACACCCTTGTTCAATTAAATTTAATAAACCGTTTCTTTTTACGATGATTCCGAACGTGGCAACCAGTTATAATTTCACTGCAAACCAACCATACAACGACAGCTATCTCTGAAAAACTATTAACTCTCTTACCATCTGTAAACGTTATTTCTGATTGTCTCATTTCCTTATTTATTTCTCTTTAAATCCTTGAAATAATAGAGATATTATTACATTTTCCTTTTCTTAAATTAAATCTAATTAAATCCTTTAATACTTTCAATCTAGCTGTCTGAAATATGGAATAACTAGCTTATCTCTGCAAGGTTACTTTAACTGCTTAGCATCAGTGTAGTATTTATTATTTACGCCACTTTCGTATCTTTCAGCGAGAATTCAATCCTTTCCACTGTAAAATTGGACTCAGAACTCAAAATTGTTTGACTTGTCTTCATTGGAATGTGTGAATTCCTAGGGAACCAAACTACTCATGTCAACGGTTCCTAGACTTACACGCTACTTAACTAACTTATACTAACAACAACACACACCCACGCCCGAGGGAGGACTCGAACCTCCAGCGGGAGGGCCGCGCAATCCGTGACATGGCGTCTCTAACCGCACGGCCACTCAGCGCGGCCTTTACTGGAATCAAATTAGTATCTCACATACAACTTTCACGTGAAAGAGTGACATTCAGAAATCTAAACTCTACACAAATCGGGACAGGACAGACAAAAAAAGCAAAACCGAAAATTCTGCGTGACACCACCGCTTGTGTGCTAACTTTGGTGCAGCAATCAAGGCTCATCCACTTCAGCTAACGGCAATCGCGTTCCCTGTAGCAATCCTTAAGTTAAATTTGCCATCGTCGCCCTACCAAGCAATGTAATTGAATGCCGTCGAATAATATTAATTGGCTCCCCTAGGGTATGAAGTCTATCTCCAAAGATTAGGGTAACAAAATTATGGAAAACAGCAACTGTGTCCTCTTGTACATACGTCGTTTAGATCCTGATCCCTGGCTTTATAAAACACCAATTGAGACTTAAACTCAATGAAAAGCAAAATCAAAATTATTTCTCCACTAATCCTGTAGTGCGTACTCAAAATATACACCAACATAAACAGCTTAATACTCAACTACCTTGGAGTGGGCATCCAAAATCACGCAAATACCGCAAACGCGCAACTACCTTAGAGCGTGTGTGAATACAACATCCACCTACTTAAATCACAACGACTTCTAGATTCTTTTGCGCACCAGGAATACCACAGATCGCACTCTTAAGTCAACCCCAGTGACTGACCACCACTTTCAAACATCAACTTCTGCAAATACGGAACACAGTTTCACCAAAATTTGCAACAGCGCGCTACACAACAGCTTCCTACACAACATGACCCCTGATAAACTTTATCCCCATTACTACAGCGTGAATTAACCAGATCCTCCACATATACGATCGTAGCAAAAATAAACTCACATCAATTACTTTAGCGTACCCCACTTTTCCTAGCGGAACAACATAAATTGAAGCACATAGATTGCTAAACAAGTCTGTTACACTGAGTCCTGATCCACAACGCCGACCAAATACTAACTCAATAATTCAATAAAACTTCTTGACGATATTCTCAGAAAATTTATTAATCACGACTGCACCTATATCCGCGATCTACTGTCTTTCTCGGTGACTCACAGACGCGATAATTAATTAGTACTTGCACCTACCAGCTCTAGCGTAGGCTTCCTTAGCAAGACTCAAATCAGGACTGAACTTATAAATCCCAAAAACCGTAGGGGAACCAATTTAGACAATCACTTCACAATTCCATGGCTTTTAACAATTAAATGTATTTTCTTCGGCGACCTTCGTCTCGTTGAATAGCGGCTAGCTCGATGTGATGCTATCTCTGGCCTGGACAGCTGATGTCTACTGCTGCCGGCGCGAGAAGACACTTTGCCGCAACTTCTCGTTCTGTCAAGCGCGGTAGAAACCCGATTTTCTACAATAGTTGCACACATAGATACTTTAGTTACAGAACATACATACATTCATAACCATTCATTACGTAGTTAACACTTGCCAACAGCTAAGTTAATATGTTAAAGCGAAGTAAAGTCCATGACTGCACCCAGAAACGTTTGTCCCGCTACAACAGGAATCGTCGGTTCTTAAGTCATTTTTTAAGGGACCTAAGCGTGATAACCGCGTGGGAGACATCAGGACTTAAGGACGGGCACTCGAGGGTCTCCAATATGAGTTGGCGTAACTTCTGTGATACCAAATTTGCGATGAGAGGACGTTCATTGTCATCAAGCAGCAGTATCCCCTGTCGGTGGTTTTCGACAGGCATGCCGCCCAGACACATTTTACCGGTGTTTGTCCTTCGGCGACCAAGAAAAGAATAACACCACGTTGGTTCTGTTTGGACGGATTTGGTAATAACGCCCCCATACGTCACGCTTTCACATTTACCGCACGCACCTCATGAAGACACGAATGCCACACTAATCCCTTTCTGCATGCCGGTGCTTATATACCCCCATCGCAGCTGCGCTGTCTTGCATTTACGATGCAGTAACTCCCTCAGGCGAAAACTCTTTGATCGTTCCCTTACTTTATTGAAGCTTGTCTAATTTAAATCCTTCTTTTCTGTTAAAGTTGTTTTTGTGCTTTTAATACTATGCTTTTATCAGGATCTACTCATTACCTTTTAGGATACACAGAGGCCATGGAAATTCAAAAGTACAAAAAGAAGTTTAATAATGAAATTAGACAGGTTGTGAGCCTTAGTGTCAAATAAAATGAAAGCGACGGCTCTTCCCCGGTACAAGCTTCATCACATCGGTGTGACTCTTGAGATCTTAGATAGCGGTCTGAAGAAGACGTCGCGAACCGATGTTTTTGTGGGTACGTATAAACAGATCGGTTTGCTGAGCTTGTATGAGATTGCAACAGCTTTCTGCCGGTAACTATAGTAACGGCTTTCTACCGTTGTGACCTATGAAGATGTTCCCAGTACTGGAAGATGAAACGTTCGGCAGACAAACATGCATTGGTCCACGGTGTAATGCTCGTGAAACAAAAGCACCAAAATCCACGCTGAATTTGAGAGTATGAAACACCAATGCACAGTCATATAACACACTAAGTTAGTGGAGCAAACGCTTCCAGTGAGGTCAAATGACGAAAAACGAAGTGGCTGACCATGTAACGGGAATAGTAGGAGTTGTGGATGCCCTGCTGCTCGAAGACCAACCTATCAAAAACGTCGCGATAGTGGAAAGCTGAAAAATGAATGATGGATCAGTTCTGATCATACTGCATGACATATTGAACGTGAAAAATGTAGCAGCCCGCTGCGTTCAACGATCGCTTATACCCATAGGCCCTCTCAACCGAGATAGCAGCGGAAATATTGCAATTGTGTCAGACAAATCCGGATGACTTCTATAGCCACCTATTCACCATGAACGAGTGTTGGCTGTATCACTATGATCCCGAGACAACGAAGCAAACTGAACAATGGAAACACGTGGATGTACCACCGTCGAACCAGGAGAATACCCAACCAAAATCGGGCAAGGTGAGGCTCAACCTTTTTTTTTTTTTTTGGAGGGGGGGGGGCGACTGCCATGGTATAGTGGCAACAGACTAAGCTCGTTGGGTGGCTTGCGGAGTATAAATGTAGATGTAGATGTAGACCCAAGACCCCTGCTCATTCTGCACTGTCACACATGCTTTCGGCTACCAAATTGTGCCCTCCTCCTTCCCGTCCACGTACTCTGTCGTTACGACATCCAGCGACTTCTCCTTCTTTCCGATGGGTGAAGTAACCATTTCGTTACAGGCGTTTCCAGCACGACGACGAGGTGATATTATAGGCGGAACGTTTCCTGGATGGTTAAAATGCAGACTTCTACAATCAAATTCTCCTCAAGTCATCCATTGTTGTCAAAAATGCGCTGCATTGAAGGTTAAATTTGTAGAGAAGATCCAACATCAAGTTTCACGTACGCAGCTTGATTTTTTTCGAGGTGATAATCAAAACCTTGAGACTTCCCCAAGTACGTATGGACATACAGCCCCTGCTGCAGCGGTCTGATATAGAACAGTCCTCCACAGTCACTGAGATGTTCTCACCAGCGTCGGTGCATGATTTTAGAGAAAGTCATCAGGGAGGTTACTTATCCAAGATTCTATTTAAGTTTAAGAATAATGCGGAAACTTGAAGGTGCCGGTTAGAACAATTTATTAGCCACATTTGCCTCAAGCCCTGACAGAAGTATCGGCAAGCCATCGATGCAGCAAAGGCTATTAAGAATAAAGTAACGCCACTCCTTCCCTCCCCGAGTCCTGGCCTGATGCCTCCGCACTACCTACAAAACTCACCTGACTGCTTCGTGAGTCTGCTGTTGACCGACTCACCATTTATCGTCCCACAAACAACTGATTCATCGCGCCACATCAGACCGCATTCCTTCGTTACTTGTTTGCAATGACTGTGTGCACAAATTTTACGCGATGTTTTTTCTCGGATTGGCTTTTAATGATTACAAACACGTTCGTACATATCAGGCTTCTGGTTTTTAGAAGAAATATGATCTGGCAACTTCTTACCACTAGCTGGATTAATGCGCCTTTTTTGTCTTCCACTGTGGGCAGAGAGCAGATCCACTGCTTCCTGTAGAGCTCTTCCAACAACTGAGTAACGTAACACGTAAGAATTGTTTCATCTCAGTCTACTTCGTGCAAACGAAAAGGTGCCTTGAATCATTATTAGCACATTCCTTTACGTTCTATTCGTGATGGTAAAATAATTTCCACCCATGTCTCCATATTCGCCCGTCTCTTCGTGCTTCTCACGTGGGATACAAGATCAGGACAGTATTGCTTTATCTTCTATCTGAAATATTTGCTTCTTAATCGTAATAAACTCACGTTTCACAACAGTGACACTATCTCTCTTGACAAGTATTCCTATTAACATCTACGCTGGTTGACGAGACCAATAATATTCGCTGGGAAAGCTTGTAAAAATAATTGTAGGGTGCAGCCTGGAATGTAAAGCCGAGAAAAAGCAAATGCTTTCACAACTGTATGTATAAAACGCCACTGTTTTATATAACGCAGACTGTAGCCCATAGGAGTGGTCCTGAACTAGTGGAACAGGCTCGATTTCCGGTAGAGATAAAAATATTTCGTAATTAATATTTGGTCGTCACGGAGACGTGAAGTAATACCACCAAAAACCACATCAATCACTGAGTTAAGCTGCAAAGCTCTCTTCTTCCAGCCTCAGGTTTCAAATTACACATTTCACCATAACAACTCAAAGAAAACACTGTGACGCATAGTACGTCGTCAAACCATGCCATACCCCTACCCATACAGTACACGTATTCACCTCACACGTCATCTACAAGCGGGATCGAGGTAAAGACAAAACACTTTGAAACGTGCTTGCAGAAAGAACGACATGAGGTATGCTACTTAATCTCAACGCTACGCACGAGATACGAGGATCAAGTATCACCATATCAACCTCGCAACGGCAAGTACAATTTATTTGATCCAGTACGGAAAATTGGGTTTGATACTCAAAGAACAATATTAGTGGTCAGAATTCAACACCTCATAGGTATATGAATTTAACTAACTGACGAAACACATGAGCATCTGTGAGCTTACGTTTCCTTGTGGTGCTAATGACGTGAGAAGAGACACATATGGATGATAAGGCTGCTTACGACAAATTAACTGTGTCGAGCTACACACAAAAAATGAGACCTAGAGTGTAGCACTTACACAAACAGCAGTTCTTAGCTCTTTACCTCTTGAAACTAATTAAAAACATATTGTAGTAGATTAATCTTATCCGTTACGGATGTTCTAGGACGCAAGCAGTGTATGGACTATAAACACAGAAAACTGCAACTAACCCCTTTCTTGAAATATTCATTATATTCCATAAATTAGCTTTCACGCCTTTACGATCTTCAGATAGGACAGGTGAAAGTTACAAGTTTAGCTACATACCATGATGTTGGGTACTGACACCGTGACAAGAAGATACATAAAAATTACCTTTAGTGTATTGCCTGAACAACTTCGTGATTTCCCCTGGAGCCATGGCGTGACGTCACAGATTTGTAAAATTGTATTCCCAACTTCTCTGAACAAAGAATCTCCGTTTCTATTCCTTTGGATTCAGAAGAACCCCTAACGTACAGAATAGCAATAAATGCAAAAAGCTCTTCTGATGGAAATAACAATTCTTCACCCACAACACTGTACTCGTTTCTGTTTCATTACATTTTTGACTGTGTTTGGGAATACGTTTCTCAATAAACAAACACAAAGCACTGGAGCGAAAATCACTGAGAAAACACTTCATTGTGTATAAATATGGACCAGAATTGTTCCTGAGAACAGTTTGCTGCCCTCGCCTTGCAAGTTCTAATATTAGTATGAATTACTCCCGACTTTGTTCCATAATGAGCGTCTGCCTCTGCAGTGACAGTCAAATTACTGAATTATTTTTACGTGAATTACGCCGCATTTTAACATGTGCACCACTGTGAGAGATGCTGCTCTAACAGTTTTATACGTACACTGCAGGAGCAGACGCAATGAGGTCTAAGAACAATGTGCTGTAATCGGCAGCGCTGTGTGTATTCAGTGGGACAAAACGTCGCGGCGGCGGTATTAGCTATTTATTATTTACTCTCGAAAACTGTGGATCTTCCAGCACTGAGTTTTTAATTCAAAATGAACTAGGCTGAGAAATATTAAAAGTTACGAATCCTCTTCCACGGAAGAGGGAGAGGGGTTAAAAATTTACTATAGGACAAAAACGTCCCGTTGGCTGTTCTAGTGCTAAAATACAAAACAAGCATGGTAGTAATAGCAGTGGTAAGCAAACCGCCGCGAGAAGAGAGAGGCAAGGCAGTTTGTTAGGAGGCCGGATGCCCTGCCACTCGCCGGATGTGGCGTCGTGCGTGCTTGGCGCGCCGAACACAGAAAGTGCATATACGGCGGCGCTGGCCTGGGCGGGCGTCCCCGCCCCCGCCCGTGCGCGCGGCAAGCAAGGCGTGCGAGGACAAGCGGCTGAGCACTTGTCAGCGGCTGCAGCCGAGTCCAACCCACACGAAGGCGGCCGACGTCAAGGCGGAAGCGTTTCTTATTTGCTTCCAGCGCACGGGCACGCAGTCAAGAAGCTGGAATACGTCCGATGCTGCCCGATACAAGAAACTTCGTTATGAGTCGTACCCAGAATGACAGAAATCTAAAAACTCGATTCTTGTTTCGTTTTCTCCGTCCCAATTTTAAAGAAGGACATAATAAAATAACGAAGAAAGATATACAGATGTTATTCACAGCATGATAAGCCTCCTATTCCTACTGAGATAAGTGCTACCTGGTGGATTATAACAGAAACGAGAGAAGAATTACAAAATTCCAATGCGGCAGACAAAGGATAGAAGTAACCAAAGATACTGACTTTTGGCAATGAGTCATCGCTAACTCATTGCTTTAAATTTTGTTATTCAGCATACCATAAACTATTTTCAAAATTAAATCTCAAGTCCAAATTATTTTTCGTTTATTGTCCTAAATGATTTACATAAATTTTGATTATTTTCATTTAGAAGCTTATTATTTCAGTATACAGGGACTCAGAATTCGTTCTATTATGCCCTTCTTTAATTACTTCTCTAACGATTAGAAACCCCGTTAAATATTTAATACAAACAATACTCGAATTGACTACGAAGTCTTTCGCGACGGAGTCCTTCCATAAAAAGCTCGGGATTTTATCCTTATTTAACGCTGCAAGTAAACCTAGAACTTTTTTTGCAAGCACTCGAATTTTCTCCGAAAGTGTCCCCTGCAGAAGACAAGAAACATCAACAAATAGTTTTATATATCGACTATTACCTCTTAGCCCGTAAGTTTTAATTAAAGTAAATACGGACTATGCTAAATACAGAAGTAAAATGTACATCTCAGTGCACGAGTGACGTATGTCCAGAGTCAAAGCACTTGTTTTCAACGACTTTGCTGTCGTTTGCTTAAACGCATCGACAAACCTTACAGTGAACCGAATCCAAGAATTTTTTCAATCAAACTTACGTATATAAAGCTTGTGTAGAAAACTGTATTTCGTTAGAAAAAAACTGAGGAACTGAAGGTTAGCATGCGGGTGATCCAAGAAGGCCGACGCTCTGTACTAATGCCGTTGCCACAACATAAGTGTTGTTTTATAACCTCGAGTTCCCATCAGATAATACTTGTTTACCTTCTACCCGTTAGGTAACAAATACTACGCAAGTAATAAGAGCAAAACGCCATCAACAGTCCGCTGAATATCAGATAACTGAAATCTCATTATTTAGTTTAAGCTTAGTATGTACTAATGTGTTCCGAAAGAATGTTATTCGAAACCCAAAGAGGCATGTTTTACTTACCAATAATATTCAAACTGCGTGACTTTCGAATATCTTGGATGTGTCATCGGCACTGTGAAATGGTAAGAGAAGAATTGTCCTCAGAAAGACGGTATACACTGCATTCAGAGCCAGTGTGATATGTCAGATGTCAGAAGTAGTTGTAACAAACAACGGCAACTTGCTTCTTTGAGTGTGACTCCGTCCGAACAGGTCTCGAAGCCCCAATGGTACCGACCGACCGCCTTGTCATCCTCAGCCGATAGGCATCACTGAATGCGAATATGGAGGGGCGTGTGATCAGCACACCTTTCTTCCGCCCGTTGTCAGTTTTCGTGACCGGTGACGTTACTTCTCAATCAATTGCTCTTCGATTGGCCTCACAAGCGCTGAGAGCACACACTTGCCAACAACTCTCGGCAGACCCGGATGGCCACCCATCCAAGTTTAGCCGAGCCCGACAGATTTTGCCTCTTTGAAATAGTCAGTAAATAAACAAATAAAAGTGTCGAAAACTACTGCCATTGTTTTTCTGAAAACCTCCATTGTGTATAATATACTGAAATCAAATAAACTTTTAAAGGAGTTGTCAGCTCCTGCATAAATGCAACTTTGGACCGCCGATGTCACAGTGAGTACACCAAGACGATCCGATGGGTTCAGGTCCACATCCTTTCCATTTTCCACCTCACCAGCAACGAAATATAGATCCGTATTGGACCTAGGCTCGTCACATGCAGCCATAATTGTCCCACGGTGCTCACGTTCCCTACGAGAGAGTACTGAAAAGTAATGCTTCTGAATTTTTATCCTGCTCTCAATAGCGACTGAGCTATTAAATGTCATGCATATTATTCGGGCGACTTTCCTGCTCCTCTAACGTAAGTAGGAACCATCTGCTGCATCAGGGCTCTGACTTGTAGCGTGCAACGGGGCGGTGTGCAATGTAATTATGTCGCTGCGTGAGAGATCCTCAGAAAACTTAAAGCACGAACTGCAAGAGTTCGTCCACACACGGAACACCCTCTCCTTTAGCATGACTAAGTCAGACCACACACAAGCATTACGACATCTGCAGCAATCCGATGCCTTGGGTTCACTGTCATCAGTCATCCTCCATACAGTCCCAACTTGACTCGTCCGATTTCCATCTGTTACCAAAACTTAAAGAACACCTTAGAAGACTTCACTTTGAAAGTGATGAAGCGGTGCAGGCAGAGGTGAGCCTGTGACTCCGTCAACGAAGTCCACCATTCTACAGTGACTGTATCAACAAACTGCTCTCACTTTGAGAGAAACGCGTTTTTCACCAAGTTGACTATGTTGAGAAACAAATATGTAGACATGAAGAACAAAGATGTAGAACGTTAATAAAGTTTGTTTTGTTTAAAAAGCTTTAAAAGTTTTCACATAAAAAATTTGGACATTACTTTTCAGCATGCCCTCGTATATTCTGCAGTTTCTCTTTGGATTATGCTGTTTTATGATTTCGTGTTCTATTACAGGATTTCTAGTGTCTTTTCTCTTATCAATCACATGTTTTTAGTTGAAAATTTCCAGATGCACAAGATCGTGATAGCGGTCATTAGTATTGTGTCAGAGTGTCCAAATTAGTGGGAAATCTAAAAACTTAATAGACAATGTCTGATTGGAGAGGGGGGTGGAGGGGGGAGGGGGGGGCGGAAGCAGACACTGAGTTCTAGCGAAGCTTCTCGGCTTCCAGTGGAGATCAAAATATCATTTTACAAAAGTCAAACGAGCAAAAAATGGGCAGACTGGCGCCAAGAATCGAACTAGGGTGTGCACAGTGGCAAGATACCTCACCGTCTGGTCGCAACCCAGACACTGTGCACGTCTAATGCCATGTCTGAACACAGAACTCAGAGCCACCAGTGTGTAAGAAATGCAGAATCGTCTGGCCACAGGAAAGTAAATACATTAGTTAACAATCTACGTTGTAGCTTGACTCTTCGGAACAGGACATCAGTTTGCAGATACACACGATCGGACAGGCAGTCATTAATATTGTGGCACAGAGTTTCAGGGTTATACGAAGTCAGCATTGGCAGGAAACTAGTATGCGTTATTCGCTGGACTTCAAATTTTACTTATAGTGTCTCAGATCCGTTGATACAGTCGACATAGCTCTTAAGTCCTACAGTACTACAGAATATGTCTGAATTAATCAATAGATCAACATTTGGCGGATAATTATTACGAACAATATATCTGTTTTCCTTTGTGCAAGAGGAAAGAAAATGAGGTTATACGTAACGTCGAGGTCATTACTTGCTAAGCTGGATAAGTACTGCGACGATATCATCCATTATCTTTCTGAAGAAATATATCGTCCCTTAATTCACTTAAATTAATGTAGGGACACTACGGGAAAGCTACTGCAGAATAGCTGAATGACGATGTGAAACCCACTCCTCCGAAACAGAATCCGTGTCTGTAGCGGAGACATACGAGCTGCGTTTGGTCAGTGTTACACGTCCTCCGCAGTCACAGCGTCGAGAATGTACCTGTTGTCACCCTGTAGTCAGAACCGGCTCTCAATTCTGGCGAGCACGCATCGACAGGTCATCCATCAGAAGGCCCTCGGTGGAGTGAGGTAACCGTGGTCCAACAGCGGCCGGAGTGCAGCTGCCGGACAGCAAGTGTTGAGCGGGTGGCCTATCTGATGTACGACAGGCGCGACGCTGCAAACCTGCCGCTTGTCGATAAGAGGCGGGCAGTGTGTCTTCCGCAGTCCGTATTTACAAAATATTGCCCTGTGATTGCTATTAGAGATTTGAGGGATTTACAGTAGTGGAAGTATTCTTCATAGCCCCGTTTTATCGAAAGCTCGTGATGTCCCGCAAAGCAAAGGTTTCTACATCGGTACGCCTTAAAACATCAACTTCTCTAGTGTTTTTAGTACCTGTGAATCACTACCGATCGTAAGCAGACAGCGAAAGCTCCGGCAGCCGCACCAAACTGCTGTGTTCTGACATTTTGCGGGTAACGAGCACAGGAGGCGACTTTCGCCAGCTCCGTGGGACCTGCCGCACCGGGTCCTGTCCCCACACACAGAATGCGTGCTGCCGCGGTGACACAGGCACAGCTTTCTACGGCGCTCCTGCGACAGCCTTTCTCTTGGTCAACCTCGCTTCACGATAACGCACTAAAATCTCTCGTCTCTCTCTCTCTCTCTGTCTCACCCTCTCTCTCTCTCTCTCTCTCTCTCTCTCTCACACACACACACACACACACACACAAACCCACAACAGTGACAACAATGACATCTAAGACCAGAGGATGATGAACACCAAATAACTGAGCGCTGGCTTGCTGTCAATAACTTTTACAAGAATTATTCCCAGTCGCAAGTAGTTTCAGCTGCGCTCCATGTAGCATTCGATACTCTGATGCGAGGAAGTAGAGTGCGGAAGCGTTGTTCGCATTTGGACTGATAGGCAGTCAGCCTCATATGGGAAATAACAACAAAGATAGGCTTTAGCTGTAATTCATAGGCAGTCTCCTTTATCTAGTAATATCAGCTTATGTTTGCTGAAAATGGACATCCCATGAGGCATGAAATACTAAATGAAGAAATGAAAAATCACTTTTTTCCTCAAGTGGCATATTACCAGTTACGTTCAAACAAAAATCATCCTAATACATATAAAAAAGACTTTAATTACAGCAAATGCGTCCAATCAGAATCAATGGTATGAACTTACTGAAGTAACAGAAATGCGGTTCTGCTTCGTAGGTGACTTCAGTCATCCTGTTTTATTATTATTTTAAATTTAACGAAATAATAACAAAAAGCAGATGACAACAAGGCGGACAAATAACGACAAGTAACTTGTTTCAGCACTTTCGACTGGCCGGATAACAAGATCATTTCTTGGTATGCAATGATATTGATTTCTTCTGGGAATAAATGCTAAATCCAATAATTCCGGTAATCTCTATTTATATTCCAGTATAGATTTGTCCCTACCATTTTTGTAAGCTATTGCTTTTCTTTCTCCAGTTAAATTTTACTGGATGCTTTAGCATCTATTAAAGGATGTTCATAATATTACTTCTCTTTATTCTTAAGTACTATTAAATCTCTCTTTATCTTCATATTTTAGATGCTTTCAGTTTCTTCTTCTCTGGGTTTCCCACGCAACTATTATCATCTGCCCAATTCTGTTCTCCTGTCGTACAGTTTCTTTCTCAGCGTTGTTTCAACATTTGATGTCTATAAACCATTTTAATTCACGTAACCTTTCTTCGCCATCATCAATTTGCTTCTCACATGGCCCTTGCTTCAGCAGTCCTGAGAAATTTTTGTTCCTAAATATATCAACTCTTTCATTTCTTCTCCTGTTTCTTCCTCCTAATTTTGATGTTTTTATTAATGTCATGTGTGGGCTTCCGATAAATTTGTATTTAAATTCGTCCAGCTTCCATTATCCATCGCATACAATGAGTGTACTTAAAACACTTGTACACAGAGCTCATGTAGCGTCAGATGCAGATAGTTTGCTTGAAAAGCTTGCCCACCTGAAGAGGGTTTTCAAAGAGAATGGATATTCTAGCCGACAAATTAGCAAGGCACTTGCAATTAAGCCAAAGAATCAGGGAGTGGAGAAGGAAGAGAGCACGCCTACTAAATCTTTATCTTTTCTTCCCTTTGTTGGCAACATTTCCTTCAAAATTGCAAAATCCTCACGGTTTCGAAGTGAAAGTGATTTTCAGTCCACCATCGAAAATTTCCGACCTACTGGGATCAGTGAAGGACGATCCGGTATTGTTAGTGTGGCATGTCATATATAGGACAAACATTGCGAACAGTGGAAGAACGTTGCACTGAACATCAGCGCTGTACTCGCCTTTTGCAACCTAGCAAGTCTCCAATTGCTGAGCACTGCATTTCCACTGGACACGCAATGGAGTATGACAAGACAACAATTTTGGCCACAGCAACATCCTTTTGAGATACCAGCCAAATAATGCGTGGAACCCCGTCATCTCTAAGATCTGCTCCAGACGAAGACGTCAGAATACTCCGATGGCCGCGGCAATTGAGAACACCGAAGACAGCTGAGTACTGCAGTTCCACCAGCGAGAGCGCTGCCAGCGGGCGGTGTGGTTCGTCTGTCAATATGATTTTGACGCATGCGCGAATTACTCGCTGCACTCTATATACAGCGGAACGGAGGGCGTCTTCGTCAGTCTTCGATGGCTCACCTGAGGATGGCTGGCAGTTGTCCACTCGAAATATCGTGGATGGAAGCTAACGACGACCTGCTGCAAGCCCGAAATCTTTTTGTATATAATAGGTTATTACTACTCCACTGAGTGGACCATGGTTGGCAACGGAAGTTTATCTAGATGCTCAGTGAGTCAAGTACTCTGGCCCTAAAATGTGGATAATGTAATCTGAATTGATCTGACGCTGAGCAGACTTTGATCAAATCTACTGAAGTTTCTCTACATAGGTGCAGGTGAGAGCAAGTGGCGATTGAGATCTGCACGCCCTGACAATGTGGAGCGGCAGTACGTTACTCTGCGTTCTTCGTGCGGCAACATGACTTGCAACTGGCGAGATGTGTGCGGCGGAGGTGAGACGTGGAGGCGGCTCCTGTGAATCGATTGCGGCCACGAAAGAAATGCAAAAATCTCACGGTCTAGCGATCAGGCAGATGGATCGCAATTTACTCTCTACCAGAGCCCTGAAATCACAGTAGATTTCAGTGTGTGACACACCTATTCGCTGGTCTTACCATGGACCAATTTGGCTCACTTATACGACAGAGCACACAAGGACACCAAACGTCAAGAGTGGTAAACCAAAAACGAATAAGTGTGCCCTCGGCAAACGAGTAGTCCGAGACGATTGAGGTCACACTTTCGTTACAGTAAGAACAGGCTCCCCAATCTAAACTACTCGCAAGTGAAGTCAGCCTCAGGACAGGTCCCAAGTACCAACCACACATGCCAGAGCTTCGACCAGAAGTGCTTACCATACCAAACTCCCGCACCCAATTGCCTCGCACCTCTCCAGAAAAAAATCCGTTTTCCCGCGCACGAACGACACCGCCCTCACGCCGTCTTGAGCCAGTCACAGGCTCCAGAGGCGCTAAATTTCCCCTCCCACACAACAGTGCAAACTCATGTCGGACCCATTGCAGGAGTTAAGAAAAAAAGGAAAAAAAACGCCAGTTATTGGCTTTTTTAAGTTTTCACTGAGGGAGAAGGGATAATTTTTTCCAAAGTCCTGTCTCTTCTCACGGCAACAAGCAAATAGATACAATCTCAAAGATCTTTATCTAAATCGCCTGTGCCTTGGAGCTTGTTAGTCCTAGCCATGCGGTGTAATAAAGGTTCTATCTCCAAACATTTCTCAGACGCTGAGTTTTTCTTATTCAACCAAATCAGTCAGGGAAAGTGGTTCACTGGCCTATTTGCACTATCGGTGAAACGAAAATTTGTGAATTTTTACTATGCGTGGCTCTGCACACAATGCTCGGTTTATGACTCCACTGTGTAGACGCGTTCCTTCTGATCGTCGCCCAAGCCCAGGCTTCCGTTGGCACCATGGCAAGTAGCTCGTCATTGTTCTGCTAGAATCCTATCTCAATGAGTGGCTGCCCTGTTTGCCCTGTACGGCTGTGGGCCTGTCTGGGAAGATTTACTAAGGTATGGGCTCACCGCCAATTGCTTTCAACTACCAACAAGCCGTTTCTAAGAGCTAAGAATCATAAAAATACTTCATTATTTTAGCGCCCTACCAGGCTCCATCAATGTCTGCTCAGGCAGTTAACTTTCTAGAGTCTTGCTCAAGGTGTGTCAGGTTGTAACTAAATCTTTAATAATTTTCCATTTGCGAAAAAATAGGTGTGAGTGTGAAAGAGTAATTTTTTCTTCTATCACAGCTATTGTTACATGCCATGTTAAACGAGAAATGGAAAGGGCACGTCTCACACATTTACCATCGAGCTTTTGTCGAAGTCAGCTGTAGACTACTTAAAGATAACGGTGCCAAATTTAAAGGGAATTGTCAGCTAATTTCAGCCTTACCGTAACACAGTCCATCCCATCAGTATGGGTCACTGAACATCCAAAGCAAGATCCTATTCTAAAATTGCTTATACTGTTATTGCTGTTAGAAAACTTATTTAGGTATTGTGAATTTGTACATTATACAATTTGCCTCCAAAGGCATTAAAATACTCCTATTTAATGGCAAAAGCGTATAGCTAAAAGCAGCTTTCTTGTACTCTCTTTGGGTTGCTTTAGAGAACTGCTGTAATGATAAATAGTCATCTGTCTCTAAAGTCTGCATTCTACACATAATTCTATAAAGAGGGAAGAGCTTGGTGACAGTGATCGTGTGACATCGGCGGAACCTGAACGAGCTACGATCCTCTCTAAACAGTAACACAATGTGCACTCCGATTAACCAACAGTATTTTAAAGGCTTTCATCCACACTAAATATCTTATGCTGAACTACAAAGTCCTGCGACACATATAAAAAAACCGTCGCTGCCAAGCAATCCGCCTTCTACGGTTTCCAGGACACCTCAGTTAAGCAACACGAACAACTGCGGTGCACAGCATTGTCGGGACATTGATTAAGTGTATGTTTGAACCCAAAACGGGACTCAGAGAGGCCATGGATGTACACAAAATCAGATCTACATTATTTACATACCAATAATGTGAATGTTAAGTTAACCTTTAATTGCTGTGAAGAAATACTAAGTATCACAAAATAATTCTTTATTTAATGCACTCTCTAGACTACTGAAGATGCCTAGAACAACTGGATGAATCATACTTGGTTAAAAACAAAATTATAAATTATGCCCCAAAAGGCGAGTAGCAATGATATAATATAATTTTTATTTTCAGTTCCATTTGGCGTTTTCCATGTCCATTTTCGATTTGTTTTCATCTGGAAGAATATGTTAACGACAAACATGTTGTTCTCCTCGAGTACCGTACGACCTCCGTCATTTTCGTTATCAAACGTAACGTTTTCAGCCGAATACCTATTCTTTTCAATTTTCGTACTTTAGTATTAAAAGTACCCCATCAGAAACTTGTAGTTGGATTTGCTCTTTTTTCAGTCTCTAACTCTTCGTAGACGTCTTATAAACCGAATCTGAGGACGTTGGTACATTAAATCTAAAGATTTCCAAGGTATATGATTTGTATACTTTTAAAACAAGTCGTTTTCTCTTGTGGACAGTCCTTCCATATCAGTAATTATGTTTCTATTTTCTTGTTTACAACCAAATTTGCGACAACAGTCAAACAACGTAAGTGAAATTCAGGAATGTCCGTCAGCGGAAAGTATGGCCATGCTGGTTGGAAAGCAGTCTAATTTCTGCCGCTGACATGTAGATTTGCTCAAGCGACACAGCCAACATTTATGGAGAAAAGAAATGCCATAATTAAATGAAGAGCCTATCTCTTATTGTGGTACAGCTTGAAGGACACACAATAAGACATTCTCATTTGTGAACATAGCATATGAGTAAATTGAAGCAAGGAGCTCCCATGGTGCATCAGTCTGCAAATGTCGCTTCCACAGTATTATGGTATAGTGTTAAGAGCTGCATGTTCCCAAAGATTCGCAAAGTCTCGCCTAACTCTAACTTTGAGTTTTATTACTATGCACTTGATCATCCATCATGCTTATTATAAACTTTACTAACTCAATGTGTTCAGTTACATTTTTTCAGTCAATCACTTAATTTCTTCCGCTAATCTTTCAACCTCTACTGAGCCCAACATACTCGATTACCGTTAACAAATTCTAATCTTATGTCGTTCCTTCAAAATCCACTTTATTTCTGGTTTGCATGACTTGACTCCACCAAACTACTCCCTACTGCGTTGCGGCTTTCTCATCGACTTCTCTCTTCGCATACTCTTTCTGGTATGTTTTAATTTTCCGGACTGAGCGCCTAGAACCGCTAGACCACCGCGGCCGGCTTGGAATTTAATCAACAAAACCGTAACGCTCTCTCGCTTGCCGAACGATCCTGTTAGGAAACACGGTGTTTTTCGTTGTATTTTATTCATCTACTCTGTTAATCCTTCCACGCAAGGCTGTGAGACCCGGTAGTAATAATCGATGGAATGAGTGTTTTGTAAGTCACATCTTTCGCGGATGAATTACATGTCCTTTTGATTCTTCCAATGAGTCCAGCATGGAGTTGTGTTTCCTACAAATACATTTATATCGTCATTCCAATTTTCGTTACTCGTGATGTCTTAAGGATTTATTGTTTTTCATGGTTTACCGCCAATAGTGTAATCGAACACTAATGGGTCTTTCTGCTCTTTTTGTGCTCAATGTGTTACATTTATTTACGTCTAGAGTCGAATATCAGCCCCAGCATCATTTGTCGATCCTCTGCAAGTGTTCTTGCATTTCCTAAATACAACAGCATTGTTTACGGAAGACCTTATGGTGATTATACTGTTATCTACCATATCATTTACATAGATCGCAAACGGTTGCGGCCTAAAAACTCTCTGTTGGGGTAGTTCCGAAGTTATTTGTACATCTGACGATAAGAAGGACGTGCCGAGTTTTATCTTCTAAGAATTCTTGAATCCAGTCACAAGCTGATCTGATACTCGGTAAGCTCTCGCTTTGTTCAGCAACTGACAGTGCGCCAACTGTATCGAATAACTTTCCGGAGCTACGGAATGCGGGATCAAGACAGACGTCGTTTTGTACAGTTTTCCGGATGTCATGGAATTAATATAGGGCTACCTTGAAGCCCGTATTACCCGAAGTACAAACAAATTAAATATCGACTAGGCTGCAGCTAGGGCTTGTTGTTATTGTTGTTGTTGTTATCGCCATCAGTCTGAAGACTTGGTTGACGCATCTGGCCACGCCGTTCCACCCTGTGCAAGGCTCAGCAGCTCTACGTAACCCCTACAACCCAGATCCATCTGAACCTGCTTACTGTTGTTAGGTTTTTCTCTGCCACTAGAGTTTTTATCCTCCAAATTTCACACCATTATCAAATTGACGGTCCCTTGATGTCCCACTAAATTTCTCCACGAAAATGCTGGGATGGTTCCTGTCAAAGGGCATCGCCGATTTCCTTCCCCATCCCTGAAAACAATCAGAGCTTGTGCTCCCTTTTTACCTCCATGTGGACGGGAAGTTAAACCATAATGTTGTTTGCTTTCTTTCTTCCTCTTTTGCTGCCTCAAGATGTATCGTATCACCCGATCCCTTCTTTTAGTCAAATTCTGCTATAAATTTCTTTTCTTCCCAGTACGCTTCAGTACCTCCTCATTAGTTATCCTACCTACACGCCTAATCTTCAGCATTCTTCTGTACTAGCGCATTTCAAAAGCTTCAGTTCTTGTATGAGCTGTTTATCGTCGAGCATTGTCCTGTAACACCGCATATCAAAAGCTTGCGTCAACTGTTTATTGTCCACCATTCTTTTGTAGCATCGTATTTAAGAGCTTCTATTCTGTTCTTGTATGAACTATTTATTGATCACATTTCACACCCATGCAAAGCTACACCTAACACGCCTTCCCAAAAAATCTTTTTGACACTTAAATTTATATTCGATATTAACAAATTTACCTCATTTAGAAATCTATTTCTTTGTATTGGCAGTGTGCAGTCTGGAACATATGGCTGGCACGTAAATTGCTCGTCAGTCCAAAAAGTTACGAGACCGGATTAATAAAAAATAGAGTAAAGTTAAAAAGGTGACTTAGTGCTTGAGGCCTTCTGCGTAGTCTCCCCACACTCGATTACAAGGCAGATTACAACTCGATTACTATAAGAAAAATCCTCCGTTGGGATGTTGTTCAACTGGCGCGCTGCATTGGCTCGAATGTCAATAAGGCGTCAATGCGCTGCTCTTCATGTGAATTTCAGCACTTTGTCGTTTCGTGATACGTCCATATTCATAACATCAAGTCTCGTCAACCATGGTGATTTTTCACAGAAAAGAATTAATTGTCCGCGTTTTGTATTTCAGTGAATTATCGGCAGGCTTCGACGGGAAATACCTTGCACATATTTTTCTCTTCTTCAAAACATTCTGTAGCATGGCATGATTTAGAGGCATCGATGCTTTGTGATTTATGGTTGACACAATACAGCTGCACGACTAATTGCTAACACGGCCCGCTCGCATCAGACTTGTCCAAAGCACATCTGGGCTGACGTCATTTATGCGCCAGGAATAAAGTCTGCTACGAAACTATATGGAAGGACGCTGTATGCTGTATATACTTTTAAAGTGTACATACCAGAAGGATACTAACAGGATATATGAAAAGTGTATTCTTCGTAAATGAAAAGCAGATCAACTTGAAGATACAGATCAACTTAAAATTTCTCTTCATACTAAATTTGTATTGCTGATTTTTCACTAGAACGGTGCAGTACTCATTTAAAACGTTAAAGGGAAGAAAAACATCTCGCCCGGTGTAGACGGTGTGCTTGTTTACGAATGGGCGCCTGCTGAGGTTGGGCTCGTTCCGGTGGGAGGAGGCGCGGCAGAGACAAAGGCCCATTCACATTCCAGCGGCCGGCGGCGAGGCGACCGTAGACCGCAGACTTACTCGCGGCGCTCGTCCGCTGGCCATCATTTTATTCTCCTGACGAGAACAGGTTTGCTTTCCGCCGGACCCGCTGACCTTTGAGCAGAAACGCTGACGAAACGGGCGCTGTTCCTCTTGCCGTATGACAGCCGCGCGCCAGTCGCGCCTCGCGCTCCGTGCAGTGACCACGTGCCTTGGGCCTCCGCTCTCGTGCTGCACCTCGCATTACCATCGACTTATCGGTTACTTTCCTTTACTTCTCAGTAAGGAGGGGGGGGGGGGGGCAGCATCTGACTTAAGGTTAGAAATAACAGGAAGCAAAACACAAGCTTCACTTCTGCAGGCTCCGCTGGAAAGCGAACGATTTGAGCTCACATCTATGTCTTTTACATGTACTTCCAGTTCCTCAAATATATGCCTATATGAAGGGAAAAAGGGGGAGGTGTGAAGAGAGAGAATATGCTTCTTTCCTTATAATCTATTCCATTGAATCTTGCTGTGCGGAAAAACAGTTCTACATTCCTGGAAATTGAAATAAGAACACCGTGAATTCATTGTCCCAGGAAGGGGAAACTTTATTGACACATTCCTGGGGTCAGATACATCACATGATCACACTGACAGAACCACAGGCACATAGACACAGGCAACAGAGCATGCACAATGTCGGCACTAGTACAGTGTATATCCACCTTTCGCAGCAATGCAGGCTGCTATTCTCCCATGGAGACGATCGTAGAGATGCTGGATGTAGTCCTGTGGAACGGCTTGCCATGCCATTTCCACCTGGCGCCTCAGTTGGACCAGCGTTCGTGCTGGACGTGCAGACCGCGTGAGACGACGCTTCATCCAGTCCCAAACATGCTCAATGGGGGACAGATCCGGAGATTTGCTGGCCAGGGTAGTTGACTTACACCTTCTAGAGCACGTTGGGTGGCACGGGATACATGCGGACGTGCATTGTCCTGTTGGAACAGCAAGTTCCCTTGCCGGTCTAGGAATGGTAGAACGATGGGTTCGATGACGGTTTGGATGTACCGTGCACTATTCAGTGTCCCCTCGACGATCACCAGAGGTGTACGGCCAGTGTAGGAGATCGCTCCCCACACCATGATGCCGGGTGTTGGCCCTGTGTGCCTCGGTCATATGCAGTCCTGATTGTGGCGCTCACCTGCACGGCGCCAAACACGCATACGACCATCATTGGCACCAAGGCAGAAGCGACTCTCATCGCTGAAGACGACACGTCTCCATTCGTCCCTCCATTCACGCCTGTCGCGACACCACTGGAGGCGGGCTGCACGATGTTGGGGCGTGAGCGGAAGACGGCCTAACGGTGTGCGGGACCGTAGCCCAGCTTCATGGAGACGGTTGCGAATGGTCCTCGCCGATACCCCAGGAGCAACAGTGTCCCTAATTTGCTGGGAAGTGGTGGTGCGATCCCCTACGGCACTGCGCAGGATCCTACGGTCTTGGCGTGCATCCGTGCGTCGCTGCGGTCCGGTCCCAGGTCGACGGGCACGTGCACCTTCCGCCGACCACTGGCGACAACATCGATGTACTGTGGAGACCTCACGCCCCACGTGTTGAGCAATTCGGCGGTACGTCCACCCGGCCTCCCGCATGCCCAGTATACGCCCTCGCTCAAAGTCCGTCAACTGCACATACGGTTCACGTCCATGGTGTCGCGGCATGCTACCAGTGTTAAAGACTGCGATGGAGCTCCGTATGCCACGGCAAACTGGCTGACACTGACGGCGGCGGTACACAAATGCTGCGCAGCTAGCGCCATTCGACGGCCAACACCGCGGTTCCTGGTGTGTCCGCTGTGCCGTGCGTGTGATCATTGCTTGTACAGCCCTCTCGCAGTGTCCGGAGCAAGTATGGTGGGTCTGACACACCGGTGTCAATGTGTTCTTTTTTCCATTTCCAGGAGTGTATTTACATTTGTATCGTTTGTATATCCCACATAATTATTTTCTCGGCATTGCGCTCCATTACATTCAAAGGGTGTTCGGAAATTACCGGTACAAATTTCTAAGACTTGTAGGGCGGAGTGAGTACACAATATAGGGTGTATCAAGAAGAATCATCCGATTTGGCACGTCTATATATCTGAAACTAACAAACATATACTATGAATATTGTCTTTTGATGAACGGGAAACAAAGAAATTTTTTTTTATATCTTTTCATAGGTGTTCAGTATGTCCCCCTTGAGATGAACAGCATGCGTTAATGAGATATTCAAACTGTTCTCACACTACAACGAGCATGTCTTGAGCTACAGCTTCCACAGCTGCTGTTATGAAATGTCTCAGTTCATTCATTGCTGTTGCAACGGAGGCACATAAACTTTTATAAACCCTTACAAGAAATAATCACATGAAGTCAGGTCCGGTGAACGGGCCAGTAATGTAACGCTGAATCGTTTGGTCCAGTGCGACAGATCCATCCTTCAATAATCCTTTGATTTAGAAATTCCCGCACTTCCAGATACCAGTGTGGCGGTGCGCCATCCTGGTGCTAAATGAAGTCGTTCGAATCAGTCTCCAACTATGGGAAAACAAAGTTCTCAAGCATACTGTGTTTTGGGCTTCCTGTAAAAGTGTTCTGGGCAAAGAAAAATGGACCATACATCTTTTTCTGTGAAACTGCACAAGACACATTAAATTTTGGAGAGTTCCGCTAATGTTGTACAACTTTATGTGGTTGTCCCGTACCCCATATTCTCACATTATAACGGTTTACCTTTTCATTTAAAGGGACTGTTGGCTCGTCATTAAACACTAAGCACGGAAAAAAACTGTCATCCTCCATCTTGCCAAGAACTAAATTGTAGAACTCCACACGTTGTTGTTTGTCACCTTCACGAACAGCTTGCAGTAGCTGAATTTTGTGTGGTTTCATGTGTAAACGCTGAAGCAACACACGCCAGACGGACATCGGGGGCATGATGAGCTGTCGAGCTACACGGCGAACGGATTTCTGCGGACTCGTTGTGAAACTATGGCGGATGCGTTCAACCTCTGTGTCAGACGTTCGGGGACGGCCCGGCGATTTGCCTTTACACAAACAACTGTTCCTCGGAATTGTTCATGCCATCGTCTAATGCTCTACGCTGTAGGAGGATCCACATCATACCTAGTACGAAAGGCACGCTGAACAGTTATTACTGGCCCCACTGCGCAAAACGTAGAATACAAAATGCTTTCTGCTGTCCCGACACCATTTTTATTAGAACTGAAGTGGGAGCACACTGCTGCTGCCTGGCGGGAACGAAGTAAAACTCCAGAGTTTACTCTTTCCAACAGTACGTTGTTCACGCACATATCTCAACATAATAATTATGATTTTTTTTTAAATCGGATAACTATTTTTGATACACCCTGTATTTTGAATAGGTACTCAATTAAACATTACGTTCGGTACGTGCAGTATGCTGGGTTCTTTTTCTGTTTTGGGATAATGTAAACAAATAACGTTTAAGTGTTATACAAAAATAATTTCTAAAGTGATAAATGGGTGTTTCGTTATTTTTCCTTTCGAAATGTCGCCTAATAACTGAACTTCGTCATGTCTAATTCAGTTTCTAAAGCAGAAGTGGATGAGTTACATATCTGCACTGAAACCGTCGATATGTTTCCGGATCTGAATTTCTATTGAAAAGATTATGTACCCACTCCCTTCTACAAATCCTAGAAACTGTAACAGGAATCTGCGAACACCTTCTATGCAGATGGAATGTGAGAGATTCTTACAATCCCTTATAATGACAGGTCCTCCTCACTTCAATATCATTATGTAAGGTTCACTGCTTTACTATACATCTTTGGCACCTTTTCTAACAGCGTGGTGAACTCGTCCAGCTGTGAAACTCTTCTTTGAACTTTTTTAATTGAAACGTTTTCCAAAAGCAAGTATTCGAGGAAGTATCGATCGGGCGTTTTAACGCTATATCCTTTCTAGAGAGGTTGTCCCTTGCCACGTATACCATTTGATCACTGTTCTTTCACATTCAAGTAATCATTCTGAACGATCGAGACCATTACTGGTCTCTTATCTAAGAGTACATGCACGTGTCGTTTTTTTATTTTTATAGCGAGATGCCTCTTGCCTCGCAGAGGACTGATTTTTGCAAGTCATGCTCTGTGTCACAGAAGCTCTGGCGCGATATTTTCCGTGTACAGCAGAAACCTTATTCTCACACAGTCACCGGAAATACTAAGGAATTCATTTATTTATATCCTGAATAGCAGCTGCCCAGTCACCTTACTTGAGCCACACCCGACGTTTTATGTTGCTTCCTACGTTAAGCCTCTCCAGAAATACATGCTAAGCTTTGATTTCGAGAAATCTTTTCAATTGTATTTTTAACTGTTCGTCCTTACCATCGCCAGTGCTACGGGGTTTTATTTTTCGATCCTTACAGAGGTCTTACACAAGTTCTGGTGGCTCGTTAATAAGTCAGATTTATGCGCGGTAGTGAAATTCTCCTAAGCGGAAGCAGTGCTGTACGAGCAATACCGAGAGAAGACAAACGTACCTGGGATAATTTTTTTTAATGAAAAGCACGCTAATTTGTAGTGGCTCGATCACGAATGTACGCAAAAGCGCACTGCTGCAGCTTCCGTACTCTCGCTTCCTTATTTTCAAACAAGACTCGCCCCAGTCGTGAAACCAGTCACGGTTACATACATACCACTGCAGTATAATCGCATGTAAAAGTACAAAGTAATGGCCTCTCCTGCAGTTATCCGCGTCAGTTTGTTGGAATGTAAATCGTGCTGGACATGCATGCAATCTCTCTCTCTCTCTCTCTCTCTCTCTCTCTCTCTCTCTCTCTCTCTCTCTCTGTCTACAGTGGAGTCACGGCTGAAATGAACTTCCGTGATCGATTGTTGTCGTGCGGTAGAGCGGTACTCTTACCCGGTATGTAGAGGCATGCTGTTGTTCCTAAGCTTCAGATGACTTCACATTCACCTGACCCGGCTCTAACAAGAACTATATTAAGTACCTGCAAGAGCAAAATTAGTTCTTTTTCTTTTCTTTCAAGAGCAAAAGCTGTATCTCTTGAACCCAAGTGGACGGAACGCTTTAAAAAAGCTGACATGAATAATACCGGTTTTAAATTAAGACATTATTGACTATTAATATACCTGAATCAGTTTCCGAAGTTAAAAAGTAATAAAAAATTCTTGCTTGAGATTCTGTATTTGCAAGTGTGTTTATGTCTAATTTTCCCTCTCCTAACACAGGAGTCACATAGGTCGTCCTGAACTGTCGTTACAAACGATACGAAGTTTTCTTTGCTCAGGAGAAAGAAAAACATGCAGCGCCACCACATACTGTTAGGGCTGCTCGCGTTGGCGTAACCAGTAGCTCGCTCTGTGCAACTAACAAGTGTTAGTGCTTTTTGTGTTGTCCTTCGTAAGGCATCAGTCAAATGGCTCTTGAGTGGTTGGTGAACAGAGCCCGGTAGTTCACTAAATGCAATTTAAACTCTGCTATCTACTGCTCACTTCAACGATGATTCATTCACCCAGCATTGTAATAAATACTGTGAGCGACTTATTTCAGACTTGTAGTGATGGGCTGTCAAAAGGTTCTCAATTGAGAGAGTGGTGGTACTATGCGGTGAGTGATTTGCCGATGTTAATAAGTGAATTTTTCCTGTGAGAGAGGCGTGCAGCGGACGTTTACGGTAGATTTCCGCGTTAGATTCAGCCTTTCCTGCTGTGGTTAGGATGTCCTCCTTTGCATTAATTCAAGAGCTCCCTGGGCAGGATTAATTAATCAGTGGGTTACCCATGGCGTCAGCCAAATTTCTAAGAACACGGGGTGGTAACTTGTAGTAGGATAAGTCCTGCCAAGAGGCAACCCATAACAGAGAAGTGCAAACAGTGAGAATGCCTAACACTAAGGTAAAAATAAATAAATGTACAAACACTATGATGACCGACTGTAAATTTCCTGAAGTTACTTGCCAGTTCCAAAAAATTTGATGTCAATCTTGAAACCTCTTAGGGCGAGGATAGCATAGTAAGACGGTTCTTAGTATTCTGAAGGAGACTAACATTGTTATTATCCCTAGGTGGTTGTTGTCATTCGACGACAGTCTAATGCTGCATTGTGAAGCTAAAAATTAGCACGAAAAGATGCTAAACCGAAGAAACGGCCTTGGTGAGACTGTTGATATGTTGTAAACTAAACTCGTATGTTTCTCCGTGAGTATTGAAGCATTCGATGCTGTGTGACTGTTCGATACCTAATACTTTCAAAATATCATTCTAAGACTTTACTTTTCTGAGATTATCAGTAGCTGCAAATAGTCAGGGCTCATGGTTTCCGGACTTGGGAATATGTCATCGGTATCGTCAGATGCTCGAATGACGGAGAGTACTACAGGTTTTTCGACCCCTTAAACTGTCTCAAAATAGGTGTTTTTGGCAGTTGTGTCTAACGCACACGACACGAAAACCTTCGAGATACATCTTAAGAAGTAAAGTGAAACTCGTAAATAACATACTTTATCAAGCAAACTCTGTTAGCAAGGAGGAGCCTGTCATCAGCTTAAAGTAGCGATACATATTCTGCGCCGTTATTTCGTGGTATTGATCGTGGACCTCTCGATAGTGGTGAGATTTATTGTTAACGTACTGTAATGCTCTCTAGCAAGACATTTACATATTTATGACTTCTTTATTACAGTGGATAGAATACTAAGCATCATAAACAAAAAAGCATATATTAAATGTCACCATGGTATAACAGAGAAAACTCCAGCGAGAAGGTTCAGCCGTACTACTGATCGGACGTGAAAGTCATGTGGTGGTTGGTATGACTCCCTAGCATTCTACCAATGAACTGAAGTCTGCCACGTCTTTACTTACGGTTACCCTGTGGGATCGTTCCATTTCAGTTCTTTCATCCAGGTATTTGTATGAGTTGACCGATTCCAATTGTGACTCGTTGGTAGGCATAGAATAATATGTTTCCCCTTTTTCTTTTTTGTGAAGTACAGAGTTTTACATTTTTTAACATTTGAACATTTAAAGAAAGAACCCAGTCTTTCCACCACTTTAGAGTCTTATCAGGATCCGACAGAAAATTTGTAACCATCTTCTTCAGACATTATTTCCTTAGGGATAACGGCGTCTTCTGCGAAAAGTGTGAGGTTACTATTAATATTTTATTCAAGGTCATTGCTATATAACATGAACAGCAATGGTCCCAACACGATTTCTTGGGGCACATCTCAATTTACTTCAACATCTGTCGATGATTCTTCGTCGAAGGCAAGATCTTGCTTCTTTCCTGCGAAGACGTCCGTCACAAATTTCGCTTGATAGCCTATACGATCGTATTTTCCATAATGTGGGAGTGTGTGATACTTTGTGAAATGCGTTTTGGAAATCAAGAAATCTACCCGACTACCTTGTTCCATGACTTTCAGGTTGTCATGTGGGTAAAGCGCAAGCTGGCCCCACAATATCGATGTTTTTGAATCCTTAATAGTTGTGCGAGGAGCAGGTCATTTCGTTCGAGATACCTTATCGCATTTTGTGATATCACGTACCTATACCACGCGACAGGCGTCATAGCATCGGAACTTCAAGTTTCCGTGTGACGCCGATAGGGGTCGCGCGGGAGTTGGCGGACCCAATGGTGCGCGCCCACTGAGCCACAACCCAGCAGCTCTGTGCTTCGAGCACCCTTGCTGTCACACACAGATGTCGGCTAGTCGTGGCACCGACAACATCATTCTTGCCTAGTACAGAGAGACTCTTCCTTTTTTTGAAATTGAGATCTGGACTCTTGTCGCAGCATTTGTAAGGAGTCTCCTTTCGCTTGGAGAAATACAAGTTAAGTAAATCTGTTTATTGTGCTAACTTGTTCGCTAATCGTTTCTGATTGTGTCTAGCTTTCCTACGATGACAGTTGTCACACCACTCTGTATCCCTCCTGTCCTTAATTGTTGTCCACGAAGTTGTACACAACACATTTCAGTTCAGAAGATGTATTTAGATTACACAACAAATGGATGTCTAGGACACTGCACAATTGTTTTGAGGATCACTTCTGCTGCTTTTCTTGTAGACCAGTGTAAAAAGGTGCTTTCTTCCAACCACTGGGAACGCTTTGTTGTTTGATGGATCTACGGCGAATTATAGTTAACACACGGGCTAATTCATCCGCAAATGCTACACAGAACCTGACAGCGATTCCGTCGGTCCCTGGAGCTTCGTAGAATTTCAAAGATATCATCCACTTCTCAACGCGAATTCTTGGTGGAAGGAATATACGAGTATGGGGCATGGCAAATACAAGGTTTGTAGTAAGAGAGAAAGAGAGTGGAGACAAATCTGTGGGCATCTTCACAAGAGCGGCCAGTGCGTGAAGGCGTCCGCGAGAGGCTGCCGCACGGGGCGTGTCTGGTGCAGCGGCGCGCGCTCTGGACAGCCCGGGGCGTTCCGCAAGCCGGCTCACCCGCGGAGGAACCGCAGTTTCCAGTCGCGAGCACCACGACAGCGGCGCTAACACATGCAAAGCTTATCAGCGCGGAATTTAAAGCAGCGCGCAGCCCATTTCCATTTCTGCCGGCCCGCGTGCTGGGAGGTTCCCGCAGCGCAGCCGCGTCACCCCGCAGATCTCTATCTGCGTCATAGCCGGTGACCGTCCCACGGCACCGGCTGCGGTTGCGGGGGAGGAAAGAGCGAGCGGCCGCAAAAAAGGCCGCCGAGATGGTCCGCGGGTGTCAGTTTATTGGCGGTATCTGGCGGCGGGCATCGGCCGGCGATTTGCATTGCTAAGCCGCGCCAGCGCCAGTTCCCACCGCCGCGACTTCATTACCCGGCGCCGCTGGCGAGCCGCTCACGAGCGGGGCTGACGCGACGGCCGCGACCTCTCGCAGCTCTTATTTCTGCTCGCGTACTGCCGACGCCTGCCCTGCCGGCTGGGGCAGTGTATCGGCTACGGCACTAGGCTCGTATTCGAGAGGCGTGAATTTTTCAAGGATTTCACAAATCACTTGACAAGAACGCTGGGATAGGTCGCAAAACACACCTAAATCCGATTCCCTGTCTCGTTATTCGTCAGTCGAGTACTGTACTCTGACTTCGATTTCTAACAGGTGTTGAACTGTAACAATTGGGCCTATTATTGCATCTAAGTCCGTCACCAATGACGAAACCGCAGAAAGCGCGTTCCAGCAGCGTAAAGCACGTTTTATATTCAGAAATAAAGTGAGCTCCAGCAGCATAAAGCACGTGATATGTTCAGAAAACCAGGAGAGGGCCACGCAGAATAATTCGGTGGCTCACAACACCGCAGAAAATGGCGGTCGTCGAGAGCATTCTAGTCACTTACGTGTCCGTCTACTTGTTGCTGTTGTGCTTGGTACCGAGCTCTGGCGCTTATCTAATCAAAGCTCTTCCTGTAGACAATATAAGAACATGGCCAGGACTTGATAGTTTCTACGGTACGGTACTCATTCACCTTACGACCACTCTATTCGACTTCCACAACATATAGTTCCGTTACGAAGAATTGAGTCTTTTTCTCTCATTCCCTACCCCCATGGTCCATTCTCCGTTTTGGCCAACAAGGGACCACTTGATAAGTTCAAGTTATTCTCATTTGTTCTTTTCCTTCTTCTTCTATGTGCTTTAATCTTTTCAACAGCCTTTTCTCTTACACTTTCTGCCATGGATTATAAATTTAACAACAATTTCATTTAACAATTTCCTTCTGAAAATGTCTCTTTCTGTCGCTTCTTCTGCTCTTGTGTTGTGGACGTATTTCTAATTTTTTTAATAACTGGCCTTCAGATGTACTTAGAGATCTCTTTTGTCAGCCTATTCTCATTGAATCTACAAAAATACTAAACAGTATCAGTCGAATTTCGCCGATAGTTTCTGTTATTTTATTCTACATTTCGATATATTTCATCATGGCCTCTTCATTTCCCAGCTCCTTTGCTTTTTATTGCAACAAAAATATTCGTCATGGTTCTTGTCTCTAAAATTTCTAGTCTGCCTAATTCATAATTTAGTACCATGAACTCACATGCTTAGACACATTCTGGTTTCACTATAGTTTTGAAATAATTCTTTTTCCTACATTTCTTGATATGCACTTTTTACTGTCAATATCTTTTGTTATGCCATTTGCCCTATCCATTTTAACACATTTTTAGTAGGTCCATTTTAACACATTATTAGTAGGTCCCTGTCTTCGATAGAGGCTGCATGGTGTTGAAAAAAGATAATATATAATCTCATCAAAACGTTTAAAATCTATTGAGGTATTTCACACTCAAAAGACTAAACAGCAGAAAATAAGTACGTAAATATAAATACATTTGTAATACAACATGTATTTAAATCATACTGAAAGGTATAAAAGCCCCATACAGATTCTTAACCCTATGTAGATGGTCCTGAAAATTTTTGCTTGAAAATTTTTGCTTGAAAATTTTTAATAGCTGTGTCAATATCGGAAAACGGGGGACGCCTGGAACAGATAACTGGAGATGAATTATTTAGGCTTCAATTATGTATTGGATGCCTCCCGTGTTTTTCGTTATAAGCCTTACACGGATCGTTAGAGTTATTACAAATTGAAAAGCACAAATTTTCAGGACTATGTATCTGTATAGGGCTAGAAGAAATTATTACTTACTTCTTAGACCGATTTGGAAAATATTATATTAAAAATTTATTTTCATTTAAATAATTATTGTATGTCTTTCAATTTATGGCAGGGTTTTCTAACACAATTTTCTTGAATTATATCTTCTACATAGTAGAAATTTTTTACCTCTTCTATTTCATCAATGTCTGGTGGTATAAATCTTTATTAAATTTTATTTAAGCAAAAAAATTTGATTTTCTCTGCAGACATTCGTAAAACTGCTCTACTGGCTATCTGTTCCAAGAGATTGACTTGTGTTTCTCTATATGTTTCTGTAATAGTATCATGTGATGTATACTACTTTGAAGCCATTTTCGACACTTTATTTCTTCCTACTCTCGTTCCTCTCTACAATCCGTATCCCATATGGCAATTTTCGCTTCCTCGACCTTAATCAAAACAAGTACTACAGTACCATTATTCACTATTCTTGTACGGTGACTTTAAACAGTGTGAAGCTCGCAATTCAGAGATCGTCTAATTTTGAATCTACTCCAATTCCTAAAAGATGTCATCTCTGAGAATCACATTCATCTGGTAGCCTTCTCCATTGTTCCGTGACTTTCATTTTTCCCAACGTCACAATACAAACTTCCACCCATCCAAATGAAGAAAACAAATAAGAATATTAAACTAGTAGTAAAACTAATTCATGACACTCGAACGTGGGAGTAGAGCGAGAGGAGAGTCTCATTTACCAGGGACTCGAGTCAACAAGAATAAAAAGAAGAGAGTCCTCCACAGTTCTTCAATAGGTCTCTTGTAGAAGACACGCTTACTACTCTGAAAGAAACTGCTAAACATATGTACAGACTAAGAACAGAAATAATGACGAAGTGAAATGAATTCCAGTATCTCGGAGGGAGACAAAAAGTTCAGCTTAGGAAGTGTTGCACACAAACGAAATGAACCCGAAATAAATTGCTTTAGCTGAAAGACAGGCGTCGTTAGTGACTGGCGAACAGTCTCCAGCAGGGTGTGAAGTGACGGAAGAAGTATAGTTATCTACGGTACGGTGAACGATGTTAGAAGCGCCATGTTGCAGACGTGCGAGATGCAGTCTCATATGTTTTCTACCTAACATTCCACGGAATTTAATTTTAAAGACCAATGAGCTTAACTTTCATTCCCAATTTTAATTATTGAGCGTTGTTCGTAAATGAAGGGGCCACTGCATTAAAAAGATACAAAAACAACCAATGACGTCTTCTCATGAAGTTAAACTAGTTCGATTCGAAACAGGGAACAGGAATTGGCAACAAAGTGCTCAAAACATGACATCAGTTTAGTAACTGGTTACTAAAAATATTTATGCCACCTTAAAGCAACTATTATTGTCGAGCTACTATATATTGACATAAAAAGCTTCATAATTGTTTTTATACTCTGGTAATCACAATCCTCTTTTTAATTTTATTACATCTCCTGTGGCTGTTAACACTAATTTGACCACTTTTAATCCAAATCTCGACGAGACTGGACTCAAATCTTACAAAAAAAGGCTATCTCATGAAAAATCTGATACAGACCTGGAGGCTGGGTCTACTCCCACTTGTTACTGGGACAGTACTGCCTCAGACAGGCCTGCAAGCTACTTTCGCTGCGTGAAGGAGAGATACAGCAGCCTACTTGGGCTGAAGCACAGACAGTAAAATAAATTAGGTGTAGTCTCTCAGTACATTAGCAAGCGACGTCAAAAGATAAATATTCTAAAAGTTTACGACCATAAAACAGGTCCTCGTGACTATAGCCGATAGGTGCTTCTTCCTAGACGCACCTTCACCCTTACTTGCATCTAAAGCTCGAGCTACCATTCAGATCTAAAATTAATTTTCAGTCTGAAACCATTGCTCTTAGGTGGGTCATAGAATTGAAATTAGATTAAACACAGTTGGCACGGTAGTTTATAAGTAGGCCTTTTCGGTGATCGAAAAATTTAAAGACTCAGTATCAAGACATCCACGTCTGATCGCACGCTTTCAAAAATTCTCAATGTCCATCAACAGAAAAACAAGATGCAAGCTGAATCTCAGGACTGTAGATATACAGTCTTCCGTGTTACCTCTTCGAAGTTCCTTCGCTGTATGCGTCGCCAGTATCTTTCTTCCAAACAGGGAGGTAACTTTTTCTTTTACCTTCATTCATTAGGCATGCACAGAAGTGAGGGAAAGGCTGAAGATCGGATTTAGTAGGAAATTATTCTGATAAGAGCTGGCGAACAGCACCATTTCTACCTTCTAGAGACACGCAACGGTGCAGCGCCGCTGCGGAATTTTTAAGAGCAGATAATTCGTGATCCCGAAGAGAGATTGTGGGTCCGGAATGTTCTGTAAACACAACGGTTTTAAAAGATCTGAGGAGAAATTGTTCCCCGAAACAACCGACATGAACATCAACAAGCAATTTGAAACCAGTAGGCAAATTTCAAGAGTATGAAGCTCTGAAAAGTTACTCAACAACATTAAAAGATATTCGTACATACTGACAAATGATAAAACTGAAACGTTTTGGATGGCGTTTTTTTAAATACCTGTAACTGTTTTAAATAAAATCACAGATAATACCTACGAAAAATATAAGTCAATTGAAAGTTTGAAAAAGAACAACTTGGATATGTCGGACTATGGTTGGAATCAAATAGAACCAATTAAACGTATATTATCTACCACTTCGCAATAAAAAATGAATATTGGTGAATCACTATATAAAAATAAAAATAATCTTATTTTCTTCTAGTATTGACGATATTGATATTATTATCTTTTTACATGCCACTGATCATTTATATCAAATGTTAGTACACAGTATGTTTTTACATTTAACGAACGGTTACCGACGTTGGCTAGGGTACGCTGTATGTGGCAAAGGAGTGATTATTTTGAAAAAATTTAGTATTTCAAACTTCGTTGTCTACTGCAATCCTAAAGAACTATTTCAAAATGAAACGATGATTTTTCACTTAATAACTCATAAAAGGATTAGAATTCAATAGCTCTCCAATTTCACAATAGATTAAAGTTGTGTACCGGGCCGCAATTTCAACTCCGAAAGTTATCTTTCACGAGAAAAATTCGTATCACTTAAACTACCGATGTTTGCTTCCTGGTGCGACTCCCATCGCAGACGTAATCATCGATGCAGTCATTATTGAGACGTTCCCCTTCACATTTAGCCGTATGTCCCTCTACATACGTCTGACATACGAACATAAACAGATAAACTTAAGTATTTACGACATATCTATTTCTGCTTACATACTAAGCCCTTAGACATGACAAAGCTTGGTCGGTACGACTCGAGGCGAGAAAAGCTGTTTTAATCTGCAATTAAGGAATGAGAGATTGGATCGGGAGTCTTTGTGAAAGTGTACAAGGAACCCATTCACAAAAACACAGGTTCATAACGCACGGCCAATGCTGCCAATACAGTGGTGGCTACTGTGCTACACTTGAGGAGCGAACTGTTTTTACGTTTTTCTCTGTTTCAGAACGAAAAACTGTAATATAACGGACCACCTGCAACAACAATAGATACAGAGAGGACGAATAAAAATTCGTTCACTTACATTCACCATCCATTTTAAGTTATGTGCCATGCCGATCTGACCATATAACGATTAATACGGAAGAGGAAGTAAGGCTATATACATACTGTTATTTCCAGATATTAGAAATTGTGTAGTGAACACTTATCTATCCCATTAATTAATTTAAAACGCTTATTTACCCGTTAAATAAATTTATCAAATAGCTAATCAGCACATTGTTTGTGAATACGGAATGTGTGCTTCACTTTTTTCTTTAAATCATCTAAGCGCATCAAGTGTACACTTCAATTACGTTAGATAGAGGATTCTTTCTACTTGAAACGTCGGTGATAAACTGAGATATACTTTCTGACCAAAAGTTCCCGGCCGTCTATTAGTCACCGTTATATGGGGTGTGTCCAGTGTCCACCCTTCGCCTTTATGAGGCTTGAGCTGTATTGGGGAGACTTTCAGTGTCGTGTCTGAAGGTTGGTCTGTTGATCTAGAGGGAGGGCACCAAAAGCGAGGTCATCGGTCCCATCGGATTAGGAAAGGATGGGGAAGAAAGTCGGCCGTGCCCTTTGAAAGGAACCATCCGGGCATGTGCCTGAAGAGATTGAGGGCAAACACAAACGACCCACATCAGGATGGCCGGACGCGGGTTTGAACCGTCGTCCTCCCGAATGCGGGTCCAGAGTGCTAACCACTGCGCCACCTCGGTCGGTGTGTGTGAAGGTATGTAGAGAAATAGCAATCCGTTTTTCCTCAAGAGCCGAAACCTGATAAGACTGTGATCTGGATGGCGTGGGGTTTGGGGCGAAGTCGACGTTCTAACTCGTACCAAAGATGCTCCATTGGGTGCAGCTCAGGTCCTTCGGGAGGCTAGAACATTTCAGTAATATATATATATATATATGTGGTGTCCGATCTTTCGGACATACACGTCAGAAAGAACAGACATCATTTTCATCAAGCAGCCATTATAAATTAAGACACAAAGAAATTACAGACATTGGCTGCGAACGACCAGTAGAGAAACTTGTCTGTAATTCCTTTGTGGAATGAGATTTTCACTCTGCAGCTGAGACGAGGTACTGGCAGAAGTAAAGCTGTGAGTACCGGGCGTGAGTCGTGCTTCGGTAGCTCAGTTGGTAGAGCACTTGCCCGCGAAAGGCAAAGGTCCCGAGTTCGAGTCTCGGTCGGGCACACAGTTTTAATCTGCCAGGAAGTTTCATTTCCTTTGTGTCTCATTTCAGGGATGATATTGCCCACAGACCATTGCCTCAAATATGCTGTGTTATGACAGAGTACATTGCCAAGCTGGTATAAAAAATCATTTTCTACTAACTTTTGCTCTACTGTTCGCAGTGCACAATGCTGTAAAATGTTTCACATCTTCCCGCATTTAGCGTTTCCTTAAACGCGAAAAGGAGACCACACCCTAACCGCGGAAAATAGCCTCATACCGTAACCCCACCTCTTCCGTACTTCACTGTTGCAACAACATATGATGGCGGGTAACGCTCTCCTGGCGTTCGCCAAACCGAAACGCTTCCATCAGATTGCCAGATGGTATACCATGATTCGTCGCTTCACATCACTCTATCCAGCTCTCCACTCTCCTGTATCGTCGCTCTTTACACCACCTCAAGAGTCGTTTAGCATTGATGACGTACATCTGTGCCTTACGAGGAGCCGCTGGACCATAGTAACCCATTATTTTTAACTCCCTGACATAGATAATGTGCCAGCTGGTGTAGCTGGAGCACTTTGGAACTCAAGAGTGATACGTTCTTGATCGACCCAGTCTGCCTGCTGACAATACACGCCGCTTCGTTTTATACGGGCGGGTGTGTGCCTCTCGTGATACCTAGTTGTCAAACCTGTGTTCCATAGGGGTGTCCGTATACTTTTGATCAGATAGTGTATACGTATTAAGAGCTAAGGAGACCAAAAAGTGTAGGAGATTGATGTAAAACGGTATTATATCGTAGGTCTTTTATGAGAAGGGTAATTATAGGTACTCAACCTTTTTGTGACGACGATAAAGTGTTCACGAATACATCGGTCAACTTTACAATAATCATAGTTACTTGAGCAGTACTAACAACACAAGAGTAATATATCTGAAGCTCGTGTAGAACCAAATGAAAGAAACATTGTTTCTCTAACACGAACAGTTAATGAATTGTTAGAAGTGTCCAAGATGTACAAAGCATCCGTTCACAGACCCACTGTATGTGGTTCATGTGTCAATATGTGTTAATGATATCGTTTTGCATTAGTACTGTTCACGTTGGTCGGGTTCCCCCTACCGTCATGTGAATTTTGAATCGAGGTGTTCGAGAGAGCTACACTCAACGCCATACAGGATCTCAACGGTCGATGCGGCTATGTAGAAGAGGACATTGTTTCGCATGGGTGTGCAGGATCGTACAGTAATGTCACGTAGCCTGGATCTAGGAAATGAGCTTCTTTGCAGCAAGACAAGTATCCACAGGGACAGTGCGACAATGCCTGCAGCACCATGGACTGTCAGCACGGTGACCATTGTTGTGGCTTCCCATGGCGCGGCAGCAGGGAGAGATCGGGACCTACGAGAAATGCGGGCCCCGCAACGAACTTGTCACACTAGCTGGTTTGCCCGCCATACTTCGCGAATGCTCGCTCCTGTGTACGGCGCACAGCAATGGAAAGTTACTTACTAAATGTATTAACCTTGTCGTGTGCTATCGATAGCTTGCATATATTTCAACACGCAGCTAAGAATCATTAAACTAGTCCGAAACAGATACTCGCTCGCCTCCGGAGACGACTGCTGGCGCTCGAAAGACCTGTAGTGCCACGTGCTGTGACGTACGAGCCACGGCCTGTCTTTCTAGTGGGGCTCGGGAGACACGCGCTGCCAATGGTGCGCCCAACGACGATACTGGACACGTGAGTTACACCACGTCATCTTTTGAAATGTGTCCCAGTTCTGCGTAAAGCGCCACGGTGGAGGTATCCGAAAGCGGAGGCTTCGAGGAGAACGATCATTGGCAGATTCCATTCCTCATCGTCATACGAGTCTCGCAATTGACGTGACGGCACGGGGTGTCATTTGGGTACAAAATGCGATCGCCTCTGATTCGCATAGCCGCTAATGTGGACAGTAGGTGTAACGTTTCTAACATGTTAAGGCCGGTGGCTGACCCCTACCTTCGAGGTCTCCACGATGTTATCTTTCAGCAAGATAACACAAGACAGCATGTTGCCACTGCTGTCCTTACCTGCCTGCACACAGAGACTGTTGCCCTGTCGCAAATATCTCAACCGTTGAAGACATCTGCATCTGGTTTTGGGTTGCTTAGAGATCTTACATGCCACCACTCTCCAGACACTTCGGTTGATTAAAGCTGGCATAGAGTTGAAGCACCATGAAAAGAGTGCGTATCTTCCACTCGATGCACAGTAGGGTTACGCCGCTGTTGTTGCCAGAGTTGGCAGCCCTGTATAGTAACCTTCGCACCTTTTATACTCCCAAATCACCTATAAATTAGATCACGTATTCCTTCTACTATATGCATACGCATAATAAGTAAAATTTCGTTATTTGCTGTCCTTGCGGTATTGCAATTTTGATGGCCAACAGTGTACGAGTTGGTCTTAGGCGAACACCATGTGTTTCACAGAGAGGTATACTGGAAGCAAAACCAAGACAAGTATGCCTAAGGAACCCACAGAACGATGCACAGTGCCTAGTGTAGGCAAAATGGAGAGTCAGAGCGTCGCGGAGCCCCGTGCGGTTTTGGCGGTGGCGCGCCGGTGGTCTGGTGTCACGCAGCGTGCCACCGGGTGCATACCCGCACACGGAAACCGGGTTAGCCAGCAAGCTGCATGTGCAGTTTACATACATACACTGGCGACCCGCATTACAGATTTAAAATACACCGGCGCGCGGTCACGTGTGTAATGCGGCGCCACTTATCTACGTGATTTACGTGCCAGGACCGCATGCAAATATCGCCCGGTTCGGCTGGCCAGAGATTTTTTTCACGCACGCGCGGCGTGGGAGCCCGTGAGATCCCGCGATTACCTTCGCTGCGCTTAATCCACGCATTCGCAGATAAATGGCTGCGGCGCTGGCCGCAGTACTGCGCGATAATCATTCTATTATTCGCGGCGTGCCGCCGGCGGTGGTCAGAAGCGTGCCGCCCTGCTTCCGACAGGCGTACCACACTTGGAAGCGCCGTCTGCGACTACGGTGCCAATTGCCTTGCTAGCGAAAGTAGCACCGCTGAACCCGAAAACGGTGGTCTCGGAAGAACCGCGACGGAAGCTAAACGTCACTGCGCTGAATCTTTCGTAAATCATCGTTCATCAATAGAGCCATAGCGAATGATCCTGTTATTAGATAATCCAGTCAGCACACGGCGGTTGACGCAGGGGGAATCACGCTGCGATGTGAATGCTTATTATATTGGGATTCTTGAGCTGTTCGGAGTGTTTCTGAGTTGGAGCAGAAGTACTGTAAATGGTGTACTTTTGTGGAGTGAAATCAGTTGGTGGGTTGATTTGGGGGATGGGACCAACAGCGATATAATCGGTCCCGTCGGATTAGGGAAGGATGGGGAAGGAAGTCACCCGTTCCCTCTCAAAGGAACCATCCCGGCATTTGCCTGAAGCGATTTAGGGAAATCACGGAAAACCTAAATCAGGAGGTCCGGACGCGGGTTTTGAACCGTCGTCAATGAGGTAAGTATATTAGCACAAAACATTCAGGTTGATGACGTACATTCGGTATGCTTTCTTGTAATAGTGGTACCTTAATTATCCGGGAGGGATATAATGTACATAGATATGGTATTCTATTGATGAAAGATATTACTGGGGATTTCAGGTAGAGCATCAATCGCTACGCATGGATCGGCAGACGAAAGCGTTTTGTCCTCAACAGGTTGGTAAATGGCGTACCACTAGATGGAGCCTATAAATAATGCTGGTTCAATCGTTTCTACGAGTAATCAATAGCTATGACTGTAGCTTCATCCAATTACTTTAATAATTAACACGTTCAGGCCGGACTGAACGTGTGGCTCTACCAATTATGGTACGTACCAGTAATGCACTAACGTTTGACGTATTACCTATCACCCAGGCGCAGCGAATAGTTATGAATACACTGAACAGCCAAAAATTATGACCAATGCCCACCGTGACGATGGATGCCACATGGTGGAGTTGTGGGCACGTGACGCCGTAACAAAAGTATATAAGAGGAGCAGACGCAGACGGAGAATCAACCTAGCAAAGATATGGGCTGCAAATAGGGAAATCCATTGATATAAGGGGCTTTGACAAAGAGCAGCTTATTATTACTCAGAGCCCGTGAACTAGAGCCTCGAAATGTTCACTTGCTAGTGTTGTAAGCATCAACGGAAAGAGGTAGAATGACAGTTTACTGTCACTAGGTGCTAAATGGTTGGACGTCCACGACTATTCACAGAATGTGTTTGCTCTGTAAAGTAGGAGAGATGGTGATCTGTGGCATCTCTGCCGAAAGAGCACAATGCTGGTAGACGCACAAGTATTTCCGAATACACAGGCCATTGTACATTGTTGAGCATGGAGCTCCGCAGCAGACCAAACCTGCGTGTTCACATCGTCAATTGCGATTGCAGTGAGCACAGGGCCATCGGGATTCGACCGTCCATCATTGGAAACGTGTCGGATCTTCGGGTGAATCACATTTTTGCTACACTAGGTCTATGGTCGTCCCCACAAACGCCGTCATCGAGGTGAACAGCGGCTCGAAACGTTCAGCACGCCAGGGACGCAGGCTGATGATGATGATGATGATGTTTGGTTTGTGCGGTGCTCAACTGCGTGGTTATCAGCTCCCGTACAAAGTTTCAATTTATACACAGTTCAGTTTTTTACGCAGTCCAATCTAGCTACTGTCACGAATGATGATGATGATGAAAATGAAATGATGAGGACAACACCCACTTCCCGGACAGAGAAAATACCCAACGCGCCCGGGAATCGGCCCCGGGTCCCCGTAATCCAGAGGCAGCAACTCTAGCCACTTGACCACGAGCTGCGGACACGCAAGCTGGTAGGAGGCAGTATTAGGGTGTGGGAGACATTCTCCTGCGCTTGCATGGGACCTGTGGTAATAATTAAGACGCGCTCACAGTTGCGAAAGTACCTGTATCTCTTCATGCTTGATGTCCTCCTCGACGGCGATTTTCAGCAGCTTATTTCTGTCCTGGACTCAGAGCCAGAACAATGTTACAGTGGTTTCAGGAGCATTATAGTGAACTCATGTTGATGTCTCGGCGATTCGACTGATGTAAACCGTATGGATCTATCTGGGTCGCATCGGGCGCCGTCACTACATACGCAAATCAGCGGTCTGTTATTTACGCGAATTACATAGATTGTGCGTAGAAGTCTAGTGCCACGTACCTCCACGAACCTACCAACAAACTGTCGGATTCATGATACGCAGAATCAGTTATGTATATCTTTCCAAAGACGGACAAACAAGCTATTAAGAAGGTGGTCATAATACTTTGGCTCATGAGTGTACAATTTTGGGTGTAATCGACGAGCTAGCTTTCTGCACGAAAGAAATACTACATAAATTGTGATTAACTTGTGCAAAATTATTTCATGTGATGTCTTGTTTTTTTTTACTTTTTTAAAGGAATGGACATTCAGAATAAGTGCCCAGTATATTAAAACAATAGTGTAGGGTGTTTAAATACGACCGCTGCCCCATGGAGAGACACAGGAAAAGCAGCTACGCCAGATCCAAGAAAGCATGAACACGCGCGCCGCCTCATGGCGAGGAACACAATTGTCAGTGCCGTCATGAACATGCTGGTTCTGTATTATTGTTACTACGATCATGGTGAAACGCAATTTTGTAATCAATCAAAACAAGTAACAACTTCAATTTTTTTATATATATGCCGTCGGTTCTTAAAGGAACATGGACATATTAATAACTTCAGCAATCCGTGTTAATGTTCCTCAATAACATTTTTTAAAAATACTTCGAGGATATAGATATTGCTAAATCAAAGGCACGAAAACTAACGACTAAAGCGACCAATTCACGAAGTTAGATGCAGAGAATTACTGCTGCACAATATGTCACATCCCAGGTGCGAAATACACGCTCTCGGTGCACAGCGTGAAACGAAAAAATCTCTCCCAAAGGTGACGGACGAAGTAGCGCCCCTTGACGAATGTCTTTTGTTGTGAAGGAGACGTACTCTCAGTCTTTACCTGATCGTTCCAGTAACGCTCACTAACAGGTCAATCACTACGAATTTTGTGCAGTAATCTTCCTAAATTAGGCGGATTTCAAAAAACGCGCAGTTACTGAAAAAATAAGTAGAGCTATCCTGCATATAACCGACATTGTTGAACACTGGGTAAGTGTCTGTTGTCACAGAATCGTTACAGGTTAGTGTTACATCACCTGACACATTGGTACGATTTGAGCAATGTTCTACAGTTCAGTGGCGAGTTATTCGTCAACAACACGAAATGTGCGTTCAGGAACGCATTACAAATTCCAGTTAAAGTTGACCCATTTCATGTGACGGGGTCTACCTCGGCGTTCGGTAGCTACTGTATTTGTACCACGACTCTCTTGAGGTACGTAGCGACCTGTTGGGCAAGATTCATGGGAAATAGTATCCCGTTACTCAAGAAAATATACAACTTCGCAATTTTATGCTAGATTTTTTGTGGTTTAATTCACATTTGCGTTCGAAACCACCTCCACAAAATTTTAAAATACGGATCTAAATCCACTGTGGGCTACCACGCCGCGTTGATACACACGTCCCGAATATAACAGATAGCAGAAGACACCCGATAAGAATGTTGCTTTGAATCGCTACCGTGGAGTTCCGACGTAGAGCGGTAAGACGACCACCCAATTCCTTCCCAATATACGCAGGCCTACGCTGCCACGAGGGTATCAATAATTTCCACTTCAGGACCTACACAGGCCTTATTTGACCGTTACCAAAATGCAAATGGGACCCGTACTACGGTAACCTATAATCGACCTTAACGTCCTGCTCATTGTTTGCACCTTTCAGTCTCTGCGGTGAAACGGGAAGTATTCTTCAACGATGTACGGCAACCTGTGTTCAGCCAGCCATTATTTAAAGGAATACTGAAACTAACAGACAAGAAAAGATGTCTGCAATATTACGTTTCTTTTGGCTTCAACTGTTCTGTTCCTTATCGGATTATTGAGACCGCAGTCGCAGTTGGTTGACTTTGCGGCGCGAGACTGGAGGTAGTTTGTCACGCAGTACGCTGCGTACCTCATGGTTTGAACTCTACAAGACGGCGAGGCAGCGTGTGAAACAACGGTATGCTGTCCCTGTATGGAAGCGTGTGTGTGTGTGTGTGTGTGTGTGTGTGTGTGTGTGTGTGTGTGTGTGTGTGTGTGTTTGTGGAGGGGAGAGGGGGACTGCCCTACGCTGCAAGATCACAATCCTTCATTGCACTTCATTTATTAATCAGCTACTGCCAAGAAGGTTAGGTGGGAAAATCGCTACAGTAACTGTTGTTTATACAGACTTTTAAATGGTTTTATGCTGTATTCATAAAACATACGACAATTGAAACTGATTTGATTTAGAACTGTAATAGTTGAGTTTTCTCGAACGAGTCAGTAGACAGTATTCAATGTGCAAACACGTCTGCAACGTGTCCATTTGTGCCCAAAATGGACAATTATAGTTTCAACAATCACAATCGTTAACTTTCAAAGCATATTCCTCGAAAAGGTTGTTATTCTTCATATGTGCATTTAATTTCCATATAAATAATATTTGACTGTAGGTTGCTGTGATCTGATAAAGGGATACAGTGGGATCCTAATAACTGTGTTGTTTAGTTAGTTAGTTATTTAAATGTTCCACAGATCATTTAAATGGTTCTTTTATCGAAACGATATGTAGCGATTCAGTTTGCTGCATATGTATACATGATTAGCCTTAACATTAACGAACACATATTTGTTTAGTCCTACTAAGTAGAAATTCGTCAATGGAATAGAAGCAGTTGTCCACGAGATACGATTTTAAATTCTATTTGAAGCTTGCTTCGCTACTTCTCAGACATTTTAGTTTATCGGGCAAACGATCAAAAGTTTTTGGAGCTGAATATTGAACTCGTTTCTATGCCACTGACAGTTTTAGCAATGGGTGATAGAGTTCATTTTTCCCTCTAGTGTTGTAGTTACGCACGTCAATGTTGTTCTCAAAACTGGTGATGGATTATTTAACAAGAATTTCATTAGCGAATGTGCCGTACGTACGTATTGTGACGGCGCAGTTAAAATACCTAGCTACTTGAAGAGGTGCCTACATGACGACCATGAGTGAACGCCACATATTATTCTTAGTGCTCGCTTTTTCGCAATCAGCACTTTCTTTCCAAGTGATAAGTTACCCAGAAAACTATTCCATAACAAATTAATCGGTGGAAATATGCAAAATATGTCAGGAAGCTGATATGTTTGTTTCCAAGAACAGCAATTATATGAAGAGCAAAAGTAGCTGAACTTAACTATTTAAGAAGCTCTGTAATATGTTTCTTCCGGTTCAAATTTTCATCAGAAAATCAGAAGTTTCGAACATTGTACTCTAGTTATTGACTCCTGCTCATGTGCTACATCAATTATTGGTATGACTGTTATCTGTTGCACAGAACCTAATAAAGTGTGTGGTTTTTTTTTTAATTAGTGAGTGTCCATTTTCAGATGAGCACTTAATAATTGTTTGGAAAATATCATTTAGCATCTGCTCTGTTGCTTTCTCTATAATAACAAAACTTGCCCCTGTCACATCCTGTAAAACGTACTTCAGTAACTGGTTCAATGTGCATAACTCTGCAGTAAACGATGAGGCAGAAGAAGTGAGATGAGAGAGCATTGTCGAAAATCACCAGCAGGCTGGACTGTCAAGTACTGAACCTCTTCAGCCCAAATCAGCTCTCCCTTTAGCCGGGATGTTGCTCGCGAGGGGTGCTCATAATGTTTTAATTATCATGTAGAAAAATAATGTGTTTGCAGGTTCAACAACGTATTGCTAGTGACCTCTGAAAGCCGAGCGCCACAGTACCGAAGCATGGAGCTACAGGAGACGAAACGAAACGGCGCATACCATCTCCTCTTTAGCATCGGGCTGCGCCATTTTGTTTTGGATCCTATAGCGGCGTACAGTGGTACTCTGGGCTGCAATATGTGTGAGAATTGTAGACATGTGCCTATAAACAGGTTATTGAAATAGCTAAAGGAGACGATGGAACAATGTAAATATCATACCTGTTATTTCAATTACGTAAATGCCTAGCTGATATGGTTTTTGAAGCTGATAATGGTCTGTTCCTAGACTGGAATCGATCGTCTCTAATAAAATTTACTGTTACAGCTGTGTATGGCGTAATGCAGTTCTTAACATTCATTAAAGCTGCGCAACATTACCTTCATAAAATATTAAGAAATAAGAAAGATTAATTATATAACTATATATTTTCGAAGTGACAGATAAAACTATGCTACCATGCACAGTCAGGAACGCACATTGATACCACAGACATTAGCGATGTCTCGCTTCATCCCGCAGTTACGAATGGGAGACGCTAATGAAGACATTTCCTCGGTCTCAGCACAGTAGCAGCGTTGCACGGAAGTCAACATAGCGCCAAGCATGAAAGCGCTGTGTCCCACTTCGTAGACCTCAGCTAAAGCAGTAGGACTTCAGAGTTATTCATGTTGTGAATGTTGATCATTGTACTTTTAGGCCACAGCTTGTTAATTAGTGTATCAAGTGATGCTTTAACAGTCAATGACAGTTGTAAATTATCCAGCACTCCTGTGGCATAGGAGTGTATCAAGCTGAGTTTATCTTTTTATCGTTCATGTAAGAAACTGATATAATATTTTATACGTCTTAATTCCAATAAGCCATCTTCCAGAGTAACCAAAGAATCCACATCTATGACCGAATGATTGTAATTGCGTCTGGTCACTACAAAAACTTTACGATTACCCATCGTTATCTTATCGAGGACACAGTAGTAAGGGTAGACGGTGCGTTGCATCAGTGTGTGTGGCTCATTCTGAACAGGCAACAGGAAATAACAATACTATTTTCTAGTGATCTACGAGTATTCGTCGAGCGCTGAAATCGCTCTCTTTCCTTCTCGTTTTCATCCATATTTTTACGTCACCAGCCTGTTGACCCAGATTCAGTTCTCGGTCACGCAGTGAATCTGGGTGTACAAATGCAGCTCGTTACTCGCAGGTTGCATTAACAGCAGCTCTCGTTATTCGGGCTTAACTGGGAGTATTTCTCATTAGTTCCCTCGGCGGCAGAAAGTTGCCTGTATGCAGATAGGTGAGGCGGGGCCGATATCAGATGGCCAGCCGGCTTTGCGCAAGTGCGGGCCTCGGCGACACGCTCGGCCCGGAGAGCGAGCCGCGAGCCGCCAGTCGGCGACAGGTGACCGCGTCGCCGCCTAGCCGCCCGCTGACCTCGTTCGCGACGACCGCAGAAGCCGCAGCCGCAGCCGCAGCCGCGGCCACAGCAACAGGTCTGCCGCGGCCGCGACGACACCGTCTGGCGCCCCGCGGCGCACTGCGGTGGGCCACCCAGCCACTGTGCCTACCCTCGCCAACATACATTCACGTACGTCGAAAAGCAGTGAAAAAACGTCAGCACTGAAAGCTTACTTTTCTTCAGGCAGATACTACACTCGTACAAAATTTCTGATACGATATTTTCCACTTTCGACTGAATCTAATCTTTATATTCCACTACTGGTCCGATATGGCTAGAATGGCATTTTCAGGCGGTACTTAAGCCGTTTCTGTTTCTGGTCAAGCACGTCGTTTACTGCTTGAAAATGACGTTCTATCCGGAACTGGCTAACGGCGAATTTAGTATCCTCGCCGGACTCGTACATCCAGATCGATAAGGACGCACCAGCGCCGAACATGCAGAGGTGTTCGCTTTCGCGTTCGCACTGTCAGTCGCCGAGTTCCTCCGGCGGCGTAAGCTAGGAGCAAAGTCTACGCGCCCTCCACGTCCAGTTGCGTTGACGTTCCCGATGCCTTCTGATCGCCAACGTTATTTCCGCACACGGTTACTTGCTCACGCTTGCTGCCCTGGTTTCGTTTTATGCTGTTGAAGATTGTGGATTTTCGCGTTTTGCGTTTGCTCCCGATTTGTCCTTTCGGATTCGTGTACTATTTCCGCCGTCGACCACTCGGTTCTTTCAGTTACTCGTCGTTTCTCAAAAATCGGCTCCTGCCAGTTCCACCCCTGAGTAGTCCGCCACTAAAGTGAAAAATAAGTTACAGTCGGTGGAAATTATTGTCATTTCAAGATTAAAAGTGAAGGGACGAGGGGTGATTTTAGTTCAGACCTTGAATCCAGCCACAGAACATCGTCTTTTCGAATTAACTTTCAGTTTCCGTCGGGGAAGCTTATGTACTTCGAAAAAAGCTGGGGGCTATCAAGCGGATTGCATAACTGCTCTCACTGGTATGGGAATCCGGGAGTGGAAAAGAGCTGCAACAAACCTAGAAGCATCTCGAAGCCAAGGGTCCCCAGACGTATAGCACTATACAAAGCCTTGGCATGCACAAATTCAGTCAAAGTAAGCATAATTTTTCTAAAATGGCGGTCCGCTCCCTTAGCCGAGTGGAGAGTGCGTCTGACTCCCATGGAGCGGCTCCGGGTTCAATTTCGAGCCAAATCGAAGCTTTTCTCCTCTCGTGGACAGTGTTCGCTGGTCCTCATCATTCATCCTCATCGGCACGCAGGTCGCCCAATGTGGCGTTAACTTGTTAAGAGCAGTTTTTGTTTCCACTGCTGCTTTTATCTTATGAAGCGCAGCCTGAATCCTTAAGGCGTCTAGTGTGTTCAATCTGGACTCTTAGTCTTTGTTTCTGGTCGGCTTCATTAAAAACTTTTGACCAGCTACACCTTCGTCCAGTACGAGGTGCACCATTTCGTATCGTCACTCGTTATGAGAGGTTTCCTCTGTAGTATTTTCATTACCCGTAAATTAGTTTACATCTACATATACACTCTGCGAATCACTGTCAAGTGCATGGCATTAGCAGTAAAGAATGTAAAAGAAAATCGAAAAAGCGAAGATATGGAAGATTTATTACAGAAGGTGTCCCATCATCATATGCAGCTCAGTGGCGGAGAGAGTAGGGTGGTGGGGGCGGAAGGGGGAGGGGTCCTTGAAATACTTCGAGCTTACCATCTGTGACCGGCATTCACCATATTAATGTTGAAGCTGGTGTTCCTCGTAATTCACGGCGTTTCCGAAACAGGGGATTGGTGCAATGCACGACTTAGAATTGATAATAGTGAAACTTTTTAAAAAAAAGAAGTTGTTAGATCTGTTAAAGCTGAGGCCGAATTCATCCGTAAAGCAGAGTTTCACACCTGTTACGCTATATTTAAAAGGAAGTCGAAATGAAACAGGTCCATGTTAGCATAGTACATATTTATATTGGAAAACTTTCCGAAAGTTATTGTGAACGTGAACATAGATTTTATTCTTGTACTCCTCTTTTACGAGCTTTTTAATGGCTAGATAAAACTAGGTCGTTTCAGAGTGGAGTCTAGCCGATCCTATGTCTCGATAGAAGAAAAAGTTTGGATTATTAACCGAACAGCACAACAAATGAAGCAGAATGTCAAGCACTAGTAAAAGTAAAATTGTGTGGATACGTTGGCTGAAAATGCGGTAGAAACAGATTAGATGTAGGGGGAGAACGAAGATGGTGGGAATATAGCCAGGAAACTGCAGCTGGAATCGATGAAGCGAGGAATGTAAAAAGTGGTTTCATAACCAACTCGATAGGAAACCACTTCTTTGAATTGAAAATAAGCACGTGTCCTGTAACGGAATGAACGTAATGCGCGTATTGAGAAATCAGTCCACTGCCTCTGAGAGCAGCTAATACATTTTTATGTTCTACAATTAAAAGGACATGGTTATTGCTCCTGGTGCTTGTTAAAGTGCTTCGTGCAAGAGGCTTACCTTGCTCAAAGCAGTAGAATTTTGAAAAATGCCGTATAAAAACGTATCTTGATATACAGAGCTCTTAATACATAAAACGTGCTGGAAACATACTACCAGAAATGCTACAGATACAAACATATATTTACATGTCGGCCAATTTTATTTATACATAAAGAAGTATGCGTTGTTAAATGAACACAATATTATCTTGTTAGGAGTGAATGTGGAGGAGAAAACTGAGTTATCATTATATAATAAGGAAAGTTAAATGATCTGCAGAAAGTGTCATTGATTTCTTCCTAGACGGGCTTATCATCTTCATCTGGATCTAGAAAAACTTGGATGCTCTGCAAATCGCACTTAAGTGCCTGGCAGAGGGTTCATCGAACCGCCTTCACAATAATTCTCTATTCTTCCACACTCTAACAGTGCCCAGAAAAAAACAAAAACCTGTATCTTTCCGTACGAGCTCAGATTTCCCTTATATTATTATGATGATCATTTCTTCCTACGTAGGTCGGTGTCAACGAAACATTTTTCGCATTTGAAGGATACAGCTGGTGACAGAAATTTCGTGAGAATACCCACCGCAGCGAGAAACGCCTGCGTTTTAATTACGTCCACCCCAAATCCTGTATCATGTCCGTGACACCGTCTCCCCTGTTTCTCGGTAATACAAAACGTGCTACTCTTTTTTTGAACTTTCTCGACTTACTCTTCTAATCTTGTGTGGTAAGGATCTTACACCTCGCAGCGGTACTCCAAAAGAGGACGGACAGGAATATTGACAGCAGTCTCTCTATTAGATCTGTTGCATCTTCCAAGAGTACTGCCAATAAATTGGTCTTTGGTTTGCGTTTCTCGCAACATTTTCTGTGTGTTATTTCCAATTTAAATTGTTCGTAATTGTAATTCCGAGGTATTTAGTTGAATTTACGGCCTTTAGATTTGATTGATAATCGTCTAACCGAAATGTAACGGATTCCTTTTAGCACTCTTGTGGATGATGTCACACTTTTCATTTGTCAATTTTCGCATCATACATATATCTTTTCTAAAACCTTTTGTAATTTGTTTTGTTCTTCTGATGACTTTACTAGTCGATAAACGACAGTATAATCTGCAAACAACCTAAGACGGCTGCTCATATTGTCTCCTAAATCGTTCGTATAGATAAGGAAGAGCAGAGGGCCTATAATTCTACCTTGGAGAGTTCCCGAAATCACTTCTGATTGAGTAGATGACTTTCCGTCAATTATTATGAATTGTGACCTATCTGAGAGAATATCACTAGAGCAGTCGCATACTGATTCGGTATTTCATAAGTACGCATTTTGATTACAAGCCACTTGTGAGGTACAATGTGAAAAGCCTTCTGGAAATCTGGAAATACGGAATCAATTTTAAATCCCTTGTCAATGGCAGTCAACACTTCGTGTGAGTAAACAGCTAGTTGTGTTTCACAAGAACAACGTTTTCTAAATCCGTGTTGACTGTGTGTCAACAGACCATTCTCTTAGAAGGTATTTCATAATGTTCGAACAGAATATATGTTCCAAAATCCTGCTGCATATGGACGTTATAGATGTGGGCCTGTAATTGACTGGATTACTCCTATTGCCTTTCTTGAATACCGGTTGGACCTGTGCAAATCCATTCTTTGGGTCGAGCGAGTGGTTGTATTCTGGTTGTTAAGTATGGAGCTATTACATCAGCGTACCCTAAAATGTCGTGTGACTAGGGCCTCCCGTCGGGAAGACCGTTCGCCGGCTGCAAATCTTACGATTTGACGCCACTTCGGTGACTTGCACGTCGATGGGGATGAAATGACGATGATTAGGACAACAACACAACACCCAGTCCCTGAGCGGAGAAAATCTCCGACCTAGCCGGGAATCGAACCCGGGCCCTTAGGATTGACATTCTGTCGCGCTGACCACTCAGGTACCGGGGGCGGACATCAGCATACCCTCAAAGGAATATAATCTTGGGAAATTCATTTTACTTTTGCAATACAGGCTTTCTAGAAACATTTCTTTGTAAACTAATTGCCTTAAGACAAATTTGAAACATGAAATGCAACGCCGCTTAATGCAGTTGGCGCATACTTGAAGATACATTTTTTTAGTACTATTACTTTCGATGTTTGTTTGTTTGTGTGTGTGTGTGTGTGTGTGTGTGTGTGTGTGTGTGTGTGTGTGTGTGTGTGTGTGTGTGCGCTCGCGCGCTTTTGTGTTGGAGCAGCAGGAATATAGCCGTACTGAACGTACTTTATGTCCCCATACAAAGGGCTAATCATCCCCAACAGCTTCACGTGGCCCCATTGCATGTATCACTGGGGACAAGTTTCGAATTTAATCCGGGATCTCAATGCGTTTTAATGATCATAATGATCAGCAACTGATTACCCACAGGTTTCTTCCTCCTTGCCTGCCAAATGCTAATACTGAAAATGTCTTCGCTAGCATCGCGTGGCCGTCTGTTCATGTTTGCGGAGTTACTCCTTTTTAGCACGATTTGAACAGGTTAGTTTGCTGGTGAAATTTATTGCATAGTGTACTTCAGCAACACATACGGATGTACTTTGCAACATTTTTGCGGGAAAGAAATACTGCAATCCTTGATATTTAATGACAAAAATATCGATTTTTGTAGCTACATATAGTGATTTATTTATTATTTAAAGGATGAGATATTCACCTGAACATCTTGATGAGTGAGGAAAAGAAACTGTTACATACAATGAATTCTCATATGTCGAGCGGAGTGGCCGCGCGGTTTGAGGCGTCCTGTCAAGGGCTGCCCGGCTTCTCCCGCCGGAGGTTCGAGTCGTCCGGGCATTGGTGTGTGTGTGTTGTTCTTAGCATAAGTTAGTTTAAGTAGTGTGTAAGTCTAGGGACCGATGACCTATGCAGTTTAGTCTCTTAGGAATTCACACACATTTGATTTGAATTCTCATCTGTGTGGTCGTAATACTGCGAGCTTGAAATCGTAAATAAGTCATTATATGTAATTCTGACAGACGAAGTATTGTCCTAAATTTTCTTGGATTGTAGCAGTTTTGATTTCAAGTGATCATGTTACAAAGCACCTCCGCAGTCTACGTTGCTAACTTAACAGTAACGTATCACCTCCCGATAGCAAGCAGCCGCGCGGTATTAGTCGAGCGGTCTGAGGCTCTGCAGTCAAGGAATGTGCGGCTGATCCCGGCGGAGGTTCGAGTCCTTCCTCGGGCGTGGGTGTGTGTGTTTGTCCTTAGGATAATTTAGCTTAAGTAGCGTGTAAGCTTCGGGACTGATGACAGTTAAGTCCCATAAGATTCCACACACACACACACACGCACACACACACACACACACACACACACACACACACACACACACACACACACACACACACAAATGAGCGATGTCACAACATTCGGAGTTTTGAATGATGTCGAGGCTAATGACGTCACTAGCAGCTTCGTGTTTTAATTGTAAAAACAACAAGGGCAGCTGCTGGAACCGTACATTATCAGTTGTCATCGTCGTCTTCCTGACGCATATTGAATCCAGTGTGCGAGTGAGATGACGGACTGGAACTGAAGAGGTCGGTTCACTGTTTATGGAAACAGAGCGGCGTTCGCTTTGGCAAAGAAAGTCGCGTCGGCCGGTGTTCTGTGTAGTGTAGCCGCCGTAGTTGATTTATGGGCTTCATTTCGCTGCCGCCGAGACTAGTACGTCGCGGGAACTGGTTGAGGACGGCTAGTCAGCCGTCAGTCCCACTTTCCAGGCCTCTCAGGGCAGGTGCTCCGCCAAGAGCCGCGCTTATGTCGTTCTCCGTTCTTCTTGAAACCAGCAGCTGAGGGACGGTGATTCTGTACCTTCACTCCATCTTACTTTTCACATACTTCACGACTCTACAATTTGTTAAAATCAGTTTTTACTCTCGCGCCTACCTCGATTTTCCTTTCCTTTCCCTTTCTTTTCTTTTCTTTTCTTTTCTTTTCATTTCTTTTCTTTTCATTTCTTTTCATTTCTTTTCTTTTCTTTTCTTTTCTTTTCTTTTCTTTTCTTTTCTTTTCTTTTCTTTTCTTTTCTTTTCTTTTGAAACAGTAACGAGTGCCGCCACCATTCGAGACAAACGCTGAGGAAGAATAAGAAAGTAAAGAACATCAAGACCAAGAAGACATTCTGAAATGATCAACTCATAACATTGAATCTTTCGTTTTCAAATAAACAGTTTCTCATTTCTTTACTTAAGCGAAAAAACAATAATAGTCCACTCGAGGGCATAGCAGGAAGGCGCAGGAGGAATAGGAGGAGAAGGAGGGGAGGGAAGGAACCAAACGGAGGTATGGCTTAACTCACTCTAGTACAGTGATCTTACTATTCATCGAAATGATCAGATGTGCTACGTAAGAGCTGTATGTGCGAGGGAGGTGAATGTGGGACACATAGCCGTGACGGGAGAGCAACCGTTAGTACTTTCTGCAGCAGTCCTTAGAGCTTAGGAAGTAAATGGCAACTTAATCTGCGTATATGTTATCGCTCTCTCCGCCCCTTTTCTAAAACTTGCAGAATCATACTCATTAAGTGGGGTGTAAAAAAGAGATCAATGTTTCAACGTAGTTCGCCAGTGTTGCCATTATCAAAAATATACTCACATGTACTAAAAATAATAATTTCCTATTTTCTCACACCACACTGCAGTTGTACGAAATGTTAAGAAGATGGTGCTTCACAATTCACAACAGCGTACGAGTGCATCTAACTACGATTATGGACGTGCCAGTTCAGAATTTGATGTATATTTAGAGAGGTGATGCGACACTATCAGTTCCAAAGGGTGGGATATAAGGCAACCGTGTTTCATCTATATTTTGTCACAAGACAAGTCCAAGAAATAAGCTAAAAGCGCGAATCTACTTCAAGGTACTCTACAGCACATACACTTTTTCATCGCTACGGACCTAACTATAGTATAAAATCATGAATTAGTGTACCGGCCGGAACTGCAGGACATGTATTACCTGCAATAGAGACAGAAATGTTCGGCCATCATTTCAAATAATAGCACGTGTCGCAACGCAGAAGAATTTTATGGAAATAAACTACGGCCGCGAATGGCAAAGAACATATTGGCCGTTGACGAATTATTTTCAGAGTTTGAGGATAGTAATCGAGGTCACTAGCGTTCGCTGCAATGGACAGCACGCCTTTGTCGATAACTAATTTGTCTGCAATGGCTCATCACTAGTATCATGTTCCGTATTCTAGGAAAACAAGGAGCGCTCATTCTTGGTAACTGCATAACCCGTAAATACTACGCTCCGTAAACCCCAGGAGAGGGAAGTGTGGTGCCAGAAACTGAGAGGAGGGGAGAAGAGAGGGGACGGACGGAAAGAGAGGGAGAGAGAGGGGGGAGGGAGAGCAGTAAGCGGAATAACAGCTGGCTCATCTACGGTGCTCACGTTATTCGTATAAGATCTATATCCGTTGTAATGGCAGCAGAAATATCATTAAAACAAACTAAACACTAAGTACAATTTTCTGAAGCCTATTTACAAAAATCTATCACGAAAACTTCGCAGCGCAAATGCGATTTGTAACGAAACGATCTCAAACAAATTCAGAAACCTTTTGTCAGATTGGTGTTAAATTTCAAAGGAGATGTTCAAAATTTTGACCATCACACGGTATAAAGACGTATAGGCAGCTGCCACTGACGCTGTAACCTCCAGAGTGGTGGCACACAGAGGCTGTAGCAGTAGTTACCATTAGGACTGTGGTAACGTCGACAGGTAAAATAGACTATTCGGAAGACAATGTGACAGAAGCCCGAGCAACAGGAGGCTGACGTACTAGGACACGTATTGATATCATGAAATAGTGCATTAATAATGGCTAGGTAATAGCCTAAATATTGATTTGCCGAACAAAACCGGAAATAAAAGGACGACTGATTGCTGCGCTCTATCATTTGAAAATCATATCACAGTCGTTGAGTGCGTCCACATTCTTAATGGCAGTAATGTGTTAGTCTCTTCTTTATGTAAAGTTACAATGTATTTCATATATCAAATGTGTTTTCTGTATAAACCATATAATGTATTAAGTTATGTAAGCAATATTGCACGCAAGAAGCATTAACGACATTCTATTTCTACAAATGAATTTACAACCATAAGTTTATTCTTCATACAAAGCTAAAATTCATGTATTCATTTATAAAATGCTCAATCAGCATATGATCTGTGTAACAGCAAGTGTGTATGTATCTAAGGTATCACACAGAACATAGGTACCAACAGTTAGAGAAACGCCGCCCGGAGTGGCCGCGCGGTTCTAGGCGCTACAGTCTGGAACCGAGCGACCGCTACGGTCGCAGGTTCGAATCCTGCCTCGGGCATGGGTGTGTGTGATGTCCTTAGGTTAGTTAGGTTTAATTAGTTCTAAGTCCTAGGCGACTGATGACCTCAGAAATTAAGTCGCATAGTGCTCAGAGCCATTTGAACCAGTTAGAGAAACAAACATCTACTGAATATCATGTAGTGTTCTAACATGCAAAACTCTAAGTAATATATCAATACACACAAACACATCAAACCTACATAAACGCACACTGTTTCAGATGAGAATAGCTCGAGGTTCTACGGAGACCTTCTCACCGGAAATACGTAGAAATAGGGTGTTCTCAAGAAGCAAGCCCGTTAGACAATGTTATAGATCTAAATGTAGCATATCACTTCCCCCTACATATTGTAACTTATTTCAACCACTCTTACTGTATTACATTTTTCTTTTTTTTCACTTTTTCATTATATAAATAGTGTTCTCCTCAACTAGGCAGAAACAAATTTTATAGAACCACTTAAACAATCGTAAGGTATTAAATTGTCTGGAACCGTAGAGAAATTTCTATATATTATGTTATTTATATTATTTGAAATAACTGTAACCACTGCATCCCAATAACACTGTAACAGTAAGAGGTCTCTGCTGTTAGATTTGTTAGCATCCGACATATCTTACATTTCAAGGAGGTGGGTGTACTATTAAATTAATTTAATTAAATTAAATTAAATAAATTAAATTAAATTAAATAAAACAAAAAATGAATACGCTCTTAGAAGTTGAGTTAAGCTGTCAGGGGGATATAGAAATTTACAGGCGCCAAAAGATCAACCATGATCAGTTTGCTAAATAAATAATTTGACTTAAGAATAAATGATTTCTAAGGCCTCCTCTCCGGTTTTAATTGGAACAGTTAATGATTAGTCTTTTGGCTTTCCTTCACCAAATTTTAGTTTACGTATAGTTTACATGTTTCCATACTGAATTTTCTTTAAAACATGGTAGCAGTTGTGTGGCTTCACACCTTTACCTAACGATGATTCTTCAATGACGGCTGAACACTTGGGGTGTTCCACGATTAGCTGCGGCTTGGCGACGCTGAGCAGCGTGGCTTGCGAAAGCCGGACCGGAGCGGACGCGGCACGCGTGCTACACTTAATGCAACAACACGCGGCGGCGCTCCCTTTCACCGGCTGCTCTCTCACGACCCGGGTTCACGCTCGGCCAGGGACGCCAGCAGCCGGGCCCCGGGGGCCGCCGCGGGCCGCACAGCCGCGCCGCGCCGCGCTCTGGCTGCTGCCTCGGGGCTCAGCCTTTGCGCTAGGCCGTTCACCAGAGCCTCGGGGCGGGAGGGAACATTCCCCGACAGCACAGTCAGTCACTTCTTTTTTCTTTCTACCGGTACCCTACAGTCATCGTTGGATAACTATTCCATATTATTACCAGCTACAGCTAAAAAAATTCATTTAGAACTGATTCTGGCTGATTACGCTGAAGAAAAAGGACAGGAAAACGAGTAAAATTAATTGAAAAAGCAAACTCTTGACGGGGTACATATACGATTCTATACAGAGTATCTGAAAGAACTTTCTTCTAATAGTATTCTGTCCCAGGTCGTTGAAGTAACGAAGTGGTGCAAACCACTGGAAAAATGTGCAATTCTGATTTTACAAGCAGGACCGTAAGACACGTGCACACAATTACATCGCGGATGTGAATATGTTGTACACTATGAAACATGTTTATGCTCTCCTTTTGTGACCTTCCCCGAGACCGAAAATATCCTCTGTAACAATGCGAATTCAGCAAATAACGATACTACAAAACGCAGTTCACATCGTTCGCTCGCGAGTTCCAGAAGGCTTTAATTACGACGCCTAGGATGAGGCCATGTTCCTCGACTTCCTAAAGGCGTTTCACACAGTTCCGTACAGTCGCCTAATGAACAAAATACGAGCGTAGCGAATATCGGTCAACTCTATGGCTGCAGTGAACAGTTGTCAGCTAGCAGCACGCAGCATAAATTCTGCTGAGGACACCTTGACTGAGGTGTTTGAATGTGTGCGAAGGAGTGACAGACAATTCTTCCTCAAAAACCGAAACCAGACTAGATTGTTGGACATTGTAGTCTGGAACGAAGTCGAGTTTGGACTCATTCCGAGAATGTTCGTTGGGGTTCAAGTCAGGACTGTGGCCAGGTCATTCCATTTCAGGAATTTTATGTTCTACAGACCATGGCCTAACAGATGCTGTTTAATGATATTGATCCTCTAATCTCTGCAACACACACTGCCGTAAAACGTTTTCATATCCTTCGGCGTTCAGCGTTTTCTTCTGCGGAATAACGGGTCATCACTCCCAGTAACTCATCTCCAGTCATACACCGTTCAGCGACGTCGCTGTATGCAGTACCTCGAGTGTCGCCTATCGTTCACTGCAGATATGTGTGGCTCATGAGAGGCTGCTCCACCATTGTCTCATTGATTTCAACTCCCTGAATACCTTGTGTTAGCTGGACTGCCGGTACTACTTTGGAACACACAAGTGATTCCTTCCTCGCATTTCATGCTATTTTTTATAATCACCTCCCGCCATGCTCGACGGTACCTGTCGGCAGTATTAGAGGTCTACCTCATCTTGGTTTAACCGTGGCTGTTTCTTCGCGTTTTCACTTCACAACCACATCACCAACAGTCAATTTACACATCTCTACAAGGGTTGAAACATGCTTCACTGGTTTGGTACTCGGGCAATATGTACTCCCTTTGATTTCAACCCATGGAACTATTCATTTCATTGTATTTAATGCATCACTGTTTTAGTTCTGCTTCAGTCTACTAGCGGGTCCTATTTTTTTGCTTCTAGTTTTGTCACAGTATTTTGCAACTTCGACGTTAGGTATACCATGAAAGTAGATCTTTAGCCTCATCAGACAGCTTGTCTTGTGATCACTAATTCAAACTCCCCTTCCCTTTATTATGACCTCAGTGCATATAATGCACATTACACTCACGCCTGCTTTATAGACAGCAGAGGGTAATAATACAATACTTTTCTCATTGTCTTCAGATAAGTTTCCTGACAGAAAGATTAGTTGCACTGAGGAAAAATATTTAATGTGTCGTGCATCACCACCGCTGTTTCATGCAAACAACAAATTTAGAAGAATATACAAAACGCAGAATTGTTTTAACAAGCCGGCCGGCGTGGCCGTGCGGTTCTAGGCACTACAGTCTGGAACCGAGCGACCGCTACTGTCGCTCGTTCCAATCTTGCCTCGGGCATGGATGTGTATGATGTCCTTAGGTTAGTTGGTTTAAGTAGTTCTAAGTTCTAGGGGACTGATGACCTCAGCATTTAAGTCCAATAGTGTTCAGAGCCATTTGTTTTAACATGTAGTAGGAAGACATGTGTCGTCAAATAATCTGTCACCAGAAAATATTACTCACGCCGTTAAATAAATAGACTGGTCGCTTTGAGACGCTGAAAATGGTGTGGAACTGGCACCACGCGGTCATGTAACCTCCGCAACCGATGTAAGTCATGGCAGTGAAGTGGTGTCTATGTGACAGCCATTGTATGGAATCAGCGCAGTACAGTGGGGCGATGCTGGACATGACAGAGTGGTAGAAAGGAGTTACAGTGTGTTGGTGTATGACTACAACTTGAATCATGCTTGCCCCATTTATTGGTGCATCAATGCGAACTTTCCAACGTGCCTGCAAGGAATAGTGTACAGCTCACAGCGGTCGACACGACGGAATAAAGGATCTTCATAAAATATGACCGGCAGGGCCTGGGATGAGTGACACGCATTGTCAATGACAATAGGTCCCAAATCGGACAGAAATTACTGCCGTCATTGTGTGTAGGACCATTTTAACCAGTTTCCGAGCGAACACCAACATGGAATGAGCATTTTGAGTCTGGCAGCTCTCAAAAGCGCACTGCTCAGAGCCGCATGTTAAGCTGGACTTCTTCATGGAGCCAAACAACACAGAATCTCCACAGTAGCAGACTGGAGGCGTGTAGCATGGTTTGATGAGTCGTGGTTTTGCCTGTTTTCAAATTATGCAAGGATCGAATGCACCGACAGGCCATCGACAAGTTTAAAGAAGAGTGTGTGTAGGCTGCAGTTCAAGCTAGAGGTACGTTGGTGATGTTTTGGAGGTGTTTCTCGTCCATGACTTGGGCCCACTTACTCTGGTTACCGTGAGCATGAAATAGTATGTTAATTTCAACATTTTCGGTTTCCTAGTTTGCCATTTCTTCTACGTCTTCATGATTCAGGATTTCAATATGACAAAAACCATGTTCAGAGGGCTGCATGCATACGCTTCTTGTTAGACGAACGATAGGCACCTTATCGCACATGCAGTATTCACTCGATGTAAATTCTGTAGAAAATGTCTGGAGTTATTTGTAACAACGCATAAAACCCAGCAATTAACATCCCCGAAATTTGGTAGCTCAACGGGTTTCAATTATCAATTTTGGTTTCAGAGGCTTATAGAAGTGTCGAAGAAACTTCTGAAGTCTGTTCGTATTCCAACAGAAGGCTAATCAACGAAGACTGAGACTGATTTTTTTCGCAAATATTTATTACTCCAGTTCATTGCGGACATGATCTTTTGTTTAAGTTACTCGTCTTCTTCTAGAATGCACTTTTTATAGAGTCCCTGTCAGTCCTCGAACACATGGTGCACGCCATCCGTTGTTAGATCCTTGAGAATCGCCTCACTTTTCTTGAGGACTGCTTTAGAGCAACCTGGAAGCTACACCTTTAGTGACGGGAATAAAAAAATCACAGGGTACAAGATAGCAGCTGTAATGCGGATGTGGTACACAGGTTTAATGTTGAACTGAGCCCCATAAACTGCATGACTTGATTTGTGATGTGAAGCCCCTCATTTTCATGATGAAGTCGCCACCCAGTCCAACATAGTCCTGGTCGTTTCCTTGAAATGTGTTTTTTCAGTTTAGCTAATAGTGGTGTGTAGTATAGTGCTGTAACAGTACCGTAAGGGAGATCTGCATGTTAGTTCATCATTAAACGACATTGAGGAAAAAGTGATCATCACCACTTACCCAGCAAATGGAATAACTTTCGTCTTTTTTTGGTGCTGGAAAACTTGGCGATTTCTACACTGTACTGGATCATAAAGGTGCAGCCATGACAGATCAACGGTTATAATCGATTCCAGGAAAGCATCCGTCCTAGCAGCAAAGCGACACTCCGCGGCTTATCTCCATTCGCACAGCCTTTTGTTCGAGAGTTAGCAGACGTGGCACCTAACGTACACACACACCATTCATATGAAGATGATCAAGCATAATCGTAAAGACACTGCCATACGAAACTTTCAATACTTCACTGAGGTTACCTAATGTTATCCGTCGATACTCACGGGCAATCACAGTAGCTGTGCTTTTGTTGGTTCAAATGTCTCTGAGCACTAAGGGACTTAACATCTGAGGTCATCTAGACTTAGAGCTACTTAAACCTAATTAACCTAATGACATCACACACATCCACGCTCGAGGCAGGATTCGAATCTGCGACCTAGCAGCTGCGCGGTTCTGGACTGAAGCACCTAGAACCGCTCGGTCACCGCTGCCGGCTGCTTTTGTTGGCTTCAGTCCAGCAGAAGCCGAGTGAGCATGCCCACCTTGCTTAACACAGACAAGTCAGCCGTCTTTGAAGTCCTTGAACCACCTAAACACTGCTGCAAGAGGTAGTGCATCTTCAGCGCACGCTTGCTGCACCTTTCCGTAAGTTTCAGTGACTGTAGCGTTTAAACGAACACACCATTTTATTGCACCGTATTGCTTCTCTCACGTCCATTGTTTGGTGTGCGAAATGCAAAGAGCTTCTACAAAACAGAGCATTACAACCAACCTACCGATACGAGACTGCTGCCGCCTATGCACATTACAGGTTGTTACAAAAAGGGACGGCCAAACTTTCAGGAAACATTCCTCACACACAAAGAAAGAAAATATGTTATGCGGACGTGTGTCTGGAAACGCTTACTTTCCATGTTAGAGCTCATTTTATTACTTTTCTTCAAATCACGTTAGTCATGGAATGGAAACACACAGCAACAGAACGTACCAGCGTGACTTCAAACACTTTGTTACACTAAATGTTCAAAATGTCCTCCGTTAGCGAGGATACATGCATCCACCCTCCGTCGCATGGAATCCCTGATGCGCTGATGCAGCCCTGGAGAATGGCGTATTGTATCACAGCCGTCCACAATCCGAGCACGAAGAGTCTCTACATTTGGTACCGGGATTGCGTAGAAAAGAGCTTTCAAATGCCTCCATTAATGAAAGTCAAGAGGTTTGAGGTCAGGCGAGCGTGGAGGGCATGGAATTGGTCCGCCTCTACCAATCCATCGGTCACCGAATCGGTTGCTGAGAAGCGTACGAACACTTCGACTGAAATGTGCAGGAGCTCCATCGTGCATGAACCACATGTTGTGTCGTACTTGTAAAGGCACATGTTCTAGCAGCACAGGTAAAGTATGAAATCATGACAACGTACTCCATTGAGCGTAGGTGGAAGAACATGGGGCCCAATCAAGACATCACCAATAATGCCTGCCCAAACGTTCACAGAAAATCTGTGTTGATGACGTGATTGCACAATTGCGTGCGGATTCTCGTCAGCCCACACATGCTGATTGTGAAAATTTACAATTTGATCACGTTGGAATGAAGCCTCATCCGTAAAGAGAACATTTGCACTGAAATGAGGATTGACACATTGTTGGATGAACCATTCGCAGAAGTGTACCCGTGGAGGCCAATCAGCTGCTGATAGTGCCTGCACACGCTGTACATGGTACGGAAACAACTGGTTCTCCCGTAGCACTCTCTGTACAATGACGTGGTCAACGTTACCTTGTACAGCAGCAACTTCTCTGACGCTGACATTAGGGTTACCGTCCACTGCACGAAGAATTGCCTCGTCCATTGGAAGTGTCCTCGTCGTTCTAGGTCTTCCCCAGTCTCGAGTCATAGGCTGGAATGTTCCGTGCTCCCTAAAACGCCGATCAATTGCTTCGAATGTCTTCCTGTCGGGACACCTTCGTTCTGGAAATCTGTCTCGATACAAACGTACCTCTCCACGGCTATTGCCCATTGCTAATCCATACATCAAATGGGCATCTGCCAACTCCGCATTTGTAAACATTGCACTGACTGCAAAACCACGTTCATGATGAACACTAACCTGTTGATGCTACGTACTGATGTGCTTGATGCTTGTACTGTAGAGCAATGAGCCGCATGTCAACACAAGCACCGAAGTCAACATTACCTTCCTTCAATTGGGCCAACTGGCGGTCAATCGAGGAAGTACAGTACACACTGACGAAACTAAAATGAGCTCTAACACGGAAATTAAGCGTTTCCGGACACATGTCCACACAACATTTTTTCTTTATTTGTGTGTGAGGAATGTTTCCTGAAAGTTTGGCCGTACCTTTTTGTAACACCCTGTATACATTAAAAAACAACTATTTTCAAGTGTGCTTGGTACAGATAAGAAACTATCAGTGAAGCTATAGAAAACAATCAATCTCTGTTGGTCAGCCCTCGTATAAAGGCTAGAGGTGGTATTACACGGCATTACAGTGGTCGCTGCTGGGTGTGACTTTTTGCCCTGTGTAATTGTGTGAGAAACCAGTTAGAAGTATATCGCCCCATCATTCCACTGAAGCTGGTGTATATGGGGGAAGTATAAACAACAAGACAGACATCTGAATTGAAGTCTTGTGGGTGTGCGACCCTCTAATTGCGTAAAATGTCACCATGATAGAAACATATCGTAAAATATTTCACAAGAACTTAAAACGGCAGTAAATACTCCGTTCAGACATGAGGAAAACGTCTTGAATTTAGTGGGCAGCACCGCAGACCGGGCAGCCTGGTCCTAGCGTTTGAAACAGGCACTGCAACGCACCGTAGGAGTACGAGCGGCAGTACGAGTGCAGCCGGCGGCGGGGACTGCGCCGCAGGGCGGGCGTAGGAAGCGCTATCTGGGGCGGCGATCTGGTGGACGCCCCTCCGGCGCGATAACGCGTCCGGGGCCCTCACGTGAAAGCCGCGGCAGCGCTGGCCGTGCGTGCGCCTTCCGGATAAGCCTCGCCGGGGGCAACGCGCGAGCGAGCTGCACTAACGCGGGCGACTCCTCTCATCACCTCCTAACGTCACGTGTCGACAACTTGTACAAGTAAAAATGTTCCATTTCCAGTATTTAGCTACTTTTTCCAGCTACGTCTCCAGATAGTTGTCGCCCAGACTTAGATATCTGTCGTAGCGCTGTACGAACTTTCCAATACCCTCGTCATAGAAGGCAGGCGCCTGCACTTTCCACAAATTCTCTACGCTCGTCTGCAGTTCGCTGTCTGTGTCAAAATGTTGTCCTCATATCCAGCGGTTCACGTAAGCAAGGAGACAAGAATCATAGGCTGTATAGTTGGTGGTCAAACAACCCACCCCATCAAAGACGCTGTAGGAGGGTCTCTGTTACAGCCAATTATTCTCATGAAGAAGCATAATCCCAGATACCAACATTCCTCTTCGCCTGTACTTAACGGACCTTCACAGACGATTTTTTCGAATCGCCTGATAAACTCGATAAACAAGATCGTCTGGTGACTCTCGCTTCCTTCCCTGACAGCTTGCATTCTAAACGTCTGTATGTCCTGCTTTAAAGTTCCTACACCATTGCCTATTTTGCTGTCATCCATACAGTTACGTCATGTAGGCAGCATGAGATCAGGCGGAAGAAGTCGAATGACAGCACGCATTTCACATTTGGCGAGAAAATCCAGCGTTGTAGGCATCTTTACGAGCTCACCGTGCTCTCAGAACTGAAAAGCGCAACGTGACGTGATCGACAGGCATACTAGAGTCACTGCACGCTACATCGGATTTTCACTGTGATTTTAATTTTGCAACGGATCGGAACTTGAGCAAAAAGAATGCCCTAATAGTTGAAGCCCTGTAAACAGGAAAGAGAAAAACGTAAGTGCTCCAATTAAAAGAGGTGTAAGACAGGGTTGCAGTATTTACTCCCTCCGTTTCATCGAAAAGCGATGACTGAATTAAAAGAAGGTATAGGCGTGGGATTAAAATTCGGAAGGGAGAGATATAAGTGATAGGATCCGCTGATGACCTTGCTATCCTCAGTGAAAGTGGTGAAGAGTTACAGGTCCTCTTGAATTAGATGAGCAATCTAGTCAGCACAGAACATGGACTGAAAGGAAACCAAAGAAAGATGAATGTGATGAGGAGTACCAAAAAAAGACATTATATTCCGGGTAGGGGTGCGATGATCTCTGCCGCCACGTTCAATCACATCCTAGGTGTGTTTGATCGGGTTCAGTTCTGGCAAGTTGCTGAGCCAGCACATCAATTGGAACTCTCCGCTGTGTTCCTGGAACCACTGCATCACACTTCTGGCCTTGTGACATGTCGCATTATCCTGTTGAAAAATTCCACTGCCCTCGGGAAACGTGGTCTGCAACCTACACTGGTTTCTTATTCCTTGGCTGTCATGGTGCCTTGTACGAGCTTCACTCGACCCATGGATGCCCACTTTAATGTTCCCCAGAGTATAACGTAGCCGCCGTCAGCATGTCTACGTCTCACAGAACAGGTGTCAAGGAGGTGATCTTTGGAAGACGACGCATTCGCGCCCTCCCATCGGCATGATGAAGAAAGTACCGGGATTCATCAGACCACGCAACGCTCTGCCACTGCGCCAATGTTCATTGCCGATGGTCACATGCTCATTCCAGTCGTAATTGCCGATGTCGTCGTGTTACCTTTGGCACAAGCATGGATGTGTGTAATGTCCTTAGGTTAGTTAGGTTTAATTAGTTTGGTTCAAATGGCTCTGAGCACCATGGGACTTAACATCTATGGTCATCAGTCTCCTAGAACTTAGAACTACTTAAACCGAACTAACCTAAGGACATCACACAACACCCAGTCATCACGAGGCAGAGAAAATCCCTGACCCCGCCGGGAATCGAACCCGGGCGCGGGAAGCGAGAACGCTACCGCACGACCACGAGCTGTGGACGTTTAATTAGTTCTATGTTCTAGGGGACTGATGATCTCAGAAGTTAAGTCCCATAGTGCGCAGAGCCATTTGAACCATTAAAGTCTGATGTTAATTCCCCCACAGTTCGCCGCCTGTTTTGGTTTACCAGAAAACCCAGCCTACGACGTCCGGCACCTTTAATGAGGGGTGGCCTCCCGATGCCACGACCTCTGGACGTGTAGTTTCACCTTGGTTTCGCCACTGGTTGAAAAAAAACTCAACACAGCACTCTTTGAACACCCGACAAGTCGTGCAGTTTCCGAAATGCTCGTGCCGAACCTCTCGGCCATCGCGTTGTGACAGATCGCACGCCTAACACGGACAGTACGTTCATTGATACTGCATGGACCGTGCGTGAGTCTGAGTAGCAGCCATTCCTCGCCATAAATCGCTGTTATCATCTGGACCGGTTTATATCGATAGTAGGTCGGTGGTCGTAATGTTCTGGCTGATAGATGTACACAGATAACATAAGGAATGAGGAAGCTCTCTAGAGTCGGCGAAGAAAGAAGCACATGAGAACGACTGGGAAGAAGAAACGACAGGATGATAGGACATTACATTAAGACATTAGGAAATGTTTTTGTGAGGGAACGGTACCCAAAAAAGACAGGCCTCATTGCAAATGGAACGTAGTGGACTAAAAATCAGCGGCAGGTTTGTTGGAGCAGCACTTTTGGCATACGTTTGAATCTAGAATCAGGATGGCCCGGCAGTAATTTTAATCAGGGGTTTTCTGATCTCTATGTCGTAACTATCGTGCCACACCGCATGTGTTTCTGCTTTAGTATTTTGGATGAGCGTACAGATTTAACCCTGTGAGAAGTGCCATGACAGAAAACGAGATATTAAGAGTACTCTATGAGGCATATTGTAGATGTAATTAAAAACCTCTCATACAGGTCATAGAATTATCGAAGTTATTTCTAGAGTAGGGGAAAGATTAGACTTAACATTTTTCCAGTATACGCTTGGGATGATACTTCTTACTGGTCGCGTGTGTCCGCTACCCTTCATGTTTATACGGACAGAGAAAAGGCCTTCACGGATTTGTGAATGCGATTCTGTTGAAAGAACACGAAATTACATATTCTTAGTGTTTGAATGTCCCATACTTTTCATGCTCAGGATGCCGCAGTGGAAAGGTATTCATATATGTGAAATAATTATATTTAAGGGCAGTTTCATCTTCCTTAATGGTCTAGCAGTGAAAGGTTAGAATGAGTTTACTAAGCATGAACACTATCTGTCGTAACCTGTAGCCTTTGCAGAGGCTCTGTAGAAGCCTTTGCGTGACTCTGCCTAGCAGAATGAGTATCAGTGGAAAGTGAGATGAGTTTGCTGTGTATGAACACCATCTGATATAACCTGTAGAAGCTTTTGCGGTGACTCTTCATCACACACCATGAGACAATCGAGAGTCACCAATGTCCGAAGCGTCGGCGTTCAGACTGCAGACGCCAGGTATGGAATAGATACAACTTGATGCCAATAGTGTTCATTTCGAGTGCCAGTGTTTTTGAAATGTAATCAGAGTAATGTTAGCATTGACACAATGGTGTTGTAAAGAAGATAACTTGGTAGCGAGTTATTGGATTACATAAAGTATTAAATATGAGGAAGTCGCAGTAGAGATTTTCCGACGTAGGACTGAAACAAACACTTCTGTTTGCTTCGGAGCCCCACAAACGTAATTTTATTGCGAGACGAACCTAGCTGCCCTATCATTTACTAAACGTGGTCCAAGACGACCCTCGGTGAGGAGATGAATTAATAAAAATTAAATGCTACTAAATGGTACTGATCCCTTTCTCGTCTCTGCTAACCGATAACACTGTGTTTAATGAGTGTAACGTATCTATAAACAAGATTATTGAAATATATTTACATAACAACATTTCTGCTTTCATGTACGCAGACGACCTTAACACCGTTTTGCGAGCTAGTTAAAATTAGTAGCGACCAAGAATCAGTCGATGCCGGCTGATGCCGTTCGATTTCTATCGATTCAGTTATTCTCATCAACCACAGGGTCAGGCCTCTTAGAGCGCGCTTATATAACTCAGAAAGTTGTTTTTCTACAATGTAATATGTCACGTTGCTTTCCCGCGTCGTCATAGTCGAAATTTAACACGTATTTTATCCGAAAAAAGCGCTTCGTTTTTTTCCTATGATTGTTATTCACAATGGTGTCCTTACTGCGTTCAGAGTACATTTTTTTTTAATAAACTTGAACCTACAGCTCCTGCACCGCGGATCAAGTGTGCATATTCATACGGACAGAAGCACAAAGTGCGCTCAAATAAGCGCAAACCACGCGATGCACGTCAAGTATACGCACTGTACAAGGTGTGCGACGTGTCTCCGTTCCACTGAACTTTTCCCAGACTATAGAATTAAATAGTTTTATTAGCATCCCTGCATTGGCAAGGACGTGCCTTGTAAAGCAACTTTGCTTGATTTCAAGAAACGTGCGTTTGTTTCAGGCAGCGTCAAAGTCAGGTAGTGCAGTGGAATACGAAAAAGCGAGAGGAAACATCTGCCGCAGTCAACTTGTAGCTGACGTGTCTCACTCAACAGCTTACTGTTTCAGTATGTGGCATACCGCAGTTCACACAGCAGGAACGTGGTTCTCTGCTCTAAGGAAAATTCCTGTTATGCGCGAGTGTTGGAAAGGAATCCACTTCATGGTATCAAATGGAACAGGATGTCATTATGATTGCTGTTCGGACCGTACTTTTTTGAATGGTACGTGAGTGGATACTCTTATTTGGACATTCGGTAAACGTGATTTATACATCAGCTCGAAGGAAAAGAAGTCTTCGGTCTTGGGTCACTGCAGCAGGATGCAGATCCAGCACTCTTTACTATTCAGTTGTGCGAATTCCTTGATGAACAGTTTCGAGGCAGCTGGAGACGTAGATCAGCAACGTCTCCAGCTCTATTAAAATTAAATGATGGTATCATGTTTAGTCGGGAGACCTTGTCTGTGGTTGTTCGGCCTTCTGTTGCAGGCCATTCTATTTGACGCCACTCTGGAGACTTACACCTGAATGAAGAAGAGATGCCAACCAGAGAAAATCTCCGACTTGCCCTACTGAAATGGCTACCACAAGGCTCTTACACCAGACAACTTATTAGGGGGAATAGCCATGTGGCGCAATGTCGGTACAAAACAAATTAAATTCGCAAAGGTGTTGACAAAGCCTTACGAAGAGGATGAGTCTTGAAATGCTACGAAAGTTGTGAAGACGGACAAGGAAAAGGATAGATCCTTGGATCAGTTACGCTGGTGCATATACTGGTGAGATCAGCTACACTGTGTGATCAAAAGTATCCGGACACTCCCAAAAACGTATGTTTTTCATACTGGTTGCATTGCGCTGCCACCTACTGCCAGGTACTCCATATCAGCGACCTCTGTAGTCATTAGAATCGTGAGAGAGCAGAATGGGGTGTTCCGCGGAACTCACGGACTTCGAACGTAGTTAAGTGATTGAGTGTCACTTGTGTTATATGTCTGTAAGCGAGATTTCGACATTCCTAAACATCCCTAAGTCCACTGTTTCGGATGCGATAATGAAGTGGAAACGTGAAGGGACACGTACAGCACAAAAGGGTACAGGTCGACCTCGTCTCTTGGCTGACGGAGACCGCCGACAGCTGAAGAGGGTCGTAATGTGTAATAGGCAGACAGCTATCCAGATATCACACAGGAATCCCAAACTGTATCAGGATCCACTACTATGACTACTATGACAGTTAGGTGGGAGGTAAGAAAACTTTGATTTCATGGTCGACCTGCTTCTAATAAGCCACACATCACGCTAGTAAAGGCCCAACGACGCCTCGCTTGGCATAAGGAGCGTAAACATTGAACGATTGAACAGTGGAGAAACGTTGTGTGGAGTGACGAATCACGGTACACAATGTGGCGACCCGATGGCAGGGAGTGGGTATGGCGAATGTCCTGTGAACGTCATCTGCCAGCATGTGAAGTGCCAAGAGTAAAATTCGGAGGCGGCGGTGTGGTCATATTTTTCATGGAGGGGGCTTGCACCCCTCCTTTTTTTTGCATGGCACTGTCACAGCACAGGCCTACATTGATGTTTTAAGCACTTGCTTTCCATTGCTTTCCACAAATCTGGGATATCGATTGCATCTTTCAACACGATCGAACACTTGTTCATAGTACACGGCAATAACATCCCTGTAATGGACTGGCCTGCACAGAGGCCTGACCTGAATCGTATAGAACACCTTTGGGATGTTTTGGAACGCCGACTTCGTGCCAGGCCTCACCCACCCTCAGTGCAGCACTCCGTGAAGAATGGGCTGCCATTCCCCAAGAAACCTTCCAGCACCTGGTTGAACGTATACCTGCGAGAGTAGAAGCTTTCATCAAGGCTAAGGGTGAGCCAACACCATACTGAATTCCGACATTACCGATGGAGGGCGCCACGAACTTGTAAGTCATTTTCAGCCAAGTGTCCGGATAGTGTGGATACACAATTCTACATGTGAGTACTCCGATATGTGGTGTTAACGAAAGAACTTCATTTAAGGTGAATGACTTTCGAGTAAGAAAAATAGTTCAATTCTCTTACAATATCTTAATATTAAAAAACAGTGTAGTATAATACCAACCAGTGTGCTTATTATTATTTTCTAACATTACTTGTCATTGAAACGTTTGCCTAATGTGAGCGATGAAAATAAGAAAAGGGACTGATGCTCCTGGCTGCACCAATATATTTTGAAGTAATATATTAGCGTTTGCCAATAGGTTTCTGCAAGAAAACACAATCAAACCACAGACGTCCACAAGTGGCAGCACACACATATGCAATTCGTACAATTACAGTACTATGCATTCTCAGATATTAGCGATAAATGCATACTTTATCGTGTAACATTATGGGTAACTCCTTCCAATATTAACATGACCTTGAAAATACCTAGTTAAATGGCCTATCCACTATAATTATTTTAAGATTTGGGGAAAAAAACTAGTTGATCAGTATACACTCACTGGCCATGCGTGAAGTTTATCATAAAACTATACTCTTCAGGTGTGCAGCGAAGCAGTTTCCTCATAACTCTTTCTTCGCTGATTTTTGTTGGTATTTACCATTGGTTATGGCAGGCACTAGGTAGACTGTGCGCAGATCGTCTTGGTTGAGGACCTTCGTAAGCATATTTGATTGATTATAGCCAAATCATAGTTTTTTTTGCCTTCCACAATTGTCCGAGAACGCTACCCAACAATGCACGTCAAACATCAATAAGCTACTGAGTCATACTGCAACTGTCTTCATTGTTGCCACTAGTGGAGTTGCGAAACGTGCTGTACAGCACAGAGCGACGTATTTTTGCTACAGTATATTGCATTAGTCCCAAGTGGTATTACTCTGGAAATAACTCATGTTCTTCAATATTATGACTGTGGTACTTTGGAAACTCGTCAGCTGGCTATTTGTTATTATTAACCACTTTTATTCCGCGTATATTGATTAAAGAGGTAAGTCGAGCGGCCTTCCAGAGACATTTTAAAAAATTCCACTTAGCTTGTTTCAAGTCATGATAGACGTCAGACGTGATTAACTATTGTCCCATCACACAGTATACGGTCATTTTGTACAGGCTGCCGACCATGTCTTAATAAATAAGTTGACATATCAAAAGCTTCTATCATTTATACCGAGCAATATAAATCAACTGCCTTTCGATTTTTTTTAACCCTTTGATCTTATCTCCACCGTAGAATAAAGTGCTGCCGTATATTTGCTGCTACGGCGAGTACATCAACGAGAACAGAGGTGAAGCTTAAATTAATCCCCACTGAAATCCGGTTACCTTCATGCAGAGTAAGTTGACGGCACCCATGAACGTTTCATTAAGTACCAACTTAAACTGAGGTGATAGCAGTCATGGGACACTTCCTAGTATCGTGTCGAACCTCCTTTTGCGCAGCCTAGTGCAGGAACTCGATGTGACATGGATTCAACAGGACGTTGGAAGTGCCCTGCAGAAACACTGAGCGATATTGACTCCATAACAGTCCATAATTGCGAAAGCGTTGCCGGTAAAGGATTTTGTACACGAACTGACCTCTCGATCATCTTCCATAAATGTTCTATGGTATTCATGCCGGTCGCTCAAAATGCCGAGAATTCGAACAGTTATGGAGGCACCACCAGCTTACCAGCTTGTACAGTGCGTTGTTGACAGCTTGGGCCCATGGCTTCGTGAGGTCTGCGGCACCAGTCGAATGTTATCATTAGCTCTTACTAGCTGAAATCTGGAGTCAGCTGACCAGGCCATAGTTTTCCAGCCGTCTAGTGCACAACCGATATGGTTACGAGTCGAGAAGAGGCGCTACGAGCGATGTCGTTAGCAAAGACAGTCGCGTCGGTCGTTTGCGGTCAAAGCCCATTAACGCCAAATTTCGCCACTCCGTCGTGACGGATACGTTCCTCGCACGTCCCACATTGATTTCTAAGGTTATTTCACGCAGTCTTACCCGCATCTCGTGGTCGTGCGGTAGCGTTCTCGCTTCCCACGCCCGGGTTCCCGGGTTTGACTCCCGGCGGGATCAGGAATTTTCTCTGCCTCGTGATGGCTGAGTGTTGTGTGATGTCGTTAGGTTAGTTAGGTTTAAGTAGTTCTAAGTTCTATGGGACTGATGACCATAGATGTTAAGTCCCATAGTGCTCAGAGCCATTTGAACCACGCAGTCTTGCTAGTGTGTTAGCACTGACAACTCTACGTAAATGCCGCTACTCTCTGTCGTTAAGTGAAGCTCATCGACCACTGCATGTCTGTAGTGAGACGTAATGCCTGAAATATGGTATTCTCGGCATACTGTTGACACTGCGGACTGAATTCCCTAGCAATCTACGAAATAGAATATCTCATGCGTCTAGCACCAACTACCATTCCGCTTTCAAAGCCTGTTAATTCCCGACGTGCGGCCATAATACATCGGAAACCTTTCCACGTGAATTACGTGAGTTCAAATAACAGCTCTGCCAGTGCATTGCCCTTTTATACCTTGCGTACGCGATACTAGCGCCATCTGTATATATGCATATCGCTGTCCCACGACTTTTGTCACTTTAGTGTACATATTGTTTTAACCTATGGACACACACATGGCGTTTAGTAGACTGTGACAATAATGTAACTCGAAATGTATTTTATACGGAGTTGGAAAACGTTCACGGCAGAAAGGCGAGGTAACGGCCACTCACACGCAATTACGCAGCTGACATATTTTGAAAGAGGCGAGGTCCTTAGGCAGCGGCTTATCAACACCGGCTGGTGGGCAACACAGCGCGAACGCTGGAAGAACGGCGGCCGCCGGCGACAGGCGGTGGCAGTTGTCAGCGCGGCCGCTATCTGGCGCGGGGGCGGGCGGGGGCGGCAAGTGCGCGCCCCTATCTGTTCCTCCAGCAGGACGGCGGCGCGGCGGCGGCTGCGGCGGCGGCCAGCGCCGGAGGATGCGATGCGCGATAGCCACCGCCGGCCATGAAAGCTGCCCATTGTGGCGGCCGCCTATCTGTCGCGGCGCCGTTCCCGTGCTAAATCTTGCCCCGAATATAGGTTGGTCCATTGTGGCCGGCGATAAGGTTGGCCGGCCGCCACGCCGCCGCCGCCCCCGCCGCCCCCACCCCTTTCCCCGCTGGGGTACGTGTACGCCGCGCCGGCACCGGCAGGAGCAACTCCAGCCCCTTCCCTTTTTATTCCAGCGATAACCGTCTTGTCGTTTTTGCGCGACGCATCTGCAGCGTGTGCACCGTACAATAGTCCGGCAGTCCGAGGCACGTTTTGCGAATGTTATCAGCGACAGACGCTCCCAGGAGGGAAAAAAAATAATTAGTGGAATTCCGGGAGCGCGCGCGAGATAGGCGACGGGGAGAATTTGGCGAGGCGAGGCGAGATGAGCAGCGCTGAGCTGCAGCTGTCCGGCGGCTATCAGTGGCCGCATTAGCGGGCCGTTAGCCGGCGGCCGCCCCGTTTGGGACTGGCGTAACGGCACCCCGCGGGCCGTGCTGGCCGCCGCGCGCCGTCGTCTGCCGCTGCCGCTGCCGCTGCCGCCGCGACTACGGTTGCCGACGTCGAGCGTCACCGTGACGTGCGTCCTCTGCGTATATGTTATCTCTCTGCGGCACTTCTGAGAAGAACGTTCAGTTCCAAGATCCGACATCGACGGGTTAAGAAGACACAGTGATTCGTACAGAATGTTAAAAACTGCAATATTCTTGATTTCAATTGCAATATACTATAATTACTAAATGCTGATCATTAGTTTCAGTTGACTAGCAATCACCCTCAGATAATGTTTTCTAAAGAAACAGTGCCCGATCGTCACACGTTCACTACTAATAAGTAGACCGCGCCTACTCGTCAGCATCGATTTCTTCCACATTTACGGTATACGCAGGGCTTGGCCAGAAAGGAATGTGGGAGCTCTAGAAGAGCAAGCCTTTAGAAAGGCATTTGTGGCGCGACTCGGGCATGGAATTTGCCAATTATTATATCGTTGTTTCCAGGCAACGGTTGGTGCAGTGGAAAGAGTACAGAACGGCAATCCCAGCGTCGTAGTGTCGAACTGCTATGCGGATATTACTTTTTTCATTTTTTTATTTACTTACACTACAAATAAACCAAAAAACTGTAAAACTAAACATCTTTTCTCTATTAATACGAAAATTTTCGTAAAAGACTTCAAAAAGGAATGATGGGGCAGCAAATAAATCACAGAGAAAGGATTGTACTTAAAGATAATAAATCATACTCTCGACAAGTATGTGCCCAGTAAGTGGCTTAATGAAGGCAAAGCTGCACCGTCGTTTAACGATGATATTTGAATAATATTGAGAAAGCAAACACTTTGCACTCCCGGTTCAAAAGAGAACAGGCAAATGATGACAGCGAGATTAATGGAGGTTCGTGCGTCAATGAAAAGATCGATGCGCAAGGCACATAACAACTACTATGGTCCCACTTTAGGTAAAGGTCTCGCCGAGAACCCGACATAATTCTGGTCCTATGTAAAATTGCTAAGCGTGTCTAATGCTTCCCACCTAGTCACTCGTTGACGAGTCTGGTGTGGCAGTAGGAGACAGAAAAACGAAAGCCGAAATTTTAAATTTCGCGTTTAAAAAACCGTTCACGAAGGAGAATCGTACTGTCGTTCGACCATTACATACGGACGACATAGTAATAAGTGTCCTTGGCGTAGAGAAACAACTGAAAGACTTGAAAACAACAAGTTACCAAGTCTGGATGAACTCCCAGTTTGGTTTTACAAAGAGTACTCTACGGTACTGGCTCCTTACTTAGCTTCCACGTATCCCGAATCTCTCGCCCTATGCAACGTCCTAAGTGACTGGGATAAAGCGCAGGTGATTACTGTATTTAAGAAGGGTAAAAGAATGGACCTGCAAAATAACAGATCAACATCCTTAACATAGGTTTGCTGCAGAATTCTAGAATATATTCTCAGTTCGATCACAGTAAATTTTATAGAGACCGAAAAGCTTATCCATGAATCAGTACAGTTTAAGGAATCATCGCTCGTGTGAAACTCACTTTGTCCTTTTCTCACATGATATACTGCAAACTATGGATGAAAAGCAACAGGCAGATTCCATATTTCTAGACGACGGAAAGCGTTTGACACGGTGCCCCATTGTAGGCTGTTAACGAATGTCCGAGCATATGGAATATAAATAGGAATGTATGAGTAACTCGAAGACTTCTTAACTAATAGAGCTCAGTATGTTGTCCACGACGGCGAGTGTTCATCAGAGACACGGGTATCGTTAAACGTGCCCCATTGAAGTGTGATAGGACAGCTATTATATTCGGTATACATAAATGATCTGGGGGAGAGTATGAAAACCACTCTGAGGTTGTTTGTTGATGATGATTATGCGGCGTACGGAAAGGTGTCAAAGTTGAGTGACTGTAGGAGGAAACAAGATGACTTACACAGAACTTCTAGTTGGTATGATGAATGGCAACTATTTATAAACGTAGAAATGGAAGTTAATGTGGATAAGTAGAAAAAAACAAACCCGCAGTTTTTCGGATACAGCATTAATAGTGTCCTTCTCGACACAGTCACCTCGTTTAAGTATCTGGGCGTAACGCTGAAAAGCGATGTGGAATGAAACGAGCATGTGAGGATTGTGATAAAAAAGACGAATAGTCGACTTCGGTTAACTGAGAGAATTTTAGGAAAGTGTGATACATCAGTAAAAGAGAACGCATATAGTGCGACCAGTTCTTGATCACTGGTCGACAGTCTGGGATCCGCAACAGTTCGAATTAGAAGAAGATACCGAAGAAATTCAGAGGCGGCATGCTAGATTGTTAGCAGCAAGTGCTAACAACACGTAAATATTACAGAGATGATTCGGAAACTCAAACGAGAATCCCTGGAGGGAAGGCAACGTTCTTTTCGGGGAACACTATTGTGAAAATTTAGAGAACCGGCATTTGAAGCTGACTGCGGAACGATTTTATTAACATCGGCATACATTTTTGTAAGGACTACGAAGATAACATATGTTATAGTCGTTACTTCCTCGCTCTATTTGCGAGTGGAACGGGAAAGGGAGTGAGTAGTAACGTTATAGGCTACCCTCCACCACGCACTACGCGGTGGCTTGCGGAGTATGTATATAGATGCACGAGAACTCTGCAAATAACTTTCGACGAATAGACAGTAATTCAAGCACCTGACTTCTTTAATGTTATTTTCTTTTAATCTTCGAGCAGGTCGAACTGGAGACGATGGAGTACATAAGAGGCCGCCGGTGAACTGTAACCCATCCCCGTCTGTTACTGCTAATACTTTCCAGTTCGCGAAATGAGACTGTTTGGGCCCGCAGGGGAAGCCTGTTACCATCGTTTTGGATTAGACTACATGAGCCAATATCTTGGTCACATACTAATTTCTTAAAATTGATTACAGTCTTCTGCTTTGTACCCATGATCAGATCTAAAAATGAGAAAATATCGACGGATGATCTCACGCTACTTCTATATTTCTATATTTTCAAAAGGATTTTGGCATCGTTCCTCACAAGTAGCTTCTAATCAAATTGCTTACCTATGAGGCATCGTCTCAGATATGAACTGGATTCGTGATTTCCTATCACAAGGGTCGCGGTCCGTATTAACTGATGGGAATAAATTTCGTTGAAGCGAATTTATATATGAGATTTCCCCCGGAAGCGTTGCTGGCCGTGTGCTGTTCTTAATTTGCATATTGTTTGCTGATGATGCTGTCGTTTATCGCTTAGTAAAGTCATCACAACTAATTACAAAATGATTCATAAAAGAAATCTGCATGTCGTAAAAAATGGCAATTGACCCTGAACAATAAAAATTGTGAGGTACTTGACATGAGTACTACAAATATTCCATTAAATATCGGTTGCATTATAAGTCACACAAATATAAAACGCGAAGTCTAGGACGCTTTGTCATGGTTCGCGAGGCTGCCCCCTGTCGGAGGTACAAGTCCTCCCTCGGGCATGGGTGTGTGTTGTTCTTACCGAAAGTTAGTTTAATTTAGATTAAGTAGTATGTAAGCTTAGGGACCGATGACCTCAGTAGTTTGGTCCCATAGAACTTGCCACAAATTTGCGAAGATGTACAGATTTAAAGGTTACCGATTCAACTAAATACCTATGGACTACAATAATAAACAACTTGAATTGAAACACTCACAAAGAAGATGATATATGGAACATAAACTGAAAAAAAACTGCAACAAATATAATAACAGTCTATCTCGTCCATTCTTTCCTGGAGTACTGCTGCGCGGTATTGGCTTCTTATAATATACGAATGACGGAGGACATCAAAATGTACGAAGAAGGACTGTTTGTTTTGTATTATCTCAAAATGGGGTCGGTAGTGTCAACGATGTGGTAACGGAGTTGGGGATGCAAATCATTAAAACAATGGCGTTTTTCGTTGTAGCGCGATCTGTTTACTTCTGAATGCCGAAAATTTTTGTCAACTACCACCTAAATAGGTAGAAATATCCATCGTGATAAAATTAGCTGCTCATTTTTTTCCGCGTGCTATTAGACACTGTGTAGGACAAGCCAGCCCTCAGGCTTACCACTAATCACCTTCCTGAGACACTGTAAACAAGGAGTGGGCCCTTGTCTGATGCATTGACATAAGACTTTACTTTAGTTCAAAGACTTATTTTCTCATACTTGCAAAGCACCTGGTTCTAGCTGCATGCGAAAAATCACGATTTATTTGGTTTGCTGCAATAAATATTTTTAAAAATTTTGAGAACATTTCTCTTGGGGTTAACGTTCATGGAGTCATAACACCTGCTCCGTTCACTGTAGCCACCTACCATAATGGCATGAGTGGTCTGAAGATGGTCATATTCTATCGGAAACCGGTAACTATTGTAATTAAATACTTTATTGTGGTCAAGATTGTGTTTAATCCATTTTTAGAATGTTTTTAATGGGTAGTACTTGATTAACATACAGAGATTGGACAAAAATACGGGGACACCGCGAGAACATCTGGCCGAGTTTACCTCCAAGAGAGAAACATGGCGAGGGTTCGCTGATGATATGGGCAGCCGCATAGTGGTATTCCATGAGCCCCATAGCTACTCTGCAAGATCGCATTACTGTATAGGATTATGTAACCAGTTCGGCTGATTAGGTCCATCCCATGGTACAATGTTTGCTTCGCAGTGATGATGCTGTGTAACAAGAGGACAGGCCCCCTGTGCACACAGCTCGCATCGTCCAGCACTGATTTTGATGACCAGGGGAGACGCGACATTCGTCCTCGTACTCACAGTCACCAGATCTCATTATTATCGAGCTCTTGGTGTCCATTGTGGAGAGAAGGGTACGTGATCGCTATCCATCTACATCATCGTTACCTGAACCTGTCACTATTTTGCTGGAAGAATGGTATAAGATTCCCCTAAAACCATACAGGACCTATATTTTCCCACTGTGAGACTACTGCATGCTGTTTTGAACGCCAACGGGTATCCTAAGCTGTATTACCCGTGGTAATGTTTTGTATTTTTGAGTTTCAGTATTTTTGTCCAGTTCCTCCATGTTACATTGAGCTTAGCTCTCTGCTCCATTAAACAGATTATGAACTGCCCTCAACCTACATAGTTTCAATCGGATTGCAACTCCTCCAGTACAGGCTATTGATACTACATTTGTCATTGTCACAGAAAGTCATGCTCGAGAAAGTTAACGTGTAATCTTTGACACGACGATGTTCCAGCGATGAAAGTTTTTACGTAATTCCGTTGTTTCACTTATCACTATAGCGTTAGTATTTGCTCAAAAGTTTAACCTCTATGTGGATGTTATGAAACTTGTACACCGCCGCATATAGTTCAGGCTCATTGTACTGGACGACAACCTGTTCACCAGCGTACCATTCTGTTCTTAGAGTCTCTGGTTCACCAAATTACCAAACGTGATGTTAATGCCCTTTGAGATTTTCAATAATGCCTTGGGTGTATGCTGCAGTCATAAGTTCCCGGATCGTAATACATCTCCAGTTACAACTCTTTTTCCAGGACCTCTACAATAGTTTGTGCACGCTCTGACACTAAGAAGCGTACAGGACACTAAAATTAACTTTGTACCACAGATTACGTAAATGATTAAATGTAAATGTTTAGCACTACATAAATGTACCTGATCTCTGACTGTGGCACTAAAGTGTGATTTGAAACTATCACATCATAGGTAAATACTGAAGAAGGAATCTAAATATTAAAAAGTTGCGATAGAAAACAGATTTCAAACACATCAGTCGTTTCATTATACACTTAGATCCCAGCGTTGATTTAGAATCTTCCAACTATCGTTTCGTTCTTGCAATTCCTTTTACTTCAAGTATTTCCTCGCATGCATTTGCTTGCCTGTGATTTGCGAATGTAATGTAAAACACAAGAAAATAGTAAAAAGAATTCTCTGAAGTTCTCAGACTAACTTAACTATGATGTCTCTTGCGTATCAAAGTACAAACACTCGTCTGTAGAAATCCAAACAAGGCCCCAAAAGTTGAAGAGAAATGTCATTTAGGTGCCAGTTAGTTTTACATCTTGATGATGTTTTACGTAACTCAAGTAGGAGCAACCGCTTGGCGCTTAACTGTCCCACACTCTGGGATGTTTTTCTGTTTCAAGAAATTAATGTTTCACATTTGGATCGATTTCAAAACAAGAATAATCTAACGAGAGACACGTTGCATAAAACGATTTTCGCAACAGCCAAATCTTTCTCCTCTTGTCATCGGTGGAATTTCCAAATTAAAAAATCCTTAAAAAATAGTGGAACGAACGTATTTCAGTAATTTTATCTTTACGAGAATATAACTAACAGCTGAAATGTTCAGGATGTAGTGATGTAGTATTCAGCTTTGCGGTATTCCGTTAGCAATTTCTGGCTTTCAGGAATCCAAGCGTTTGTAAACTGTATACAAGAAACGGTATAAATTCATTGACCTATAAATGAAACATAAGTTACTGCATGACCTGAAAGAAAAAAAAAGTGTACAGCAACTTTATCTAGAACTTGGTGTTATCTGCATCTCGGGAAATAACAACAAGATTCTCATAAATTTTTAAACAGATGCAACCAACTTTCAACAATGTCCACACGGATGAAAACTGAAAAAATGTTTAAAAAATATACGTGAATTTAAACCTCGAAATAGCGATGTGCACCACATTAAATGAAGCAACAAACAGCATCTTAAAACGTGATGATTTTACTTAGAGAGAAAAAGTAGACAATTATGTAACAAAGGCTTTTATGCAAAAGTAAAAGCCACTGCAGGTTCGAAGAAAGCAAATGAAAGGATACAGCACACGGCACAAGGCAGTTCTTAAAAACATGGGGAGAATTTCAAGCAGAGGATGACAGGAACATGATAGATTGTTGTTGTTGTCTTCAGTCCTGAAACTGGTTTGATGCAGCTCTCCATGCTACTCTATCCTGTGCAAGCTGCTTCATCTCCCAGTACCTACTGCAACATACATCCTTCTGAATCTGCTTAATGTATTCATCTCTTGGTCTCCCTCTACGATTTTTACCCTCCACGCTGCCCTCCAATGCTAAATTTGTGATCCCTTGACGCCTCAAAACATGTCCTACCAACCGATCCCTTCTTCTAGTCAGGTTGTGCCACAAACTTCTCTTCTCCCCAATCCTATTCAATACCACCTCATTAGTTACGTGATCTACCCATCTAATCTTCAGCATTCTTCTGTAGCACCACATTTCGAAAGCTTCTATTCTCTTCTTGTCCAAACTAGTTATCGTCCATGTTTCACTTCCATACATGGCTACACTCCAAACAAATACTTTCATAAATGACTTCCTGATACATAAAGCTATATTCGATGTTAACAAATTTCTCTTCTTGAGAAACGCTTTCCTTGCCATTGCCAGTCTACATTTTATATCCTCTCTACTTCGACCATCATCAGTTATTTTACTTCCTAAATAGCAAAACTCCTTTACTACTTTAATTGTCTCATTTCCTAATCTAATTCCCTCAGCATCACCCGACTTAATTCGACTACATTCCATTATTATCGTTTTGCTTTTGTTGATGTTCATCTTATATCCTCTTTCCAAGACACTGTCCATTCCGTTCAACTGCTCTTACAAGTCCTTTACCGTCTCTGACAGAATTACAGTGTCATCGGCGAACCTCAAAGTTTTTATTTCTTCTCCATGAATTTTAATACCTACTCCAAATTTTTCTTTTGTTTCCTTTACTGCTTGCTCAATATACAGATTGAATAACATCGGGGAGAGGCTACAACCCTGTCTCACTCCTTTCCCAACCACTGCTTCCCTTTCTTGCCCCTCGACTCTTATAACTGCCATCTGTTTTCTGTACAAATTGTAAATAGCCTTTCGCTCCCTGTATTTTACCCCTGCCACCTTCAGAATTTGAAAGAGAGTATTCCAGTCAACATTGTCAAACGATTTCTCTAAGTCTACAAATGCTAGAAACGTAGGTTTGCCTTTTCTTAATCTTTCTTCTAAGATAAGTTGTAAGGTCAGTATTCCCTCACGTGTTCCAACATTTTGACGGAATCCAAACTGATCCTCCCCGAGGTCCGCAACTACCAGTTTTTCCATTCGTCTGTAAAGAATTCGCGTTAGTATTTTGCAGCTGTGACTTATTAAACTGATAGTTCGGTAATTTTCACATCTGTCAGCACCTGCTTCTTTGGGATTGGAATTAATATATTCTTCTTGAAGTCTGAGGGTATTTCACCTGTCTCATACATCTTGCTCACCAGCTGGTAGAGTTTTGTCATGACTGGCTCTCCCAAAGCCGTCAATAGTTCTAATGGAATGTTGTCTACTCCGGGGGCCTTGTTTCGACTCAGGTCTTTCAGTGCTCTGTCAAACTCTTCACGCAGTATCTTACTTCCCACTTCGTCTTCATCTACATCCTCTTCCATTTCCATAACATTGTCCTCAAGTACATCGCCCTTGTATAAACCTTCTATATACTCCTTCCACCTTTCTGCCTTCCCTTCTTTGCTTAGAACTGGATTGCCATCTGAGCTCTTGATATCCATACACGTGGTTCTCTTCTCTCCAAAGGTCTCTTTAATTTTCCTGTAGGCAGTATCTATCTTACCCCTAGTGAGATAAGCTTCTACATCCTTACATTTGTCCTCTAGCCATCCCTGCTTAGCCATTTTGCACTTCCTGTCGATCTCATTTTTGAGATGTTTGTATTCCTTTTTGCCTGCTTCTTTTACTGCATTTTTATATTTTCTCCTTTCATCAATTAAATTCAATATTTCTTCTGTTACCCAAGGATTTCTAGCAACCCTCGTCTTTTTACCTACTTTATCCTCTGCTGCCTTCACTACTTCATCCCTCAGAGCTACCCATTCTTCTTCAACTGTGTTTCTTTCCCCCATTGCTGCCAATTGTTCCCTTATGCTCTCCTTGAAACTCTGTACAACCTCTGGTTCTTTCAGCTTATCCAGATCCCATGTCCTTAAATTCCCACCTTTTTGCAGTTTCTTCAGTTTTAACCTACAGGTCATAACCAATAGATTGTGGTCAGAGTCCACATCTGCCCCTGGAAATGTCCTACAATTTCAAACCTGATTCCTAAATCTCTGTCTTACCATTATATAATCTATCTGATACCTTTTAGTATCTCCAGGATTCTTCCATGTATACAACCTTCTTTTATGATTCTTGAACGAAGTGTTAGCTATGATTAAGTTATGCTCTGTGCAAAATTCTACCAGACGGCTTCCTCTTTCATTTCTTATCCCCAATCCATAATCACCTACTATGTTTCCCGTCTCTCCCTTGTCCTACTGACGAATTCCAGTCACCCATGACTATTAAATTTTCGTCTCCCTTCACTACCTGAATAATTTCTTTTATCTCATCATACATTTCATCAATTTCTTCATCATCTGCAGAGCTAGTTGGCATATAAACTTGTACTACTGTCGTAGGCATGGGCTTTGTGTCTATCTTGGCCACAATAATGCGTTCACTATGCTGTTTGTAGTAGCTTACCCGCATTCCTATTTTCCTATTCATTATTAAACCTACTCCTGCATTACCCCTATTTGATTTTGTATTTATAACCCTGTATTCACCTGACCAAAAGTCTTGTTCCTCCTGCCACCGAACTTCACTAATTCCCACTATATCTTACTTAAACCTATCCATTTCCCTTTTTAAATTTTCTAACCTACCTGCCCGATTAAGGGATCTGACATTCCACGCTCCGATCCGTAGAATGCCAGTTTTCTTTCTCCTGATAACGACGTCCTCCTGAGTAGTCCCCGCCCGGAGATCCGAATGGGGGACTATTTTACCTCCGGAATATTTTACCCAAGAGGACGTCATCATCATTTAATCATACAGTAAAGCTGCATGTCCTCGGGATAAATTACGGCTGTAGTTTCCCCTTGCTTTCAGCCGTTCGCAGTACCAGCAAAGCTAGGCCGTTTTGGTTAATGTTGCAAGGCCAGATCAGTCAATCATCCAGACTGTTGCCCCTGCAACTACTGAAAAGGCTGCTGCCCCTCTTCAGGAACCACATGTTTGTCTGGCCTCTCAACAGATACCCCTCCGTTGTGGTTGCACCTACGGTACGGCCATCTGTATCGCTGAGGCACGCAAGCCTCCCCACCAACGGCAAGGTCCATGGTTCATGGGGGGGAGGATGATAGATTATGCTCAATTAAATAAACCTACTCAAGAGAATGTGAGAAAAGTTTGAAAACGATCAAAATGTGGAGAAAACAAGAACAATTTGTCTCTAGAGATGGATGCAGCACAATAGCCCACACGCAACTCGTAAACAGAAATACATACTTCAGCAGTGAGTGTGCATTAGCACACATCTAGGGATTCATAAAGTTTGAGAAAGCTTATCGCAGGGGTTCAAAGAAATCTGTGCTAGCAGTCCTTGAGGAATTTACCATCGATCCAATATATTTTAGCATACTGAAGGATATACATACCACTGATACTTACATCAATGTTACAGCTTCCTTTAGACTTCAGCAGGATAGTGAGATATATCAAACTCAAACACGAGTCACGGAAGCTATTGACAGCAGTCCTAGAGGAAGTTTTAAAATCCTTAAACTGAGAGAACGTTGAAGGAATACCTGAATCTGCTTCGTTTTTCGGATGATTTCATACTGTTTGCCTCTGGCGTACATAAACTTTGAAGAAGAAACTGAAGAACATAGCAATTAGGTCTTAAAATAAATTACAGTGTGGCTAAAATAGTGGGTAATTTACATATTGAAATGAAAATGGTACAAATTTAAAATGAAGTTATACAGATGACGATTTTTTGTACTCACGGCAGTTGACGATGATATCTGGATGGTCATAAAAGAACCAGACTTAAGAGTAAAAGTATCATTAAATGATTTTGGTAACGTAAACAGGAGCTTAAAAACTAAGCTTTGGGTGTATCTGGTGCACAACACATACAATCAGTGTTTTTACTCTTTTGTGAGAAGTGGGACATGAACACGAAACGTACCAGTGGAGAGATACGTGCTGGGGACTCTACTTGAACGGAAGCATTTTCACTATCCCTAAACGAGAGAGGGGAGGTGGAAAATGATTCATAATTTCGTTCGGAGAATAATGCTATACACACCACAGTCTTATGTTATTCAAAGTAACAATGAAATTATGATAGACTTTAGTGTGCCATAGGGTATGAAAACTTCATCTAAATGGAAACTTTGTGACATCATACCTGATGGAATGTAGTTCTGTACTACTAGGCCAAGGAAACAGCCAGTGCGTAAGTAGATGATTTAAGTAAGTTCGAAGCACAGCTGTGAATGTTAGTGCAGACTATCTACTTAAGCTGTGAAACACAAGCAATAGATACATATTTACAAGTAGGATGTTCTGTTGTGGCATTGGTGTAACTTTTGGAAATAAAACACAAAAGACAGTTGCAGAAGTGACTACACCAAGAGGCTAACTATCGGATGTACTGAACCCCGTTGATTGGTTTTATTTTGACAACTGAAGTTTTGGGGAATGCTTTTCATTCATCTCCGGGTTTGTGTTGCAGTATAATAAGCCCGATAACAAAGAGGCGCATGAGTGTGAGTATGACAATAAATGCATCTTTGTGCTACGGGGCTTGTTATGATGAAACCTGATCTGAAGATGACAATACATCGCGACTGAAATCACTAACCTGTACTACTATATAAAGAAAAGTCGCTGTTGAACGTTGGTACCAAAAAACTAGAAATGAACTCTACCGACTTACTTCAGATATTTACACGTTACTTTAATAAACATTCGAACGGACACAGGCTATATATTTTTAATATATATGATATACAAATAGACACGTAATATATAAAGGGACCCGGCGGGGTCAGGGATTTTCTCTGCCTCATGATGACTGGGTGTTGTGTGATGTCCTTAGGTTAGTTAGGTTTAAGTAGTTCTAAGTTCTAGGGGACTGATGACCATAGCTGTTAAGTCCCATAGTGCTCAGAGCCATTTGAACCATTTTTATAAAGGGGAAAAGTTGTTACCAAAAATCACGAATAGATACGTAACATGTAAAGAGAAATCAATGTGCAGGTTTTCTGTTGAAATAGACTGCGAAATCGAAAAAGCTGTGTTGTGCTCTGCTGTGAAAATGTATTGTTTGTTTTCTTTCTAACAACCAGTTTTAACCGCAATAGTTGGGCGTTTAAACCACTAGACAGAGTGTTTCTCTCATATTTGTTATTTATACTTGCAATATCTCGGTTCATCCAAGAGTTAGCTTACTGCTATAGTCCCCAAACCTCGTTTCGTCACGTTGAAATGTTGACCGACATATATACGTTTATATGCTGGTGAGGTGAACATTTCAAAGATACGAAATCAGGTTTTTGGACGTATAGCAGCATGCTAACTTTTGAATGAACCGACATATTGCATGTAAGTAATATACATGGAAGAAAAAATTTGTCTAATGGTTTAAATGAGATGCCATTGTAGTTAAAACTGATTGCAAGAATGAAAACAAACCACACACACAGCAGTGTGCCGGTTTTTCTTCGCAGTCGGTTTCCACAGAAGGCAGGAAAGTTGGCTTATCGGCTTATGCTTAGAATACCATTACGTAATCTGAATTTCAATAACAATACACAAGACTCAACGTCACAGAGAGGGGGTGCAAAGGAGATTGAGAGGAAGAAGAAGAAGATGGACAGAGAGGGGAGAGGAGAAGGAGAGAGGAGAGAGGGGAGGAGTAAATGGAAAGAGAGAGGGGAGCGGGAGGAGAGAGACAAAGAGAGGGGGAGGAGGATGAGCACCGAGAGAAGGGGAGGGGGGGGGGGGAGAGTTGCCGGTTTCGCTAGCAGTAAATATAAAACTAGTGACTGTCGTCCGGTACACTTGATTAATCACCGAATACTGGCAACCATTTTAGTTGGTGAACATTTCAAGGCTACAAAACAATATTTTTTGACGTATAGCAGTATGCTAACTGTTGGACGAACAGAGAAATTGCAAGTACACTATTTTTAATGACACTCGGTAACTCTTGAAAATACTCGTTAATGTTGGCGTTGAAATTTTTCAAAAATAGTAGCCGAGGAAGGATCTTATCTTAAAAGGGAAACGCCAGAATCGCCCGTTGCATTGTAAACTTGACCAAGTGGGCCATTTACTTCATGCTCCGTCATTGTATGTAGGCCTGTATTACTATGGCCTACTTCATACGACATTCATAGGGGATCATCATGATTGTTGTAAATGAAACTTTTTACTGACTTCAAGCGCGTCACGAGAGGCTAAGGAAAACTATTTCAGACTTGTGTACATGCTCATGCTTAAGTGAACAGCTTCTGTAAAAAAACCGCAATAACCGAATCCGGTCACATAACCATTCAATTTCAACACATTTTTTCAGATTTTTTGCGAAAAGTTTCAAAGTCAACATTAAAAACCGTTATATCATGGGTCTTGTATTTTCAAGAACATTTGAATCTCGTCAAAAAGTACATCATTGCGTGAACCGTTGACGAAATAAAAGGGGTGCAAATTTGGGTTCTGCAAAACACAATGCAAAATATCAAACAATTTTCATGGTTATTTTTCTGTTTATGGTTTAAAACTTTGATAAGTGCATTTTATTTATATCGGTTGCTCACCTAGAACTACATATGTAAACAGTTCATTACTACAGGTTGACTCGTTTTTATGCCTTTTATCGTTCGACAGTAAGTCATCTGGAAAGCAGTCGTAAAGAAATTGCTTATTTTTGAAAATACTTTTTTGTGAATAACGTTTGTGTACGTTCTATGCTTGCTTTTCCCTTCCATTTGTGCATCTCTGGTGTGTTTTCCTTTTCTACTGTAATTAAATAGTTTCCCACACATATTGGTACTTCAGTTTAACGTATTTTCACAATTTTTCACAAATACAAGATTTGAGAAAACATCTGTGTCACCATACTCGTAGAGGGACATTATATTGTCGTCGATGCTGACTTGTTCATCGTTATGTTTCTGATGAATGTGAGTGTGGCGCTGATTTTGTACGTTGGGTGAAAGGGTTTTGTTGTGCGTCTGCTGGGGGAGGGCTTACACTCTGTGTGTGTGTGTGTGTGTGTGTGTGTGTGTGTGTGTGTTTGTGTGTGGAATGAAAGAGAGAGAGAGAGAGAGAGAGAGAGAGAGAGAAGAGACGGGGGAGTGAGCAAGGTACAAGTTTTAGGAGATTCATGCTACATATAATTCCACAACAGCATCCTACAAATCAAAATTATGTCCTAGTTCATAAACTATTATTATTATTATTATTATTATTATTACGATGAAGTGACATATGTGAAAATGGCCGTCCAGAGCGGCCAACAACCGTCGGTGTTGCGGCGCAGGGCGGCGGTATTGATTCAGTTGAGGGTCGGCGGTTAACAAGGCGAGTGTCCGCGGGAGGTGGCAGCAAGTAGCGGCGCGTGGACCGGACGGCGCGGTGCCCCGGAGGCAGATAGGAGCCGCCCTGGCTGCCGGCACACGGCGGGGGCGCGCCGGCGCCGGCGCCGCGAGTGTGCTGCGAGCGCCACCTGCTGCAGATAAGGGCGGCCGTGCCGCGGCGCGCCGCCAGACAATGGTCGGCGGTGAAAACACGCGCCAGATAGCCGCTGAGTGACACGGCGACCCTTCTTGCGCACCGCTTATCGCCGCCGCCGGAGCACTGGGCGCCGGCGTCGCGACGTCAGCCGCGATACGCCGCGGCACGCCGGCCTCATTCAGCTCCGCGACTGACACTCGGGGCCGATCAGCAGCCCACAGAACACTCACCCTCACTGAAAGCGTGCCTTTCGCGATAGACTAGCCCCCCCCCCCCCCCCCCTTCCTCGCTATATTCGTGTCTGAAAGTTGTCAAGTGCACTGCTATTTACAGTACATCTGTAGCCTGGAGCACAGCATTACATGAAGAAAAGGACGTAGGAATGCACTGCGAATAAATCAGAGGTAATGAAGCAATTTCGATCGAGGAGGACAGGAGACAGTGACCAACTGGAGAAATCGGCGCAGTGTTGACTTCAAATGAATCAGGAAAATCAGGGAAATCAAATCGTGATAACTGGACGTAGATGTCTCATGTCCCGTCTGATATTTTAAAATTATACCACACCACGGTCGGCAGTATTGCTGTTGGAAGGAAAATATGAGCTGGGAAATTTGTGCTGTGGGATACATTGAGAGGAACTTGCCAGACGGGTCTGAATAACTGTGCAACAAAAAATATTAAAAAATAACTGAATAAATGGCGGATTACATTACGAGACGCTAGAAATAGTACTGGTCCTATCGGGTCTATAAGAAATCCATATTGACGAGGTCGATAAGACGTATTCAACCACAGAGTAATGCCGGAAAACTTAAATATAGGTACCTAGATGGCCATTTCAGTCACTACGCAATCTCGTACCATCGTGTCCCAAAGTCCTCAGTGCAGTCAAACTTCATTACCTTTATCTTCAAACACATAAAGTAGCCGTATCGATATATTTAGAACGTTCTAAAGATGTTTCACTGGATAAAATGATGTTTCGTGGTATAAAATACCAAATTCATATGGCATACGTATAATTTTGCAACGAAACTTACACTTACGGCTTGCATCGTTCTGCGAGGAGGAACGAATACGACAATCAACGCAGAAGCTGTAATCAGAAAGAATGTGACGAATAGAGGTCTTCGATCATCTAGACCAGGGATGTTACCTGGAGCCGTGCACGATTAGTGCGATCATAGACACAAATAAGACTTAGCGGCGCCATAAGTGGAGTGTATCCGAAGAGAGACGAAAGAGGTAGTTGCAGAAAGAGCAGGCATATCAGTTATTCACCTCATATAAGAGCATGCAATAAAGTGGCCTACTGCATTGGATAATATGTACGTAGGTCTAACTTTGACTAGAAATTTTTACATTTGTACAGAACATACTTCTCATATCACTAATCTGAACAAAACAAACAAATAACATACGTCTTTCATTCCCAGAAAAAATTTTCACTCTGTAGGGGGTTATTCGCTGATCTGAAATTTCCTCGTAGATTAAAAGTGTGCATTTCGCGGGCTGTACTCTTACCGACTGAGCTACCGAGATCTGATTCACAGTTTCAGCTTTGTCAGTATCTGTCTCCCACTTCACGAAGGTCTTAGCAGCTCATAGCTCCTCTGCACAACCTGCCACGTTCGAGTATTGGATCGGCGCACCGTTTTGATATTTCGGGAAGTTTTATTTCCTCATTTTTTTACGTCTGAAATACAAAACCCTATAATATGAATGGCCATTTCTCCTGTAATTCTTTTTTATTTTTTATGTTTCACAGCACTCACCAAAAGTAAACACAGGAACAGTTTTAAATTTATTTCTACATCGAAATCGAATGTCTCTTGCTCAGGAGACACTTTCTTCCGTTCGTTCGTGGTATTAGAATTCTTGATATATTATTGACTGGAATCAAAAAAAACTCATAGCAACATCTAAACAAGAACAGCAAGAGTTTGTAGTTTAAAGTTACAGTTTATATACACTGCTCAAAACAACTATGGGAACATGTATATCAAAGTCCGGGATGTTAAATCTATTCTCAAACAGGCGATGCCTTTGGTCTCATTGCATAGCCTGAGATCTTAGCTTTCAATGTATGCAACAACTAAAGCCACTCGTCATCTATCGGCTGTGTTATGCATTACGGTATCACGTGACTGCTCAGAAGGAATTGAGCACCAGTGACCCAGTGCTCTCTAGGAGATACACAGGCGTCAGTTGTCATTTGTGGACGTTGTAGTCAATCAGGCACATGCAGTGCGACATCTTAATGCATTGCAGGTTCCAAGGGCAGTATCTTTGACCCAAAAAGGATGGATTGTTCGTCGTGTTGCAGCAGATGCCAACGTCCTTCCATCTGTTATTCGTAGTTTGTGGATATGGTACACATACACAGGCCAGTACACAAGGCGAGGTGGACAACGTCACCGACGCATTACTTCCCCATGTGAAGACCGATATCTGCTTATTTCCGTGTTGATGCGTCGTTCGGCTATCGCCAGACCACTGCAATACAATCTATGAACGCCACTGGAGAGGCTGTGTCCGATTCGACTGTAAGGAACAGGTTACGAGAAAGGACCTTACGAACCAAACCTTCTGTTAGAGTATCCCGCTTGATACATCATCTCTCAGCTTGTCTTCCGCTCTGCCATTCACTTGTCAACTGGAAACTTCGTCAATGGGGAAACGTTATAACCACAGACGAGTGCAGATTACGTCTGACGCAAGGTGATGGTCGTGTTCGTGTGTGGAAATCTGTGGTGAGAAGTAACGGTATCTGCCAAATGCTGTCCAGGAAGTCGACAGATCCGGTCAAAAGGTTCTGTGGTGGTTTGTTGACAGCGGTACGGATCTTTTCGTTGTCTATGCTCGCTTTACCACCAGGCAGTACATTGAACACATTCTGTTGTAAAATGTTATGGCTGCTGCATACGGTGGTGGCCTTAAGTTCCTTCTCAGATACTATAAAGCCAGGACTCTTGGGGAGGGCGTCACCAGGGACCTCTTGCGAAACCTGGACATTGTAGTAATGGAATGGCCAGTGGTGAGTCCCGATCCAAACCGCATCAAGCGTGTGTATGACATGCTTGACAGACAGACGGGTTCGTGGTCGTCCTGTTCCGCCAGACTCTCCAAGAATTCTCAAGGGCTCTCATTGAAAAATGGGAACGGATACCACAGGATCACCTCTGTAGTTTTACACGGTACATGCTACGTAGGTGTCAGGTGATGCTAAATGCTCACGGATGGCACACACGTACTGAAGTTCTCAAAGTCCAATGAAAAGAACGCAAGATGACGGAATAAATGACTGTTTTTCACTTTGTTTTCAATACTCGTAGGACATTTCAGTTCTTATTGTGTAAACGAAAGAGGATATCGTACTGTTTTGTTGTCTACTTAATTTGTGAAAGATAAATGTATAATTTGGTATCAGGCCCAGTCCTCAATTATTACTCAACGGACTACGGCAGACGCCGAAGTCATGTTCTCCTAATTCTTTTGAGCAATGTAGCTTTGTAACAATCAGAACCAGAGAAAAGTTAATGTCAAATCTGTCTGTGTTCCCAAGTTATCAGTTTTATATATATGACTATGGGGCCACAAGTGAACAGTTTGTCCAAGCGATTCTCCATTCGCTTCCTGTCCAAACAATAATAAATGGTTCAAATGGCTTTAAGCGCTATGGGAATTAGCATCTGAGGTCATCAGTCTTCTAGACTTAGAACTACTTAAACCTAACTAATCTAAGGACATCACACACGTCCATGCCCGAGGCAGGATTCGAACCTGCGACCGTAGTAGCAGCGCGGTTCCGGACTGAAACGCCTAGAACCGCTCGGTCACAACGGCCGGCCAATAATAAATAAATGCACAGTATGAGCTAACGAATTAATTCATCAGCAGTCGATTAAACAACATTGTTGAGGCTGCCGCTTTTTGACGTATCACCTGTTGGCTTCTGTCTAGGATTCTTTGGTCGACGCTTACTTAACTATTTTAATGACGTTCTGCCATCACGGGCATCCGGAAGTGTCAAAAGTTCACCCTCCTTTGCTGGTCGTGGACAGTAAGGAGTGTGAACCCTTGACAATGCTAACCACTCGTGCTGGCCGAACGTTATCAAAATTGTTAAACAAACGTCGGCCAAAGAACCCGAGACAAGAGCCAATAGGCGATACGTCCGTCATTTAAACGAATGGTCTATAACGAATTTGTACAACTAGGGTGGTGCAGAGTTAATAACTTTATAGAATTCGTGTTAATACGTCAAACTGCTGTACTTTACTCGTAGATGATTTCATGATTGTTCCATCCGAATAGGCACTGTTGCCTTTCAGGCATCCTTAGTTACCTGCGCCGCACTGCACACAAAGAACTTCCCTTTCAACGTGCGTAAAACGTGAAAAGGTGTAGGATACAATAGAAGACACTCACGAGGAACTTATTTCCACTGGTAAACTTCAGGAGGCACAGGTGCATACGTCACTTTCAGCAGAAAATGGAACTGTAAATGCAGCAGGCTGACTAGAAGGCCTCAAATACGCAGGTGTTGGTATCAGCTTCGCCTTACTGGATGACGCATCAGACAAGTCACATTATGCATTTCACCGTGAAGACAAATCATGGAAGGTGCGCCCACTAGTAACGGTCACATTTGTTTCCTTCCATTCTAGGGAGTCCATTAAACCTTCGTGAAGACTGAAGATTTACTCCAGTAACTCGCCAATGGGGAACCCATTTGTGGGCTCAAACAGAGCGAGACACAAGAATTATTTTTCGAAATGAACAACAGTTGCCATGAGATACTGAATACAAACAGCACATTAGTCTAAGTCAGTACAAATGTAGCTCCGCCTGATTTGTACGTATCCCTTACTTTCTCACTCAGAACATGTTTTTAAAGTAAAATCATCTCGTAAAACAGAAAATTTTGATTTACATTAAAAATCACATTACATTATATTAAAGAAAGCATACGTTACATTATATAACATTAGCTATGATTTCATAGTTACTACCAGGCCATAGCTACTTGTTATGTAATACAGTGAGGTATACTAGTACTGCCTGACGATAATCGGAAGATTGTAAGTGGTAACGGTTTAAAGGCTGCGATAGCAGCTTTGGTGAATGTAAATTACTTCGTGTATACTTTACATAACAGCTGTGAAGCACTAAATGTATAAATGCCTCTAATAATTAAGTACAGCTAACTTTCATTAATTTGCGGCACTGTCGATGGTTAAGATATTATAGATGAACAACATACTGTCAGCATAAAAGCCGATAACTCAGAACGATTGTCGCTCAAACGTGGTGGCAGAATGGAATGAAGGATTCTTAATTCAGATGGTTAACCTATCGCTGTTGGGACTAAAATTCAAATCTTCTCAAAACAAAAGATTAATTTGGCCGTCACACTAAGATTTCTCATACATGTACTACGTGAACTGTCAAGACCGACGTAACCCGCAGTGTGAAAATATGTCTCGTGCGCGTACCTACAGTATGTCAGAATCATTGGAAATTCAAGAAAATAACGGTCTAATCTTGTCTGTTCAGACGATCTTAAATCATGAATTATCAAGACACGAGCACAAGAAGCTTAGCTCTGTAAGATGATTTTGACACCTATGATCAGTTCTGTCGTTTGAGAAGAGACACGTGCCGTTGTGGTTTTCTTCAACATTGCTCTGTTCTAAGTGTCCAAAGGCTTTCCAGTAGCAGAAATCTCCATCGTGTTAGTTTCGTCACATGGTATAAATTTTCGACAGGTAGTTACCCATTTATCTTTAAAACGTAAATGAGCGCTAGGAGACCCCATTCTTAAATGACACAGCAAATTTCCGCCAGCGGAAAAACTATGTGACTCCAACTTTCATCGGAAGACGAACACCATGGAACGATGATGGATGACAAAAAATCGTGCAGCGTCTACTAGGAACTTTTGTTACAATTTTATTGTTCTAAATATGAAGCAATACAGTGTATCACCATGAGTCAACATCACCTGGACTGTGGTTGACATACCGACTTTCAAGAAACCCATAAACTTGCGTAGCAGCTGTGGATGCACCGCAAGGAGATTCCATCCTTAAAGGATATATCATGTCACAGTAGCTTTCTTCGGAAGACTAAACAATACGGAGTGGCGTTAGAAAACACCATATTGCTGTTACTGTTATTGTTATTATGAATGTGGGGCATGTCACCAATTGCCGACCATCGCCTGTACTATGGCTGACGTATCAACTTTCATGAAACCTGTATCCTTGCGCGGCAGCCATGGATGCAGCAACGGAAAATAAGAGAGGATACTGAGCTAAATAAACGCCCAAACCGCACGAACAGAGAAGGTGGCTGCATATGGTTGAAATCGTGCCGGCAGTGATCCCAGTCCTCCAGGACCCGTGTGTTTACCATCTAACCACGCAGCTCCTCAAGACACAGGTTCAGTACTGCAAACAAATGGTCACATGAGAAGTATCGCGCGGCACCGACATCTTGCAAAACGAAAACGCTGACGACTCACTATTGGTTGCCTATCAACTGCTAGGCGCAGGCTATAATGTTCCGTTCAGCCAGCGCTACAAAGTATGACTTTGGATAGTCCAAGGACACTCAAGAAAAGTGACATCGGCTGTTGAAGGAAGACGGTATTTGTAAGAAACCGAGCAGTTTCGTCGCTCTGAAGAGAACGACGGCGAAGAAGCCTAAAACGTCTCTTTTTGTTTTACAATGTATCAGTGCTACCGAAGGATGCCACCTAAATTTCAAATTATTTTATTCGAGTTGACACTATTTGAGCAAGCTTAGGCGCATGAATTATTATTATTCTTACTATTTATTAGTTGCTGAATGACACAAACAGATACTTTTTAAATGTTTTATTTCAGTACCATGACCGGTTTCGGGCTACCATAAATTTTGAGCAACAGCAGGTCGTCTGCTCCCACACTTCAGAAGAATATTTGAGTATTTAGTGCCACTTTATAATCTGTTTCGTTAATAAAAAATACACTAAAGTGCTCGCATTTATTTATATGTGGTGCAAAATAGTTGTGTTCACTGACATACGTTCCAGTACATGTCGATTTGTTTTGTTGTGGTCCATGTAGTTTTCCAGGTCGATTTTAAGTTATAAAGTGTCACTAAATACTCAGGTATTCTTGTGCAGAGTGGCAGCACACGACATGTTGTGGGTCAAAACATTTTTGTAACTAAAAATATTCGCCATCTAAAGATGGGCATGATAGCCGGAAACCGGTTTTGGCATTAAAGTAAAACATTTAAAAAAATTTGTGGCTGGATGCAGCATTACAAACTATCATTAACGGCTGCAGCGTTCACAAGATCCAACGTGGATGAAATTCATGTTTATTGTTTAAAAAGTTCTGCTGTGGAGCGAAGTAGCCGGTACACTGTAGCACCAGATGATGATGATGATGATGAAGAAGCGTTCCTACATAAACTAATAGACAAAACCAGAAAGGAAAGAAAAGCCAACGTGACCACATGCAGGTGCAGCATAAGGGTGTCTGAACAACGACAACCTCAGGGCCATGAAGTGCTGCAACGCTCGAGGAGAATACGCGGTATCAATCAGTGTTCAGCTGCCAAGACGGGTAGCCACTGTTTCATGCCCGTTGCCGACTGTGTGGCCACAATCCGTGCATGTGCAAGCTGGCTTTACCATATAATCTCCAGAGCATTCGGCACTATTTCTAATGCCATTCTCAACGTTACATGTAAGCCGCTTTCATTTTCTCAGTTACAACGCACGCTTAGGAAGTGCTATTTATGATTAGAGTGGTCCAGACGGTTGCCTTTTACAGATGACGGTCATTTGGCTGTGCTGTGCGAATAAACTTTGCACAGTTTGGTGAAGTTGCCGAAGATGACCGACATTACTTCGAGTAGTGGACTGGCGCCTGCTCGGGTCGCATAACCACACGGGGCTCAACATAGATGCGTGTAGGCCGCAAGTCGCAGTGTCCGCACGCTCGACGCTCTTCTACAACACCTCGTGCAGCGTTGTGACGCAACTAACCACGATGCGAGGTCCAGGAAGTCAATGAAATGGTACCCACTGAAGGTCTTAACGTGGCCTCGTGTTACCGACATCTTGCATGTACGAGTATTTAAATGGGCAGTTAAGAATTATTAAACTCGTCCGAATTAGTAACTCGCTCCTCTCCGGAGACGATTGCTGGAACTCGTAAGACCTGTAGTGTCACGTGCTGCGACGCACATCACAGAGTTCGTTTATCTCGTTGGCCCCGCCCCACGTCCCCTTAGCCGCTAGAAGGGGTCATACGAATGTTGAGTCATAATCGGCGAGAGCTCACCCGCGTCAAAGTGAGTGACACAGAGCCATGTGGTCAGCTAATGATGAGCAACGACTGCACCTTACTCGGCTCCGCCATGCGGAACCAGAGCTCTATTTATGACTGAGACCGAGAGACAACTAGAAGGACAGTGACGCATATCCGGCAGAGAACTAGACAACGTGGTTGGTATGTCTCGTCTCAGGAGTGCGTCTTCGGTGCAAATCAGGTGCAGTCCTCCTCGAAACGAAGAGGATCAGTAGGGAAATAAGTCAGATCCCTGATAAGGATGCCACAACATACTTTATAGTAAATGAACTGATAATCAAATGCAACTCCTGCACTACCAAAAATGGCCCTAAGCACTATGGGACTTAACATCTAAGGTCATCGGTCCCCTAGACTTAGAACCACGTAAACCTAACTAACCTAAGGACATCACACACAGCCATGCCCGAGATAGGATTCGAACCTGTGACCGTAGCAGCAGCGCGATTCCGGACTGAAGCGCCTAGAACCGCTCACCCACGGTGGCCGTTTCCTATACTACCCTCTACGCTCACATGTAGTGTGGAAAACGTATGCGCTACCCGCAGCGAAGTGACAGAGACAAAATGGGACTATAAAAGAAGCATCTCTTTGACAAGACTACTGGCTCATTCATGCAATCCACTACGTGTCCCATCAGGTGGTAAGACGATACACACGCATATTGTACTTTGAAAAACAGCATTCCTTCAAATTTTGCTCGAGAGTTCTTCATCAGTATTATATATTGACCTTAAGTCCTAATTTAGGAGTATAGTATTCACCTGGACATCAATTGCGCAATAATGTTCTCTAGAAAATGCTGGTAATATTAAACGGGTCCCACGTCGATTCCTTTCCCTTTGTTATCACCAGAGACTTACATTTTTATCGAATATATTTCTTATTAGAGGACACCACAGAAATTCTTTAGGAATCTATTGCATTCTAGACAGCAAACCTGTGTGTTGAAATGTTATTTAGAACAGAATATGGGACAGGGCCATGTCACATCAAGAAAAATTGCGGAAGTTCTCATACATCAATGAAATTTCTCGAAAATTTAACTAAAAAGGCGGAACTGCGTGAGTATCCTATAGGATCAGAAGACTGCCTAGATCATAAAGCATAAGAAACTGTCTTACTTCGTCGGAGCAATTACTTGTACTTCTGTGTATGTTGGCAACATCGCCGAAGTCGCCATTACCAGGATGGAATGTTATTGCAGCAAGAACACTCCTGGCAACAATGCACGAATAGCCAGGCATCACACGACTAAAATCAATAGAGTATGTTTTATAATAACATTCTCTGTTGGACTCAATAAAGAAACATAAATGATGTAAAAATCTGCTGTACGCAGCTGACACATCAAAATATTGACTCCTACAAAAGCGAAATTGTCATGTCTGTCAGAAATTTTCGTACAGAGCCAATTATTATAGCGAAACGACTTCCGTTCCCAGTGGATCACCTAGTTGTATTATATTGACATTTTTCAAGTTCTTAGACATTACGAAGAAATAATATCAAAATATTTGAAGGTACCAGATTAATCGTAGTTGAAGCAGTTCAGTCTACCACACTAATATTTTAGCAATTTCAACAATTGTAACAATTCTTAATAGCAGTAATGGAAATTAAAATAACAATAAACGCTCTGGTGAACCCCCAGGAAAAGACCGTACTAAAGCTACTTTAATTTCTTTAAAATCTCTCTACTAACCTGTATACTACGTACTGACATGGTTACTTTATGTCAAAACGCAATATCATGTATTATAATGAAACAGGAAATAGACAAAGAATTTCGATCGTGTGAAATCCTGACGAGCATACAACAAACAATGAGGTAAACCCCTCTCTCCTGAAGAGCGAAGGTCTCGGTTTATCGAGAGAAGCAAATGAGATGTGCCGCGAGATATCCGGAACATTACGCAGAGCCTTTAACGACTTCCAGGAAAATACAATATCGGATAAGCTAATCGACAACCCGAAAACGCTCTAGCCTCCAAAGTGTTCCTAGCAGCGGACAGATGGTATCTGCCTTCACGGACAAGTCCACAAGCACACAGAATGACGACGTATACAAACTGGTATACAAAGGCTTCGTGATGGTAATGATAACATTTTCTACTGAAACTCAGTACTACCTTTTTTGGGAACACTCTGCTGATTATTTAAGAGAGATAACTCACGTTGTTCATTTCAAACTGAATAAAAATTCCCAAATATTTGCGAAATGCGTGGCTATGGCATCAACGATCGTAGAACGAATGAAGAACGGTCAAATAAATGAACACAGCTGTGAATGAATCTGCTCAATACATCGTTAATCCTAACAGTCTTCGTCATTTACATCTGCACTCAATAAGCTACAGTATGGTGTATGGCGGCGGCTAATAGTGCACCAGTTTTATCCCACTCCTGTCCTCTTCCATTTGCGGACCGTATGCAGGAAGAAAGACTTTCGTCATCTCTCCGTTGGTCTCATTCTTGTGTCGTGGGCATTACGTGAGAAGTATGTTAGAGGAAGCAGTACGATATTTGACTTTCGGGATTCTGCAAGTAAGAGTGACCATGGTGCAGTTGACTTCCTTTGTAAAGTATCTGTGCGGTTTGCTGAGCATTTCTGGGACACTGTCACCCGTGACGAATCATGCAGCTCTCGTTCTAAACTTTTCTCAATCTTTCGCGACTCAGAGTTGGTAAAGGTCCTAGACTGACGAGCAACATGTAAGGATTGGTCCAACGACGGACTTGTAATCTACACACGAATGAGGACGCTTGCATCATCCTACAATTCTTCAGGATTCTTCCAAAGAACCTGAGACTGATATCTGTCTCACTACTGAAAGGTAAATTAGTACGACACGATTGTCTGGTAGCTTCCTCTTTGCAGTTTCTTTCAGCCGGATACCACTTCGGCGACAGGAGCGCACTTAACCTACCTCATAACGGGACCTGCCCGCATCTCGTGGTCGTGCGGTAGCATTCTCGCTTCCCACGCCCGGGTTCCCGGGTTCGATTCCCGGCGGGGTCAGGGATTTTCTCTGCCTCGTGATGGCTGGGTGTTGTGTGATGTTCTTAGGTTAGTTGGGTTTAAGTAGTTCTAAGTTCTAGGGGACTGATGACCATAGATGTTAAGTCCCATAGTGCTCAGAGCCATTTTTTTCATAACGGGATCGCACCTACTCATGCTCACCGACTTCATCCACATTTATGATATATACATACTTCCAGGAATGAAAGTGACAGAAGTGGGAATTGCAGATGGCCAAGCGTTCAGAAAGGGAAAAAAAAGAAACAGCATTTTCGGCCCGCATCCGGCGAATCATGTGCCATTTATGTTAGCATAGCGTCAAGGCAGCGTTTGGTGCAGCGAGAAGCGTAGAGAACGGTAATATGAGGGTCGTCATGTCGAGCCCCTATTCTGAAACTCTTATTTTAAACTTTTAGGTTACGTATAATGAAAACAAACCCTTATAGTGCACAATATATTTTATTTATTAATATTTCTGATAAAGCGCATGAAAAGGAAAGACAAAGGATAATTTGTAATTGTAAATAAATTTCCATGGAAGGATTGTAAGACGTACATTTGAACTTCGTATATAAAATCAGATATTTTTCCTATTTCAGAGTTGATGATGTACACGTGCTGGGGTGATTTTTATTGTAAAAGCACCGTGATGCACTAATTTTCTTGCGATGTCGCACGCATTATAAACACCGTATTTTTCAGTTACATTATTGTTTTAAAATTTCTGTACAAAGAAATGATTTGCATTCAGAAAAGGTTCTTTGTCACCGCAAAGTTTGGTACCCAAACATTATTTCGCCAAATATTGGCTAGGATAGCTAGCGAAGAACAGTGGAATGTATTTATATGCAATCTTCTCGGAAATCGATTTATTTTTCTCTCTCGATGAGATAAGAGCAGGTTTGAAGCTTTTCTATCAATTTCTTTACCTGACGAAAAAACAGACATCGCAGAATTGCACTCTCTAAACGCTTGGCCATCTGGATCTCGCTTTTCTCTCATTTTCATTTCTGACCATGACCTGCATGTACCCAGGACCTGCACGTACCAAACATTTTGACTAAGTCGATGATGAGTAGAAGCGGTCTCCTTTACAGTAATTCTACCGGCAAAACGGAACCTACATTTTAATATGGTATTTGAACCACACGTCGTTCCAGGAATATCTTCACATCAGTGATTGGTGAATGCTAGCGTAAGAGCAGAGTGAAAAATTCAAGTGTCTGACCAGGTTTAGATTCTGCGATCTTCTTTTGCTCTTCATGCTCGCACTTAACTTTTTTTTTTAATAAAAGCCAAGAGCAAGAATAGAACACGAACCAGCGGCTTGGTAGTCTAATGCCTTGACCGCTATATAAATATCGGCTATTTACTTGGCTAAGTGTGAACTTCAAAATAAAATGAAACAAAAGTCAAAGCTACCTCAACTTGGCATCGTTACTTTTAACTCACCATTAAAAAATGTGAAATATCACCCTTCATTTGTTGCTCCTAATTATTTCGAAAAATCTTCAAAGGTGATAGGATCTAGTGTTCTACAGTTTCCTTACCTGACTATAATTAATAAATGTGTAAAAAAATTGTTGATAGCTTGTGAAACTTCAGCTAAAAAGAAACCGTGCGGCTGGATGTTTTTTGTCCACTGCCATCAGCGTTTCCTATCTCCAGCAATGCCATGTAATAATGTCTACAACAAACTCATTCTGCTTTTCTAATGCCTCAATGAATGCAGCTTTCCATGAATCAGCCAATATCTTTTCTTTCTCACTGCTTACAATTCAGGACTTTCTTTCTTCAATGTGACGCTGTGCGGGTCGCCAGACAGAGCTAACCAATCCGCAACTGGTGGAGTTAACTGCGTAAATAACTTGTGAACAGCGTGTGAGCGTTGTGAGCGTTTTGCAGGTACCACCAGCAACCAGGCCCCACTGTCTCCCCTTCGCCGACGACATTGTCGACGGTCATTTCTTTTAACCATGTGATTGCATTGTATTTTTCGGGGGGAAAGCAACAGTCATCTGGTGACAGGAGGGTCCAAGGTTCAGTCATGCCAGATGTGACGTGGAGATAACAAGGTAAGATGATCTGCGGCAGTCGACATGCACGTGAAGCGATATTCATCGATGTCCAGGAGGTGACATTCATGGCAAGATGGAAGGGGCGCCCGTTAATCCAATAACGTGGAGCCGGTGTCTTGTCGCATATTTTTTGTTGGTTACTTGATACCATGCCGCGCTCACGGTGGTGGGCAATAAGTAGTGGTGTATCTTTTTACACACTCGTGGCCAATGGACAGATGGGTAATTTGTTTCCTCCACGCTGAGTGGAACCGTCCGCAGAAAGACGCCTCAGACCGAGCGGCTACCCCGCGCGGCGATTGGGGTTTGACACCACGTAGAAGTTCAGGTATTCCACACATTGCAGCTGGTTCAAGTCCCATAGCAGGCTCTGGCACACCATTATCCGTAATAACCGTTGACTCCTGTGGCTCGTGTTGTTTCTCTCAGGAGTTAAATCTTGGCAGGTAGCAACCATGTTGATTTCCATCGTGGCCAAGAGCGGCACAGTGGTTGGGCAGTGTTATGTATAGTGGAGAGAAGAGAACATCGCGAGTGACATCATAACCCGCCGACCGCGACCCTCCCAGAGTATTTCCGACTGGATGTCCGGCGACATCTCAGTGGGTCCCCAATCAGAAAGTCCTACGGCGTCACCAGAGCACGGTGTGGCCGCAGAAGTCTGTTCCATAAGATTGTAGTGGTTGACAGAATGAGACCGAGTTGCTTCACAGTCTGTACTGGAACCTTCCTGCTGATCACTGTTCGCTGCAGAGTATTTGCAGTTGGACGCCGCCCGCCCTGCCGTCAGTTCCGCAGCGACGGAGTCGGTATCAGAGGTGTCAGCATTGTGGTTGGTGTCCTGTCGGATCAGTTCTTCTTCATACGGTGACTGGGAGCTGCCATGTTCTGATACGGTCCTGCGCCGTCTCTTTCAGCGTTTTGGTGAGCGCTGTTTTCGTGAGTGGCCTTCCGTGTCGGACGAGGGCATTGATTCACGTCTTGACAGCACGAAGACTTCAGTTGGTACGATAAGTGGATCGATTGCCATCTTACTGTTTGCGAGCCCGCAGTATTTGGTGTTATCGACTGGACTGTACAGAGTTCTGGCTGACTGACCGGACAGGTGTCTATGCTGGGACAGAATGTTTTCGCATGTTTTGGTGATGTAATTTTTTTTAGGGCTCATTTCATTTTACTGAAACGACCTTAAACATATAAAATATAGGAAAAGGAACTTTCTGTACGTAATGTATGTCTTGTGTATTTGTACAGATAACCGAATACCTTGTACAGCATGTTCGGGAGGTGGCAGCAAAGATCATCCGTCAGCCCAGAGACAACCACGGGGCGCTGGAACTATAGCCCATCGTGCACCAGATGGCCGCCAGAAGAAATGCTGACGGCTATGTGTTGCTCATTAATAATTGTTAAGGAATAATAGTGGCACCATACTTTTTTCAACGAAAGGGTTCATTTATGGTTTTATGCCCAAGGAAAGTTGAGTTACTATCGAGCAGCAGTCGGAAACGCTTACGAGGAACTAAGTTTGTGCGTAGATGATCGGAAGGACCGGGTGTTTAGTCGCTTTTTGTTCGCTAACTTGAGCTGATACGATTAGTTAGTGATATTAATTAATAGGACGGTTGTGTCGATGTATGGTGCAGACAAGTTTCCGCAATTTTAGAAGTGTGAGTGAAAGTGCCTATACTTCGGTGAAAGATTGAAGCAACGGGTATGGAACTGGATATCAAAGACTGGAAATAATTTAATTTTATTGCGTTCCTCGATTTATTTTGAAGAACTATCGCCATGACGCATTCTTCAATTAGCTGACGTTGGGTTTAAGTTTTGTACTTGTAACACGGTTACGAGTTTTCTGAGGATTTTGAATCGAGGATCGAAGAAGCACTGTTTGACTTCAGCGATTCGACGGGGTTCCGGTTATGATGTATTTGTAGCACGCCTATAAAGTGGGTTCTGCGATTAATTGTAACAGTCGAAGAAGGAGTTCTGTGAGGCACAGAGCAACGGCCGTAAATGTGTTGAATGGATTTGCTATTTGAGGTGATATGTGAATATGATTTTGTGGATACTGAATTATTTTTATTGTCGAGCGGAGTTCTCGATTTTTGTAGAGATTTGACGATTGTTAGCGGAACACCCAGACCTGTGGTCTTTTCTTTAATTTTGATAAAGTTTACCCCACTCAGAGTGCCATAGTAACGTTCCGTGTTGGTCCAGACCCTAGCTGAACCATATTTAAGCGGCATTCCACTGCAACCATTATACCTGTAGCTAATAGGGACGAGTGACAGTTTCATCGAGTTTCTGTTAATGGAATCGCAGATCCCTAACATCTGAAGTGGTTCAGAATTGTGCAATTTGTGTTTTAAATTGAGTTAAAAATAGTGCTAGCAGCTAGGATTTTGCTTGATTATTTTGGATTGCTTAATTTCGCTTAGATTGGAGACTTAGTTTAGTGTGTCACTCTATTACTCGTTTGTCTCAATATGTGGCTAGTCATTTAGCTCAAAGTTAGTAAATAATTGCTATTTAAGAAAAATCATTCATTACGATAGAAACAAGTAAGATCTTAAATTGTGGAATATCAACAAGTAGACAAGTGCTCTCAAAGTCAGAGATCCTTCAGTGATAAATGAACACAAGAAAGGTAAGCCAAAGTATTTTCAAGTTAAAGAATTTTCACTTCAAGATCATTTATTTAATAAAACGATAATAAAATAATTAGGGCTCTTGCTGGGGCTTAAAGGGATGTAAGAATGAGTTGTCTATTTAAAAATATAGAAAATACAAAGGATTGGTTTATTTTCGTTCGAAAGTTGAAAGTTTACGAACGTAGTTTCTTAACATAAAGATAGAGACATTGTTTATATTATCGATGTAGCCATAGAAACAAAATAAAACGCTGACTGTATCTGTAAAAATTCATATATCTGAAACATATTTTGGATTTTTGGTGAAGATATTACGCGCAAGGAGCGGAGACCCGCCACAACGCCCGCCAACGAGAGTTCGAAGGATAGCTCGAATATGCTTATAGTCCGTGGTCCCAGTCCACAACAGCGTCAACGCAGCCAACATTTCCGTGCGCGTGGCGGAAGCGAAGTCCTTGCTTTACCTTTCGAAGAACCTTAACACATGTAACGTCGTTAATGAGTTTCACACAGACCGTATTACTTACGATCAAAAAGTGGATGCCTACGATGTTGGCAGCCGAGATATTGATCTCCTCCTTTAAACGGCGTTAGACTTCCAACGCTTTTCACCTAGCCAAGTCGTTACTAAACGCGAATTTCAATGTTGATTTCCTGCTCTGACTCGCCATGATCTTGTCGCGCTACGGTGTCACGTTAGTCTCGAACGGCGAAAGTAAAAAGGCGCTGCATGCGGAAACACGTAGCATGCCCGACCCGCTCGGCTGCTAAGCCGGACTACCAGCTATAGACCAGTAGGCTCAACTCTTCGCACTGCCAGATTCATGTTATCGTGCCACCCTGAATCGCTCCACACAAGAATTCCGAGCTACGTACACTATATGACTGATCCCAGTCGGTGCTCGAAGACCGACGATCACGACAATCGAACCATTTCGGATTCTCCACCTACATCTATACATCTTTATTTTATTTTGTTGATTCCTTCACCCTTACTCTATGTCTTTAAACAACAGGCCGTGTTTTTAACGTTTCTGAAGTTGTTGCCTGTTTTGATTGGTTACCAAGTTGTGTCTAATAGTAATAATAATAATAATAGTTAAATAGTGGTTGTTGTTGTTGTTGTCTTCAGTCCTGAGACTGGTTTGATGCAGCTCTCCATGCTACTCTATCCTGTGCAAGCTTCTTCATCTCCCAGTACTTACTGCAACCTACATCCTTCTGAATCTGCTTAGTGTATTCATCTCTTGGTCTCCCTCTACGATTTTTACCCTCCACACTGCCCTCCAATACTAAATTGGTGATCCCTTGATGCCTCAGAACATGTCCTACCAACCGATCCCTCCTTCTTGTCAAGTTGTGCCACAAACTTCTCTTCTCCCCAATCCTATTCAATACTTCCTCATTAGTTATGTGATCTACCCATCTAATCTTCAGCATTCTTCTGTAGCACCACATTTCGAAAGCTTCTATTCTCTTCTTGTCCAAACTATTTACAGTCCATGTTTCACTTCCATACATAGCTACACTCAATATAAATACTTTCAGAAATGACTTCCTGACACTTAAATCAATACTCGATGTTAACAAATTTCTCTTCTTAAGAAACGCTTTCCTTGCCATTGCCAGTCTACATTTTATATCCTCTCTACTTCGACCATCATCAGTTACTTTGCTCCCCAAATAGCAAAACTCCTTTACAACTTTAAGTGTCTCATTTCCTAATGTAATTCCCTCAGCAATCACCCGACTTAATTCGACTACATTCCATTATTCTCGTTTTGCTTTTGTTGTTGTTCATGTTATATCCTCCTTTCAAGACACTCTCCATTCCGTTCAATTGCTCTTCCAAGTCCTTTGCCGTCTCTGACAGAATTAAAATGTCATCGGCGAACCTCAAATTTTTTATTTCTTCTCCATGTATTTTAATACCTACTCCGAATTTTTCTTTTGTTTCCTTTACTGCTTGCTCAGTATACAGATTGAATAACATCGGGGAAAGGCTACAACCCTGTCTCACTCCCTTCCCAACCACTGCTTCCCTTTCATACCCCTCGACTCTTATAACTGCCATCTGGTTTCCGTACAAATTGTAAATAGCGTTTCGCTCCCTGTATTTTACCCCTGCCACCTTTAGAATTTGAAAGAGAGTATTCCAGTCAACATTGTCGAAAGCTTTCTCTAAGTCTACAAATGTTAGAAATGTAGGATTGCCTTTCCTTAAACTTTCTTCTAAGATAAGTCGTAAGGTCAGTATTGCCTCACGTGTTCCAGTATTTCTACGGAATCCAAACTGATCTTCCCCGAGGTCGGCTTCTCCTAGTTTTTCCATTCCTCTGTAAAGAATTCGAGTTAGTATTTTGCAGCTGTGGCTTATTAAACTGATTGTTCGGTAATTTTCACATCTGTCAACACCTGCTTTCTTTAGGATTGGAATTATTATATTCTTCTTTAATTCTGAGGGTATTTCGCCTGTCTCATACATCTTGCTCACCAGATGGTAGAGTTTTGTCAGGACTGGCTCTCCCAAGGCCGTCAGTAGTTCCAATGGAATTTTGTCTACTCCGAGGGCCTTGTTTCGACTCAGGTCTTTCAGTGCTCTGTCAAACTCTTCACGCAGTATCGTATCTCCCATTTCATCTTCATCTACATCCTCTTCCATTTCCATAATATTGTCCTGAAGTACATCGCCCTTGTATAGACCCTCTATATACTCCTTCCACCTTTCTGCTTTCCCTTCTTTGCTTAGAACTGGGTTTCCATCTGATCTCTTGATATTCATACAAGTGGTTCTCTTTTCTCCAAAGGTCTCTTTAATTTTCCTGTAGGCAGTATCTATCTTACACCTAGTGAGATAAGCCTCTACATCCTTACATTTGTCCTCTAGCCATCCCTGCTTAGTTATTTTGCACTTCCTGTCGATCTCATTTTTGAGACGTTTGTATTCCTTTTTGCCTGCTTCATTTACTGCATTTTTATATTTTCTCCTTTCATCAATTAAATTCAATAGTGATAAGAATGTATATATATTCGTAAATGTACTATGAATCAGAAACAATATTAATTTTATACTAAATGCATGTTTTTTGACCTAAAGAATAGAAAATTAAAATCTAAAAAGAGTGATGGACAATATTTGATTCTAGAAGCCATTTTACATTAGGTTGTAAACAATGGGACTATGATGGAACAGAAACAGAGTGAGTACAATCACCTTATGAAGATGTGAATGCATATCTATACTGAAGATCCATAGAAACTGGTAAACCTGCCTAATATCGTGTAAAAGTTCCTCAACACGACTTGGCATGGACTCGAATAATGTCTGAAGTAGTACTGAAAGGAAATGACACCATGAATCCTGCAGGGTTGTCCATAAATCCGTAAGAGTACGAGAGGATGGAGATCTCTTCTGAACAGCACGTCGCAAGGCATTCCAGATATGCTCGATATTGTTCATGTCTGTGGAGTTTGGTGGCCAGCGGATGTGTTTAAACTCAGAAGAGTGTTGCTGGAGACACTCTGTAGCAATTCTGGACGTGTGGAGTGTCGCACTGTCGCGCTGGAATTGCCTAAGTCAGTCGCAATGTACAGTGAACATGAATGGGTGCAGGTGATCAGACAAGATACTGACGAACGTGTCACTTGTCAGAGTCGTATCTAGAGTTATCAGGGGTACCATATCACTCCAGCTGCACACGCCCCACGTCATTACAGAGCCACCACCAGCTTCAACAGACCCCTGCTGACATGCAGGGTGCATGGATTCATGAGGTTGTCTCCATACCCGTACACGTCCATGTCCGCTCGATACAATTACAAACGAGACTCGTCCGACCAGACAACATGTTTCTAGTGATCAACAGTCTAATGTTGGTATTGACGGGCCCAGGCGAGGCTTAAAGCTTCGTGTCGTGCCGTCATCAAGGATACACAAGTGGGCCTTCGGCTCTGAAAGCCCATATCGGTGATGTTTCGTTCAATGGTTCGCACGCTGACACTTGCTGATGGCCAAGCATTGAAATCTGCAGAAATTTGCGGAAGGGTTGCACTTCTGTGACGTTGAACTATTCTGTCGCCGTTGGTCACGTTCTTGCAGGATCTTTCTCCAGCCGCAGCGATGTCGGAGATTTCGTGCTTTACATGATTCCTGATATTCACGGTACATTCGCGAAATAGCCGTACGGGAAAGTCCCCACTTCATCATTATCTAGGAGATGCTGTGTCCCATCGCTCGTGCGTCAACTATAACACCACGTTCAAACTAATTTAAATCTTGATAGCCTGCCATTGTAGCAGCAGTAGCCGATCTAACAACCGCGCCAGACACTTGTTGTCTTATAAAGGCGTTGCCGACCGCAGTGCCGTATTCTGCCTGTTTAAGTATCTCTGCATTTGAATACGCATTCCAACACCAGTTTCCTTCGCGCTACAGTGTATATAAAGATGTATGTACTCGTGACGACGTCAAAGTACGTGAACGTTCAGTCTCTGCTGTAACAATCACTTTTTTAACTTGACTCTTTAATTTTTTTAGTTTGGAAACTCATTTGTACACCGCGAGCCACTTTACCATGTGTAGCGGAGAGTACCTCTGGAGCCACTGTAGTTTTCTTCCCTTTTCTGTTCCTCACCCGAATGTCGAGTGGGACAAATGTTTGTCGGTAAATCCCCGTACGACATCTGATTTCTCCAATTTTCTCATTGTCATCATTCCCCGGAATGTGATTGGGAGGAAGTAAAATGTTGCCCGACTCTCCTCGGAACGCCGCCTCTCGAAACCTCAACAGTAAGCCTGCCCGTGAAGCAGAAGGCGTCTCTTGTAGCGCCCGTCTCTGCAGCTTGTTGAGCATCTGCGTAACGCTCTCCCTCCAAATGAACGATGCCGTGACTATTTACGCGAATTATAGATACTTATGTACAGATTTAATTACCAAACTTTGCCCTAGGCGCCAATCACCTGCTCATATCTCCGTACCTCTTAACAGATCCATTTCATTTACTGATGTAAGATAAATATATTGTCAACCTTCACTTGTATTTTCTTCCGCAATTATTTCTTTTGCACATTTTAATTTCTTGAGTGCCTAGAATGACACTCATTTGTTGCATACTTGTGGCACACTTCCCACACGTACCTCATTTCACAAATCGCAATTCAAACACAGAACGCTGCTTCCCACGTACCAAAATATTTACATTACACACTACCGTATTGCACGCTACAATTCGGAGCTCTCTAGCAGAAGGGTGGGAAGGGGTGCAAGTATTTGAACATGGAAAATTATGATTTAAAACGTTAATTACTTTGTCTTATTTAAAAAGCTTTCAGAGTTTTGACATAAAAATTTCGGAGCATTACCTTTCAGCATGGCCAAGTATCTTCCTGAGACTGTCACACAAGACTCCAAGAAACTATGTACCATTGTAAGAGTTCCATATTGTTATTCACCAAAAGCATTCCTTCAAGGCTTGTGTCTCCTCCCTTGGATATGGCATTTATCGATGCGAAACACTTTCCGATATGAAATGCCCAAAATTGTTATACAATTCTCTCAGAAAAAAGACAATGAATTATGTTGTACCTTTTACCTCCCCTACTCAGTTCGTAAGATATCACTCGTAGCAGCTTAGGTGTTAAACGTATTTAATCGTCTGCTGAAGAACTATAAAAAACTTTCTCGTAAATTACAGCTATTGCATGACGACTTGTGAGTGGGAACGAAAACCATGTAGAATACAGACTTTAGGTCCTACATCGAGCATATTTGAGCAAGGCGTTTTGTTTCAAAAGTGACACTCGTTGAAGTCGAAGTTTTTATTTCAGTACCAATTGTTTGTCATACAACTCTGTCAGGTGTAGGACAGGCGTAGTATTTGCTTGCATGAGCACTACATGTCTTCCATTGAGCGCCTTTATTTTCCATCGACAGTGTAGTGAAGCGCTACAAATGGAAAAATTCCGCCCTTGAGATTGAGCTAGATAAGCAGCTACGATACACACTTAGTACGAGTAATTGAAGGCAGCACCCATCTGTGTGGCGTGGACAGAGTTTCCGTCCTACCAGCATTCCACCTTCTTATGTACCTGGCACGTTCTTAAAGCCAGAGAAAGTAATACAGGGTGGTTATAATTAAAGTGACAGTATTCAGAGTGCTGCAGCGCAAATGGTTCAAATGGCTCTGACCACTATGGGACTTAACATCTGAGGTCATCAGTTCCCTAGACTTAGAACTACTTAAACCTAATTAACCTAAGGACATCAAATGTTCAAATTTGTGTGAAATCTTATGGGACTTAACTGCTAAGGTCATCAGTCCCTAAGCTTAGACACTACTTAACCTAAATTATCCTAAGGACAAACACACACACCCATGCCCGAGGGAGGACTCGAACCTCCGCCGGGATCAGCCGCACAGTCCGTGATTGCAGAGCCTTTAGACCGCTCTGCTAATCCCGTACGGCCCTAAGGACAGCATATGCATCAATGCCCGAGGCAGGATTCGAACCTGCGACCGTAGCAGCAGCTTGGTTTCGGACTGAAGCGCCTAGAACCGCTCGGCCACACTGGCCGACTAGTGCTGCAGTGCAGGCTGTATACATGACATTGCTCATTTGGGTATCTGCAACCCTCCTCTATTCTTATTATCAGGTTGTTTTCTCCACTCTGTATTATATTATTCGCCTGAATCTGATCTTCAGACAGAATGTATTCACGGCAGTAAAGAATGTGTCCTCGCAGCAGCTGTACTGTGATTAATAATCACGTCTTGAAATATTTAGAAGCTTAGAACACTGCGAATAGAAGCTATTTTTTTAAATGCAGCGTACCTGGGACCTCGTCATTTTGTGCTGCCTAAGAATATATTATTAGTGTCCCTCTCATTAAAAATGCGTACAGTGGGAATCGTATAAGATCGACGCGGGATATGTTTCTTGCTAAGTTCGCGACTGAAGTAAGCGCATGATGGCTTTTGTGGAGTTCGCTGAGAATTGTCGGTGGTCACACCAGTGATGGATGCACTGCCAGAGCGATGTACATTTTCGAACGGGCTTTTCTCTTTCTTGTTGAGGACTCCTCCTGTCGGTTGTTCCGCGCTTACCTCGATGTGGCTCTCCTTATATGTAGGAAATCGGTACAGGATACCACAATGACCAGTTTCTCCATCACGAATGCCCCATACAGCCAAATCGTGTTTGATTTCGTTTCCCTTGATGTCTCAATACGCTGCAACCCAGTAGCGAGTAGCGCGAGACATTTGTTTTGGTCGTTGAGCGAGTGCAGAGGCACGAGACAGAACCGCCGCGCGGCGCAGGTGGTAGGGATGGCCGCCTGGGAGGGGAGGGGCGGCCCCGCCTCCTCACGCCGCCACAGCCTCCACCCGCAACGCCGCGGCGCGTCTGCGAGGTCGCCTCTGCCGCCACGCGCCACCTAGCAAGTCGCTGGCTCAGCCGGCCAGTCTGCACTTTTGCTGATATACAAAGTACGCATCTAGGGTACAGACAAGCCGCGCTCAGCACCTCAAAGGAAAGGAGACTGGTGTAACGGGCGCTGTAACTGTCAGTTACGTGGCACGTGCAGAAAGTTTTCTGCGTGACCAAGGAACGCAAGATCAGTGACCAGTGTGAGGGGAGAAATGCAATGATACAAGGAATGGTCAGCCTCTGCCACTGTGAATTAATTTATTTAGCACAGCGCATCGGGTGTGGGAAGGCGATATCATTGAACTATTCGCACAGGTCACCAGTGACAATTTATGGAACCCACGTTTAGTTACCAGGTTCCGTAAACTGTCACTGTTGGACTACCTTGGTTAAATATTTATGTGAATAGTTTGTAAGCTATCTATAAAAAAATCGGCTGTATGTGATAAAACTGAATATACTGATTTTAAAAACTTTCTCCTAACGAATCTGGCTTTTGGTTAGCCGTGTGTTGCGGATGTGAACAGTGCCGTGAAATAAAACTTTAGCTTTCATGAAATGTAAAATTTGAAATAATGAAATGAATCTAATTAAATGCGAAAACAAACTAACTGTGTGCCGAATGAAAACTATACAACTAAAACTCAGTACCGAAGTACATTATGAGCGTTGCGTCATGAGAAGTGCAATGTTTGACTTGGGATATCCACAAATGTAAACTCCTCTACTGGGAAGAAAATAACCGTTTGAAATTACCAAGACTGTTTACTGGAATGAGATCTGTACTGAAACCAAAGTGATTTGTTTCTTGCTCAGCATACTTTTGGTGTCTGGAGTACTAACGTTCTCGAAAGCAAATATAAATCAGCAGATGCAACAGCTAAAGGTAAATAATCTACTCTGAAGTTTTTTGACTGTCGGGAAGGATCTGTTGCTACGCGTGGCGTAAGGCGCAATGCGTACATGACAGAAAATTAAAAACTTTACTACGAATAATGAAGGGGAGTTTACTTTAAAGAAAATCATTTATGAGAAATCAAACACTGATTACTGACAAAAAACCTACACGACACAAGAAGAATCTAACGATTACAAAATTCTCTCATTACAAAGATACAGTACTACAAACATACCTTTAAAATTTCTCCAAAACTGTCACCATCGATATAAAGACTAAGAAAGTACTATTAATGAGTTTTCATCTACATAATAAAGTATTCCAGATAGTTTCTCCCAGATTCCGTATCGCTCCGTCATGGTTTGACCAATCCTTAATCGATATTTAATATTATTGTATTTTGTATCTGACATTGTCAGTTCTATCCTCTGTTGTAAATGGATAAGAAATTCGTAAATGCTTTGCTACAGTTCACTAGAATATGGTAACGTAAGTGCGGAGCTAGCGAGAGTGCCAAGAACGCATAGGTGAAATGGCGAAACTTGTTCCTACTGGTGTTTATCTGATAAAGTGGATTATTTGTAAATTCATTTTTTGTGATACTGCTACGAAAAAGGCGTGAACATATTGAATTTAACTGAAATGACCCTATCTATGGCAATTATTACTATCAGTAATTGAGGTGCATTTTGGTAATTTATTTCGCAATGTTTGCGTTAGACAACATCACCAAATCAATTAAGATTTTTATCCTTCCCCAACGAAGAACTGCTTTTGATCAGACTCCTGTATATCAGAGTTCTATCGTCATGGAGGATAGTTTTCCGCTTTGCAGGACGTGGACGTTTGGTCCGAACAGCAGCAAACAGTTGGCTAGAACTCTCAAGCGAAAATGATTTTTGCCGTCGTGAATGTGGTCTGTGAGGATCACAACATAATTATTCCACAAAAACAGTCATGACATTTTCTGGAAGTGGAACAGATTTTTGCCTTCTTTAGTGCTCTGCGTTAAACAGGTCTGAGCGCTAGTGGAGATTTTGCCCCGTGGTTAGAGGAAGTCGCACTGAGTGGAAACCTTCTTTGTAATCAAAACTTCGTGCAAAATGTGTTGTATCCGGTATATGGAAATCTTTGCAATGTAAGGGAGCTCGCGTACCTATAATGAGCCATTGTTGAGTACAACACAGTGAGTTTTTGCCTCCATCTTCCTGATCATCAAAGTTTTGCAGTTCCTTAACACTCATCATCTTCAGTAGATACAGACCACGACTATATTCAGCAATCACTTTTTTAATAGTAAAAAAAATGAAAGAAAATATACATTCAGTGTCTGTTGGATAATTGTTGTGACTTTCGGAGATAAAGCAAGAATTGTAATTTACTCTGGGAACCTGTACTTACACATTCTATAAACAGGACGTGGTAGAAATATTTTTACGAATGTTGGGAGTGCTTGGTTCACCAAAAGAAGAGGAAAAGTATGCAAATATTCATGAGTCCGAACATCCTCCGTACCTCAATTAATAATGGGAGATCATTTTAGAAAAATCTCAAGTTCGAAACTCATATCAATATTTACCTGGCTGTTACACAATCATGTACTCCAACAACATTTATGGACAGATTAAGGTGTCACAATGCGGCCATGTTGTCAACAGTAGTTTAACATAAGACAGCAGTTGCATATGTCTGATTATTATGTTATCCTAACTGCCTCACGGGAGATCAGCGTGGACAATATTCACAACACAATTCGAGACTTTGGTAAGAAATTGAGCTCGTATTCGGCGGACATGTAGTCAAATCCCCTTCGGTTGTCCAGATTTAGCTTTTCCACGAAATCCCTAAATAGCTTAAGCCAAATGTCAAGATACTTTGAAAAAGGACACAGTTGCTTTTCGTTTTGTAGTATTAGTTGAACGGTACTGATTTGGCTATTTTGAACATTTGAGAAATAATTACATTTTCTCCACGAGCTTAGTTTTGAAAGGTTCTGATTTATAAGTGCCGAGGATGAATTAAAAAAAAAAACTGTTCAAATGGCTCTGAGAACTATGGAACTTAACTTCTGAAGTCATCAGTTCCCTAGAACTTAGAACTACTTAAACCTAACTAACCTAAGGACATCACACACATCCATGCTCGAGGCAGGATTCGAACCTGCGACCGTAGCGTCGCGTGGTTCCAGACTGTAGCGCCTAGAACCGCTCGGCCCCTCCAGCCGGCGATGAATTTCGAGAGGGTTCCTCAATAATGAGCAGTTATTGCTAAATGGTAGTTGCAGCGCAGGTTATGCAATCAGTAATCTGAAGTTCATTCAAGGCAATTACATTCATTAATTTTGTTACGTTTTACAGTTATGGATCAAGAATAAATGTGGAAATAATCTCAAATTGGAATCTTCTGGTATTTTTTCCAATAATTTGAGTTTCAGTACTGTAGACATGTCAAAAGTGCGCAGCGGCCGTGGCATAAGGATTCAAGATAGTGGAAAGGTCTCCGGTTTGAACTGTGTTCAGGGAAAGCTTTATATTATGTTAGCAGATAATAAACTCACCTATTCAGATTAATAAATCCTGTCTCACAATTTCAACATATCCTTTTCATGTCAATTTTCAGGTCTGGTTCGCTTGAGTCGACAAAATGTTTGGCAAAAATTACGCATTAGATAATATTTTTCAAGTTTCAGTACTAGGCTTGAGCTAACGTTCTGTATCCAACTCCATCTATTGTCACACATGTGTTGTAAACCATAATAAAACGTATGTACGTACCTCAGAGTAACCTCATTTTTTTAATGAAATCAGAAGGCATTGAGTCTTGCTAATTATTTAAACCATATATAGCCGAAGACTGCTACAACTCTGAATTTTCAGATGTTTAAAAGGAACGAAACCAATAACGAACAGATTTTACGAAAGCTAATATCTATTTTTTAAGAAAAACTAGCAACTTTTTGAATAATTTGGAATATAGCTTGCAAGTTTAATCTTAATTATCTCTTGAGATGAATGATACAGCAAAATAAAAAAGCAGACAAACGTTACTTGAAAGGCAACGCCAGTTTACCTGTGTGGCAATAAAGGTGGAGAGGAACTAAATCCAGTATTAGGACTTCCTTCACGATACCATCCAGTAGATGGTATTACCGTATAGTAACTTTCATTTTATTAAACGATTTATTAATAAATTAATAGCGAAACTATTTTCTTCTTTGAGAGGGTTATTATTCTTTTATGTGGCGATTTAGTTAAATGCTTCGAGTTTTAAAATGTTGTCACTCGAGTTTTAATTCTAAAGTCAATAAATCCTAAATGTCATGGCCGTTGGAGCTCTGGTAATGTCTTTAACTGCGGCTACACCGAAAAATTAGCCACCAGTACAACATAAGAGAAATCTTACAGATTGCCTTGTATTGAAAAGGCATTTTAAAAAGCGAACACAAATGATCACTACAAAGTCGGACCGGCCGAGAGTGTTTCGGGGCTAGTCACCTGGTTGCTCTTAATGTCGGGACACATTCACAAGCTATGAGCAGTCGAAACATGTCTGATGTCATAAGTCGCTAACAGAGGAGAAATGGAGCATAAAGAGGAGGAGGTGAAAAAAAAGAAGTAGGAGGGTGACCAGTTGGGAAAACAGAAATGGCAAGAGGAGGAGGAGGAGGAGGAGGAGGAGACGAATAAGAAAAAGAAATAGGAGGAAGAAGTTTCACGTGTAAGATCGAGGCAACAGATAGAGATTTTAGTCAATTCTCGGTCCAGCCCGTGTCGTATCCTGGCTCGGAATTCCAAGATTGCTTCCAGCTACTGCAAGTGTAGTTCTCAGTTGAACCGACGTAACGTCACTCACCCTAACCAATTTCAGCATATTTAGGAACAACAACCTCTGCAAAAGTTGTGTCGCATTTAAGCTGTATTGTTAATGGAGTGGCGCTGAAAAAACGGCTGGTTGACAGGCTGCTGTTATAGAGTTAAATAATATACAAGCAGAAAATGACTCGTTCTCTGGAGGAACTGCGTGTAAATCATTATCTAGGATGTTCTTCTTCGATTTTCCGTGGCGTAGCGAATGACCATGTTCTGTTGTTCTTTAGCATGACAGCATCTGATTACTTCCTCCATCCTTGTCCACCTGAGCAATGCTATCTTTGTATAGCTGTCAATGAAGTGTTAATTAGTATTTAGATGAAATCATAGCGAGTTTACAGAAAGTCTGAGAATAATAAAGTGGACTATTGTAAGTGTAATCTATAAAAATATTAAGCGAATCATACAATATACAGTATGCGATGGTCATGAAATGTACATAACAAGACGCTTTAATATGAATTAAGTGAAATGATATTCGACTTCGTATAACCGCTACAGGAGATCAGCAGAGAAAAAGATGTGACTTTTAAGTCTGGAACAACGGCATACTGGCAATATGTCCCTTGTGAATGAACTATTCTCACTTCATTTTTAGATACTAGTTTAAAATCCATGTGTCTAAAGTGATGCAGTAATTATTACTGGCGAAAACATCTGCTAGTTGCTGGAAATCTATAAACAGAGACAGAGCAGTCAATGTGCAGCGACAGGTAGCCAATAATCAGCTTGAATACATTCCAATCAAAATTTTAATGGAACAGATGACAAGCGTAATGTACGACACCTTAGGACTTCCATGAGCCAACAGCCGTCCAGTTTCATCATAACATGGTAACGGGAGGTTGAATGATGTTCACTAACTCTATTTCAGTCACTTACACTGTTATGCCAGTAGAACATATTGAAATAAAGAGTGATTTGGTGATGATGTTACTAGCTTTCAGGTATGATGGAGGACGGTAACTGTATCAACTTGAGGTAAGGGAACCTGGTCCGAAAACGATAGTAGTAAAAGAAAATCGTTCTTATACCTTTGACAGTCGATCTCTTGTACTGCAAGCTCTTTGCTTTCGATATTTTGGGAGGACGTAGTATAAAACTCTTCTTTATGAAGCTTAATATTGACCTGTCAATATATCAATTTGTAATGTCTCAAGGACAGATTTAGCGATCAGGGGTTGATTTTAGGGACACTCTCGAAAGTTTGAAATCCATTCTGTCCACTCTTCCAACTGCGCCTGCTCATTATCTAATTCAACATTGGCTACAAATCCCTATAACCGTCGCAAGAGTATTGATTATTCGTTTCTACAAACACAACATTATGGAATTGTGTGTTCCTTAATTTCTTCGTTTGAGGCATCTTCTTCACAGTCGTGGATTTCGACATACGAAGGTATAAGAATAAATCGATCAAAATTTCGCTTGTTTAACTCTTCTAACTCAACTTGCAGCCTCTTCTTTTTCGTGTGACGACCTTCTGTCGAACGAACGCGTATTTTCGCGTCTCCGTCAACAATGTTCAACAGAACATGCTGTGCTCTAAGACTGTTACAGTCCTACACGTCAAGAAAGAACTTTTCGCCATCAGCCAGTTCTCTGCGATCACTGGAACCCTTACAAGTAACAGTTACGTTGCTCATCAAAGATACGACTCACTGTCAGTCGTGTTAATTCATAGCAACTGTACTAAGGAACTAAAATTTTCGTTACCTCTTCGTACTAGTATTTTTACTAGTTTAGTCAATTGTTCCATAAATTTTATACGTTTCAACACAATAATATTGATATCCTTAGTAAACGAGATGTCATTCAATGGAAAGACTTCGTACTACGCGGCCTCTGCTCGTTGTGCAGTAGAACGGACTGGAACTCAAGCTGTTGATGAAGTAAAGGTTTCATGCTTTAGAGATTGTGATAGCATGCATTTTCTTTGTTCTGTAAGCTGCAGATAATGGGGAGAATAACGTATTGTTTCTCTTTAACACGCCAAGAGGAACTAAATCTTATTACAAACGATCCACCAAATAAAAGAACAGGAAATTAAGGCCGCCGTGCCATTCTTCCTCTCCAACAAACAAAGCTATTAAGCTGGAGGTGGTTTTGTATCAGTTACTGCCAGTGAGAAACTCACTGTTCCTTCGTTCAGAACTTGTTCTGCCGCTAAATTGTGCCTCTAGCCACTTCGCAGCTCACTAGAAAGCGTATACAGCGAAAATTATGAAGTCGTGGTCATGTAGAGGGCCAATACAGAGAAATCATAGGGCGGATTAAGCATGCAGTAGGAATCGTGGTAGCTACGATCTGAATGTCTTTGACAAACGGTGGGCTGTAGAAGTCAGTCAACTGGGACAAGCACTAAGTAAACGGTTGGACTCGGCGACTGCTCACATAGAGGCAGCTCCGTCGTTAGCACGTATCGGAAGAGCAGCAGTGTTGATGAAACCGGTACCAGGCAACACTGTGTTGCAATTCTGAGGAACAGTTTCATATCTTTTTATCATTATATAGATAATTACTTGGCAGATTTTATAGATTTATCTTGGACGACCAATAACAGGGACTTCTAAGGAAAATTTTTATTCTTTTTCATCATTAAATAAATAGTTACTTGGTAGATTTTATAGATTATATAATGAGTCTTTCTCTTCTCTTTTTAGCTATTGACAGTCTGAAGATGACTACTGTGTGTCAAAAAATGGTCACAGTACTGCGAAATGCACATGTGTCGTATAGTGTATTTAAAAAAATAAAAAATAAAAAATAAAGAAATGAACGTAGCACGCTCTGGAAAGGCTGTAATCTACCAATTCGAGCACAGTTTCTTTCTCGAGAAAAATACAAAAGATTGCGCAAAACTGATCGCGAAACGGTTTTTAGCTGCGATGAAAGCGGTTTTTAATCTATGGTAATATATGGAAATAGCTTTAAACGTTGACAACATACAACGTAGCCGACCTCCTACAGCCTACAGCCAGTTTCACGTATTCATATGGGGAGGGAATGATAAAAATAGAATCGACATTTCGTGAAGAAGTGCGGAGCTTTAGCCGGCCGGTGTGGCCGTGCGGTTCTAGGCGCTTCAGTTTGGAACCGCGTGACCGCTACGATCGCAGGTTCGAATCCTGCCTCGGGCATGGATGTGTGTGATGTCCTTAGGTTAGTTAGGTTTAAGTAGTTCTAAGTTCTAGGGAACTGATGACCACAGATGTTAAGTCCCATAGTGCTGAGAGCCATTTGAAACATTTTTTGCAGAGCTTGCTGGGTAGATAAAGTCATGCATAAGCACTAATGCGTGACAGTTTTCCGAGGAGTCAATGAATTGAAACAAGCAATTAAATGGAGGAAAAAAGTTACTATTTCCAATTTTATCTCGTTATTTGCGATTCAGAACACTGACGGACAAAATTTACAGTTCCCAATTATATGTTTTTTCTAACACATCATGGGCTTTTGTGCAATGATAAACTCGTTACAATCTCCGACAACGCATCAAAAAAGCTAAAACCCAGGAGGGGTCACTGTGCGAAACAGCTGCAAGCACCTCCCCGTAGCCTAGGTCGCGAACGCTCCCTAATGTTGTGACCCGCGACTTGCTTTGAATCAGGTGGCGGAACAAACTTTCGCCTTCAGTATTTGGTTGGAAATGAGGAAAAGTGCGTATTGTCCAGTATCAGGTCACCAGACTTATACAGGATGGGGCACATAAAAGTGGCCCAGAGAACAGTGTTCCAGGGTACAAACAAACACAACAGAGAAAATGAGATACAGTGCTAAACTGACTTTAGCAGGTGTTAAAAATGACCACCATTCATTTCTTGGCACTTTTGGGTTCTTGCCAGCAAGTTGCTGAAGGCGGGTCGAAGCTGGACTGCTGGACTTGCTGCACCCTCATCCGAAATGTTCTGCTGCAGTTCTTGAAGACTACCCGGATTGTAGGGATACACATTTGACTTTGAGGGCTCCCCACACAAAGTAATCGCACACTGACAGATCAGGTGACTGGGCCACGACCAGACACCTCTGCTAACAACTCTGTCAGGCCTGAAGACTGTGTAAATGCGCTCCAACGTTCGCTCGGCTTTATGGGCACTTGTCCCGTACTGTTGGAAGTTGGTGTTAGTTTGGTTACGTGCATAGATTCACGTCCAGTCATATCCACTCTTACGTGCCACTTTTACTCGGCCCACGATGTACCAACGTCATTAGTTGGTAAATTGTAAATGGCTCTGAGCACTATGGGACTTAACATCTGTGGTCTTCAGTCCCCTAGAACTTAGAACTACTTAAACCTAACTAACCTAAGGACATCACACACATCCATGCCCGAGGCAGGATTCGAACCTGCGACAACAGCAGTCACGCGGTTCCGGACTGAGCGCCTTAACCGCGAGACCACCGCGGCCGACATTAGTTAGAACCGAAATACCTCCGCAGTGACTCATCGAGGCTACGTAACGCCGTATCTTCGCTGGGTATGTTAAGCTCGGCGGCCCCCTCGGTCCTGCACTGCCATAAAAAAAGAATACAGCACCCTGAACACAGAAATCATTTTACTCGAAAGTGAGGTTAGAGCTAATCCATCGTTGTAGGAGTATATGATAACAAATTCACAGCAACTGAAACACACAGTCACGATAAAGGTTGCCCAAACTGTCGCATAAATACACAGAGTAACCCTCTCTGCAAAGCAGGCGTGTATTCTCGCACGCAAACGATCATAAAGGTGCTGAAGGTCATCCTACGATAGACAGTCCCCAACACCTTGTGCATTTGGTGGTCTTAGACAGTAGTTCTTGCAGGCTCTGGAAAACAAGAACGTTCTCTTTTACGTGTTCAATTGGCGAGAGGTGTGGTGATCTTGCTAGGCAGGGCAGTTGTACATCACGAAGAGCACGTTGCATAGTAGCAGCCGTATGTCGACGTGCACTGACCTGTTTGAAAAGGACATCATCTTCCTGTCCAAATGCGGCAGTAGCATGGGAATGGCAAGCTGTGCAATGTAGCGGATACTGATTACTTTACCCTGCACAAACACCAAATGCGACCGAAAGTTGTAACTGATGGCCCACCACATCATGAAGCCTGGGATGGTACTTGCGTGCCGAGGTCGAATACATTGTGGAACAGACAGCTCACAAGGTCTAAGCCATGCGCGTGTACGTCCGTCACTCGCACACAGATGGAATCTACTCTCGTCACTGAAGACAACAGAGCGCCATTCCGCTCCCTACTCCACTCCTTCACGACACCAGAGTAGCCACGCTTGGCTGTGTCGTGTTTTCAGAGGTAGTTTGGCCAAGAGCACACGTGACCTCAGTTCTGCAAGCAGACGGTTCCCAGTAGTCCTTGATGGCACAGCAAGTGTAACATGTGTCCGGATTCCGTACCTGGATAATGCTCCGTGGGTAACAGCTCCTTGCACACTGCACCCGTCTTAACATGTGTTTCTATATGCGGACGTACAGAACGAGCTACGCAGATTGAAAGCAGTGACATAACACCGATACACTGTGCCAGCATGTGCGGCAGTCTGTCGATACGTCCATCCACCTTCCCGTAAGCCCACCAATCGAACCCGTTCAAATGGCTAAAGCCGACGAGTACGTACTCGTCGGTGAGACGTAGTTGCGCCTTAACATGAATGTTGTAAACACTGTTCACCGCTGAACTCAGCACAGTTACTACCTGTAGAGTGAAAACAGAGTTTGCACAGACAGGTCTCATGAGCGTCATGTGATATCCAATGACCATGAAGAATGAATGATGAACAATTCAATCCCTCAGTATGTACATTTTATACCCCGCTTCCAAGCCGGCCGGTGTGACCGAGCGGTTCTAGGCGCTTCAGTCTGGCAACGAGCGACCGCAACGGTCGCAAGTTCGAATCCTGCCTCGGGCATGGGTGTGTGTGATGTCCTTAGGTTAGTTAGGTTTAAGTAGTTCTAAGTTCTAGGGCACTAATGACCTCAGACGTTAAGTCCCTTAGTGCTCAGAGCCATTTGAACCATTTTGAACCCGCTTCCAATGAAGACAATAGCTGAGGACGTTAAAGCTTTTTTTTATCTGGAAGTGTGTTAAGGACCAGCAGCCATTACCGGATATTAACTTTTCTCTGCCCCCCTCTTATTTTGGAGTACACGACAATACAGTTGACACATACATATCAGCGTGTCAAGCACTAAATCATTATTCTTATCACACAACACTGAAAGGTCACAATGAAAGGAACCAAACCAGCACTAACAAATTTATGCAACTGAACTGCATTAGTTAATCGAACCTACCAGTCTCCAGTTTTGTCACCTATTTAAATATACTTTACATCTACAACTGCATTTACAGAGCCAATCTGCAATTCAAGAGTTCAGAGAAGCACGTTCAGACTATTTCTCGACCCTCCCAGTCTCGAAAAGTACGTGGGAAAAGTGAACACCTCAATCTTTCTGCCCGAGCTCTGATTTTTCTTATATTACTGTGATGGTAATTGAAATTTAGCAAAAATATATCGGCGCAATGAAGAAGCCCTTTGTTTTAATGTGTGCACCCTAACCCATGTATCATACCTGCGACACTCTCTGCTCCATTTCGCAATCTACAAAAAGATTTGTCATTCTTTGAACTTTTACGGACTAGCGTAATACAGGCATTCTCTTTAGTAGATTTGGTGTGTCTTCGTTCTGCCACTAAAACACAGTGTTTACTTCGCCTTCCCAAGTACATTTTCTGTGTAATGGAACTAATTAAAGTTGCTCGTAATTGTAACCCCTAGGTACTGAACTGAATCGATAACTTTTAAATTCATATAATTTATCAAGTAACCGATATTTAACGTATTTTTCTTTAGTATTCATGTAGAGGATCTCACACTTTTAGCTTCAACTGCCGCTTTCCAAACGTACAGATACAGGGGCTAAATCTCTATGCAGTTTGTTTTCATCTATTGATGACTACGACAACATCACTTGCAAACAATATGAGCAACTCTTGTTCATATGGTCTCCTAGCTCGTCACATAGATTAAGAACAAGAGAGGGTCTTTAAAGCTTACTATAGAAACCTCAGATAGCACTACTGTTTCAGTAGGTGACTTACCATCTGCGACATTCCTGACAGCAAATCGCGAATCCAATTACACATCTGAGACGATACTCAACAGGCACGCAGTTTAGAAGCTCCTTGTGCGAAACGGCGTCAAAAGCTTTCAGTGAATATGGAGTCACCTTTAGGTCCCCTATGCACAGCACTCATAATTTCGTGCGAATAAAGAGCCAGCTGAGTTTCACAAGAACGGCATTTCCTGAATTCGTGCTTTTTATGTGTCAGCAGTTTGTTTTCTTCGGGTATTTGATAATGTTAAATCATAATATATGGTGTAAGATCCTACTGTAAATCGGTGCCATTGATGTGGGTCTATACTTCAGCTGATAACTTCTGTTTCCTGTGTTTCCCTTCTTGATCATCCTCAACGACCTTCTCCTCTCCCGCATCCTTTCTAGCGAACTACGCATTACGTTCGCAAGATGTCTGCCACAGTGGCGAGGTAAACCGGCCTTGTGACCAGACACAGGAGAGGAGGAAGCAAGGTGACACGGGGCCGGGCATTCCCACATTAATGGGAGCCGCCGTCTGTGGCCGGTTTTAATGGCCGCCGGCTGCTCTGACACCGTTACGCCGTCCGAGTCTCTAGTGCCCTTTCTGTCCAGGCTGTAGCACATGTGTCACTCAATCCACGCTCTAAACATCAGCATTCCTCTTCTTTTCAAATAATAAATCTATATCTCTGTGTAATCTTCAGAACAGTCTCCCCTTGATTGAGGCTTTCCTTCAATTCAGATAACTCATGGGATTACTGCTCAGTAATAAGATAATCGTAAAATGTATATACCACGAACGGATTAGACCCTAGGCCTGTTCGGACTGGTCGACCGTTGCCTACAAGGCAGGAGGAGGAGCGATCTATGATCGAGGAACACCCGATCAGCATGTCACAGCTCCTCCAGCCGTTACTGCCAATAAATGAATCGTTTTGATGCCGCTGCTTCTTTATTCAAGAAGCTCCTCATTCTGATCCACGAGCCCGAGTGGACTCCGTTCCAGACCCCCCTATCTCGAAAAAACCTGAGAGCTAACGACAATTGAACCCATATCCATCCGTAACAGAAGGCGGCCTCAGATATACCATCAGAATGCAAATTCCCTGCGTAATCATTCCGCTGGTAGTCACATAATCCAACAAACGCATGCTTTTGTCGTGCAAGTAGCAACACGTAGTGGGATCGTGATGTTGACCAACTTCCCCTTCAGTTTACCGTCGCAGACTCTAGTCAGGCGTCTACCCCATCACATGGATCTCTCATGACCCGCTAGTCTTCATTCAGTAATGCACTGTCAAGGCACATTAATGTGACCACCTTTCAAAAGCCTGAAAACCACCTTTTGCAGTGCAGACCACAGCGAGATGAGTGGGAGATAGTCAATGAGATTCTGGAAGATACTGACAGGGATGCTGAACTATGTCAACTCCAGTTCCATGGCCACCTGCGCTATATTTCACGGTTGAGGACGCATGGCTCAAACTCCCCGATCAAAGTGGTCCCACAGATTCTCGATTGGATTTAAATCAGGGAGTTTGATGCCACTGGTATACAGTAAACTCATCCTGGTATCCTTCGAGGTACGCTCGTACACTGCGAGCGGCGTCGCACGTTGCATTCTGCTTCTGGTAAATCCATTGAGTCGATGAAAAACAAACTGCACGTAGGGGTGCACATGGTCCCCAAGCATAGATGCGTACTTGCGTTGATCCATTGTGCCTTCTGGAATGACAAGGTCACCCAGAAAATGCCCTCTAGCCCGGACCCTTCTGATGACTGTTGCAGAGTGTTTGGCTTCAGATATGTCGTACCGTAAAATGCCATTGGCCATCTGTTCGATGCAGCTTAAGATGCGATTCATTTAAAAAGCCCAATAGTCGCCATTTAGTGGACGTCCAGTTGCAGTACTTGCGCGCAAATTCCAACCTTCATTGTCAATGAACAGCAGTGAGCATGGGAGTATGATCAAGGCACCTGCTGCACCAGTGTTTGCTGAATGGTTGTCGTGGAAGCACTGTAGGAAGCCCCTTGGTTCATCTGGGAGGTCAGCCGCTCGACAGTCGCCTGAACACATCCCAGCAACCGTTCTTGATGCGTGTCATCTATAGCCCATGATGCACGACAGACTGCCTCGGTGCCAGTTTTGAATAGCGTCATTTTGCCAAGCACGGTATACTTTAACCGCGCTGTGACACGAACAGTTTACAAACTTAGACGTTTCCATTGTTGGCCCGAAAGCCACTGATCATGCCCTTTTGGACGACAGACAAATCGCTCCGTTTCCTCATTATGACAACAACTCAGTTTTCCTTGTTCCCCCACCAGACACGCTTTATTTATTCTCCATTACTAGTGCTGCCATCTGTAGTCTGAGTGCGGTTATAGCAAGTTGACGTCGAACATAGGTGGTGGTCATGTTAATGTGCCTGGACCGCGTAGTGACTGACTTGGGCATGACGACATTGGCGGCTTAGATGTTCACATGTTCAAATATGTGTGAATTCCTAAGGGACCAAACTGCTGAGGTCATCGGTCCCTAGTCTTACGCACTAGGACGAACCTCCGACAGGAGGGGGCGGCTTAGACTGACACATCTGGCTTGTAGAGCTACTCACATTGTTTGTTTTGGACACTACTCTCCTGTTGGATGGCATGTCCTCCCCTTGCTCCCATCTGTGAAACAAATTAGCTAGGCACACCTACACTTTCAGTACAGACCTTTTCACAGTTTCTGTTCATGCTTCGAGGGATTGCAGAGGGGACTTAGTAGATAAAGTTTTTATAAGCAACCCATGTCAGGAAATGTACCGTTTGGATATAAAATAAGTTTACACACTCGGAGTGAATGAGGACTTACTTCGTAACGTAGAAGAGATGCCGATGACGAGTGCTCGAGGTACTGCCCATGCCACAGCCTCCTGTAGGGGACTTAAGTCATAGCTCGTCTCCGTCGTGTTCATAAATGAAGTGGGAGATTTGCAAATGATCCGATCTTCAAACTTATTTCATGTCCAAAAGACACAGTTCCAGACATGGGTTCCTTATCAAATCCTCATTTACTAAGTCCCCTCTACAACCTTTAGGAGTCTGCAAGAGAAGTTATCAAACTCTCTGTACAATTATTGTAGAGTCCTAACTAAGGTACAGTCTGACATTTTTCATATAAACAAAGTATTTCCAGAGGAAATCGTCACGATAAAAGACATGAAAACTCGAGTCTTAGGTTATTGGAGGTATGCTGCCACGGGATCGTAGGTCCGCAATTGTTCAGTACTGAGGAAACTGGTTATTTTATTTCATCCGTCTCAGTTGCGCTGATATAAAAATTTTACTGCAGTTGTTACCTGTTTCGGGCTGATAGCCCATTTTCAAACCACACACTTTGTTATAAGCCGTAATTAGTCACACAGTATCGTGCCAAAAGAAATGAATAGCTTCTGTACAGAAAGGTATGCTGTGGACAACAAGTACTCTCATTTATATCAGCCTGTGTGTCTGTTGCGCCTGACTGCCACACTTTCGTTCTGACACTCAGGTACAACAGTCACATGTTGTTGATGTGGTCTTTAGTCCTGAGACTGGTTTGATGCAGCTCTCCATGCTACTCTATCTTGTGCAAGCTTCTTCATCTCCCAGTACCTACTGCAACCTACATCCTTCTGAATCTGCTTAGTGTAGTCATCTCCTGATCTCGCTAAACAATTTTTACCCTCCACGCTGCCCTCTAATACTAAATTGGTGATCCCTTGATGCCTCAGAACATGTCCTACCAACCGATCCCTTCTTCTGGTCAAGTTCTGCGCAAACTTCTCTTCTCTCCAATCCTATTCAATACTTCCTCATTAGTTCTGTGATCTACCCATCTAATCTTCAGCATTCTTCTGTAGCACCACATTTCGAAAGCTTCTATTCTCTTCTTGTCCAAACAATTTATCGTCCATGTTTCACTTCCATACATGGCTACACTCCATACAAATACTTTCAGAAATGACTTCCTGACACTTAAATCTATACTCGATGTTAACAAATTTCTCTTCTTCAGAAACGCTTTCTTTGCCATTGCCAGTCTACATTTTATATCCTCTCTACTTCGACCATCATCAGTTATTTTGCTCCCCAAACAGCAAAACTCCTTTACAACTTTAAGTGTCTCATTTCCTAATCTAATTCCCTCAGCATCACCCGACTTAATTCGACTACATTCCATTATCCTCGTTTTGCTTTTGTTGATGTTCATCTTATATCCTCCTTTCAAACCACTATCCATTCCGTTCAACTGCTCTTCCAAGTCCTTTGCTGTCTCTGACAGAATTACGATGTCATCGGCGAACCTCAAAGTTTTTATTTCTTCTTCATGGACTTTAATACCTACTCCGAATTTTTCTTTTGTTTCCTTCACTGCTTGCTCAATATACAGATTGAATTACATCGGGGAGAGACTGCAACTCTGTCTCACTCCCTTCCCAACCACTGCTTCCCTTTCATGTCCCTCGACTCTTATAACTGCCATCTGGTTTCTGTACAAATTGTAAATAGCCTTTTGCTCCCTGTATTTTACCCCTGCTACCTTCAGAATTTGAAAGAGAGTATTCCAATCAACATTGTCAAAAGATTTCTGTCTAATAATAACAGACACATAGGCTAATATAAATGAGAGTACTTGTTGTCCACAGCATAGCTTTCTGTACAGAAGCTATTCATCTCTTTTGGCACTATACTGTGTGACTAATTATGGCTTATAACAAAGTGTGCGATTAAAGAATGGGCTATCAGCCCGAAACCAGTAATCACATAACAAAAATTTTATAGCAGTGCAACTGAGACGGACGAAATAAAAAATTATCCGATGTCTTTGAATCTTAGGAACTGTATTACACTCCTGGCCCACTGAAACATCAACGCACATATATGAGCCGTCATGAAATTAAGAACCAGAGTAAGACCAGCCTGATGATTCTGACGACGACCCTTATAGCTTGCTGCGGGGGTAATTTTGTACTTGCAGATTACAAAAAATAATGTTTCAATTTATCATCTGACTCTGGATTACATTTTAAATGTGTATCAATTCCAAAAAATGCACAAAATTTGGCACGATTGTTGTCTGTTGTAGCTGATAGCCATATTCCTCTTATCGCTGTGGAACGAATCTGGCTCTGCAACGCAGACGAGTGTCTCTCTGGAATTCATGTGGGTTTGGAATACATCAGTTATGTGGAGAGTGCTTACAGAAAACACTAACGTAAACCACTGCTTTTGTGACACTGCCCACAATACATGCGCCGGGGAGCCCCAGATGAATCCTCCCTCAACTGACCATTGTACGTTTCACAATGCACGTGCTGAACAAGCATTTTCTACAAAGTCTATCGCATGAATTCTTTGTGTTCCCTGTATCTGTTGCACAATTTAACAATCCCCTCACTTATTCTCTCCTATGCGTAGTTACTCTTATGATGAAGTAGATTCAGAACAAAATATCTTAGTGAATGTCTTCAAAGTGTGTGTGATTACACATGCTATTGCATCATCTACAACGCACGTTAATCACTGTAATGCTGCTTTTCGGGGTATTTGTTCACATCCTGCACAGGTACATCGCATTTTTTTTACATTACCAAGTTGATTATTTATTCATGAGAATTACCAGGGGATCGAAACTGGTCATTTGCTTCACAATTATGAATAAATATTCTAATAGAATGTTGTCTTGCTGCTGAATTTACTTTTCACAAAGGATATTTGATACATCAACGATCGTCCTACATTAGATGTTATTACCACTACTTCCTGGATCTCAAGCAGTAGCGTTGATATGCATTTCGGCAAGCCTGTATCTTTCTCGGACGCAGTAAGGACTGCACCGAGATCCATACATACTTACTAGGATCAATCGGATACCTGCTACAAGCAACAACTTCGAGAGAAACCTCTTGCACTCTTGAGAGCTGACAGTCCGCAAGCAATAAGTCTTATCTCTGGGGTAATACTCATAAAAGGAAAAGAATAATGAAAGCACATTAGCATAGAAACAATGGTCTCTCAGAGACTCGATCGATTAGCAGGAGAGCATACGCTTCAGTAAGAGGGCACAGGAACAAACTCGCCACGCCAAGACGTAGCGAACTCAGGGCCTTTTCGTGGAGCAATCGCCCGCCGCAGCCAGCAGTCTTCACAGTGATGGAGTGCTTGATGTTGCTGGAGTTTCTTCCTCACTGAGCGAAGAATACTAGAAGAGCTACTTCGCCGATTAAAGAAATACTGTTAAAAGAAATGCATCGCACGTGGAGCTTCCATCAAGATGTAACGCAATGTTCACTGACGCGTCCATTCAACAGCTCCTTATCCGAAATGTGCCGAAAGGCATACTTTTAAGACTCACACGACCACGTGTTAAGCCCTAAACGACGACTGATGATGTCCTCCGAAATACTCTCGGAGTCTTTGTGCGTGAAAGCCACCAGGGTGAAGGGCAACACATTAGAGCGCAAATCAGGGTATCAATTCGATAACTTGAAGGACGAGCTCTCTTATTTCTTATCCGACATCAAACTCAATGTTTCTTTGTCATCGCGTCACAAACAAAATTAGGGTTTTGTGGAAGGCGCTAACAACACATCAGCGTAAGGCCTAGATAAATCACATGTTCTGGTACGTCTTAAGGCGACAAGCAGTCGCGGTGAGCTAGTGTCATGATGGACGATTTTAATTAATGCGCGAAATCACACACAGGCATCTCCTCAGCGCTGGCGATTAGTCAGCTCTCTGATTAATCCTGACTCCAGTCATCAGAATGCGGTTGTTCACTCAGGAAAAGAGCGAGCTCTCCACATGATACACAACAAGCATGTCTCGTAAGTAATGCATCGTGGACAAAAGGCCGAAATGTATTGTTCAGTAAATTTTTCATTCGTAGGATTTGTGACTGTTACAGCACTGGTTTTCGCTATTATAATTCTAAACAGTTTCAGATTCCTCAAGTTATCGTGGATTAATTAACGTTATAAGTAAATCTCTTCAATGTTTAGAATGAAATCAAGAAGACGCTGTAAATGATTGCTGGTCTGTTCTAGTGAGTCAACATATAACACAGAAAGGGTCGTTTGTAAGTATGAAACAAAAAGCAAAGAGTAATATGTGACCCCTACTATTACCTGTGTCAACGGACTGCTTAAAAGCAAACCATTTACGAAATTTATGCTGCAAAAACATGGAAAACAAATTGAAAATTTTTCTTACTCCTTCAGCAAGTATAAGACTCAAACAGTTCGTGGAAAGGCGCAATTCTTCTATTGTTAAAGTGAAGCAGCAAAAAACAAAGTTCTTTAGCCTACTAGCAATCTTGACCGAAAATTACCAATTGAGGCAAAACGCTACTGTTTGTATTTTCCAAATGGGAGAAGTATGCCTGGTCCTAGTAGGCAGAAAGCAGACAGATTTTCAGCATGCTGGGATGTTGAAGGGTCAGCAACTTTGCGACACTAGTTCAGTATGACACACCGCCAAAGCTGTAGTCTCTTTAAGTGGAACTTCCAGGTTCTTAGATACGTTTACCTCTTCTTAACCACAGCTGCAAATAGGTAACACAGGCCAACTTACGCCCCCATGAGTTGTCCAATGAAATGGGATGAATGGAAGTAAACATACGAACTGTTCTGACAGCAACGGAAAAGAAATAGCCTATTTGTGAAGTAGACTGATGTTCTTAATTCCATGATGAAAGAGTGAATTCTGGCAACTGACGTTTTATTCATCTATAAATAAAAGCACTTTCTCCACATTTAATTGCGACGTTTTGTGGCGACATCTTAATCGAGAATATCGTAGTATGTTGGCTTTGACTAAACACTGTTCGGCAAGTAAGCGTTACGTCATGACTGAGAGGCTCGCTGGGAGATTCGTCATGCCACACGGACTACTTTACATGACACTGTGCAATCGCTGCCCTACAAAATGCTCATGATCTAAAAGCGTATATAAATTCTGAGTTTGAGGAAGAATCGTGTGTCTTCTGCTGCGGGAATCTAATCGAGATGAACGATGTGCTCCTAAATATTTTCACCTTCCCCTGTATTGCACTACGCTGTCAGTTTCGTCACAGACTGCTTGCAACTGGAAAATCGTTTGCCGTTCACATTCATGCGTGATGGATGGACGTTCGATGCTCTTTCTCTACTAGCAACTCACCACGACTTATCCGCTTTGAGATAAATTTTCATTACTGAGCGCCCAGCGTGTCTGGATGACATACGGAGGTCCGGGATTCCATTACCGGTATTGCCTGGCCTCTTCCTTTTCAGGAGTACTAGAACCATGTGCACTCACTCTCGTGATAGCAACTTAGGAACTACTGGAATGAGAAGTAGCGGCTGTACCTGTCAGTAGTCTGTATGGCCTGCCCGCGAATTTTTATTTTTTGTTAATAGAAGGCGAACGTCCGGAAGGATGCACCCTTTCCATTTACTCATTCAGTTCGCTGGTGCATCCAATCTGCACTTTGTCTATGTTCCCAAACGAGCATGTTCCTTATTTTACGAAGCTGCGAAATGCATTTTTTTTTTTTACTTAACTTGAAAGCGGGAGTGAGGTAGTCGTAACGCTTAGGCTGATCACTCATATATCTCGATATGCGGTTGGTGGTACCAACAGCCCACTCTCCACCCCGCGTACTGAATACAAGCCCGAATGAGAATACTTAAGTGGCTATTTCTATTCTAAATAGCAAGTACCATGAGTGAACGATTCAAGGTCGTTTCCAAACAAGTCACACAATGCATAATGTGCACATCTGTCGGTATAGTTCACGTTCAACCCGTATATGCTAAGCAAGCATGCCACGTGGTTATAAGCAAATAAACAAAGCAATATCAGCTCTACCATAGTAATATACTGTATTGTTTAAATACAGCCGGCCGGAGTGGCCGAGCGGTTCTAGGCACTACAGTCTGGAACCGCGCGACCGCTACGGGCGCAGGTTCGACGTAACAGAGACGCGAAAAAGTCTCACACTAAAACTTGCAGCTGGTGTGGTCCTTTTAGCGTTATCGTAAGATCTATACTGTTCTTCTGGAGGGCTCTATCTTTTAACATGGGCTGGGGGTGGTCCTAACGTAACAGAGACGCGAAAAAGTGTCACGCTAAAACTTGCGGTTGGTGTGGCCCTTTTTGTGTTATCGTAAGATCTATACTGTTTTTCTGGAGAGCTCTAGCTTTTAACATGGGCTGGGGGGGGGGGGGGGGGGGTGGACTTAGCTGGATACGTGGGTGTCCGTCCCTTATCGTAGGGCCTTCAGCTTAACACGGTTCTGCTCTCGGCTTCTGTTCTCGTTTCTCCTCGGAACTGCGTCTGTCTCACGGTGGGAAGGTATGACATGCATTTCGGCATTCTTGTGTTAGTCTGTGGTATTCCATTTGCTCACTCGTTACTCGTATTACTTTGGTTAATTTAGTGTCACGATTTATTCGGCGCTATGTGACATACTACTGGATTTGCTTATCATGTCAGGGTTTTCATGGAAGGTGCTGGATTTGCCTGACACCTTACAACCTATATCGTTGATGTCAATCTGTTGTAGACTTATCGAACATGTTTTATGCTCAAGAATTATGACGTTCTTGGAGAAGGAAAATCTCTATAAAAATCTACATGGATTCCGCAAATGCGAAACTCAGCTCGCTCTGTTCCTCCATGAGATCTACAGTGCCCTAGACAATGGCGCTTAGGTTGATGCCGTTTTCCTTGACTTGAGGAAAGCATTTGAGACCGTCTTGCATTGCTGTTTAGAGAAAAAATACGAGCTTATTGAGTATCGGATTACATTTGCGACTGGAATCACGACTTCGTTGTAGACAGGGCTCGACACAGCGCTCTTAACGGGACAAAGTCGACAGATGTAAAGGTAATTTCCGGAGTACCCCAAGGAATTGTGATAGGACCGTTACTGTTTACAATATCTCTCTCTCTCTATATATATATATATATGATTAGTACAGAAAGCTCTCTAAAGCTGTTCGCAGGCGATGCGGTTGTCTATAACAAAGTAGCAACACCAGATGATAGTAACGATTTGTAGAATGACTTCCAGAGAATTGCAGGCTCTGGCAGTAGAACCTGAACGTAAATAAATGTCATATATTTCCGATACGTAGGAAAGGAAATCCACTGCTGTGTAGCTATAGTATTGATAACAACCCGCTGGAAATAGTATCTACCATCGTTTAGTCTTCACGAGAGCGTCAAGGAGATGCTCAACAAACTCTACTGGTAGACGTTACAAGAGAGTCTTTGTGCATCGCGAAGAGATTTACTATTGAATTTTCGAGAGAGCACTTTCCGGGAAGAGTTGGACAACATATTAGTTAATCCCCACATATATCACGGGTAATGACCATGACTAGAAAATTCGATAAATTACAGCCAATACAGAGGCTTACCGAAAATCATTCTTGTCACGCGCTATTTGCGAGTGGAACAGTATTGGTAGGCCTAGTAAACTGTAGAAAAGGTACCCTTCGCTACACACCACTGGGTGGCTTGCGGAATGTGAGGTAGATGTAGGTGAAGCAATTGACGGTGAACGTCTGCTATGGAATCAATGGAGCCTCAGCAGTTAGTCCATTGCTGAAGAGACTTTAACAAGAGGTAGTTCCTTGTAGAAATATTCCGGGTCTCCTAGAAAGAGAACCAGACGAAATACAGTACACATATCAATGTTGTACGCTAATGGTGGGTGCCAGCTCGGTATCTGCTGGTGGAAGCGCTACATCAACTCCTTCCTGATCACTGGAAGGGACGGGAATGCAGTATCAGTTGGCCTATACGTTCGTCTGATTTGACTCCATTGCATTTTCTTCCTCCAGTCTGTCCAAAAATCCTTCCATTTTTGTTTACTTGATATTATTTAACACTATTTATATGTCAATTTCTAGCTTTAAAAATACGTTCTGTTTGTCAAGTTGCCGTCTGGTGTGGCCGAGCGGTTCTAGGCCCTTCAGTTCGGAACCGCGCTGATGCTACAGTAGCAGGTTCGAATCTTGCTTCGGGCATGGATGTGTGTGATGTCCTTAGGTTAGTTAGGTTTAAGTAGTTCTACGTCTAGGGAACTGATGACCTCAGATGTTAAGTCCCATAGGCTTAGAGCAATTTTGTTTGTCAAGTTCACTTTTGTCAAAACTCTGGTAGAGAGTAATTGTTACCAAAGTTAACTAGTAGGTGCCACACTCTTTGCCTTCCACTTGGAGTACCGGTCCACCCACAGGTAGCCAGCTAAATGTGGTTAATACCAAATTTTAAATTACATTTTTAACAACTGTTTCAAATTCTGACGTGTTGGCGTTAGTCTCGTAATCTCCGACCGACGGTCGTTCTGTTTTCTTTCCTGACGTTCAGCGTGAATGGTTAGTATTGTGAAACATTGTCTCCACTAAAGATCTGTCGGCCGGAGTTCCCGGCACGAGCGGCAAGAGGCAACATGTCAAGAAAGCTTCAAAAAATGTGTATTAAGATTTTGTAATTAGGCTCAAGCTGAAGCGTCATATTACGTACAGATATATCACAAGTTGTAAATGTTATAAACTTTCCGGAAACTGCTTATCGTGAATGTGGTTCAACTAACATGCTTGTGATCCCTTGTAACAGTAGCAGAAACTACTATAGCTCCATGCGAAATGGCAAAGTTGATACCGATATCTTTGTAATCAATGAGATGACACGTCTTTTGGTAAGATCTTTATTATCATTAATGTAGGTTAAAGCAGAATCGAGATATTTTGAACGGTTCCGGGAATATTTAAGATGGGCAGCTCAGCTAAAACATCTTATAAACTCTGTAGCTAGTTATCAACGCTACATATATGCCCACCGTCGGCAACTAGATCAGAAAATATAAATAATTACAGTATCTCAGAGGAGCAGAGGAATAGCACTTACCTCACATGGTTAACCGACTGTTTAATTTTTGTGAGACAGACCGTTGTTCAACCGTCGCAATAATGATCTCGATAATGGCCATCGCCGTGTCATGGTGGAAACACGTGTCCCGGAAATTACGTTCTTTTTTCTAGGAAAACACATGGAAAACAAATCTCCAACAGACGGCAACAAGTTATCTGTTGGAAGCCAAGCTATCTCGGACCCCTGACACTGATACAGGCACAGACTTGACAGCAACAACACGCATGTTTGTCCGGGATACAGACAAATGATACTACCGTAAGACTCAGACAAATAAGCAAGGACTCCTTTCCGTTGTCTGTACTCGCACCGACAATTTTTGCCTGTAAACTAGAATTATAATAGATGTACACAAAACATCGAAAAAGTTCAAACCTAAAATATTAGATCATGCGATACGTACAAAGCAATACGTGGTTTTAAAGCTACATAGGCCGCAATCGCTCTTGTAAATGACACACTTAAAAATACCGGATGTCTGTTGGTACGTAATGACGCAGACGAAGTTAGCTCATTGTTTGATATCGATCCTTTCCGGCAAAATACTTGCAAGCTACGTGGACACGATGAACCAAAGTGATGGTGCTCGATGTGAAAGTAATCCACTCAATTCTGGAGAAGCGGGAAATTTTCAAATTCAGAATTTTGCTGACAATGAAAGAAACTAGGGGTTTACGGTTACTTATCTCCGGACTGTGCAACGAAGACCTGATTTATGCCTCTAAACTCTTAGCCGTCTTATATGCGATCTCGGCAAGCTCTGCGATAGATTTGGTGCAGTTGGGAGGATTAGACTATATTTGAGCACTAGGACTCTGCCTATTTCTTTCTTTCATTTCCATAATTACAATGTAGTCCAGAAACATTCATCTTCCTCAGTTCGGGTGAAACCAACGAAATATCAGTTTCCGTAGTAAGCGACGAAGGGAACAATGTGAAATATTCCACGTGCACAATTCGCTCCATAATTAATACAGATGAAAGGAAGGAAGATGAAAGTTTAACGTCCCGTCGACATGGAGATTATTAGAGACGGAGCACAAGCCCGGATAAAAAGATGGGGAGGGAAATCGGCCGTGCCCTTTCAAAGGAACTATCCCGGCGTTTGCCTCAACCGATTTAGGGCACTCAAAGGAAACCTAAAGCTTGATGGCTACACGTGGATCTGAACCGTCCTCCCGCATGCGAGTCCGGTGTGCTAGCAATTGCGCCACCTCGCTCGGTAATTAGTACAGGTACTCGTGTGAGGTATAGCGATAGGTTTTCTTCGACGTGGCAATATATTATTAGAATTTATGGAGGATTGATTTTGTCCACAAAACGCTTGTTAAAAGATCAATGAAGTATAAGTAAAGACACTATTTAAGCCAGTCCATAACTGTTTTCTCAGTCATGAAATCACTCCAGTACAGCTGGTTCAATATAAGTGGATTCTCCGTCATTCATTAGCTCATGCAGAGTCTTCTGATACAAGTATGATGTGTGATTAAGGCACTTGTATCGCGTTCTGGAGGCCCGATGTTCATATCCCGCTATGGTCGCAGGTTCGAATCCTGCCTTGGGCATGGATGTGTGTGATGTCCTTAGGTTAGTTAGGTTTAAGTAGTTCTAAGTTCTATGGGACTGATGACCTCAGATGTTAAGTCCCATAGTGCTCAGAATCATTTGAACCATTTTTGAACCCGTCCGGTACGTTACATTTAAGTTTTCGTGCATCTCCTACATCGATTAAGACGCACGTCAACATGTGTCAGTGACCTAGTCGTCGGCGAGGCTTTATACCTAAAGGCAAAAGTATTTTCTTTATCGAGTTGACTGATTTTCATTCACAGTTATTGGATTCTCAACAGTGTTCATGAGAAACGGAAACACGTAGCAATGCGTGACACACAGTTTCCTGCATACGCATTAAATATTCCTATAGACAATATTTATTCCTCAAACCCACACTCGCAGTGGAACACCACGCTCTGCACAATGATTCACCAACTGATAAAACGCCCACAGCATAGTGACTTCATATCATACTTGAGGCGATACGCCACCAAGCGTTTACTACTAGTGTCTGGTTTAAAAATTCGTTGAAGAGCTTAAGGAAATTATTTTCAGAAATCGCCTGATTGCTGTTTCACTTCTACAAATTCGTTAGAAGAAACCAAAGGGCAACATTTTCACTTTATATTACCGAATAGACACTGTATTTTTAGTACAGTTGTAAGCTGTCGTCGCATTTGCTGAGTTCGAAATAAATGCTAGGTAAAAACGGTCCGTTTCAAGTATCCACACGATTTATAGTTTTCTGTGTTACCTGAGGTGTGAATTGTTTTGCTTCGTGTCTTTCTGCGGTACTGCAACACTACAGGAAAATGCACATGTGTCAAGGTGTTACGTAGAAATGTCAAACTTTCACAGGGTACTGACAGAATACAGCATAGGTAATAAATGAAAGCCCACCGCTGTGGACGTTTTAGGGGCCAAGTACTGAAAAAAGGCTGGTCCATTATAGTTGAAATCGTAATGTTTTTGTAAACGCTGAAGGTATGTTGGGATTGTTCTGCAAACACAGTTTCAGCAGATAACTGATGTTTAGCGAGACCCTATTGTGAACCTAGGGGAAACAGCATAGTCCTTTCCAACAATTTTCCGGTAAGTTGGGCGTAAGGTGTCAGCTGTGTAAAACTACAGGTATCAGCAGTACAAGGAACGAGCACACGTTCGCTGTATTCATTCCCGACGGCAGTAGCACACATATTCTCGCTTCTGTGTCGTTCTTTCATTCTTTCTATGTCTCTCTCCTACTTCCCTCTGTACCGATTGGTTGCTCTATCATATAAACCACTCCTGGCAATAAGCAGCTAAGAAGTCCAGAATTCTTAGACAACGTCTAAGATGTAACCTTCTTACACACGTTCTAGTGACAAGCCGTGTTCAATATTCATGCATTAATACTCTTGTGGCATACGATAAGATAAGCCTGGCCTCGACCCGAAGGCTGGTTTGTACCCTGCAGCGCTGACAGCGCATTTTGCTATTGGACATGCCTTCTCCGACTTTGACTTAGTTAACCAGCCCGTTGTGGAAGATCTGCTGCTTAACGTGGACTCCGCATCACACTGCGGCTTGGCATCATTCAGCATACACAAATCACTGTCAGAGGCTCAAGCACTGCCAACGATTAAGGGTTGCAACTCATACTTTTATTTTTGTAATCTCATACTAACCGATTAAATCACTAGAAGATACAAATTAGTTTTCTCGTGAAGGAGTAATAAGCGCAAGCATCTGTAAATTTTGCTTAAAATACGTAGCACAATATTTAACAGGTAATCTTTGATCACCAAGGTATGGTCACAATTAAATGATCGTTGTCCATACAGGGTCATCTCTCTAAAGAGGATAAAAAAATAGTGGCGCGGGTCAGCGGATTTCGTCAACGGGCGAATAACTCGGAGATTTGAGTACTTTACTCCCTGCACTTATCTCTCCTTCCACCATGGCAATCCGGCCGGAGCAAACGGAGGGGGCAGTACTTTGATTGGACTATACAGGAGTTCGTTAGGGAGTCCGATTAACGGCCGAATAAATCGGAGCTTTCCAATAGTGTGTTTCTGTTGATTATCTGCGGTGCTCTTATAGGAGGCGACGAGGAAACGAACGAGGCGGCTATCTAATGAAAGACAGCGGACGAATATCGATATATATGTTCTAACATACTTTCCGTGCCCTACAAAGTAGTTGAAGCTTCTACACGTTCGTGGATTCTTCTAGGATAAGTGTCTTACATCTGTAACCGGAAAACGTATATTTTTTTAGGTTTGACGAAGCCGGAGATCGGATGTGTGGTAATTTTTTGAACGAGAAGAGGACCAAATACAAAGTAGGCCTATTTTGCGCCGCAGTCCCGCGACACTGGTGGAGGAACGTCTAATCTCCACAACCACTTAAAAATATGCCACAAATATTATTGTAATGATGACGGGCCAAAAAATTACGAAGTCTTGAGGTATGGAAGGGAAATAATGCACTTGATCATTTCTGAAGATAATTTTACGTAAATGAATTGAAAAAAATTACGTGGGTCTGCGGAGAAATTATGCAGTAAAAATGAATTTTAAATCCACTCGGAATTTATGCTTTGCTTAGCAATAAACCGCTTCAACAACATGGGGGATACTCGATTAATTGTGTATTGTCCTTCCGAATATTGAGAGGAAGTACAATGAAATCAGAGTCTGTGTAGGTAAGTCGTATTATCACATACGACGTGCACTTGATTTATCCTGCTCGGAAAGTAGTGTCGTAGTGTTTTTATTAATGTGTGATTTCTTTATGTCTGCAGTGGTTGTTATTAATGAACGAATGTACTAATTCATGGGAAATACATAGACATCAGTAGAATAGTCTCATTCTGTAACCACGAAACATCATTGACACATGGATCTCAGTGGTTATTAAGGTCATGATACAACTCCCTTGGTACTGTGTGAGTCCATACCGACCATTCGTCAAATTGAAAGCACGTCACGGGTGTCTTTAGCGTATCTAAATGTATCTCAAGTGAAACAGATGCCTAGCTCTATAGGTGAGATTCGAGGAAGCGACGCTGCCTCGGGAAACAGAGGCAGGCTGTCTGAAATCCTCTCGCACCATATTCAACCGGAACAACTCCGAGGCTCCGACTGAAATGGTGCGAGAGTTCCGCCCCCGGAAAAACCACTCTGTGACCACAACTATAAAAAAATTACGTTTATGAAACACGACTAGGAAATGCTTTGCCATTACACATGCAAGAAGGGCACTATTCACAGACATCTATTAATCTGAAATTTATCCTATACGTTCTGACATTATTTTAGCGCACTAATCCCTTTCAAAACACCTGACCCTTCCAAAGATATGCGTTTTCCTAGTGTCGATACAAGTGAAACTTCTTCAGCAGTCGGTTGAAGTGTTGAGAAGGCGTAGGTGCTTCTAAATCTATAGTGGTGCACTAACATACGAATGTTAAGACGGTTGAAGTGATTTATTACTGAACTTGGCAGGAATAGTCAGCGTCGCTACGTGCTGTTTCTGTAGAGAGATGATACCACAGCATCACTTTACTGCCATCGAGGCCTCCCAATTGGTAAATTTCACTGAGTTAACTTGTAATGAATTTCATAATAGTAGATTTGGTCGCATAAAATACATTAAACGAAATTGAGGTGCTAGGCTACCTATACAGAGGTATAGTGCACACACATCACCTGTCAGAAATGTGAAGCACTCGGAAAGGGAGCGGGAACGAAGTAAATCTTCACGGGGTGAGAGAGTATATGATGTTATTTCAGTGATTATAAAATCGGACCAAATTTAAAAGAACTTGGCTGTATGAGCCCACTAATCAGTATCATGTTGCACTCCCTCTGGCCTGAATGTATGCACTGATGCGGTTGGGAATGGTGTAATAAACCCTTCGTATCCTCTCCTGTGAAGCTGGCCCACAATAGCTGCAGCTGGTCTTTGATATTCTAGGTATTGGCATCGGGACGAAACTGACGTCCGAGCTGTACCCACGCATGTTCTATCGGGGTCAGGTCTCGGTGTCTTGCTAGCAGGGATACATCACCTTCAAGCAGATGTGTGGATGAGCATTGTCCTGTTGAAAAATGCCACCAAGGTACTATGCCCTGAGAGTTCCCTCAGCGTTGCTAACCGTGACCTGAAAACATATTTTATGACTCCCTACATCATGATACCATGAGTAACGCAGCTCTTCCTCACCAAACCTTGGAAGAACGGGACCTCTCCCCAGGTCGCCACCGTACTCGATAACAAGGTCATTCGGGGTAGTGCATAATTAATTAATCGCTGAAAACAATGCGACACCATTAATCTACAGCTACATCTACATCTACATGGTTACTCTGCTAATCACATTCATGTGCGGGGCAGAGAGTTCATCATAGCACCTTCACAATTCTCTATTGTTCCAATCTCGAATAGCGCTCGGAAAGAACGAACACCTATATTTTTCAATACGAGCTCTAATTTATCATGGTGATCGTTTCCTCCTATGTAGGTCGGTGTCAACAAAATATTTTCGCATTCGGGGGATAAAGTTGGTGATTGGAATTTCACGAGAAGCTTCCGCCGCAACGAAAAAGGCCTTTGTTTTAATGGTGTCCATACCAAAACCTGTATCATTTTAGTGACACTCTCCCCTATTTCGCGATAATGAAAAACGTGCTGCCCTCCTTTGACCTTTTTCGCTGTACTCCGTCAATCCTATCTGATAAGGATCCCACACCACGCAGCAGTATTCTAAAACAGGACGCACAAGTGTAGTGTAGGCAGTCTCCTTAGTAGATTATTATATTTTCTAAGTGTCCTGCCAATAAAACGCAGTCTTTCATTAGCCTTCCCCACAACATTTTCTATGTGTTCTTTCCAATTTAAGTTGTTCGTAATTGTAATTCTTAGGTATTTAGTTGAATTTACGGCCTTTGCATTTGATTGACTTATCATGTAACCGAAGTTTAACGGATTCCTTTTAGCACTCATGTGGATGACACACTTTTCGTTATTTAGGATCAATTGCCAATTTTCGTACCATACAGATATCTTTTCTAAATCGTTTTGCAATTTGTTTTGATCTTCTGATGATTTATTTAGTCGTTAAAAGACAGCGTCAACTGCAAACAACCTAAGATGGCTGCTGAGATGGTCTCCAAAATCATTTATATAGATAAGAAACAGCAAAGGGCGTACAACACTACCTTGGGGAACGCCAGAAATCATTTCTGATATACTCGGTGACTTTCCGTCAATTACTACGAACTGTGACCTCTCTGACAGGAAATCACGAATCCAGTCACATAACTGAGAGTACATTCCATAAGCACATAATTTCACAACAAGCCGCTTGTGTGGTGCAGTGTCAAAAGCCTTCCGGAAATCCAGAAATACAGAATCCCTTGTCAATAGCACTCAACGCTTCGTGCGAGCAAAGAGCTAGTTGTATTTCACAAGAACGATGTTTTATACATCCGTGTTGACTGTGTGTCAACAGACCGTTTTCTTCGAGGTAATTCATAATGTTCGAACACAATATACGTACGTTCTAAAAACCTGCTGCACATCGACGTTAACAGTATGGGCCTGTAATTTGGTGGATTACTCCTACTACCTTTCTTGAATATTGGTGAGACCTGTGCAACTTTCCGGTCTTCTGGTACGGATCTTTCGTCGTGCGAATGGTTTCATATGATTGTTAAGTATGGAACTATTGCATCAGCGTACTCTGAAGGGAACCTCATTGGTATACAGTCTGGACCAAAGACTTCCTTTTATTAAGTGATTTAAGTTGCTTCACTACTTCGAGGATATTTAATTCGACGTTATTCATCAACAAACCATCCTTCCCAGTCACGGCACCATTCAATGGCAGCCGTCTGTGTTGTGCTGTTATCGGCAGCTTCCATGTGTGGCGGTAATTCTCCAGTCCGCCTGCTGATAATCTCTCACCAACAGTGTTGTGTGATGCAGAAAGTTGCAGGGAGCCCGTTACGTGTTCTCGTATGGCAGGTGCAGGGGTGATATGTTTAAGACATGTTTGGTGCACAACACTGCAGCCCTTCCTGTGGTCCGCAGAAACCATGACGACGAGTACGCCAACTCCGCGTTCCATGCTGTCCAACCGTGGGCTACTGTCACCTCTGAATGCCCCATAAATCTGGATAGTGCACGATTCGACCAACCGGCCAAATGAAGAGCCACAATTAGGCCCCTTTCAAACTCTCTCCGGTACTAATAACGGTCTCTCATACTAGTTGGCTGCATTTCCATGTCTTCCACAGTGATCACGCAACATCTGGCGCTGTTCATGACCAATGTATACTAACCAGGCCTAGTTACAGCACTGAACATGGACAGCACTAACGCACTCAGGTGGCAGTTCTACCTCTCACAGAGAATTGCAACTCTTATTCATTTACATACCGGCTGATGGTATGTACATGTCTGAAGTTACATTGACATCCAACCTTGTCTTGTAGGTGTTTCACTTTTTTTGTCAAGCAGGGTACAATACTATTCCAACAGTTATTACTGTACCAGCGCCATACCATTCATTAGAAATCTTCCAAACAAGACAGGGCTCTGGTTAACTGAATAGCATTAACGCACTGTCTATCCGCTTTCCAACTCTCGTTCATGAAAACTGTGGTGAATAATTAATTATATGTACATGCACGATTAGCTTTTCAGTTTCACTAGCTATAAAATTACATGCTCCACAGACGCAGAGCTTTATTGTCCCTTCAACACTCGCGAAAACATAGAGCTCGTTTTCAGTTCACCCTCGTGAGTTCTCTGCGAGGAACGGTACTAGAAACTTTAGCTGTGTTTATTCCTCTAGAAAAACTGAGTGCGTAATCTAGACTCCTAGAAATTAACGGTGGCGTTTTTGCTGTATAAACAATTAATTTTTAAATAGGCGCGAGGATGACTGATTTTGCATTAGCCATAAATTATTACTTTTCGGAAGAGTTAGTTAGAGCCATCAGTGAAAGACAGATGTGATGTGGATGTGGCAATCAGGGAGGAATCATTTGCACATTTGGTTATATTTTACCACAGTTCTCATTACGCAGTCTATATGCTAGCTTCCGGGCAGATCACTGATTAGCACTAGAAAATACGTAGGCACCGAGGTTACAAAGGCAAGCCAAAAAAATCATATGCAGTTATTTTACTCGATTACTCAGCCTTATTTTGAATACGTTCTTATTACTGCTCTAAAACGAGTAATACAGCCATAATAGGCCAAGAAGTACAGGTATTACGACTAGCAAACTTGACGCTCAGTGTGTATCTTACGTTACGCGAGTGGCAATAGAAAGAGCCAACCCCCGGACATTCTTACCATGCTCTGAAGGGAGTATTCTGTACTAGGTCTGAATCTGAGGGTTTTCGAAACAATTCGGTATCCAACTTTTGGCACAGGCATATCCCAAAAACAGAACATGTGAAGATATATAACGATACTGGTCTAGCTTGTTCCAAGGTAGACTTCTCCATAAAAATGGAAAAATCCTTAACGCATTTTTAAAGGATTCCATCATCTGTACACATTTAGATATTTAAGCAAATTAATATTGTGTTTTTTCACTCATAGAGGCAAGTGATTATTCCTCGCAAATAGTTATCACTCTTGCGATTGATTAATATGAATCACCAAATTCTTTGCTCATTGTGCTTCTTTCTCAAACACTGTATTAATAATTAGTGTATGTACGAGTATGCTGAAGGAAAGAAAGATCACATTGAGCTCCTTTTGTGGAGATTTTACACACCTGAAATTGTGACAACTAGTTACGTTCTATGGATGTTTTCTTGCTTCATTGGACTAACTTAATCTGCAATTTCATAGTGTGAGTAGAGTCCAAAACATGCGACTTGACCAATTAGCAGTGAGAAACAACAGGACTTTTGGACCTTCATTCTGGAAATAGGCCTTTTGATTTATATTGTCGAGGGTTGATTTAATTGGCGCTACCGATCACTTTGTGTTAGATGTCCTACCACTACTGACCTGTTAAATACGTTAGAGATTAAACCCTGCGAATATGTATACTCCGGATGAAATGTGTTTCGTTTTACTGGTGGTTACAGAAGATTCCTATGAAAACACTTAATTTCTGCAACATATAACAAAACATGTAACAAATATAGGATTTACCTGTTTACTAGTAGTTAGGTGTCAGAATATTTTCTGTAACTGCACATTTATTTACTAATTCATTTTATTGAACCAAGATTAACAAATGAAAGTTTAGTAGTACCAATCAAACTTTAAGAAAACAAATAGTAAATAAAAATGTCTTCTGATCTTCTCTAAAGCTACGTAAAATTCATAAGAATTGTTGTCTGATTTATCTGGCGTCGCTGCTTATTTCACAGACAAGCTTTCTCGTGGCGTACTTAGATGCAGCTTCCTGCACGATAGCTCCTAAAATAAAATATTGAGTCTAATGATGATCGTTTGGGCCTTTATGCATATTTTAGAGATCCTTTTCTCTGCTATGATTCGACGAACAAATCTGTTTCATTCCGTAAGTAACTACTATTTTCCAACATTGCAACCCTCAAGGAAGACTCACACAGCCCAGTTTCTTGTAAGGCAACTCATTTAGGCTGTAGTACCAATAGCTGTCTTCACGAGCCATGTTTCAACTTTTCCACAACACTTCCCTAACAAGAACGGACAGATAAACGAGTGTCAGTCTCTTCCCCGACGGAAGGCAATCGCTTGGGAAGTCCTCTGAGTCAGCTATCTCGTTGTGCGCCGCTAGGTTTTCTTTAAGAAAATTCTGAAAACGATCTCCTAAAGTAGATAAAGCTACTTTTCGTCGCCTTGTGTTAATAGTCGCATTCACGTGTGACCAGGTTGACAGCTAAATACGTTGAAATGTATAGGGGAAAAGAATATGAATCGATCGGTTTCTACCAGCAGAGGTACAGAAATTCAGCAGAGGTAGAGGCGTGATATGCCTCATACGTTAGGCAGAGGCTTTTTCACGCGCGATCCTTGATTTTAATTTTCTGGAAACGTTGTAAGATTAGACGTTGTTATGAAGTTCCCGAGTGGCATTTATAGAAATTTCTATAAATTAATAGAAGAGATTAATTTGGATGCGAACCGCAGATTTCAACTTCATAGACTTCACCAAAACCCAAAATTTTCGTCTGCGGTGTCATTACATCTAACTAAATGAGATCTAATTGTAGTTTATCTGAAATTGCCTTAAAATGAGCCCCAATTAATGACGTAGAATCGCAAATCCACAAATACTCTTTATTTTGTCTTTACTGGCTGTCCAGGATTACTGGTCCACAGATCGATTTTTATGTTTGTGATGATCTTGACTTCATAAATAACCAACAAAAACGTTCAGTGATGCTTGCTTATTAATGTTCACTACAAAAACAGTGCATCAGTGCATTGCATCAGCGTTTCAAAACCAGTGCAGCGCCACAATGAAAACAAGCACATCTGTAACCGTCAGAGAGTCATTATTATTGCCAAGAGCTGCTGATAAAATTTCTTTATTGATCCGCCAGTTTAGATGTACAGACCATCATCAGGTCCATAAAAACATTTATTACATCATACTAACGGATATATGGCCAATGACAGAAGATAGCAAAATTCATGACTTCGTCACTGTTGACACATCGTAACAGAATTATATCGTCTCTCATAAAATGACCCAACAGTGCACCCATCCGCGCTGTATCAACAGTCAGCATTAACACTAAAGATGAAGGCATTCTACATATTGACACTTTTATATCGCCTAGAACGTTGTTGTACATGTTTTTATGAATCTGTTGGTGATCCGTGGACCGAAACTGGTTGTTATATACGGAAATTTTATGAGCAGCTCTTGCAGTAGATCATGTCGCTTTTCACATATTTACGAGCTGTGGAGCATCACCATCTTAAAACCGTACCTGGAACTGTGAGAACTCCTGCTTGTTACACCCACAGTCTATCCTGCTGAGCTACAACTGTCGACAGCGTGCCAAGACTCTCGCAACAAGCCCATGACAGTCCACAACTGCCTTCTTTCAGCTGAGACCGATGCTTTTATATTGGTGGCTTGAGGTGTCATTCCCATGGCGTCTAACAAGCCCTATGACCTGTCTTATGAATCAGTTTGCTTTTGTTATAACTAAACTATACACACGGCCAATTACGAAGATAATTCATTACACTCAAAGGACATTAGCAGTCCTTCACAAATTGCCAGTTCTGTTCACATATGAAACTCGTTTATAATATACTGCTTGAATCGGGTTGAAAGAGAGTGTAAGAGTTAAACAGTAAAAATATAAAAAAATAAAATTCGCTAGAAAACTATCAAAATAAAAATTGTACGGACTGTTACTGTTACGTATATCAAACGATTCCGTTTGATCAGAGGATTACGAAACTGAAACACAATTTTGTCTAGACAAAGTATTACAAGAGATATCGATGTACTTTCATTAATATTTTAATTAATTAACAGTAATTAAAACATCGACTTGTAAGAAAAACTAGTTATCACAATCTAGGTATTGTGAGATGCTTCGATGCTTAATTGATTCATAGGGCTTTTCTAAAAAGAAGTGTAAAAATTAATTAGTGCAGTATTCTCATATCAGGCTTTGCAGAATTAGTTGTCTGAAGCTATACCCAACAAAGCGTATTATGCCACTGTGAATAAGAGGTGAGTCTGATTTCCAGTACATGTCAGTACTAACTTCTAAAAGAGAAACTAATTACAACAAAATGAATTGCACAAAGCAAGTCGAGAAAGTAAATAAAAGAGAAAAGACCGATATCGAAAGCGTCAGATAATTTCAAGCAATTTTAAGTTTGCTTACATCAGCACCAAATTCTGTCATGTAAAATTTTAAGTTACAGATTACAAAGAAATTTCCTCCTGAAGTAATTGACTTCGAATAGATCGACTGGTCGCAATCGATTTCGGATTTATGAAAGGAGCACTGAGTGAAATAGAATTACATCAGAACCACCATGTGATTAATACCCACCAGTTTGCTAAAATATTGCTGCAGAACTGTTTCAGTTGGTTCGGTGGTTAGCACATTGGATTCGCAGTTGTGTGTACCACAGTTCAATACCCATCTTGCAATCCTCGTTTAGATTTTCTGCGATTTTTCTAAATTGCTCCGGGAAAATACCGGGATGGTTCCTCTGAAAAGGCCATGGCCTATTTTCTTCCGTAATCTGAGTTTGGGCTCCGACTGTAATCAGTCTGCTGTAGACGTGACGCTAAACGCTAATCCTCTTTCCTTCTCGTTTTTTCCATTACTCGATGCGAGAGCCTCCTAAATACATTTGAGTAAAATTATTGATTGATCTCTCTGATCGTCAGTTTTACAGGATGATGTGTACTGTATGCAGTAAATATAGGAGTGAATAATGTTTTTGCTTACATTTCATGACTAAAATCGAAACGCGAAAAAGTTTAGGTAAGTTGCATGACAGAACATGAGGTTCCGCTCTCCCTGTAGATGTGAGAAGTTGACAATGTGAAATTCGCTATTGGAATTTTATAACTACTTTCAGAAATCTGTTCTTGAACATTTACAGAACATCAATAGTTAACGATTTACACAAAACATGAGAAACAGCTGTTGTTTAAATCATTATTTTTTGTACTTTACCAATGTAATCTGCTATCGAGTACCGGACATTAGTTGAACATAATTCTTTATTCAGATAGGATGTTAAAAACCTGTTGTGTTTTCCATTAAATTAATTAATTATTACGTAGCTATTTGTCTTTTCCACGCCAGTCAAGCTTCCTCCGAGTATTCTCTTAGCACATACGCTCCACGTTCTCAATTATTCCAACCTGATACCGAGTTCACACAATTGTGCATACTCAGCATTGTATAATTGCAACAGGGTCTTTTCAGTCTTTCAAGTATCAACGCCTGCTACTCGTATAACCTCATTTTCTTCCCATTTCTTATCCACACATGCACCTGTAGATCTGGAAATCACTGTTGTGCATGTGGCAGAGGGGATTCTAGTATACAATAAGGTTTCTTCCTGATTCATTCACTGATGAAATAAGAAGACAATGTATGTTTAAATTGCTCAGTTACAGCTTCGTTAGTCTTACTTTATAATAACAGTCACAACGGTGGAGATGTGTAGAAGGATTAAGTTTAATGAATTCTGATATCAAAATGGCTTATTAAAATTTTCAAAGTGGTTGTCATTAGATATTAAATGCCTTTCTTTGAGTATCTGACAGTACAGAGTTTTGAGCGCCTCTGTGACACTTCCATGCCAGTTAAACTTCCTCTAACTATTGTCACAGCCCATCTTCCTATACGCTCCATGTTCTCAGTTATACCAACCTGATACCGAGCTAACTCACTTGAGCATAGTGCAACAACGGGCGTAAGCGTGTTTTATAAACAATACCTTTTATAAAACAACTGCGGTATTCATTATCCTGGCAACGAATCGAAGCCTAGAATTTGACTTACCTTCAAGCAGATCTATGTGATCCATTCCACTATATCTCAACGCGCATTATCCTGGACTTAATCATATATTGCGACTATTGTTGACAAAAATATACAAAGCATGTTTGTGATTACAACGGTAGCTTACAAAATTTCAGAGGGAGAATTGTTGAGCCGGCCGCGGTGGCCGAGCGTTTCTAGGCGCTTCAGTCCGAAACCGCGCTGCTCCTATGGTCGCAGGTTCGAATCCTGCCTCGGGCATGTATGTGTGTGATGTTCTTAGGTTAGTTAGGTTTAAGAAGTTCTAAGTTCTAGGGGATTGATGACCTCAGATGTTAAGTCCCATAGTACTCAGAGCCATTTGAACCTTTTTTTTGAGAATTGTTTCTGTTTACTATTTTATATATAATGTGATTGGCGCTCTTGTCCTTTGCCTCCTCTTGACTGCATTGTCGAGAGAGTATTTAAATTATGGGAACCAACGTTTCCGGCAGTTGCTCTTAGTTTGCTGCACCTATGTCTTTATGCGCCACCTTTAAAATTATGTTTTTGGAAGCAGTATGAAAGTCTAAGTGACAACAGATATGCTACCAAATACACCGCAGTCCTTCCAGCCAAGCACTTCCCTTGGTCGACTGTACTGGTTCACTGCAAGAAGCACAGACTCTCGTCGTTTCCCTCTAGTCGATGACACCGCACGAGCGAGCCGGAGCTTACTGCTATTTTCAGCTGATCGAAACTTGCTGCCATCGCTCAGAACAAGATTCGCACTAGTGGTCTTGCACCAATTTTACAAAAGCTTGACGTATTAGTGAGAACCGTGAAGAATGTTTCAATACCAACTTCTTATAACTTTTTTGTGTGCGGCATTGCAGCTGTACATTTGTTAAAAGTCATTTTCAGGTTTCCCACCTTGACTGATAAGTAATCTTTTTATTACGTCTTGCACAATTGCTCATTTTCAAGCGCACTAGGTGTCAGTCGAATAATTGTACAATATATTGACACTGAGTTGGAAGATAGCCTGTAAAGCCTAAATTGGTCAACCGTGCAACATGTGATAAAGTAAATACTTATTAAAAACAGACGCAGTGGAAAACTTCAAAATGTTTGGTAAATTTTTATAAGCCTGTGATAGCAAAGTATTTGTTTGGATCCAAATATTACTGGTTTTGAATTTACATGCATTTATGCATGTTACGAAGTAACTTGCTCATTAAGGAGCTAAACAGACTCAGCATTATGTCTACGCTTTTTTTATGTATGTGGATACTATATAGCTTCTAAATGGACGAGATAGTTTGAAACACGGTAGATATGAAGACGGATTGTTTCTAGTACTTGGAAATACGAAAAGATCAGAGAGTTCAATAAAATTTGAAGTGTTATGAGCGTTTGCATTTTCTTAACACAGCACTTGAATAATAGGCACAAATTTCTAGAACGTTCTAAATGTTTGATGGACATCTTGGCGGAAGATATGTTACAGTTTGTCTACCGTGTTTATAACGGGGCAACTCTCCTTTTACTCGCAGGGTATCTAGCGAGCTCTACACGATCAGTGGGATATTGGAATAACGTTTCAATCTATTGACGAAGTGTGAAACTCGCTACCGAAAGAAGCCTCTGTGAGGAGCGCCACAATAACAGAAGACGCATGTGACGTAATAACTATTATACAGTATGTAACAAAAAGGTGTGGCCATACTTTGAGAAAATGTTTTAACACATAGAGGAAGAAAATATGTTATACATGGACATGGGTCCGGAAACGTTTAATGTCCATGTAAGACCTAATTTTCTACTTCCCTTCACAATCAAATTAATCATGGGAAACACACATATACAGAATCTACCAGCATTAGATTATCAAAATATCGTCATGGATACGTTTGGTCAGAATGTACAGTAAATTGTAGTTCCTAGGTTCACCCTCAGTATTTGCTCTTCCAATTGAACGAAGGAAATGGTGACATGTGACTCAATTCACCAATTGTGTTGATACTGTAGGCTTCTAAATACTAGACAGACAGACGCATAGATACAGATGGACCAGTTTCTTGGCCTGCACGCTCTCCCGACGAAACACACTAGACTTTTATTTGTTGGGGGCATTTGAAAGCTTTTGTGTATGGATGTCGTGAAAGGTGTCTGTTCATCCAACTATCCTTCATTTCGATTGCGTATTCTGCATCTTCGACCGCTCGCTGGTCGGTTTCGATATCCGTCACATGTATGGGAAGTATTTAGGTTTCACTGGCGATCTTTGGACTGAATATCTCAGCCAATGAAAGCCTAGGGCTTGGTGGGGCCATGTGAGTGCGTTGTATCTGAAGGAAGGAAGGAAGGAAGGAAGGAAGAGAGGTTGTTGCAAGGTGGTAGTTGTAAAGAGTCAATTATATGAACGCAGCTATAGTGTGGCAGTTAGCGTGTTATTGTCACATGTGCCGAGTTGTAAGTGGGCTTGCCGTGTAGTACAGTGCATGTTATGATTTAGTCGGCGCTGAGCGGCTTTAAACGTGAACTGCGTGTTAGTGTGAGTTGGTGCGAGCAGGCAGTGTTTTAGCCGGAAAAGGCCGACTGGCAGTTGTTTTTATCAGACAAGCTGTGCATGATATTGGCATTGATACTGAGCGTGGCTGCAGTATTAGTCTTGAGAGAGCAAGGTATGTTTTCTGAATTAATTTTGACAAGCACAAAGTCCTCTGTGTATTATTTTACTGCTTTCCTTTTCTTACAGCTTGGCCTGCATCTAAGGCAGCGCGACTGATTAGATTTTCTGATGAATCACGTAGCAGAGTGACGATGAGCCGGAGCTCAACATTCAGCACTGGTAATGTTTGCCCCCAACATTTAAACCTCGATCGGGTGTTAGTAAACCGTTTTCATTCACCAAACAGATTGGGAGTATTCGTGTATTTTCTGAAAATTCCCGATACAGGACTCAAGCTAAATGCAACTGCATTAAGTGTAGCAAACGCTACGTTTTGTATAAATTTATGCGAGGGTTTGTTATAGTAATTATTCTAATAAAGCAGAAGCTTACTTGAATTCTCTAATTTCTTTACCTTGGGCAGACTAACTCTCTCATCTCACGATTTATCTACAGTAATAATCAATAAATATTTTGTGATTAATGTTAGTGTGGTTCACTAACGTTTACTGCCTCAGTACGACGCCTATGAGGAGTCACAGCTATACGTTACGGTCAGTTTTATGAAAATAAGGTAACTCACGCTGCCGAACGACGAAGCTGCGCCTGCCGAGTTCCTTTCTATTTTTTTCAGTTGGTGTGACGTTCTCAGTCCATGAATGAGTAACTGTTGTGTGATTCAATTTGTTATTCTCATCTATAAGGATGGGAACTGGCTGGCAGTGTCCTACAGAGTTTCTTTAGTAATCGAACCACACCAGAACATCTATAAAATACTGATTGTATACTTGCTTAATACAAGTCATTATGTCTGTCGAACCGTGCTTGGATTTAGTCAGATGCTCCTCATAGATATAGTTATCTCCTTTAAACGGACGCCATACACACTGCTACAAGATCTACAGTCGTCGTGCCTGTATTGTGGAAGGCTGTGAAGCAAACCACAAATCTCCAGGGATACATCAACACATCATGGATTCGATGCGAGGACGAGTTCGTGCAAGTATCCTTGCTAACGGAGGGCATTTTGAACATATGTTAGGAGAGCTATTCAGACTGTGTTGATACGTTATTTGCCTATGGATTTCCCATAATTGATTATAAAGAGAAGTAGAAAATGACCTCTAACATGGAAATAAAGCGTGCCCTGACCGATTTCCACTAACAAATTTTTTCCTCTGTGTGTGGGGAATGTTTCCCAGAAGTCTGTCCATAATGTTATGTTACAAATTGTATTGAATTATCTCACCATTATGGTTACTAGTGTTTCTGTACCTACAGAGGGAGAATTTCACGTTGCTGTTACTCCTGGAAGTACAATTCCACAAGTGATTTTTGTAGAAGGAAACCTGTAAGATTTTTGAGAGTTAACAGGCAGGGGCACGGCGAGAGCGTGTTGATGCTGGGCCGGCTGGAAGAGGATTGAGACAGAGCGGAGCTGGCTGGCCGCGGGCTTCCAGGCGCGGCTTTTATCGTCGCGGCCGGCGATAGCACGGCCTAAGTAAAGAAGCCTGCCTGCCCCTAATGATCCGACGCTCGCCTGAGTGCTTCCTCTGATTACCCAGACCGTTTACATATCTGCCCATTAAAATAGATAGGCCGGCAGATTCCGGCGCGCAGACGGCTGGCTTTTGATAACGCCCCTCCCCAGGCGTTGCGCTGGAGCCTCGTACTTTTCCAAACATCGCGCCTCTTGGGTTGTTCGGAAACGCCACCCGTCCCTCTATGATGCGAACGAATCGAGGAAACAAAGAAAATTCAGCGCCTTCTGCCACACAGTAACAGCTCGGTAAGATAATTAGTACATAACATTGTCCACGTCCCCGGTTTTCATCACCTTGGAATTTTTTATACAACGATCGTCGTCCCATTCAGTAATATAATTCATAATACAACAATTCATGAATGTTAGACACCTAGTCACCATAAAATCTATTTGAGTATTCCTCCCAGTGAAAGATTATGACCTAGCGTTTACAATTTCCAATACATGTTTCGGTGCTGTTGCACAGTCGTCAAAAAGTTTCCCATTATTTTACTTTAAACGATGCATAAAATTGGAAAAACAAATATGTATAAGTGGGAGTAAGGTAATGGTTCACTGGCAATTTTTAAAAAACATAGACCTTAACAGCATATTTCGTTGTCCGTGTTGCTGTCTGCCTGTATCATTATAGGGATAAATTAAATTTGGTACAAATTATAATACTTAAGCAAATACGAATTAAACATTGACTGTTTTTCAGAAGAAAAACTTCAACGCCGGCCGTGGTGGTCTAGCGGTTAAGGCGCTCGGTCCGGAACCGCGCGACTGCTGCGGTCGCAGGTTCGAATCCTGCCTCGGGCATGGATGTGTGTGATGTCCTTAGGTTAGTTAGGATTAAGTAGTTCTAAGTTCTAGGGGACTGATGACCACAGATGTTAAGTCCCATAGTGCTCAGAGCCATTTGAAAAACTTCAACATGAATACCTATCGACCATTTGCATATCTAAAGGCTATAGCAAGAGAAGCGAAAGCTTTCAGGAAGCAACTTCCGATTTCCGAGGAAAACAGATTACCGGCATCTTCCACATACAATTTCAACTTAATCAAAACAACTTTTATTAAGGGTACGACAAACTGTTTCATGTATTTGTGAAAATGAAGTACGAGCTCACTAACATTTCCAATAAAATTGTAGGAGTTTTTTCCGTCAGAAAAAATTTTGCTATACTGTTATGAATCTTATTTGCAACATATTCCAAGGCTTGCCAATACAGATACAGTTAAGTGACCAAAAAACGAATCACTTGTTATATATTTCTGAGAAGTGAATCATACAGTTGATAACCTTTCGTATACTGTTACCAGCACGAGGAAAACACGCGAGGTCGAAAATGATAATCAAGACCATGCTGATATCGAAATGTTAATAAGTTTAAATCGGTTTCAGTCAAATGCAACATCACAAATGTGCTGAATCGCAGTTACTATTGCCTCGTCGACTGAGCGCTGTCTCCGACATTGTTTGTAAGAATGATAGAAGTAGTGGAACGTTTCAGGGTAGTACACAGTGGAGTGTCACGAAAACAGAATCGCAAAATTGTTAACAGTGATTGCTGCTTGTCGTACAGCATGTGTAAACTTAATCAGGAAGCTTTTATATGTGAGGTGTACCTTATTCATGTCCTCCCTGAACACTCTCTCCTACTTCGTGACACAGAGGCCTACTGAAAGTCAAGATCCTACGTGAGTTATTAGACCAGCTTGAACAACGACCTGAGTGCCTCGTTATAAATTTAATCTTAAACAGATCAGATTTGTCGTTTCCCTACCGGAACAGAGAATAAATTTAGACCCAGAAAGTCTTTTCGAGCTGAGATATGTAGTGTAACCTGGATGTCAGAAAACCCGTCTCCTGACCGCAGAAGAGTCGTATGCAGTTAGACACACCAACACAGAATCATAAACACTATGTTAAATAAGTTGCTGCTTGTATGATAAAAAGAAAACTGCAGTTTCGTTAAAAATTTTATAATTATTTTAGTACAGAAGCAAAAATTATGTGAAGAACATTATGGATACAAAATACTATTTTTGCGCAGAATGACCATCAATGGGACCAGAATAAGAAAATAATCATGAAAAGTGGATGTTCAGGTACACGAAATAAGAGGTACACATTCTCCAACTGCCGTTCAGGCCAGTAGATTGTAGGGCTACTCTCAAATGATGGGACACAGAAAACGAAAGCCTTCGCGTATTTCAGAGACATGTGCAGCCGATGGACAAAAATGTTACGCCGATTGGGTGTCGTTGCCTCGTGGCCCTCTCATTGAAACTGTCTTACACACTGCCCTCTCATTGAAACTGTCTTACACACTGCCTTTCTCTCAACTACCGTTCTATTGTGCTACCAGTTTTTACGTTACAAGTCACACTTATGAGGTACGGTGTTTGACCGTTAAAACCTCTGCTGTTGCCTTTTATTGCAAACATTGTGCTTTTTTGTGGCGCACAGGTGAATAGAAAGAAATACTGTACAGATCATAGGTAAAAGGTAACGTAAACAAATAAAGTAGGAGAACGAATTGTAATACTTGTGTGTAGGCTAATAGTATTACAAGCAATAGGGACTGTCTCGCAAATATGAAAAGAGATGGACTGTAGTAAGTATGAAACTCTTCTGCGTAACGCAAATGAAAAATTGATTATGGAGGAGAAATAAGTTACATCACTGCGTAAGAGTAAATGAGATTGAGTTGTCCTATAGAAGAAAAGCGATAAAATGCTGCAATCAGAAACGGGAAATGCCTACACGATGGATGGATCAACACTAAATCATCATGGCAAAATTCGCAGTTCCTAAACAGTTGCTTCATTTTACAATAAAAAAAGGTGTGGTTTTCTGAGACATCAAAGTAAATAAAATAAGACTTTTAGATCAGATGTTGCACTATCGAGGCAAAGGAAATAATTAGCTAAATTCCTAAATGTGGCGACGGTCCTCTTCAATACTGAATTACGCAATTCGTGATTGCCTTCAGATACATTAGAAGTTCATTCATATTTCGCACACTACCGCTTGCGTGGTGGATTGTTGACAGGCTAAACAAAAGAGACAGAACTTAAACTGTATTTCACTAACACTTTTCTTGCCTTATCTTTGAACTGCCCGTAAGTCCACTCTTCACCGCAAGTCTGTCACTTTAGGAGCTTGAAGCGAGAAATAATTATTGCAGTAAGTTAATTGGACACTGCTTAACTTGCACTATTACTTCTCAAGCAAGATCATTTCTACCACCAACGCAATAACTGCTAAAAAACCATTGTGTAAACATATAAGCATCTACGAGCTAATAAAAGACCATTTCACAATGCTGCAACGGTTACTCGGAATGTCTCTGACAAACAAAGACTGACAAATAACAGATAAGTTGGGAACCGCCAAGAACTGTTTTGTACAAAGTAATTCAGCCTGTAAAATTTCAGCATACTGACATCCCGCTGAAAAATTCACTTGTAAGGGAAATAATAATCAGTAGTGTCCAACACGCGTCATGCTTCTGCCCAAAGCGCTTCAAAATGTAGTTTAAGCCATGCAGTGCGTGTGCAGGGAAGTGTAGCACACCTGAGCAGCGGTCGCGGCGCAGACCTGCTGAACGCACGCTGCCGCTGGCGGGGTCAGCTTTCTGGCGGACTGCGCGCCTGTTATAAAACCGCCGCGCCGGCCGCGGCGCGTGTCACACGTCGCCACGTGATTCGCGTCTTCCGGGTGGACGGCTTGCGGTCGCCTGACGTGTGTGCGTGTGTGTCGTATCGGCTGTCTACCGCAGTGGCGAGTACACTTCTCTGCTCCGCAAATTACAAACCTAAGACAGACATACCGGTCCCTGCCTTGTGAATAATCTGCATCACAGCACAGCAAAAATATATTAAAAACGCCTAACCACCGGATTGTGTTGTTGCCTCTGAAGTTCGTGACGATAGTCTTCTCTGCCAGAGGCGATATCAGCCGTGACAGGCGACGTCAGCAGCGTCCTGTTCCAACAGTCAAACAGCTCAGTCTGGTCAGTGATGGTACACATGATTATCAGTTTCAGTTCTGCACAGTCCGTGGATGGGACATTTCGTCATACCGTGTAATAAAGGATGCACGAATTTTATATGCAGCACTTACTCATTCTTTCCTGGTTGATAGAGAAATAACAGCAATGTAAGCGCCAAACCTTAGAAATTCGTCCCGCACTGATGAAATCAGGCAACAAGTATAGACAATTATGTAACAAACACACTAAGTAACTGAAATATCAGTCGATGTTAGGTCGGCTTGCGACGCACTGTTGAAATCAAATCTCGGCGGGCGGAAAAGTCTAGTGCGTAAGCTGCCAGCTTGTAACTTGTGCACTCTCGCACTGAATGACTCATTGTAACATTCTGAAGAATGAAGATTAAAGTTCACACGTTGAGACGGTACAAGGATGGTGAATCGCGAAGGCAATTTGTCAACACATACGTATCCCATCAGTGTAACTGGTCGGTGAGACAGTATCGCTATACACTGCACACTTCAGCATAATCGGAAATTTAATTTTTGCAAAGAGCTGAGCAGATAGTTACGTGGCCGTTACCGCAAAGATAAAGAGCCTCATAATGAAAAGGGCAGTGAGGTGGTGAAGCGTGCTCGGAGTGCGGTGAACAGACTTCGGAATGAAACGTCGGCTGCCGGAGATGCTTCGGTGCGAGAACTGGACTGGATACTCGTATCCTGGCGTAGTAGCTGTCACGTGTCGAGTCGCCTGAGAACAGGTACACACCGCGGTGACGCGCTGCACTCGCGACGGCGTCCCCCGGCGGCTACTTACGTTTGAGCGGCTTGGGGTTGCTCTGCTTGCGCCGCGACATGTCGGCGCCTGGTGAGACGTCGCGCCTAGGCTGCGGCCGGGGCCGGCATCGGCATGGCTCGTGCAGTGGCCGGCCTCGTCGCTCGACACGCTGCTGCTGGCTAGCTCCCGCGGCTGGTCGGCGGCACGCGAAGCGAAGCGCACTGCGCGGCGGCCGGGCAGCTACTGGCGCGTCGGCCGGCCGCGCGCCGCGCCCGCCTGCCCCCACCACCGCGGCCGCTTCTCCCACCCCCCACCCGCGTCCGCGCCGCCGCCGCCGCCCCCGCCCCCGCCTCCGACGACTGCCGATGGCTCATCCACGCCTCCGCTGGGGCCCACCTCTCTCGCCTTCTCGCAACTACCGGTTTCAGCTTCCCTGACGCTTGTGACGTTTCTGCTGATACACTGCGAACGAGAGGGCGACGCCACTTGTCAACGGAAACAGGTGGTAAGGCGAGCGCTGGATATTCGCTTGCAGACAAGCGATACTAATGTACCTGGAAGACCTCATTATCACAGTGCTGGTGTTTCAAACAGTTAACAAAAACTTCGATGCGTACGACATACCAATAAGAAAAGCACGCATTTTCGGCCTAATAATAAAGCCGGTGTCTCAACTATACTGCATCTCTCTCACTCTCTCTCTCTCTCTCTCTCTCTCTCTATCACCATCTTTCCACTCAGACGTTTTGTACGCCAACAATTGAATGCGATTGTTTCGGTAAAGCGACACATGGAACAAAACGTAGACTTGCTGCAGAAAAACTACTCACATGGACAACTGGCGGTGTTCTCGAAGAGATACAGTTCTCCCCTCATCCCCCACTCGGGCACACATTCAAAGTCTTTCTATATTCAAACCCTCATTTTACACAGAGGTAACATGCGTGCAAAACGTGTAACACCACTACATTACTCAAGGATTAGACCTTAGGACTCTTCTGACTAACCGACAGCAGTAAGGTGCGACCTGTGATGGTGGGACATGTGATAGCATGTCGCCAGCCAGAAGATGACTCCTCATGGTAGCGCTGCTTCTTTTTCAAGCAGCTCCTCATTCGGCATCACGAGGCTAAGAAGACGCCGTTTCAGAACTCCGTACCTCAAAAAAGAAATCTGGGGATGTACTGGGAATCGAAACCGTATCCTTCCGCACCGAAGGCAGAGGCGCTAACCTTTTTATACCCTCGCTTTTGCGTGTCATCTTTGCTAATAATCTCTGTATCGTTCCAATTTTAGCATATGTACCGCCGAGATGTGTACGCCATTGGGCAACATTAACTGCCAGAGCCAATCCTTAGATGATTTATAGAGCAGCCACTTCATAGACTGTCACATACCACTCAGTTTATTCCATCCAATAAGTACAATCTCCAAAAACGCATAGATAATAGTGTGATGTAGTGCAGGGAAGTATTGCTCAAAAAAGGAAAACGAGTCGTTGAAATCTTACACAAACCGTAGTATTCTACACTTTCTAACGCATATTTCTATTATCTCTGTCGATTTGCTTCAGTCCACTAACAGCTGTACCATTCTGCACCAGAGTATCTCTTAGTTATGCTGATATTTCCAAAAGGAAACACAAATGCTGTTTACTTAAAACGTAGCGTTTTTACGCGTTTTAATTTTACGAATAGATACATGTCACAAGCTAACGAAAACTTCCGTAAAAGTTAACGCGGGTGTGGACAGCTTTATTTATAATCGCTGTTGACGGGTTTTGCACTTAACAGATAATTTGTCATTCATTGTTTGCCTAAATTAATGTTTATGAATACGATGTTTCACAAAAATTGGACATGGAGGAACGGAGCAGAGATGATATAACAGCTTAACTACAGGAGATGCAATTGACAAGAAATAGTGACGATTCGAAAAATCATTAAAAACGCCACGTTTCCAGTCAATATTAGGGGCCGAAAGAAAGTCTCAAGGTTAACAATACAGAGTTTCATTCTCACATGCAATCTAGCATTCCTTCAGAAACGATGTGACTGTATATTGAAACCCTCCAACACAAATTCAGTCTAGAACCTACAAGTAAGATAGGCAAAATCAGGGCCGTGTTCTTTGAGGAAGGACATTTCGTCTACACTCATGCTCATAAATTAAGGATAACTGCAGAATGTGGTGCCACACAACGTGGTACTACACAAAACTGGCGCTAATAGCATAGGCACATACGTAACACACACGACACAGATGTGTAAGCCCACGGTATTGGTGATAACACATGTGCTACATGTGCTACAAAACGCCACTGTTTCCTGCGCATGTACCCCGAGATAATCACCATGCACACGTACACAGACCAGACAACGGGCTAGCATACTCTGGATCAGGTGGTCGAGCAGCTGCTGGGGTATAGCCTCCCATTCTTGCACCAGTGCCTGTCGGAGCTCCTGAAGTGTCGCAGGGGTTTGAAGACGTGCAGCGATACGTCGACCGAAAGCATCCCAGACGTGCTCGATGGTGTTTAGGTCTGGAGAACAGGCAGGCCATCCATTCGTCTGATATCTTCTGTTTCAAAGTACTCCTCCACGATGGCAGCTCGGTGGGGCCGTGAGTTATCATTCATCAGGAGGAAGGTGGGACCCATTGAAACGCTGGAAAGGCTTATATACTGGTGCAAAATGACGTCCCGATACATCTGACCCGTTACAGCTCCTCTGACAAAGACATGCAGGGGTGTACGTGCACCAATCATAATACCACCCCACACCATCAAATCACGACCTCCATATAGGTCCCTTTCAAGGACATTAAGAGCTGGTATCTGGTTCCTGGTTCACGCCAGATGAAAACCCAGCGAGAATCACTGTTCAGACTATACCTGGACTAGTCTGTGAACATAACCTGGGATCACTGTTCCAATTACCATGTACTGTGTTCTTGACACCAGGCCTTACGGGCTCTCCTGTGACCAGGAATCAGTGGAATGCACCTTGGAGGTCTCCGGGTGAATAAATCATGTCTGTTCAGTCGTCTGTAGACGGCGTGTCTGGAGACAACTGTTCCAGTGGCTACGGTAAGGTCTCGAGCAAGGCTACCTGTAGTACTCCGTGGCCGTCTGTGGGCACTGATGTTAAGATATCGGTCTTCTTGTGGTTTTGTACACTGTGGACGTCGCGTACTGTAGCGCCTGGACACGTTTCCTGTCTGCTGGAATCGTTGCCATAATCTTGAGACCACACTTTGTGGCACGCGGAGGGTCCTTGCTACGACCTCCTCTGTTTGACCAGCGTCCAGTCGCCATAGTATTCTACCCGTCATAACGTCATCAATGTGTGTTCTGTGAGCCATTTTCAACACACAGTAACTATCAGCACGTCTGAAAACGTCTGCATACTTACTCGCTGCAACATTATTCTGATATGGACCAAACACCTCTGCCTATGTGGGCTGCTGCCAGCGCCACCGTGCGACGATCGCAGGTGAAATGCATAGCAGGGTCATACCCCGACGTCATTTAAACCCACAGACCGCCCACTAGAGCATTGTGTCACTATGTATCAGCATTATCCTTAATTTATGAGCATGAGTGTAGATTCCTCCAACACCGCCCGTCAAAAGTCTCGCGCGATGCATGTGACCGCAGATGCGATTGATCACAATCTCTTAACATTCCATACTGCAATTCGCGTTCTGGGGATCATTTTCAGCATGTCACAATTTAGAACGATTAAATTTTAGTATGGGAGATTTTTACATGGTTTGTGACTGGTTACAACTCTTATTATTTTCTATTTTAATTCGCTGAAAAGCGAGACTGGCGATTACGGTATTATATATTTAGTATTAATAAATCACTTTACGTTTCTTGTCATCTCTATAAATGAACTCGTTGGAATTTCAGCTGAGTTAAATAAAATAAGTAATTATTTCGAAATTTATAGTTTTCTACTCGGTTATGTAACGACTTGTGTTTGCCTCGGAGTTCTTGGATGCAGATTCATGAGAATTTGCACTCGTCAGTACTCACTAATTGAATTACGCATTGTTGAGGTTGCTGAAAGCCGCTGAGCTACAGGGGGTGTGGAACACTTCTACGGAGGTACTTTTCTGTGGAACTTCGGACTTTTGCTAGGATAAGAGGGTTTTCACAGGCAGCATAAAGATACACAAAAAATTTGTTTCCTGTCTAACCGTGTATCACAGCGTGCTGTAGTCTCCGATACTTGTTACTACTCGTAGGAACTAGTTTTAAAACATGTTGAAAAGTTGAAAAACTCAACTACAAACGATGACTTCATTATGATAATTTACTTTGTCTTTGTCAGTTCCATGTTAGTTTGTCCATCTTCACACGAAGTCTAGATTAAACTGTTGACGACAGTTTGGTTGTGAGATGGAGTCAACAAATGTGAAAGGAAACAAATTACTTGAAGTGTCTTAGGCTGCATGGAAATATCAAAACGTTCCATCTCCAGACAAGTGCCACTTTGCACAACTGTCACAAACTCGGTTGTAGCCGGCAGTCTACAGGCAGTCCGACGTGGGCAGCGGAACTCTGTCTGCGAGGGAAGCTCGCGAGGAAATGTTACGAAGACAGTACAGGATTTCTACAGTCATATTGCGAAAACTCACCGAACACTGGGTCTTGATTCGAATCGTGGGGCAGAGAAGATGCCAGCAGCACTTTGGAGAGTGGAGGCACTCGTGTTTAATATGGAAGTGCACTAATCACGAACAACAAAAAGATAAAGAAGTTTCGCATTTCATTACTTATTTATCCAAGAGTTGATTATGCTAATTTCGATCAAAACAGACAAGGGGCCGAACAATTTGCAACTGCTCTACGTGAACCATATGCACGTAATAAAATGGATAACTCGCGAATTGACTTTAATTCTACGACATAAGCCATCTTTTACTGTGTTAATTAGTAGATTTAAATTTTGGTAGGAAGTTGCGGTTAGGTTACAGACTACCTCATCATTGAGAGGGTCTAGTTAGTCAATATAATCTATTCTATTGCTGTCTACTATAAACGATACCACTGTTTGGAGGGTACAAGATGAGCAACTGCCGGAACCGAAAGCGTAAGGAGAGCAGTGACTTGTGCTTCGGTAGCCTAGTTTGTGGGGCACTTGTCTGGTAAAGGCAAATGTCCTGGATTCGAGTTCCAGTCCGGCAACACAGTTTTAATCTGCCAGGAAGTTCCACATCATCGCACACTCCGTTGCAGAGCTAAAATTCATTATGGATACCACAGTAGGTCATAACAGTGATCAGTTTCTGAACTGTTGGTGTATTTTACGACATGCGGAATTCTATAGAACAGCAGTTTCAATGACGTGTTATGTTATTCAGTAGTATAAAAGTTTGGAGGTGGAGTGTGTAGTCTAAGGTTCTATCACGTTCGTTGTAAATGTTTTTTAGCGCCTATTTTATTTCAGTACCATACCGTCAGCCGTGTTTCGTATACGTGGAGCTTCTGGTGGTCACAGTGACTGTGTGCTTGGTTGCGCATGTGTTGTAAAGTGTAGAAGCAGCATGCCTTGCCTCTCTCCATTGCACGATGTGTTGTTATGCAAATTAGCAACATTCTCTCTATGCAAATTAGAGACAGTTTTATATGCAAATTAATTACGTTTTAACTAAATAAAATATCAATCGTGGAGAGTGCAAAACACGTGTTTATTTCCAAATGCAATAAAACAACAGTGACTGCGTAGGTGATTTCTTCCGTTTCTTCCAACACTGCACTTGTAGTTATACCTTGCATGTGTGTTTGGTACAATTAAAGTTGATTTCAGTGAGCTGTGTCAGCCTCAGAACACGTAACACATTGCAACAAAAGAACCATCTTAAACCCTATTGGCTCAGGAGTTAGGGAGAGTTCCAGGCCTGAGGTCCTGGGCCCCATACGTGAACAGCCGCTAGGCCACCAGCTGCTGCCCGCTTCCTGGAGAGCTGTTGTCGATCAGGCAGCCTCTGCTAATATTTTTACAACTACGGACATCTGCAAAACGTTTTTATAGTGCGAGGAGGATCCTTAAACAGCACGGTCAGCTTTCTGAACCATTTTTAACAGGAACTTCCCAGGGGACATACAGATCATGAAAGCTTTCTCAAAGACACGGGCAGTCTCTGGAGATAATGGTTATACGATTCTGCCTCCATCTTGGTGTCCAGCACAACATTTCTTCTACTTTTTGTATTCAAGACTTGAAAACAGCGCGAGAAAGGTTCTAAAAATTAAACATTCATATTTGCTGCACAAGTTTCTGGAAATGGGGCATCGCTATGCTCGATTGAGGTTGCCGCATTTTCCCTATTTTGTTGGGAGCACAGTGGAGTCAGCCCCATTCTTTTATTCGCGGGACACTAAAGGTAAGTTCTGTAATAAGAAACTGATATTACAGGCGTGAGAGATGTTTACGGTACAGACTTTTTAGACACTTACGGTTTTTCTCTCAGTAGAGTCACTTCGGGCTCTGCACACACCTGAGACACGCTTCGGTCAGGACACTTCAGGCAGAGACTACGTGCAGCACATGTCTGGTTCAGACCTCGGCCGAGGATGATGCAGCAGTTCTGCAGATGCAGATGAGATTGTTTGGGCAAGAGTCAGTATTAGCTAAGGACATAAAATTCTAATTGGATCCTTCCATCGCCCACCAAACTAACTCCCGATGTAGCTGAAAACCTTAGAGGAAACCTCAGTTCACTTGTGCGCAAGTTCCTCAATCACACTGTAATCATTGGTGATGATCATGCAATAATTAATTGGAAAAATTACAGTTGTTTTGTTAATGGTGCGTGTGATAAGACATTCTGTGAAGCTTTACAAATGCCTTTTCTGAAAACTACCTAGCATAGGTAGTTAAGAACCCCACTCACGATGGACATAGGTTACACTGCTGGCAACAAATATACCTGACCCCTGACCTCTTTGAGGACGTCTGGAACGAAACTGGTATCAGTGGTAGTGGCAAAAATGAGTACTGAAGTACAAAGGACAACTAAAACAAACAGAAAGGTACATACGTTCAGAAAACAATATAAAAAATCAGTAGCGTCATATCTCAATGAGGAACTTGAAACTTTCACCACAGGTCAGAAGCATGTAGACGAACAATAGCTCAAATTTAAAAGAATTGTTAATCATTCGCCTACAGGTAGAGAAATGCTGAATGAAATGCTTTTGGCTTTCAAGAGAGCAATGCGTGATGCCTTCAGTGACTACCGTAGCAGAATACTGCCAACCCAACTACTTTCACGGAACCCAAAGGAATTCTGGTTGTATGTGAAGACTGTTAGTGGCACCAAAGTTAGTGTCCAGTCCCTAGTTAATGAGACAGGGACTGAAACTGAGAGTAGCAAAGCAAAAGCTGAAATGCTTAACTCCGTTTTAAAATGTTCCTTTACAAAAGAAAACCCAGGAGAACTGCCCCAATTTAATCCTGGTTCCACTGAAAAGATGAATGAAGTAAGTATTAATGTCAGTGGTGTTGCGAAACAGTTGAAATGTTCCAGGGCCCGATTGAATCCCTTTCAGATTCAAACTTAATGAGGTATCTTGAACAGAATGCCTCCTCAGTGCCGACTAGCATGGATTTCGAAAACATCGATCGTATGAAACCCAACTCGCACTTTTCTCACATGACATATTGAAAGCTTTGGATCAAGGCAATCAGGTAAATGCTGTATTTAAGGATTTCCGAAAAGCATTTGACTTCGTTTACCGTCAAAAGTACGATCATATGGGGTATTAAGTGAAATGTGTGACTGAATTCAGGACGTTTTGGTAGGGAGAACGCAGCCTGTTATCTTGGATAGAGAGTCATTGTCATATTTAGAAGTAACCTCGGGCGTGGCCCAGCAGAGTGGGTTGGGACCGTTGCTGTTCATATTGTATATTAACTGATGTTGTAGACAATATTAATAGTGAAATCAGCTTCTTCCAGGCGATGCAGTTACCCATAACCAAGGTAGCTGCATAAATATTATTAATATTTCTACGTGGTGCACAGATTGGCTATTGCTCATGGTGTTGTTGTTGTAGTCTTCAGTCCGGAGACTCGTTTGATGCAGCTCTCCATGCTACTCTATCCTGTGCAAGCTTCATCTCACAGTAACTACAGCAACCTACATCGTTCTGAATCTCTTTAGTATATTCATCTCTTGGTCTCCCTATACGATTTTTACCCTCCAAGCTGCCCTCCAATACTAAATTGGTGACTGCCGGAGTGGCCGAGCTGTTCTAGGCGCTACAGTTTGGAACCGCGCGACAGCTACGGTCGCAGGTTCGAATCCTGCCTCGGGCATGGATGTGTGTTATGTTCGTAGGTTAATTAGGTTTAACTATTTCTAAGTTCTAGGGGTCCAACAACCTAAGAAGTTAAGTGCCATAGCGCTCAGAGCCTTATGAACCATTTTTGAACTAAATTAGTGATCCTTTGATGCCTCAGAATATGTCCTACCAACCGATCCCTTCTTCTAGTCAAGCTGTGGCACAAATTTCTCTTCTCCCGAATTCTATTCAATACCTCCTCATTAGTTACGTGATCTACCCATCTAATCTTCAGCATTCTTCTGTAGCACCACATTTCGAAAGCTTCTATTCTCTTCTTATCTAAACTATTTATGGTTCAAATGGCTCTGAGCACTATGGGACTTAACATCTATGGTCATCAGTCCCCTAGAACTTAGAACTACTTAAACCTAACTAACCTAAGGACATCGCACACATCCATGCCCGAGGCAGGATTCGAACCTGTGACCGTAGCAGTCGCACGGTTTCGGACTGCGCGCCTAGAACCGCGAGACCACCGCGGCCGGCTACTATTTATCGTCCACGTTCCACTTCCATACATGGCTACACTCCCTACAAATACGACCTCCTGACACTTAAGTCTATACTCGATGGCAACAAATTTCTCTTCTTCAGAAATGCCTTCCTTGCCATTGCCAGTCTACATTTTATATCCTCTCTACTTCAACCATCATCAGTTATTTTTCTTCCTAAATAACAAAACTTCTTTATTACTGTAAGTGTCTCATTTCCTAATCTAATTCCCTCAACATCACCCGATTTAATTCGGCTACATTCCATTATTTTCGTTTTGCATTTGTTGATGTTCAATGTATATCCTCCTTTCAAGACACTGTCCGTTCCGTTCAGCTGCTCTTCCAGGTCCTTTGCTGTTTCTGACAGAATTAAAATGTCATCGACAAACCTCAAAGTTTTTATTTCTTCTCCGTGGATTTTAATTCCTACTCCGAATTTTTCTTTTGTTTCCTTTACTGCTTTCTTAATATACAGATTGAATAACATCGGAGGTAGGCTAAAACCCTGTCTCATTCCCTTCCCAACCACTGCTTCCCTTTCATGCCCCTCGCTTTTATAACTGCCAACTGGTTTCTGTAAATATTTTGTAAAGAGCCTTTCGCTCCCTGTATTTTACTCTGCCACCTTCAGAATTTGTAAGAGAGTATCCCAGTCGACATTGACAAAAGATTTCTCTAAGTCTAAAAATGCTAGAAACGTAGGTTTGCCTTTCCTTAATCTAGCTTCTAGGATAAGTCGTATGGTCAGTGTTGCCTCACGTGTTGCAAGATTTCTACGGAATCCAAACTGATCTTCCTCGATGTCGGCTTCTAAAATTTTCCTATTCGTCTGTAAAGAATTCGTGTTAGTATTTTGCAGTCGTGATTTATTAAACTGATAGTTCGTTAATTTTCACATCTCTCAACACCTGCTTTCTTTGGGATTGGAATTATTATATTCTTCTTGAAGTCTGAGCGTATTTCGCCTGTCTCATAAATCTTGCTCACCAGATGGTAGAGTTTTGTCAGCACTGGCTCTCCCAAGGCCGTCAGTAGTTCCAGTGGAATGTTGTCTACTCCAGGGGCCTTGTTTCGACTCAGATCTTTCAGTGCTCCGTCAAACTCTTCGCGCACTATCATATCTTCAATTTCATCTTCATCTACATCCTCTTCCATAATATGGTCCTCAAGAACATCGCCCTTGTATAGACCCTCTATATACTCCTTCCACCTTTCTGCTTTCCCTTCTTTGCTTAGAACTGGGTTTCCATCAAAGCTCTTGATATTCATGCAAGTGGTTCTCCTTTCTCCAAAGGTCTCTTTAATTTTCCTATACACAGTATATATCTCACCCCTAGTGAGATAAGCCTCTACATCCTTACATTTGTCCTCTAGCCATCGCTGCTTAGCCATTTTGCACTTCCTGTCAATCTCATTTTTGAGAGGTTTGTATTCCTTTTTGCCTGCTTCATTTATTGCATTTTTGTATTTTCTCCTTTCATCAATTAAATTTAATATCTCTTCCGTTACCCAAGGATTTCTATTAGCCCTCGTCTTTTTACCTACTTGATCCTCTGCTGCCTTCACTATTTCATCTCTCAAAGTTACCCATTCTTCTTCTACTGTATTTCTTTCCCCCATTCTTGTCAGTCGTTCCCTAATGCTCCTCCAGAAACTCTCTACAACTTCTGGTACTGTCAGTTTATCCAGGTCCGATCTACTTAAATTCCCACCTTTTTGCGTTTTCTTCAGTTTTAATCTACAGTTGAGAATCAATAGATTGTGGTCAGAGTCCACATCTGCCCCTGGAAATGTCTTACAATTTAAAATCTGGTTCCTAGATCTCTGTTTTACCATTATATAATCTATATGAAACCTTCCAGTATCTCCAGGCTTCTTCCATGTATACAAGCTTGTTTCATGATTCTTGAATCAAGTGTTAGCTGTGATTAAGTTATGCTCTGTGCAAAATTCTACCATGGAGCTTCTTCTTTCAAACCTTACCCCATTCCATATTCACATACTTCTTTACCTTCTCTTCCTTTTTATACTTTCGAATTCCAGTTACCCATGACTATTAAATTTTCGTCTCCCTTCACTATCTGAATAATTTCTTTTATATCATTACTCATTTCATCAATCTCTTCGTTATCTGCGGAGCTAGTTGGCATATAAACTTGTACTACCGTAGTAGGCGTGGGATTCGTATCTATCTTGGCCACAATAATGCGTTCACCATGTTGTTTGTAGTAGCTTACGCTCATTCCTATTTTTATATTCACTATTAAACCTACTCCTGCATTACCGCTATTTGATTTTGCATTTATAACCCTGTATTCACCTGACCAAAAGTCTTGCTCCTCCTGTCACCGAACTTCACTAATTCCCACTATATCTAACTTTAACCTATCCATTTCTGTTTTTAAATTTTCTAACCTACCTGCCCGATCAAGGGATCTAATATTCCACGCTCCGACCCGTAGAACGCCAGTTTTCTTTCTCCTGATAACAACGTCCTCCTGAGTAGTCCCCGCCCGGAGATACACTAGATCGCGTGTTCCTCCGGAATATTTTACCCAAGATGACGCCATCATCATTTAACCATACAGTAAAGCTGCATGCCCTCGGGAAAAATTATGGCTGTAGTTTACCCTTGCTTTCAGCCGTTCGCAGTACCAGCACAGCAAGGCCGTTTTGGTTAGTGTTACAAGGCCAGATTAGTCAATCATCCAGACTGTTGTCCCTGCAAATAATGAAAAGGCCGCTGCCCCTCTTCAGGAACCACACGTTTGTCTGGCCTCTCAACAGATATCCCTCCGTTGTGTTGCACCTACGTACGGCTATCTGTATCACTGAGCACACAAGCCTCCCCACCAACGGCAAGGTCCATGGTTTATGGCGAGGGGGGGGAGGGGGGGGGGGGAACTTGCTGTTAATGTTCAGAAATGTAAAATTTTGCACTTCATAAAACGAGAAAACGTATTATCCTACGACTATGGCATCAGTGAATCACCGTTGGAATTGACCAACTCATACAAATAACTGTGTGCAACACTTCGAAGGGATATGAAATGAAATGAATACCAGGGAAATGCAATCAATCTAGAAAGGAATTGCTTACAAATGACTCGTGGGACTGGTTCTAGAATATTTCTCAAATGTGTGGGACCGGTACCAGATAAAAGTAACGGGAGATATCGAACGCATACATAGAAGTGCAGCACGAATGGTCACTTGTCTGTTTAATCCGTGGAGAATGGCAAAGAGATACTGAAGGAACTGAACTGGAAGTCTCTTGAAGGTAGACGTAAACTATTCCGAGAAAGTTTATTAACTAAGTTTCAAGAACCGGCTTTACATGATGACTCCAGGAATCCACTACAACATCCTAACATCCTACGTACCACTCACATAAAGATCGTGAGGTTAAGAGTAGAATAATTATTGCACTCACAGACGGATTCAAACAACCAATCTTCCCGCGCTCCATACGTGAATGGAAAGGGAAGATACCCTAATAACTTGTACAATGAGACTTACGCTCTGCTATGCACCACATAGTGATTTGCAGAGTATAGATTCAGATGTAGACGCAGATGTTGTAAAAAATACTGAACAGTGGAATTATCTAACAAATACTTGATGTCAGGATGAATATGGTTCATGTTATCTTGAACCTTTCTCGCAACGAGAAGGAAAGCAGTATGGATGAAGATGAGGTACATAGTTCATGACTGGCTTTATTAAGTAACAGCAGCATTTATTCTCATAATTATTACTTTAAACTTTTGTTCGTGTGACCAAAAAATTTAAGACTTGCATTTCCAAATTCTAAACCAGATATGCTGGTTAGATATACGCATGTCAGGACAACAAAGCAGTTGTGATTCTACTTTGGGAACATTAATATACAACAAATATCGCGATACCTGACTAATTCGTCCTATTAGTCGTGTCTGCAGTTGTCAGTTGCTATTATCATTGTTACTGTGGTTTCATGACTAACAAACAATAATAGCATCAGAAGCAAATCACAACGCAATTAGAGGAGAACTTTGGCAGATAACAATCGTAAATTAAATGGATAATTATCATGGTCATTAGGGAAACTACTGCGAACTCACATTATTAACGTTCAGTGCTATTTGTAAAACCACAATCGCAAGGTACTTTCGCTGCAAGTGGGGAAACAGCCAACAACTATTGTAAACAACAAAAAATTTAATATAAACTTGAACATCCGTCTGAAGATGGACCAGGTAACGGCGTTATTTGTGTAAGTAAACAGCATTGTGAACAGTGGGTGGTTCCAGTTTCCTTATCTGCAAGAATGAACTAGTATTTTATATACAGCTATGGCCTCAAAATATCAGAGTACCTCAGAAGGCACTGGGAAATGTTCAATTTAAAAAAAAAAAAACTGAACCATACAAAGACTAAGCTCAATAAAAAATATAACAATCAATGCCTATCTGCATACGTGATACCAAACTACACAAAAGAAGAGATGAATGATGCTAACAACATCTCTACAATAAATAAAGCAAAATGTGAAATCATGTGGCTCAAGACAGATACAACAATGCGGTACAAAAAGGAAGACCTCCTCAATAAGTAACTGCTCAGTCTACACTTTCAACTTGTAAATTGATTTTCCAAGCTATAGCTGTCCTAAATATTAGAGCTAATTGATAATATGACTGACAGAGAACAACTGAAAATATTGCTTAATCATGATAAAAAAAATATGCAGCTTTGGAAAAAGGTAATTTCACTGCAAGAAAAAGAAAAAATTGACAGTCACATGAGTTTTATGAAACAGTTATTACTTCAACTTACATCAGTTTTACAAACGATGAACTTGCCTAATAGTTAAGGACCTAAATCGCAACAAAGAATCAAAATTAATGTCAGTACCTTCAAAACCCTTACTGCATAAATATGTTGAACGTAATGTTGCAAAGTTAATTTTCTGGGAAAGTAATGAATTAGCCGTCAGAGCACTTAAAAATAACAATTTATGTAAAAGCAGTTGCCAAAAGACTCTAACCTGTGTGATCTCCAAACTTTCTAACAGTAAAGTTCTAACAATCAAGGCTGATAAAGGTAACCATGTAGCCATAAAGTATGAAAATGACTATGTTGACAACACAATCAAATCTTTCAACAGCTATAAGTGAACAGGGCTATGATGCAACTTGTAAATTTGAGATCTGAATTAAGAAGGAGCTTCAGAGTTATAACTGCCTCCTAATTAAATGGGAAACCACATGACACACCTTTGAATCTCACTGCACTGCATCTCCACTCGCAGCCAAAAATCTATAAGTGAAGTTGTCTTATTAGGACCACTGTAAATTCTAGGAACAGTCCTTCACATAGATTGAACAACAAACTACTAACTCTTCTTAACACCGATGGAAGTTTTGAAAATTTATAAATAATATACTTAAAAACAAGAAACTGAGCATGGCGGAGTACTGTGCACTCATTGAATTATTTATATTAATACTGCCACAAAATTACTTTTGTTTTAAAAAGAGAATATATGAACAGATTATTTACTTACGTGTATTAGCTTATGTACGAGTATATTCGTACATAAACCAATTAGAATAAACATTTTTCACCACTACCAGTCACATGAACAGCAGAATCGTCTACTGGATAAGAGAATTATTATTTTTCTGGCACCAGTGGGGAAACTGACACAATACCAACAAATCTGAGCCACATGCACAGTAACATTAAATTCTCTGTTGAGTTCGATATCAACAACAGTATTAACTTCTTAGATTTAGATATCTCCAGCAAAAACCACAGATACCGTTTACAGAAAAACAGCCACTGATGGGTTCATCCACAACTCATCTTGCTATCGAAACTGTCACAACATGGAATATTTTAGGTCTGTATTGAACTGCCTTCATAAAATTCCACTTGAGCTAGTTTAACAACGAAAAGAATTGAACATAATCCATGCTTTCAAACATTTAATGAAAGATAAACTACAAAAAATTCAAAACAACATCAGACAAAATTTCATATCAGACTCTCTGCAGTTAACACAAAAAAGAGTAGAAAGCAGCAGAGATGATGTTGCACTTCCTCTTGTAGGGAGTGTATTCGATAAAGTAAGCAATTTGTTTAAGAACACATCATAAAGATAATATTCCATACAAGCAATAAACTTAAGCAACAAGCCATTCATAGCTTAGGGAATATAATTCCCTATGCAAAAGATCAGGCATATACGAACACAGTTACCAGAATCGCTCCTCTTACTATTTAGGACAAACTGGGAGAAGTTTTGAACACACATTTGCAAATCACACAACCCTTAACAGAGGTGGAGAAAAAAGCACCAAAGACAACATTCAAATATTGCACCATGCTGAGAAGGGTAGCCTCAGGAGTCTACTCTAAGACATCTAAATGTACACACGTCAAAGCATAACGCCACATCATCTCCGCAATGAACGGACTGAGTTAGCCAATGCAGCCTTTCTACAAAATCTCATTTACCTGCTCTCCTATTTGAAACAAAAATAACCAATACTCCGTTTGACACTAACAAGACGCAGATGTTAATCTAACATTAAATACTACACTCAAACTTGTTCCCTTTCTATTTGATAACATACACGTAATACCGACAGGGGGTGGAAAAAATATTGGAACACCACAAACATATCTCATTGACATGCTTGATACGGTGTAGGAAACCCAGTAGCATTCAAAAAAGCTTCCAGTCGTCTCGGAATTGATAAATATAGGCCTCATATGGTTTTTAAGGGAATCTTATACCATATTTCCTGCAAAACAGTGGCAAATTCAGGTAACGATGATGGAGGTGGATAGCGATCATACATCCTTCTCTCCAACGTAGAAAAGAAAGGCTGAATAACATCAAGGTTAGGTGACTGCGGTGGCCAGGAGAGATGTGATAATTCATCCTCGTGCTCCCAAAACCAGTCCTGGCCGACGTGAGCTGTGCGAACAGGCACCCTGTCGTCTTGTAACCAGTGTTCAGCAAGACTCATCCGGCGAAAAGTTGTCCTTCTACTGCTCCAAATTCGATGACATCGGCACTACATTTTCCTGTTACGTGCATTTGCCCTGCTTATGAAGCTCATCCCTTCGTGTTGTTTTAATGCTGACAGCATTCGCGAGTGTGACATTGAGTTCTGCAGTGATTTTTGCAGCTGTCGTCCTCTCATTCTGCGTCAGAAATATCTTCGATGATCACTCGACGCACAATTTTGTCCACGTTGTGACTTAGTGGATGGTGTTTTTCCGCTTTCCCTGTGTGCGGTATAAGACTTCGACACGGTTCCTCTTGAAAGACCAAACAATTCGGGTACCTTGGTTACGAAAGGACACACCACACGAGCACGAACAATTTGCCCTAGTTCGAAGTCATTGAGGTGCGGCATAATGCACCCGTGAGCACACAGAGCACTGTGCTGAGCACCACGACTGATATCTGCAACGCACTCAGGACACTGCATAGATGCCCTCGTGTTCAAATACAATGGCGCAACCTGCAGCCTTGGATAAAATCTGTTTATGTTAAAACATGCACGTATCCCTGTATTTCACTAACATTTTATAACAATCTGTTTTCTTTATATGTGTATTTTACTTGTAACCAGCTCTCATTCAATATCAATAGCGTGTAACGAAAAAAATTATTCAGTGTCAGCCGGCCGGAGTGGCCGTGCGGTTCTAAGCGCTACAGTCTGGAGCCGAGCGACTGCTACGGTCGCAGGTTCGAATCCTGCCTCGGGCATGGATGTGTGTGATGTCCTTAGGTTAGTTAGGTTTAAGTAGTTCTAAGTTCTAGGGGACTGATGACCACAGCAGTTGAGTCACATGGTGCTCAGAGCCAATTGAACCATTTTGAACGCTGCAAAAACAGTTCGGTGTATGTCGTGGTGCTCTCGACTCCTTGCACAGTCATAAATCAAAAAAATCTTTTATATGTTGTTTATTATTCCATGAACACAAGCAGGCAAGAGAGCGACATAATGACGCAGGAATTTCGACACAAGTAACCTAAAACGAGTCCAGTTCTACCCTAGAGATTTGTTTGCACTGCTTTCCTTCCTTACTAGGCACTACAATGAAATAGGCAGTTTCTCACATCGGTATTTGCTGGGCACCATTTCCCGAAGAAACGCTCTCTACGAGAGGGAAAAAATCAACAACTAATGTAAACAACAACAGTTGTAATGTAAATGTAAACAGACGTCTGAAGATGAACCTGTGGGTTCGAAAGCAGTAACGACGCTCTCTAAATAAATATTATTATTTTGTACACAACCAATTTTCGACTAAATTAGATAAACTATAAACTTGAGGAAAAAAGGAAGAAAGAAAATTATGTTCAACGTCCTGTCGATGACGAGTCATTACAGCTGGAGTACAAGCTCTGACTGTGGAAGGAAACAGACCGGGTTCATTAAAAGGAATCGTTATCGCATTTGCTATAAAAGGTCCAGGTAAATCTCGGATAACCTAAATCTGGATGGTCACATGGGGATTTGAAGCCCCGTCCGTTGGAGTAAGAGTTCTGTGTTTTACCATTATGCTACCTAATTTGTTTTTAATTTCAAGTTCGGTATTTTACCAAAAAGGCGTCTCACTCGATAGACTCAATTATCGCTAATTCTGTTGCAGAAAGATAGGTGCATTGAAGAAGAAATAGTAAGCTGAAATTTTGTTTTACTTTTAGAGGTAACTGAAAAATATATTCAGTCAGGTATACACTAATTTAGAGCACCGTTTCAGTACGGCTATATACCTAAAGCTGCTTGTCAACAGTTTCCAAGAGAACAGTATCACAACCTCGTTCCGAATGGTATTTTGGCCAATTCCATTTTATATGTCGACGGTAACATGGGTCTTTCGTATGGACACATAGGTCATCCTGGCACATGAATGAACATTCAGCTTACTTTTGTCAGTCATATTTTGGTTCTTCTCTGGTACGTTGGACTCTAAAATGCTTGAAATATAGTATGCCATAAGCCTGATCCACTCTATAAATACACTGAAATTGAAGTGTTTCCAAATATACGTCTATGCAGATACACATTGTAATACTCTAAGCGTGCCATTGAAAAGTACTTCTTTAGGGTTTTAGCGCAGATTTTTAGGTGATTGGTTATTATATCCAGCACAGCATATACGAAAACCTCACGTGTTGAGATCATACAGCGTTCGATTACTTTGCACAGAGTTTCTGTTGCCTTGCGGGTAGCTTTACGGCCACTGCACAGGTGTTACATATCCCGTAAAAGTATGTACGGGGAAAAAAAAGTCAAGGCATTCACTCGCAGCAGCAGGAGTAAATGACGAGTGCTATTATCTGGTGGTCGACTATCTTATCCTGCTTCCCATTAGGTGTACAACAAACGGGGAAGCACCCACCAAGGACATCGTCCGTTTGTGCAAGACCTGTGCTTCGCGTTTTAGCCATTACGCTAGATATTGGGGAAGGCGATGGTCCAGTAACGGCGAACCGATGCGTTCTTCAACGCAGACGATCATCCGTCGCAGCCGAATGTATTCAGGACCCTAGAAATTAAAGTCAAGAAATGCTACAAAATTCAATTGCGTTATTGTCATCAGATAGAGTGAGAGAAAGTACCCCGACAATTCAAATAAGAGCAGCATTATTTACATCTATATAAAAAGTGACTCGGTAAATGGTGTACTAGCCAGAGAGATATTATTACAGAAGTTCTATTTACAAGCAAAATCGGTATTGATGTATCAGTTTAAATTTTTAAATTTAAGTTTGTAAGTATATGATACAAATAATTAGATAAAAAAAACACTAGTAATATGCAATCAGCATCACGCAAATTTCCAATGCAAGGACATGGACACACATGAAATGGAGGTAACGTATGAAATTACTGGAAAGACAAGCAATCATCAATAGGTGTTGAACTTTCGTGGTTCAGTCATTCATAGGTTTTGCTTTCGCCTTCCGTATGTGCTTGGTGGGCGCGGGGGCAAGTCTCAGGCTGCAGATATAAAGTTTCTGGGGCTTGAGAGCTACAGGCCATTTAAAGACACATTCACCATTGTCAGGCCTCTGTATATGTGAAAAATGACAAACTGCACAGTGATTAGGATTTACGTTAAACTGTGGTTCCACCTAATACGAAATCTTTGACGATGAGGTGATTAGAGACACAGCACAACCACGGCTTGGACGTGGTTGGGGAAATCGGCCCAATCTTTTTCAAAGGAACTACATTTGCGCTCAACAGATGAATTGGTCAAATGAGTAGCATATTTCTTGAAGGAGCTCGTCTGTGATTATGCGCCTCTTGTGTGCTCAACCTACTTCCGGTTGAAGAATGTGAACCATCAATATCCTAACGTCTAATCTGGCCACTGTACGTAAAAGACAACGCCGACGCAGCAAGGAATTGGCTTTATACCACATTGCATTTGTACTTCTTTAGGTCGCTTGACCAGAAAATTGTAGGACAAGTTAAAGATCTCCTAATGGAAGTCTAGACTGCCTTTAACAGAATTTTATTTACACTTAAATTCCACAATGTTTAATCAAAAGTTTTCGCAAAAATATGATTAATTAAGATGCGCATTAGGTTAACAAAAAGCAAGACTAACTCTATGAAAGAAACTCTGAGCAAGAAAGTCTGTATGTAGGCTGAAGCAACGGGATATCCTTATTTGTGCATCCCGCTGATAAAATAATAAAGAGCCAAATACAAACTGGAATTAAGTCAGCAGATCAGGTTGCACACACCCATAAGTATGAGAAGCCAGCGGCTTAGGTTACAGATCGAGCTAGTGTGGATTGTGAAAACTTACCTCTGCTCTAAATAGGAAGAGCGCGCAAAATAACACCAGATGGTCTTCAATACCCGTCTCCGAATGCCCAAAACTTCTTTATTCCTACCTAAGTTCCATCGTTTCCAAAATTCTATGGGTATAAGACGACTCCATGCCATTGTCAAGATGACAGACGAAAAATGTACAAAATTTACAAAATATCGAGGTAAGTAGGAGAACTTTCCCCCCTTTGTGCATCAAATGCTCATTTTATCGACACGAGGTGGCGCCGTACAAAAGCAGTGTTAGTCTGACTGGTTGGCACGACCGAGCTCTTCGCCAGGTGGCACGAGGCAGTCTTATTGCGAAACAAATATTTCGAGTGAAATGGGAGTCGACGCTCCAACACAAGCCTAGCGGCGCCGCTGTGTCTCCGCCTCTGAAGTCAGCGCAGAATAGGAAAATTGTCGTACTCGATTTGTCTCCAGAGGGGTGGATAGGCGGACGCAGAAATCACTGTCCAGTACGCAGACCGGTGCCGAACGGGTACATCAAATAGCGGCGGAGCGGGTTATATGCTGAAGCGCCAAAGAAACTGGTACAGGCATGCGTATCCAAATACAGATATACACTCCTGGAAATTGAAATAAGAACACCGTGAATTCATTGTCCCAGGAAGGGGAAACTTTATTGACACATTCCTGGGGTCAGATACATCACATGACCACACTGACAGAACCACAGGCGCATAGACACAGGCAACAGAGCATGCACAATGTCGGCACTAGTACAGTGTATATCCACCTTTCGCTGCAATGCAGGCTGCTATTCTCCCATGGAGACGATCGTAGAGATGCTGGATGTAGTCCTGTGGAACGGCTTGCCATGCCATTTCCACCTGGCGCCTCAGTTGGACCAGCGTTCGTGCTGGACGTGCAGACCGCGTGAGACGACGCTTCATCCAGTCCCAAACATGCTCAATGGGGAACAGATCCGGAGATCTTGCTGGCCAGGGTAGTTAACTTACACCTTCTAGAGCACGTTGGGTGGCACGGGATACATGCGGACGTGCATTGTCCTGTTGGAACAGCAAGTTCCCTTGCCGGTCTAGGAATGGTAGAACGATGGGTTCGATGACGGTTTGGATGTACCGTGCACTATTCAGTGTCCCCTCGACGATCACCAGCAGTGTACTGCCAGTGTAGGAGATCGCTCCCCACACCATGATGCCGGGTGTTGGCCCTGTGTGCCTCGGTCGTATGCAGTCCTGACTGTGGCGCTCACCTGCACGGCGCCAAACACGCATACGACCATCATTGGCACCAAGGCAGAAGCGACTCTCATCCCTGAAGACGACACGTCTCCATTCGCCCCTCCATTCACGCCTGTCGCGACACCACTGGAGGCGGGCTGCACGATGTTGGGGCGTGAGCGGAAGACGGCCTAACGGTGTGCGGGACCGTAGCCCAGCTTCATGGAGACGGTTGCGAATGGTCCTCGCCGATACCCCAGGAGCAAGTGGGAAGTGGCGGTGCGGTCCCCTACGGCACTGCGTAGGATCCTACGGTCTTGGCGTGCATCCGTGCGTCGCTGCGGTCCGGTCCCAGGTCGACGGGCACGTGCACCTTCCGCCGACCACTGGCGACAACATCGATGTACTGTGGAGACCTCACGCCCCACGTGTTGAGCAATTCGGCGGTACGTCCACCCGGCCTCCCGCATGCTCACTATACGCCCTAGCTCAAAGTCCGTCAACTGCACATACGGTTCACGTCCACGCTGTCGCGGCATGCTACCAGTGTTAAAGACTGCGATGGAGCTCCGTATGCCACGGCAAACTGGCTGACACTGACGGCGGAGGTGCACAAATGCTGCGCAGCTAGCGCCATTCGACGGCCAACACCGCGGTTCCTGGTGTGTCCGCTGTGCCGTGCGTGTGATCATTGCTTGTACAGCCCTCTCGCAGTGTCCGGAGCAAGTATGGTGGGTCTGACACAGCGGTGTCAATGTGTTCTTTTTTCCATTTCCAGGAGTGTATGTAAAATAGCCAAGTACGGTGCTGCGGTCGGCAACGCCTATATAAGACAACAAGTGTCTGAAGCAGTTGTTAGATCTGTTACTGGTGGTACAATGGCAGATTATCGAGATATAAGTGAGTATGAACGTGGTGTTATACTCGGCGGATGAGCGATGGGACACAGCTTCTCCGAGATAGCGATGAAGTGAGGATTTTGCCGTACGACCATTTCACGAGTGTACGGTGAATATCAGGAATCCGATAAAACATCAGACCTCTGAAATCGCTGCAGCCGGGAAAAGATCCTGAAAGAATATGACCAACGATGACTAAGGAGAATCGTTCAATGTGACAGAGGTGCAAACCCTTTCGCAGACTGCTGCAGATTTAAATGTTGGCCATTAACGAGTGTCAGCATGCGAACCATTCCACGAAACATCATTGATATGGGCTTTCAGAGGTGAAGGCCCACTCGTGTACTTTTGATGACTGCATGACACAAAGATTTACGCCTCGCCAGGGCCCATCAACACCTACACTGGACTGTTGATGACTGGGAATATGTTGCCTGGTCGGACAAGACTCATTTCAAATTGTATCGAGCGGATGGATGTGTACGGGTAGGGAGACAACATGATGAATCCGTGGACAAGGTATGTCAACTGGAGACTGTTCAAGCTGTTGGAGGATCTGTAATGGTGTGGAGCGTGTGCAGTTCGAGTGACGACTCTGATAGGTGGCACATACGTAAGCATCGTGTCCTATCACCTGCATCCATTCGTGTCCATCGTGCATTCTGACGGACTTGGGCAATTCTATCAAAACAATGAGACACCCCACAAGTCCAGAATTGCTACAGAGTGTCTCCAGGAACACTCTTCTGAGTTTAAACACCTGCGCTGGCCACCAAACTCCCTAGACATCAACGTCATTGAGCATGTCTGGGATACCTAGCAACGTACTGTTCAGAAGAGATCTCCACCCCTTCGTACTCTTACGGATTTATGGACAGCCCTGAAGGATTCATCGTGTCAGTTCCCTGCAGCACTACTTCAGATATTAGTCTAGTCGATGCCACGTCGTGTTGCGGTACTTCTGCGTGCTCACTTTGGCCTTACATGATATTAGGCAGGTGTACTAGTTTCTTTGGCTGTTCAGTGTATACAGCCTGATTTCAACCGAAGTTTCCCAGCCTCCAAAGAGGCGTGGTTGACGTAATGAAATTTTGCAACTGTTCCATCTGTTGACAAAGGACACCCGAGACGCACGTGAACCACCAGCAGAATGTCAAATTTTCTCTCCCCCACAACCGTAAATGCAAAATAAAGGTTGGAGAAATGAATTAACATCACATAGTGAGACGTGACAGTAACGTCACAAGTAATACATGAGTTGAATTAAACTCGGTGAAATGAAATGAATGGGGTCGCTGTGGATGGAATCAATGAAGATGCACTTGCCCATTCTCAGTAGGTCGAAATATCATCAGTGACAAAGAAAATCTGGCAGTTCTGGAGACGTGCTCAGTTAGGTCGTTGGCTACAGTAATTGACTGGGAAAATTCATGCTAGAGTCCCGATGTGACACAAATTTCCAGTTGTCACATCATATTCGTTATAAGTAATTTAAAACACCTAAATCAGCATAGGTATTAATAACCGCTTCAGTTGTATTTGGTCCTTTATTATTGTGTCACTACCGGATCGTGGCGCTAAAAGCCACATGTCCAGGTGAGCACAGGCCACAAAACCGGTAGTGATACAGTAATAAAGGGCCAAATACAGCTGAAGCGGTTATCAGTACCCAAGAGGAATACTCATACCTGTGGTTGCCCCACCTACAAAGTTATTTGATAAATCAGCATAGCTGTAGGCGTATTAGAACCCTGCTAGTTCCGAACAGTAGTCCAGTGTGCTGTGCTATCCACAGAAGCGCCTTGCTACTCCTCGTCTCACGAGCGCCGGTTCATGGGTGCGAGGATTGCGAGGGCATACCATCTCTAGTAACCAGTAGCACCATGACCGCTAAATCTCTTAGACACTAAAACATCGGGATAACAAAAACTTTCCATTTTTTTTCTTTTTCATGTAGAACTCTGTGACGGAGCGCGATACAAAGGAATACAGAATATTTTTAAAAAAGGGTCAAATGTATTTTGAGCTTCTAAGATATACGTCAGCGATGTATGGCCACTGAAGGCAATTACACCAGACAGACATCCTCTAGTACTCTTCTGAATTCTAGGATTATAAGTTAAATATTGAATCTGTGGGCACCTCAATAGCTGCATGTGATTTCGAGCTTCATTGAAAGGCTCGTCAGGTGTTTGCCTAATCTGTTTTATTTCTTGCTTTTAGACAAATCATATCACAAAACGTTTGACCGTTTTTCTTCCAAATTCTTTTTTGTTTTAGAATTGACTTCAAATTATCGATCGGTTTTTTGGAAGTCAGGCTTTGTATATGTATTGCAAGAATAGACCTCCCACTTGTCAACTTTAACTCATTTGTCCAGTTCTCACTCTTAGTTTGGCTACGAAAATTAGTATATAATTTTTCCTCAAATCACTAATTACGTTTTTGTTATCTTTCTTCGCAAAACTAGACCTACCGCTGACCAATTTGCTACACCGTTTGTCCATTTGCCACTCTTTAGTTGGCTATGAAAATTCGCACAAGAATCCTTGTGCAATTTTCCGCTCAAACAGTTGAGCAAAATGGGAGATTAAGATTTAACGTCTCGTCTACAACGACGAGCTGGGTATAGTCGGACCACAAGCTCGAATTGGACGTGTACTAGGGAAGGAAATGGGTCGTGTGCTTCTCAAAGAAATCATTTTCTTGTTTGCTTTAAATGAGCTTGGGAAACCTAAATCAGGGTAGTTGTGCGGGGATTTACGCAATATGTCTTGAAATTTTGACAGAACTGTCATTAAAATAGTGCTCACATTGAAAGATGCCTTAACCTTTGGACATAAAATGAAACATTCGGAGATGTACTATGTCTGTGTTTCTCCACAGTTTGCAGAGGTGCAAGAAGTTTTTCATATTAATATGTGTCACACAGCGCATTCGTTGCACTAGCTTATACTGTAGTTTTTACGCACAATAAGTTCACGGCCACTGTGCTACACATATCACTGACGACACAGACTTCCTTTGATCTTCAAGAATGTAACTCTTAAGACGTTTACATCGTTGTGTGAGCGGTCAAGTACACCACAGGAGTAGCCGTTCGTGAGAGACATTCATTAATCACTATGATCTCCTCAATCTCTTTCTTGTCAAAACTGAGTAAATTTTCTTTATTTCCCACCGAGCTCAGCTGCCCAATACGTATTGTCTTTATAATTAATCATTATTCACACACATTTATTCTTCTTTTCTGGCACAATAAAGCCTATGATCTAACTCTGTAAACGGAATTTAATTACCCTACAATCAACTATTAATTATTATAATTCATAACTGGAATTCCATGTAGTGTTCCTGTGTTGATGTGTGTGCTGTGCTGCGTTGTGAACAGTATCAGGCCTTGGCTGCGCTGAAGGTGATTCGTACTTAGAATTCGCCTTATGTTTGAAGACGTTAACTATCCTACGTCCCTGACGTGACCCACAACTGTTCTCAAGTATTTCAAACGAAGTTCCTGATCTTCAGTGAATAATACGCAACTTGTTTCCATGTTATTAAATCGCTTGTGTAAAACCACAAGATGGGGGGAATGGGTGGTGATAGTGCTTAATGTTCCTGTGCGGATCAGTATTATGTTCCAGTGGACGTTTGTTTCAGTCACTCCTGGTCGAATCAAGAGCAGTCCATGTGTCCAGCTACTGGAACTGCAGAATATTATGAACCTAAAACGATGTGCTGTAGTTTCATTCAGTGTATTTCTCACCCCTATTCTAGCAATTGTGTGCATTGTCTCTGTCCATTTTCTGCTTTTCCTCTCAAAATGCACTGGAAAGCGCCATTGCTTACCGAGATTGAAAGTTGTCTGTTGGAAACGTATTCCATATTGTGTGTATTTACACGAGTTGTGCGTCATTCGCATGGTTCAAACACTATACTGTACATTCCATGCTCTCCTGTGGTTAATAAGTTGTATAGTGATAAGGTTATCTGTAAGCTGTACTACGAGCGCGAAGTCATGTCAGTTAATGAGTTCTTTGGAGCAGAGTTTCAAGTTCTGTTAGGGTTAGTTAATCTTTCCGTGGTCTCCACCTGTAGGGTTAACATCGTTCAACTTGCTGGATGTTTGTTAAGTTCGGACAACTACAGGAACCTGAAAGCATATGTGGCAAATTTTCTATTTTTATGAAATGTTGCCTATCCATATGGGCCCCGGGAGGATATTTGTATCTACTGTTTATTTATTCGTTAGAGAAATAAATTTCAAAATTCTCATGAATTACTTTCCTCCTGATGTCACGCTCAGTCTTATGTCTTTTATCTTCAATCGTTATGGGCCCGTTTGGCATTTTTTCACGTTAGTAGACTGTGCGAACAGAGTTTATTGCAAACGAGCTGACTTCGGCAGAAGTAGTGATTCCACAGACTGCCTTCAGCAGACAAAGTGTTTTCCTCTTTGCATGCAATGTTTCATTCAAACAGGGAACCTTTGTGTTGCAGAGGACTTCAACACTCTTTATATAAATTATAGAGCGCAGCAATCAGTCGTCCTTTTAATTGCAGGTTTCGTTATGCATAAGGCACATTGCAAAAGTGAATAACAATCCACACGACTTTGTAGGTACTATATATAAGAACATAGCCAATAAACACAAAATAGGATGCCGCTTTACAATAATACGGTTTCTAAAGAAAATACTAAGTTTGTTAGTTTACCTTACTATGGAAAAAAGAGCACAAGATTTGCAGCTATCTTTAAAAAGTACAATGTGTCAGCGTCTTTTGGAACCAAAAATAACGTAGGATGTATTTTGCAACACTCTGTAGATGTAAAGAACCTATTTGATGCTTCTGGAGTCCAGACTGTAAGGCCTATTATGTTGGCCAAACAGGAAGGAAATTAGGTTTGGGGAACACGTCGCGTTGGGCAGAAAAGATACCATGGAAAAATCGAAGATTTCCATCACAAGAATACCAACAGCAACCTGATTAATGATCAGATCGTTATAAAAAAATGCAATGTTCCAGGAATTGTTTGAAAACTTGTTGCTAGGAAACAGTGTTAGGTTTGAGCCAGGAAAAACCAAGTAGTTTCTGCCGTCTTGCTGATATGTAACAGGCATTAGCATAATACTGTATGAGTATGACGGTTATAACATTGAACCTACAGAATTCCTCCTTGGTACGTTAGTTTAAATGCAAGTACATTGTTAATAACAGCAATTCAGTGTCTTTGTTTTATTGTATTATTAAGTAAAACCTGTTTGAAGTGACACAAAGACTAGTACTCTCTACATCTGTAACGGAATGCCAAGTCACATCAACCATCCATCTGGCTGACATTTGCCGCCATCTATGAACCATTCAAAAATAAGAGGAATAACTTACCTGTCATTATGTTTAAATAAAGAGAAAAAATGATACAAAGACAAAAACATACGTTAATACGGCAGAGGTGGTTGTTTTGGCTACTGATTTCTCAGGATCTATGCACCCATATTGAGAAAATGTAATCACATGTCAGTTCTAGTATAATATATTAACCGATTATCATCTGCATTTCTTCTTGGGGTAGCAATTTTAATGGGCAATAGTGTGGTTTCATATGGCATGGACCTCGTTGTGGTTTTAAATAAATTTAAAAGAAAAGGTTTTACCCATCTGACGTTACATATGTGTTTAAAGAATAAACCAACTGACTCACAAGGAGTGAAACTGGAAATTTTCGTATATTTTCTATATTCACTGGCAAATGTGAAATAATTCGGGCAGCAATGTAAAGAATTTTACTTATGTTTTATTTTATGTAATACCCATGCAAATTTGAAGTTTTTTTACTTCCCTCAAATGTTATATACGTTGTTCATATAGAGGACGCCATACAACCAATCGATGTGTTCTCCACAAAGCCTACCTTCCTTATACAGTAGTATTCAAAGAACTGTAACTGACGCCCGAACAATAGGGAACTAACGTGCATCGAGATTAGAAAATAGTGGAACGTAACCTAATATATAAGCCATTTAGGTTATGCCATGAGTTGTAAGCACTAGCCGAAATCTGGATTTGCGTAACAAAACCTGCAAAAAAAGATTGAATGAATGCTGCGCTCTATAATTTATATAAATCACATAACAGTTTCTGAGTGCACCCACTTTCCTGATGTTCAACACACTTGTTGCAGTTCTAAATAGATCCAGATTTCGTATTTTTGTGATTCATACACTGTATGATCAAACGTATCCGGACACCCCAAAAAACATACGGTTTTCATATTATGTGCATTTTACTACCACCTACTGCCAGGTACTCTATATTAGCGACCTCAGTGGTCATTAAACATCGTGAGAGAGTAGAATGGGGCGCTCCACGGAACTCACGGACTTCGAATGTGGTCAGGTGATTGTGTGTCACTTGTGACATACGTCTGTACGCGAGATTCCCACACTCCTAAACACATCCCTAGGTCGACTGTTTCCGCTGTGATAGTAAAGCGAAAACGTGAAGGGGCACGTACAGCACAAAACAGAACAGCCCGACCTCGTCTCTTGACTGACAGAGACCCCCGACAGTTGAAGAGGGTCGTAATGTGTAATAGGCAGGCATCTATCCAGACCATCACACAGGAATTCTAAACTGCATCAGGATCCACTGCAAGTACTATGACAGGCGGGAGGTGCGAAAACTTGGAATTCATGATCAAGTAGCTGCTCACCACGCAGGTAAATGTCAAACGACGCCTCGCTTGGTGTAAGGAGCGTAAACATTGGACGATTGAACAATGGAAAAACGTAGTGAGGAGTGACGAATCACGGTACACAATGTGGCGACCCGATGGCAGCGTGTGGGTATGGCGAATGCCCGATGAACGTCATCTACCAGGGTGTGTAGTGCCAACAGTAAAATTCGGAGGCGGTCGTGTTATGGTGTGGTCGTGTTTTTCATGGAGTGGGCTTGCACCCCTTGTTTAGCGTGGCACTATCACAGCACGGGTCTACATTGATGTTTTAAGCACCTTCTTGCTTCCCACTGTTGAAGAGCAATTCGGGGATGGCGATTGCATCTCAACATGATCGAGCACCTGTTCATAATGCACCCTGTGAATAAGTGGTTACACGACAATAACATCCCTGCAGTGGACTGCCCTGCACAGAGTCCTGACCTTAATCCTACAGAACACCATTGGGATGTTTCGCAACGCCGACTTCGTGCCAGCCTCACCGACCGACATCGACACCTCTCCTCAGTGCAGCACTCCGTGAAGAATGGTCTGCCATTCGCCAAGAAACCTTCCAGTACCTGACTGAGCGTACGCCTGCGAGAGTGCAAGCTGTCATCAAGGCTAAGGGTGAGCCAACACCATATTGAATTCCAGCATTACCGATGGAGGGTGCCACGAACTTGTAACTCATTCTCAGCCAGGCGTCCGGATACTCTTGATCACATAGTGTACTTCTTGTCGTTAGGTAGTAGACAGTTCAAGGTCCAGTCATACCTGCATTGCATGCATCTTTTCCGTAAGCAGAGACACACCTACACTTATATACCATACAAGAACAATTGAAAACCTGTTGTGAGTCGGTTTCTTTTAATTCATGTTAAAAGCCGCTTTTTCAGATTCCGATGCGATATGAAAGTATTCTTAGAGGCCTACTACCTTATATTTCACTAACACAGTTCAGATTGCATTTTTATTCATGAATGGATCAAATTTTACAAAAAGGGGAGTATTTTCGGGGCTTAATACCTCAATCATAAATGTCATGCGCTCAGGTTAAATTTGTACGCCCTGTGCTGTGTTGTTTGAGTAGTTAAAAAAAGCCCTGATCTATTAACCTATGCTGCGTTATGCGAATGTTCATTGCCGGTGTATACAGCTGAAAATACTATCTGAGACAAATGATTAATGAAATAGTCGTAGAACACATACACCTATTTGATGTAGGTGCAACGGTAATGCATTTGGATAGTTGTGTATTTCAAAATCAAATAATAGGTAAGTGCTCATCAAAAATCTCTTCAAATGTTATTCAATGTGTACAGCTTATTTATTAAGCTATGCTGTATTATGCGAATGTTTATTCCCCGTGCAAACATTTGAAAACGTGATGTGAGCACAATAGTTATGCAACATACACACTTATTTGATACAGCCACAACGGTAATGCATTTGCATAATTACGCATTCGAAGATCAAATACTAGATATATGCCCATCAATAATTTGTTCAAAAGTTATACAATGTGTACAGCTTACAGCCAAAACTGAGGCAATGAGGCTGTTTCCTCTTATGCGTAATCACTGAATTTAGATCTGAAAACATCATTAGTGGAATGCGATCATAACGCTATTTAGCAACGAAATCTTCCCATAGTGCTGAAAACAGGGAGCCACTCCCTACCATATTTTCCACATGTCAATGTTACACAGAAAAACAATGCGTATTCTTCCAAGTTCCAGAGCAGCGTTCGATAACGTATCTTTCTCCACCTGCAATTTGATTCACATAAGCAACGGGGTATTTACTATTAATGAACCGAAATAATTGCTTGGAACTGACTCGTACCACGACCAATCATCATCGACGTGAAGCCTATAGCAATAGGTATCGACAAGACGGTTTGCACAGAAGTACGGAACTATTTTTTGTACGATAATAAGTGAATGGCTTGGCTTGAGCGAAATAATTCAGAGAAATGTTACAAATAAAATTCTGTTTTCAAAACAGTGCAGACAGATCACAAAGCCCGCACGGGTTCTCAACGTGTGTAACAAAAAGTGAAAGTCTAGAAATACCACGATATTACGTGTTTTAGACATAGATCTTTCATCACAGTGACAAAACATTTTTAATACAAGACAGAAAGATAAGTCGGAATCCATGATGAGATGAATCGAAAAGATGCTCGTATTAATCGCTCCGATAAATCAGCTTCCATTTTACGAAAAGCGAACAATCTGTGAGCCTTCGTGTCGACACATGCAAAGATATCATTTCGCGTTATAATTCACTTTAAGCTCTGTACGTGGATTCATTGCAAGATAAATGTACGAATATTTAGAACACATGATTCAAATAAGCTACACATCGCCTATTAGTCATTACGCAAGTAATTGTAAAAGTCTCACTCACAGTCTTCATCATTGCACCACTACAACTGCAGCATAACGAAACAGGAACAGGATCTGGATAAGCCGAGAACAGTATGTCGTGTTCCAATTCGAATTATATGGCCTCGTCGCTAGATATCCGTGAACGTTTCCCGTTTTCCTAGTGGCATTCCGAAACTAGGAGAATGCTTCGGTGATGACACTTGGCTCGACCAATCGAACCTGATCACAGAATGATCGAATAGAACTTTGCAAAGATAAAGTCGCGGTTTTAGAAAGCAACATATTGGAGGCAAAAATGAAAATTCAGTTAAATAGGAAACTTTCAAACTTTGTCAGATAGCAGTTTGCTTTCATGATAGATGCACAACAGCTATAAAGACATAGAAGGTTCGAGTTTTACGTCCCGCCACCGACGAGAAAATTAGAAACGGACCTGAAGCTCTCACTGGATGCACGTAAGGAAGGGAGAAGAGAGTGCACCTTTCCAATGCATTCCCCTCGAGTGATTGTAGGGAACAACGGAAATTAAAAATAGGGTGACTGGAGAGGATCTGAACCCACCTTCTTCAGAAGGTACCTGCAAGAATTCGAAATTACAATGTTCTGTAAGTTTACTGTAGGATTCTAGATGAAGATTCCCTTCATTAGTACACACGTGATTTTATGTGGTGTTATTTTCATGCTGCATTTGTTTACTCCTTCTCTAACGCTTTTTTCCTATTCTCGGATTGCTGTACAGTGTGATGTCACGAGGTATTTAGAGATCAGTGCCAATGAAATGTTTAGGCTCGGAAGCTAATTATACATAAATACGTTGGACATTTCAGGGAAGACATGTAGACTAATTCATCATTATCAAAAATTGTTGACCGCTATAATATAGCCGGCCGTTGTGGCCGAGAGGTTCTAGGCACTTCAGCCTGTAACCGCGCGACCTCTAAGGTCGCAGGTTTGAATCCTGCCTCGGGCATGGATGTGTGTGATGTCCTCAAGTTTAATTAGTTCTAAGTTCTAGGGGACTGATGACCTCAGATGTTAAGTCCCATAGTGCTCAGAGCCATTTGAGCCATTTGATTTGAGCTATAATATAAAAATAACATAATAAAGCTCAAGTTTCTATCGGTAGTTGAAATTAACTAGGACAGGACGCGTAGGTAAACACAGTGACAGGAAGTGTATTTGGCAGCCCTGCCAAATAACGCCAAATCAAGAGGTAATGGGTTGACCCCAAGTAATGCGGGATAAAGGCCGAAGAAAAAGAAGAGAAAGCTTAGGTAAACAGAAATTCAGTATTTATGTTTATTGAGCACACACTCCACAAGTGATAGGTAAAACATTATTTACTCATACTGAGTACAAAATCAAATAAGTAAGACCGGCTATGGATTCCCTATAAGCTCAGGGTGATGACTAAGGTTGATGTATTGTTCTCATCTTGGAAGTGATGTGAAGCATAGTGTAACTAACGGGCTACACCTACATTCTGTCCCGGCGCCGGGAGGCAGACTGTCTCTGACAAGCGCTGAGCATTCTTTAAGGTTCTTCTACGACCAAAAACCCTTTTCAGCATAACATGTACAGTAGTCGGGATTGCTGGAGTCTTCGGAACAAGGAATATGCGGAATCACGAAATTCTTCCAAATGTATCAAAATGTAAAACAATAGCATGCTCCAACAAATGTTTGCCATTGTAAAACCGTAAATGCTGTTCTTCTAGGGGTTTAGTGACACAGAAGAAAACTACCAACTGCGTTTAAACTACCAACTGCGTTTAATGATCATTTTAGACTGTCGCTCATTGATATTTGGGAATGTCTTAATAGCAAATCTTTTTTATTCCGTATTCATGACGCGTTTCAAAGTAAGTAACTTAAAATGAAACGAGGCAGCTGTTAAACAGAAGACTAATTTTTCAAGCACACGATAACATGTGTAGTTACCACATCGATAGCACAAATTAACAATGAACTATAGTCGACATAATCGTCTTACAATTCAGCAACTGTATATCAGTAGTATTCCGATATGTTGTTCTGAGTAGACAAGATGGGTGCTGACATAATTACTTAGCCAGATCTGAAGATGATACACAGTGGCGGAAACATGTAAACGAATTGAAAAAGAAGGAACAATAAATGTGAATTTTTTTAAATATCTAACAATGAAATTAAATGGCATGGAATGAATGGAAAGATAACTTGGCATAGTTCTTTTTCGTTAAAAGCGTCAGAGAGTGTATCACTGGCACTGCGTTCACAAATTCAAACGATGATAACAGTCAAAGAAATAATGATCTTGGTTACATCAATTCAGTGGTAATCAAGACTACCACTCACGTGACTTGCTACTTGACATTTTTAAGTCGAAATTTTCACTAACGTACTTAGTGTACATATCAAGTCATCACTAATAAAGACAATTTCTCAGGAAATCGATTTATATTGGTGGGCACCGTTCTTCCTGAATTAGGGGCCAATAGGGGAGTGTTCTACCATGGGCCACTTCTCAGACTTTCACGTCTAGTCAGGCCTGCGACACAAGTTTCCTATATTTTCCCACTCTATTATTAAATGATGGCATTCACTTTTTACTTATTGCAGCCTTTTCTGAAGTTACAAAACTTACTGCAGAAAATTGCGGTTTTTCCAAATGTGAAAACGTATTGCAAGGTACAACATGGATTTACCTAGGAATAAATATCCTATTAAAATTGAAAAGCGTTGTAATCCAGAAAATGTTTTCAGTACTGTATTTAACCGTCTGTCTGTTATATTATTAGTCTACTACACACCAATAATCAACAAGTGAAATAAAATTAAGAAGAATTACTATCGAACCCCGGTTGCAAATTAATACATTTTGAAACGCCCTGAAGCGCCAGAGAAACCGGTGTACACATGCAAGTATCTGAAGCAGTTGTTAGAACGGTTACTGCTACTACAATGGCAGGTTACCAAAATTTAAGTGAGTTCCAACGTCATGTCATAGTCAGCGCACGGTCGATGGAACACAGCATCTCCAAGGTAGCAATGAGGTGGGGATTTTCCTGCACCACCGTTTTACGAGTGTACCGTGAATATCAGCAATCCGGTAAAACATCAAACCTCCGAAATCTATGTGGCCGGAAAAAGATCCTGCAAGAACGGGACCAACGGCGACTAAAGAGAAACGTTCAACGTCACAGAAGTGCAACCCTTCCGCAAATTGCTGCAGATTTCAATACTGTGCGATCAAGTGTCAGCCTGCGAACCATTCAACGAAACATAATCGATATGGGCTTTCGGAGCCAAAGGTCCACTCGTGTACTCTTACTGACTGCACACGGCACATAGCTTCACGCCTCGCCTGGGCCAGTCAAAGACATTGGACTGCTGATGACTGGAAACATGTTACCTGGTCGGGCGAGTCTCGTTTCAAATTGTATCGGGCGAATATGGACGTGTACGGGCATGGAGACAACCTGATGCATCCGTGGACCCTGCATGTCAGCAGGGGACTGTTCAAGTTGGTGGAGGCTCTATAATGGAGTGGAGCGTGTGCAGCGTGATATGGGCCCCTAATACGTCTAGATACGACTCTGACAGGTGACACGCACGTAAGCATTCTGTCTAATCACCTGCATCCATTTATGTGCATTGGGCATTCCACGGTCTTGGACAATTGCAGCAGGACAATGCAACACCCCACACGTCCAGAATTGCGACAGAGTGGGTCCAGAAAGACTCTTCTGAGCTTAAACTCTATCATGGGCTCCAAGCTCCTCAGACATAAACATTATTGATAACATCTGGGATGCCTTGCAACGTGTTAAGACATCCAAGAATTTCAGGTCATTTGTAACCATCACATGCTCCAAGGCAAAACATCTCCTCCTGTTTCAATGTACAAGATAATGTACGACTGACGTACTATGGCTTAACTGTTCACATTTCGTATAAATAGTTCTAAAATATATATCATTTTACTTACAATAAAATTATATACCTAAAAGAATCAAGAATTATATTCGAAATACAGGGCGTGGAAAAACAATATGATCAAAAATGTAGGACAGAAATACAGCACCAGACGAGTAAAGCTGAGTATAGGACCTGGGGGTTGCAGCTGAATATTTACGGCGCTATGCCAGCGTGAAAACGGTAGTCAGCTTGAACATTTGCTACGACGTACTTATGTTAATGAAGTGATGACAAGTATGTGTACAAGAGTGTACCCATTCTTCATTTACTTTGACCTTTTTAGGACGTACACGAAACATGAAATATGGACACGTGATTACTTTCATTCCCGAGAAGAGTTGTATGGTACTATAGCTAAGTACGATACACATGTGTGTGATGCTTAAAGTTTCTTTCTGCCCAACAGTTCTGGTTAAATTGTTTTCCCACACTCTGTAGCTTTAATATATTACGTCGCACGAAGGCTCCACAAAAAACCGTCAAATCTATAACAAAAACGGGAAAAAATGGCAGAAACTGCTTATGGCGATCTATGGTGATTCTAAAATCAGTCACCAGAATTTATTACCGACCGAAACACAGAACGTGCTCCTAGGTACACTAACCTCTAGGTACAACATTGCCCCTGCCTTAATTACTGCGCTACCTCAGCTCGTTTAAGTAAAAGGTCTAGGATTTGTAACAATTTAACAAACTGGACGATTGCTTAAATCGTGTTGTGAGTGTTATAAACAAGCGTTCGGTGACCAGACACTCTGAGGCCGTCTATCAAAATGTGAGACTACTAACCTATGAGGAGACAGTCAGGGGAGGCTGACTCTTTGACGTCCTTTACAAAGTGATATCTGAAAGACCTGTTTCGGACTTTTCGTAACGCCTGAGGAAGTCTGTGTGTGTGTGTGTGTGTGTGTGTGTGTGTGTGTGTGTGTGTGTGTGTGTGTATGTGTGTGTTTCGCATAGAAACTGTTCCGAATTCTTACGTTTGCCGACGCGTCACAAGCTTCTTCACGTGAATTTTTCGTTGTGTTTGGTGTTTTCACCGATTTGTCTTGGGAGCGGTGGCGGGGTGCTCTAGTGTGTCACGAGGCTGTGAGCTGGTAGCTGTGAGCCGCCGGCTGGATCCGCCGCAGCCGTGGCGCGCGTGCTGTATCTGTGGCGGCCGCGCGTGCAGATAGCGACGCCGCCCGCCGGCACGCTCCGGCCACACCACTGCTGCCTGCTCTCGCCTCGCCTGCTCCACCTGCGCTGCCGGAAATACGCTGCACCACTCACATGTTGTGACGCGGGAAGCCAGGCTTAAATGTCTCATGTTATGCGGCGAGCAAACTTTCAATATAGATTGGACGCGCAGTGCGTAGTACAGCACCATGAAGGTGATAGGAATTTGGCGTCCGTAAGCATTGCGGTCGGTTTAATGCGGTCCATTACATGCGATAACCTCTTCATCTCACAATAGCAGTTGCTACCTATGTCCTCAATTATTTGTTGGTTATATTCAAATCTCTGTCTAGCGCGTTACTTCCTGATCTCTTAACAGATGTTCTACTAGCCTGTCCCTTCAACTTGTCAGTGTTTTCCATATGTTCCTTCCTTCGCAATTTCTGGGGAAAATCTCCTCATTCCTTATCCTATAAGTCAATCTCATTTTCAACATTCTACTGTAGCACCACATTTCAAACGCTCCGATTCTTTTCTGTTCCGATCCTCTGACAGTCAGTGATTCACTACCATACAATACCGTGCTCCAAACGCTAATTTTCAGAAATTTTTTCCTTAAACTGAGGCCTATATTTGATATCAGTAGAGGTCTGTTTGCCAGGAATGCCATATTTTCCAGTGCTAGTCTGCTTTCGTTGTCCTTGCTCCATCCGTCATGGGTTATTTTTCTTCCAAGGTAGCACAATTCTTTTGCGTTCCTCCTGATCCTCAAGTTTGATGCTACATTTCTCGCTATTCTCATTTCTGCTACATCTCATTACCTTGATTTTTCTCCATTTTACTCTCAATCCATACTGTGAACTAATTAGATTGTTCATTAAGTTTAACAGAGCCTGTAACGATTCTTCATATTCACGGAGAATAGCGGCCGCCCGCGGTGGCCAAGCGGTTCTAGGTGCTTCAGTCCGGAACCGCGAGGCTGCTACAGTCGCACGTTCGAATCCTGCCTCGGGCATGTATGTGTGTGATGTCATTAGGTTAGTTAGTTTTAAATAGTTCTAATTTCTAGGGGACTGATGACCTCAGATGTTAAGTCCCATAGCGCTCAGAGCCATTTGAACCATTTTTGGAGAATAGCAACGCCGTCATCGAATTTAGACATTGATGTCCTTTCACCCCGAATTTTAATTCCACTCTTGAGCTTATCTTTTATTTCCATCATTGCTTCTTCGGTGTATAGAACGAACCGTGGGCGTGGAAAACTGCATTCCCGTCTTACAAATGGTTCAAATGGCTCTAAGCACAATGGGTCTTGACATATGAGGTCATCAGTCCCCTAGACTTAGAAGTACTTAAACCTAACTAACCTAAGGACAGCACACACATCCATGCCCGAGGCAGGATTCCAAACTGCGACCGTAGCAGCAGCGCGGTTCCGGACTGAAGCGCCTAAAACCGCTCGGCTACAGCAGCCGGCTCCCGTCTTGCACCTTCCATTCTTCTGTCCCCCTTGGTTCTCGTACACATTGTTTATTACCCGTCTTTCACTATAAATTAGTCCTATTTTCTCAGAATTTCTACACTAGTACTGACAAATTTTACCTCTGTCCGCAAGACTGGGTTCGAACGTCAAAACGTGTTGACAGATCGAACCTCCTCCCAGTAACCACCCGACTACCCCGAACGCGCTATTTACCCGTTTGCTCCTAAATGTGGCTGGCAAAGGTGCTCGTTCAAGCTGGATATCGTCTCCTTTATAACGATGTATCATATATGAAGATATCGACTGCAGGTAAAATACGGCATGTGATCTGCTTTATTCATATTAGTTGATAGTCAGATGATAAACCCGCAAATCACATCTCTGTCTGTAATTTCAGATCCTTACTAACCACTACTTTCCCAGGATGTGTGCATCTAAACAGTGGTAACTGCCAAAAATCTGCATGCCATTAGTAGCAACGTTCGCGGCGTTAGTACCAGAAAAATGTTTCTCATGGACGATTTATATAAATCAGAGGATTAAGTGGATAACTACGACTCAGATAAAAATCCTAAATATGTTTCTGAAATCAAATACGCTTCAAAAGTTGTTTCTAATCAATAAATGAGAATAATTATTTAAGCAAGCAGATAGTATTCTGTCTCTTACCATTATTTTAGCGAATTTACATAACAGGGTGATAGCAGAAAAGTTTCGGGCCATCCTTAACATTGTTTACCTACTGTGGTATGATGACAAAAAATTAATTTCATACTGTACTGAATTGTTGTTGTTGTTGTCTTCAGTCCTGGGACTGGTTTGATGCAGCTCTCCATGCTACTCTGTCCTGTGCAAGCTTCTTCATCTCCCAGTACCTACTGCAACCTACATCCTTCTGAATCTGCTTAGTGTATTCATCTCTTGGTCTCCCTCTACGATTTTTACCCTCCACGCTGCCCTCCAGTGCTAAATTTGTGATCCCTTGATGCCTCAGGACACGTCCTACCAACCGATCCCTTCTAGTCAAGTTGCGCCACAAACTTCTCTTCTCCCCAATCCTATTCAATTCCTCCTCATTAGTTACGTGATCTATCCACTTTATCTTCAGCATTCTTCTGTACCACCACATTTCGAAAGCTTCTATTCTCTTCTTGTCTAAACTAGTTATCGTCCATGTTTCACTTCCATACATGGCTACACTCCATACAAATACTTGCAGAAACGACTTCCTGATACATAAATCTATATTCGATGTCAACAAATTTCTCTTCTTCAGAAACGCTTTCCTTGCCATTGCCAGTCTACATTTTATATCCTCTCTACTTCGACCATCATCAGTTATTTTACTTCCTAAATAGCAAAACTTCTTTACTACTTTAAGTGTCTCATTTCCTAATCTAATTCCCTCAGCATTACCCGATTTAATTTGACTACATTCCATTATACTGAATTATAGATTAATTGTTGACCTTGTTATACCTTACTATTGCAAAAATTGTTAATGTAATTGTATTATAAACTGCAAAAATTGGACCTTCTCAGTTTGTTTTCAATAAAAATTATTAAACTCGCTCAGCAAGTAAACAGTGGTAAGTCAACTCTAAACAACGTTAGGTTGACTCAGTAAGTAAATAATGTTAAGCATCCACAGACTTATTTTAAGAATAAATCTTCGACAGAATTTACTATTTTAAAAACATGTCGTTACTCTAGAAACGTTTGAAAACCAATTTAGTTAAAAAAAGATTATGGGTTAACTTGAAATATATTACGTATGAAATTCTATAGGAATCTCACTGCGCAGTTGCTCAAAGGAACCGTCTAGTTTCTTGTCACTGTTTATAGCCGAATTCTTCATATAGCTGTGTATAACTGGCCTTGTTAACGTCTTTTTTTTCACCTTTCATTCACTACTCATGAGAGTTGAGTAGGCCGTTATAGAAAGACAATGTAATTTTTCGCGAAGACAGTCTTGAATAAAGGCTCTACGGAGCAGATTTGTCAGTCTCGAGCTTTCGAAGACTTCCTCCGTCGTCATCGCCAAGACATCAGATTTCAGTGGGCAGTTAGGTGCTAATATGGCCAAATTATGTCATGGAGGCGTCACGCAGTCATAGAACCTTCATTTACCACCAAAAATTACATCGGTGCCTGTGACTGAACAAAATTGGTAGCGATGCTGATTAGTTAAATGATGTATGATTCATTTATTTCTCTGTTGCCTTTCAGCATCAACTACCCGTTTCCATACACCACTAAGGATGTAGCCGCTATCCTAGTTAATGCTATTGTTAGAGATGCTGATTTCAACGGTTTCTTTGACAGTAGAATTACAGAAGGTAGTTGCATGGGATGATATTTTCGCTTCAGCAATCAGTGTGAATGTGGCAGCAGTTACACTGACTAAATAATAGAAACGATTTCAGAACGACGCACAGAGCACCGACGCCACATAAAACATCACGATTTCATCAAATCTGCTGTTGCCGAAATAGCCTCAGGAAGAAACATACGATTATGTTTGATGAAGTTGAAGTATTATCCCACGCATCTATCTTCTGGGATTAAAAAGCCATTAACATGAAAATGTGTAATAAATTACTTTAACCGGGACTTCGGCTCCTTAGTGGTGCATTCGCGTGTGGAAACGGGCGCTTGATGCTGAAAGGCAATAGAGAAGTAAGTGATCTATCCGTCATCTAACGAAATCAGCATCGCTAGCAGTGTTCTTCAGTGACAGATATCGACCTAATCTCTGGTAGCATATGGAATTTGCATGACTCCGTGACGTTTCCATGACATAATCTGACAACTAAAGTATATAACGGCCTACCAAAATATCTCCTGACGATGACGACCAAAGAAATCAAAATCTCGAGATTACAAATCTGACGCGGCAAGAACTCTGTGAAGCATGTTTTCAAGGCTGTTGTAGAACTCAGTTTTTTTCAGACCATTTTTCTTATTAGGCGTATATCTCAATAAGCTAGCAGCGGTGCAGAATTGGTCGTAATTGCGCAAGGCTTGGAGGGTACTTCCAGTTTCGGCATTCGCCTTGTGTCCGAGAGAAACCTCCTGAAATCCTTTGTCGGAAACTGGGAATTGGAACTCTCTAATTTAAATCTGGGAACTGTTGAGCATTATCGCGGTCAAAAATTAAATTTTCGTATGTAGGTATCTATGTACGAATATATCTGTCTGTGACTGTGTATGTGCCTTTTATGTTGATGTCTTCCTGTCTCATCTGTAATTTAATTAGCCGTAGTCTATATGTAGTCTATCTGTCTTCGAGAAATCGAGTCTTTAATCGTTCATTTCTTTATGGGTCACACCGTACATCACAAATCGTTATTCTGGTTTCGCAACATCCAGTACACTTACTTGATAGAACTAACAATAGCTGGCTTGCAAAGCTTCAAGTGTCACAGTCATCGGAGTAAGCGCCTCTGAGAAGAACCTTGCTTTCAGTGACACGCCTTCCTCCGCCAGTGTGCTAAGTAGCTGCACTTCACCTGGAAGACATCCACCTTGTTCCTTCGCTCTAACCTACGCTAATAACATTTAAACAACTTGGATCGTAAACGGAAAATGATTTCATTCTCGGAAAGAACATCTCAGCCAAGTTGCAGCAAGGGTAGGTGTCTTTTGCAAAGCACTTCTTTACCCAAAATAATAATGATTAACTATTATTAACATATTATGTCACACATCACCCCCTCGACGGTTAGTAAGGAATTAGCGATAAAAGATTACGTTCTCTTGTAATCTACTGTTTGGTCGCATTTGTGTAAATTAATGCTGATAAGCTAACAGCTGTACTCACTGCTCTACTGTTAGAGACTGATCGATATATTTTGAAAAACAATTTTGATATTTTAACGTAGCATATCTCTGTAGCAAAAGGATAAATATGAAGTTGCAGTCCAGTACACTGAACTGTGGAAAGAAAACAGGAATTCAGCCAAACTCGCACTCATCACACCAAAAGTGGTAAGTACCTCGGTTCCACGAAAAAGAGTCATAACGAGCCAGAGATTTTACAGGGTGGCAATTATTGAATTATATGGAAAAAAACATGAATTAGTTACAAACCAGGGCAAGCACAGACTTTATTCAACATGTAAACGTTACTACAGATTTTCGGATTTAGTGAATGACATATTCGATATGCCTGCATCATTGGCGATGACGTGGCGCAGACGAGTAGCGAAATTTTGCATGACCTGATAAAGTGTCGGAACATCGATGCTGTCGATGTTCTCCTGAATGGCTGTTTTCAGCTCAGCAATGGTTTTGGTGTTTTTGCTGTACACCTTGGCATTGATACAGCCCCACAGAAAGGAGACACTTGAGTTCAGATGCGGATAATATGGCGGCCAATCGAGGCCTATGCCATTTGCCTCTGGGTACACCAGAGGCAGAATGCGGTCCCCAAAGTGCTCCTCCACGACACCAAACACTCTCCTACTTCGATGGGGATCGAGCTCGGTCTTACATGAACCACATCTTGTCGAAAACAGGGTCGCTTTGGAAAATGAGGATGAAATCGTCTTCTAAAATCTTCACGTACCGTTCGGTAATCGCCTTGCCGTCAAGGAATATTGCAATTATTAATCTATGACTGGACATTGCACACCAAACTGTCACCTATTGAAGGCATAGAGACTTCTCGATCGCGAAATGTGGAGTCCTAGTTCCCAAAATGCGCCTATTTTGGTTACTGACGAACCCATCCATATGAAAGTGGGCTTCATCGTTAAGCCAAACCATGCATGCGCATTCTAATTCCCAACGTGCCCCGCGGCTAAGCCTGCAGCTTGAATGCCGTCACGCAAACTATTCCGAAGCTGTGACCCCATATTCAATGTAGTTCAATAACTGTCACTCTTAAATTCCCATCATAGATACAAAAAGGTTTATCAGAAGGTGCTGACGGGTGCAAAAAGTCGTTTAATTACAAAATAATATACAATGCAGATAATACAAGCAAAGTGCTCTAGGATCTCTTTAAATAGGGAACACAGAGAGGCAAACAAATGAAACAATAACATACTGATGAGAGAGGGAGATAAAGTAATAAATGGTCCACACAAGCTAGCAAACTATGAGAATGAGCATTTTTCAATTATTGTAGTGAAATTACAACACAAACACTCAAAACCTTATAAACACCTGCAGATATTTAATTAAATAATATATACACGTAAATATTTATGCACTGAGTACAATGACGTTACTACCAATCACAGACCATAAAGTCAGTAAAACTGTACAAAACCTAAAACAAAAAAATCAGTAGGCTTAGATGAAACCCCAGGGCGTGTGCCAAAACAATGAATACAGAGTATACAAGCTCAACAACATAACAAATCAGTCATTCACATCTGGCAAATCTCCACAGCGTTTGGACCAGGCAAGAACTCTACCTTTGATCAACAAAAGTAATTCAGAAATCATAGAAAAATTGTGGCTAATTTCCCTTCTCTCGTCATTGTCAGAGGTAATAGTCATAAAATCAACTATGACTCACTTGAATAAACACAACCTTCGAAGTGAACCACAAGTAGATTTTGAGGTTGCTGGAGCAGAGACTCAGCCATAGTAGAACTCAAAAATGTGGTAGGTTATGTTCCTGAGAAAGATGGGTGTGTCACAGGAACATTTTTACACTACTGGCCAGTAACATTGCTACACCAAGAAGAAATGCAGATGATAAACGGGTATTCATTGGACAAATATATTATACTAGAACTGACATGTGATAACATTTTCACGCAACTTGGGTGCATAGATTTTGAGAAATCAGTACCCAGAACAACCACCTATGGCTGTAATAACGACCTTGATACGCTTGAGCATTGAGTCAAACAGAGCTTGAATGGCGTGTACAGGTACAGCTGCCCATGCAGCTTCAACACAATACCACAGTTCATCAAGAGTAGTGACTGGCGTATTGTGACGAGCCAATTACCCGGCCGCCATTAACCAGACGTCTTTAATTGGTGAGAGATCTGGAGAATGTGTTGGCCAGAGCAGCATACGAACATTTTCTGTATCCAGAAAGGACCTACAGGACCTGCAACATGCGGTCGTGCATTATCCTGTTGAAATGTACGGTTTCGCTGGGATCGAGTTAATGGTAGAGTCACGGGTCGTAACACATCTGAAATGTAACGTTCACTGTTCAAAGTGCCGCCAATGCGAACAAGAGGTGACCGACTGTGTAACGAACGGCACCCCATACCATCACGCCGGGTGATATGCCAGTATGGCGATGACGAATACACGCTTCCAATGTGCATTCACCACGATGTCGCCAAACACGGATGCGACCATCATGATGCTGTAAACAGAACCTGGATTAATCCGAAAAATGATATTTTGCCATTCGTGCACCCAGGTTCGTCGTTGAGTACACCATCGCAAGCGCTCCTGTCTGTGATGCAGCGTCAAGGGTAACGGCGGCGGTGGCCTCCGAGCTGATAGTCCACGCTGCTGCAAACGCCGTCGAACTGTTCGTGCAGACGGTTGTTGTTTTGCAAACGTCCCCATCTGCTGACAGGGAGCGCGACGTGGCTGCACGATCCGTTACAGCCATGCGGATAAAATGCCTGTCATCTCGACTGCTAGTGATACGAGGCCGTTGGGATCCAGCACGGCGTTCCGTATTACCCTCCTGAACCCAACGATTCCATATTCTGCTAACAGTCATTGGATCTCGACCAACGCGAGCAGCAATGTCGCGATAAGATAAACCGCAATCGCGATAGGCTAAAATCCGACCTTTATCAAAGTCGTAAACGTGATGGTGCGCATTTCTCCTCCTTACACGAGGCATCACAACACGTTTCACCAGGCAACGCCTGTCAACTGCTGTTTCTGTATGAGAAATCGGTTGGAAACTTTCCTCATGTCAGCAAGTTGTAGGTGTCGCCATCGGCGCCAACCTTGCGCGATTGCTCTGAAAAACTAATCATTTGCATATCACAGCATCTTCTTCCTGCCGCTTAAATTTCGCGTCTGTAGCACGTCATCTTCGTGGTGTAGCAATTTTAATGGCCAGTAGTGTAGATCTTTATAATGCTTGTGATGCTGCTGAATACAAGATTCTACTACATACGCTAGAAGCTTAGGAATAAGACATGTAGCGAATGACTGGTTCCACTCTTACTTAGTACATAGAGCAAAAAGCAAAGATAATACAGGCGGCCGCAGTGGCCGTGCGGTTCTAGACGCTTCAGTCTGGAACCGCACGACCGTTACGGTCGCAGGTTCGAATCCTGTCTCGGGCATGGATGTATGTGATGTCCTTAGGTTGGTTAAGTAGTTCTAAGTTCTAGGGGACTGATGACCTCAGATGTTAAGTCTCATAGTGCTCAGAGCCATTTGAACCATTTGAAAGATAAAACATACCTCAAATAACTTTAAACGCTTAGCAAAACACAATAAATTAGATTAGAACAAATAGCCCTCGGTCACATTCTGACACGGTCACTGAACCTTAGCAGCTATGTTGAAAGTTTTAAAATAAATTAGTATTGATATTTCTCAGGATAGCATAACAGGAGCAACACTGTTCCTGATATGCATCAATAGTTTTCCCTGTAGTATTGGTCATGGGGAAAATATGTTTGCTAATAACAGCAGTATTATAGTCACTCACAAAACGAGGGAACACATTGCAGAGAAAGCAAATGAAACCCTCAAGGAAGTTTACAATTGGTCAACATGCAATAAACTGATGCTGAACATAAAGAAAACAAGGGTCGTCAAGTTTAGTTTGAAGAGGGAAAATGACACTCTTCAATTAAATGTAGATGGCAGTGCTACAGATTGCGTAAGAAACATAGAATTTCTAAGAATGAATATTGATTCTCAGTTTAAGTGATATGAAAACACAAAAATACTTGCAAACAGAATGTCATCAGTCATCACCATGTTAAGGTTTAGAGTAATATCATTAGTGCGTAACAGCCAGTGTCTTTTAATACATGCTATTCATATGTGCACTCAGTTCTTCGCTACGCAATTCTTTTCTGGGGAACAAATGCACAAAATATGAACGTAGTTTTCAAACTACAGAAATGGCTATAAGAGTAATAACCAAAAACAGTAGTCGAGTTCATTGTAAAGATCTCTTCAAAACTTTGTAGCTCTTAACTACATCATGTGAGACATCTAACAGCATTAGACAGTTAGTTGTATACATGTAAAGGGACATAAGTAATTACTACACAAACAGCTCTATCAATTAGCCTGGAACAAGATCTAGAATGAACTTAAATTTGCCAACGAACAATTAACATAAAACTCAAAATATTATTTTCTACTCAGGAATATCCCAGTAGAATAAATTTTCCAAGGAGATTAAAGAGATTACTAAATCAAACTCATTTAAAAAGGCAGTTAAAAAGCACTTGCTAACCAATACATCCTACAGAGTGAAAGACTGTTTAGATAACACAGAGTAGGCGTTTCGTAAGAAATGTAACACAAATAAATATCGTTATCGGTAATAAAACATCTATCATTCACATAACAGTTTAACAGTAGGTTGCTTCCTTTTGTTTCATTTTATGGGAAATCTTACTCCCAAAGCTATGTAATGTATAATAATAACACATTATCCTGTTTCTTAGCTCAACACTCAGTCATTGTAGAGGGAAGCTGACTTAATTTTTCGGGCTAGCAAATGGAAATGAAGCGTAATTGCTATGATCCTGACATCATATTGTGGTATATGTAGGGTGAAACCATGCAACAATGTGTGTATAGACTGTCTAATATCTCTAGCGACTCTGAGTAAGTGATGAATGAATAGTGTAGCACTAGCCTCTACATTATTAAATACCTTGTTTGCAAAACAATGTTGTACATTAGGGATAAACCGAATATGGTAGCATCATTTTAAAAAAACTGGCTGAGTATTTTGGAGGCTGGCGGTTCCAATTTGCATCCAGCCATCTTTATTTACGTTTCCTTCTGTTTCCCTAAACAGCTTCATTCAAATCTGGGATGGTTCCTACTTTAAGGCTATGGACGATTATCTGTTCCATCGTCTGTAAGTACCTGTCTGTATGAATTACGTTATATTTGTTGTTCTCAAATTTTAATACCAACATGTTTCCAATATCCTTATCAAAGATCAAAGTGATACGCAGATAAACAAAAATACTACTACCATTATTAATACTACTACTTTCAACAATGCTTTCCCACACTTAAGATGTGAGACATAGGTACATTTCTAATAATCTAGATGTTTGTTAGTTCGTTCCAACATTTTTCTTTTTGCCAAAATTATGTGGAACAAGTCAGTTTACTGGTTATTTATACATAATTAGTTCGTTATTGAACATATTATTTTTCAGTTTACTCATTCAACAACACTTGGAAACCGAAAAAAAGGAACTGGCTACAACATTAAAAAAAAAAAAAATCTGCTGTCGAACAGACTGCTTGGTCTGAAGCTAATTCTTGCATGAGAGTAAAAATCATTATAGGTCGTAAGAAAACACTAAGAAAACCAACACCTTCTTGCCAATTTCATAATTACGGGTTTTCGATTCTTAAAGGCAATGTGATGTATCCTTTCCGCAATAGCACTTTTACTCTCATGATCAAATTTAAAAGAACAAAACCCATACTGGAGAAGAAAGGTGATACATTACAACTAGTATTCATGAGCGATTCTTTTTTTGATTTAGAAGCAGCCTAACCTAGGGAATAAAGCCAATGTCTGCAGTACACAACTGAAGCAAGCACATAGCCTGTACATATTTAGCTGTTGAGATTTTTAGGGATGTGTGGTTGTTCAGGAGGCTAAGACTATACGTGCCCCCAAGGTGGTGGTAATTGGCGGCACTCAAGGCACACAGCCAGTTCAGGCTGAGTTGGAGACTTGGCATTCGCTATTTAGGCACATACAGCACCATCAGTCCTCCAGTATTGCAAACTATGGATGTGCTTTAGCGAGCGTTGGGTACGAAAGTGCAGCGTTGTGTTTCACAGTGACTGTAGACGTTGGCTTAACCGCCCAGAGTGCGACGAAGTACAGACGAACGTAACAATCCCCTAGTCTCACAATGAGCTATGCACCGCACGGTTTCGTCGCATTTGAAGCAGATCTGTTATTCCTGAATAACTTTTTGTGCAACTTCTGAAACACAGTTACAGTATGCTTGCCCCGAAACGTGGATTTCTGCAATGACTTATATTTTACTAGTATCTTATGGGACCGAAAGGACACCTTACGATGCCATTAAAAACACTGTTAGCACCGCAGACCACTGAGAAGTACAACGTTCAACACAACAAACAAACAAGCTCGAATATTCATTCTTCACACAATAAGTCGTATAAAGCAGCACATACAATTAAGGAAGAATGTACAATGTTTAACTTCCTATCGACGATGAGATCATTAGAAACAGAACACAAGTTCAGACTGCGAAAAGATGGTGAAGGAAATTGTCTTTGGACCCACGAAGAAACCATACCGACATCGCATTAAGCCTGTTAGAGAAATGATTGAAATACAAAATGTGGATGACAAGATAGGAATTTGAATCACTGACGGTAGTGCAGCTGTGTGTTTTAGGCCAAGCTGTATTGTTTACAGATGGCCGACAACATCATTGATGATGTCACCACACCATGTTGTCAAATATCCCCCCATACTCATATTCCTCCCTCCCCCAGCCATCTGACATCACAGATAAATAGATCTATGTATAAAGTGGCAAGAAACTCAAAACTTTTCAGGAAATTCAACATAGTCCAGTTGTGCTACAGTGTTTTTCCCAGTCGTCTTAAATGACAGCTCATAGTCTAGTTGCCCTAAGCATAGAAATGCAGAGAAAAAAAAGTAGAAAAAGCAAGATGGGCAATCCAAGAGGACAGACGTGAGGATACTGAGCAAACCTGTATGGTTGTCAGATTTCATAGGTTTTCCTCAAACCTATGACATTACAATACAAGACGGTGGATCTCCTGGTTCAGCCTGCATAATTATCATTTCACATGACGTCCAACAGCACAATTTAAAATGGCAGAAATAAAACTATAAAGCTTAAACAGTTACCCTCATCCTTGCTGCATATACAGGTTTGGGGGTTACGATTTGTAATAATACATGAAGGATGGAAACAAGCTCCACAAGACGATAGCATTTGGAAATCATGCTCCCACCAAGAGTGAAAAGAATTACTCAATCACTGAACGCTTCTGGCATTAGCAGTTGTATGGACCTTTGACAAGTTCAGATTCCTGCTGTTTGGGAAAAAGACCAGAGTTTTTATGGACCACACGGAACTGGAATTCCAACAGACCACCATGTTAAAAAACAAAGGCTGACAAGACGTGCATTCTTTCTTCAAGAGTACCAGTTCAACATTACACACGTACCAGGCAAAACCGACGCCATAGCTAATGCTTTGTCACGCTCACCCACTGGATTAACCAAAGAGTAAGTGAGGATCTAGAACAAAAGCACAATAGCTTACTGGATATGCAGCAAGTTGCTTTTGAAAATTATGTAACAGTCTCACTCAAGGGCGTCACTAGGGAAAAAGATAAGGACCTGGGACTTTTAAAGATCAAACAATACTCTAAGGGTACAATGCAAGCTGTCATTTGCCAGTATTATTAGCTTCAGAAGGGAATACTGTTCCACGGAAACAGCCCAGATGACTCATTATGGTGCCTTTGCATACCAAAAGATGTTAGCAGTGGAGTGATACGGCATACTCATCTATGTTACACACACTCTGGGTTGCAGAAATGTTATCTCAAGCTAAGGACGCAACGTTATTTCATAAATATGGAAGAAAGAGTGAGGAGAATACTGCATGTGCGCAGAGTCTGCCAGAAGAGCAAACATCACATTACCCATGCAAGCTCCGTTATACCCTACAATACCTGACCTGTTGTGATAAATAGCGGCAACCTCCACGTACTGGAAGAGGATAATGTTATATTTTGATGTTCATCGTTCATCGAAATGACATCTAAATTTGTGACACTAACGCCACTGATGACAGCAACGGACCTGACTGTCTGAAGTGCGCTCTGCACTGACTTCTTCCAAAGGCAGGACACGTTAAGTAAATAATCTCCGACAACAGTCCTCACCATCGGTCTGCGAGGGTCAAAACGACGTTACAGAGATACAAGTTACAACTGTTGTACATCTCAGCAGGGCTCCCTGCTTCTATTCCCAAAGGGCACATTATGAAGGATCTGGGTAACCTTTACAGAATTTATTGTGAAAAGAAACAGATTCATCAAAAATTTTCAAGATATGAATATGATCCATCATGGTGCAATGTTGCTTGTTCCGCTCACTGTACTACGGAACTGCCTGCCCACTGATCTGTTGCGCGACATTATCGATCTCCCACCGTGTATGAGAGTTAGGCAGGAGAGATTAGCTAATCAGTCACTTCAGAAATTTCCAGAAGCCATATGAAAGCAGAAAGAAATATGTAATAGAAAGTTGTGCGTACGAGAATTCCATGTGGGGCAGAAAGTACTCGTGAAGTCATTCAGATTGTCCAGTAAACAGAAAGAGATATGTCAAAAATTCTTTACCATTTACAAGGGACCAATATGGGTCAGAATGTTGGTTCACCCAAATCCTGTGCAGCTAGAATCTACCAAATCAAAGAAATCTCTGGATCTCCACCACATATGCCACATAAAATCCTACGTAGGATATCTGGTTGTGTCTAAATTACTGTACATAGTAGCCGTATTAGCTTCAGCTGTTATATTTATGATGATAATGTTACGTAATCTCAGGCCATAATTTTGAGGTCATGGATTTACCACTGGTGTATTAAAGATGATAATGTGGTTTATGTTGCTAGCTCCTTACTTTAATGTCGATGTGATGAGTATATTTTGTGTATTTTCCTGAAAGTAGGATTCTGAGATGAAGATAAAGATTATGTGTTTTGTGCTATATTCTGTTGAAAGTGGGTATCTTAGATACTTTCAGTAATGTGTGAAAGTAAGCCCTCAGCAACAAGTTCTTTATAGAGATGAAATGAGGTGCACTATCTGCTCACTTAAGAATTAATTCTAGAATTTGTGTGTGTGTGTGTGTGTGTGTGTGTGTGTGTGTGTGTGTGTGTGTGTGTTCGCGCGCGCGTGTTGTGTGTGTGGTCGACAAATCCATTTCCTCTCACTTAAGGACAAAACATTTTCCTTCGTAGAGTATGAGCTTTGGCCAGGCGGGAGTGTGTATTTGCCATTTTTTTTTTTGTTGAAGTTTTGTTTTTGGTTCTCTCCACGCACAGGAGGGTGTCTGACGATATCATTTGGTGTATATGGGCCATCACTGAGGCGACTAGGTTCCCCTTTTAATCACGAGCTGTATTTTAGCCCCGTGCCATCATACATGTGTATGACATTCGACAATTTTGTTCAGTGAATCATGGTAGACTCGTGTTTTCGCGCATATACACTGAGGTCATCAACAGTGTCATTAGTAGAAACACCACAAGTAATAAAGTGAAGGAAAACTTTACGATGGCTGTATCTCTTAACTGTACTCTCACCTGATTCAGCATAGAAAAGAGGATAATCTTGTGTTAAGAAATCTATATTACTCTGTTAAATGATCATTTTGAGTTTGAGAAAAAGATGCAGTTGTGTACCATGACCTAATTGCCAACAGTGACACAAGTATGAAAATCATGTGATGAAGTTTTATGATATCAGGAGCAGAATGCTTGTTGTGATGGAGTGGGCGAATGTCACCAACGAGTAAGTTACTCTGACACTGGACGCATGAGGATATGTGAGTAATGCATATTCATTTTGTTGCAGAAAGAACGAAGCTAGACCATGTATGTGAAGTTTCTGTTCACAGGTCACTTGGTACTTTATTCATCTCAGTCCCACCAAGTCCATGTCATTATCTTAATTTCAGAGCACTAATTAAACTTTTTAAACTGTTTTGCTAGCTTATACATGTTCAATTTCCACATTTGCCTCTTTTTTATGATGAAGGATCAGTCAGACTTAGGAATAATTGGTATTGTACAGCATGGTAGTTTACATTATGCCATGCCCCATTAACACTTATAGTATGGAAGCGTACTTGGTGATGGTTTAGTGTATTGCACACTAATTAACTTCTCACAGAACCACAGTAAATGCAAATGTCGTGTGACTAGGGCCTCCCGTCGCGTAGACCGTTCGTCGGGTGCAAGGCTTTCGATTTAACGCCGCTTTGGCGGCTTGCGCATCGATGGGGATGAAATGATGATGAGTAGAACAACACAACACCCAGTCCCTGAGCAGAGAAAAGCTCTGACCCAGCAGGGAATTGAACCTGGGTCCTTAGGATTGACATTCTGTCACCCTGACCCCTCAGCTACAGCGGGTGGCTACAGAACCACAGTGACACCACATTAAATTATCTCAAAGCCAGTCAAATACCTGAAATCTCTTTTGTGCTCATTTACGCATCTTACATGACTAGAATATATTTTTACAATTCTATCAATTAAAAACAAAAATATTGTTATAGTTATATCGTAAATGGTCAGCATTGTGCTTGATGTAACAATTACTGTATTCAAAGACTGTAAGCCCATGACTAAGGGCAGTCTGATTACTGTGCAGACGGTGTTTAGAGTGGATGCATATGGACAGTGGGTTAGCAGCTGGAGTCCATGAGGCACTATCCCTGGGGTGTGCTCCACTGCCAGCAGACTGATGTCAGGGTTGTTCACCCTCCTAGGCGAATGGAGGCGAACTGTTAGCAGTCATCAGGCTTGGGAGCACATACATGCCGTGAGCTACCTGGGAGCACAGAAGATGGGTAAAATGGAAGGGGGTGACTCCCCAGAGGCAGTCACATAGTACCAACAGGAAAGGGTTTCAGCATGGTTTGGTATGTTAGTGGCTCTTATCCAACGATGCATGGGATTGCCTCACACTAACCTTTGACCCCGTCTATCTACTATTCAATCTTCATGATTTCTGAGTTTGAAACTAAGTTAAACACAGACTATGTACGCTTGAAGTCATGCGTGATTTCTAATTTTTCTGCCATACCCACTTGTTTTTCACAGAGGACATTTCTTCTTATCACCAGTACAAACGGGCTCAATCTTAATATAATTCTCCGTATCGCCACTGGACAGCAATGAGCTACTCCATTTTCTACAATAAATCCAGCTGTACATTAAGAAAATCCATATTAATCTGTCAACAAGTAATTAGATGGGAACACAGAGATCCACAGATACCTTGCTAAACCAACCCTACAACTACCACAACAATTGCGACTATGAAACGACAATGAGAACTTCGTGGACCTACTGGTTTGACATGTAGACAGTACGGGAGGATTTCACATCTGCTCACAACAACATCACTTATGTGAGACGTCTCTGCCCAGACACTCTCCACACCAGCATCGAATTACCTCACATACATTTTCACTGCAGATTCCACCCAGGTCTGCGTTCTTGCGTGGATGTATCACTGAAGCATTACTCTGTGTAAGTATGTGATTGAAACGTATTCAGTTTAAAAGAAATCAACACCAGTGTTTCAGGAAACAAGAAGTGACTCTTCACAAAATACTGTTGTTACATGGGTCAAAAAGTATTGTTTGTTTTTTGTAGAGAAATCAATCTCATTGTTTAGAGTTTCTATTTTTCATAACATATGTCTATGTTTCAAAGTTTGCTCTATCTTCTCATTTACACGTGTTCTTTCCTGAGATTAATGCTTATTTACATTCACTTACACTATCGACAAAAAAAATTTTACATGATATTTGTACAGTAACAACAGCTCTCACAGACACATTCTGTCGATTCATCACCCGTTCAACTAATAAATTTGACACAACAGTTTTTCGTTACGTAAATTTTTATCTATCATCAAGAATTACTTGTGTTTTTTCCTTCGTAATTGCTCAATTTGTTTAACTACACCCAACACATGTGACTATCAGTTATTTGAAAAGTATAGCCCAGAAATACTATGATTCCCGTCTTTGCCTTACATAGAAACACTATTTTATTTGACATGTAAACTTAGAACTAGATATGATGACACGATGTGTGAATGGTAGTATATATGGTTGTTGCCATTTATTAAGTAGTAGGGTGTCTGGTTATTGTGTTTATTGAACTCACTTGTAATTTCAGTTTGTATGCATGGACATGAAAACTCTTTAGGTTCAACAGATATTCTAAACTGACATTGGTAACAGTATGAATGAGTTTTCCGCTGGCTGTGAAAGTACATATTTGTATCTATGAGGAAGACTATAATGCTTGAAAAGAGTATTTATGAGCAATATCAAACCCTGTCATCTGACCACAACCACCTCATAAACGTGACTGAATGGATGATCATCTCCCTGAAGAGAGAGTGTTGATTCTGGAGTAGTTTAAATACTTCGTTTTAACTAACAAAGGTTTCCACTTGACTATTTCTGTTTATCAGAGGATACACATGTTTTGAAAAGTGCTGCTCATACATGCCATGTCGTGTATCAGTTACGTATGACACTCCACACACAACAATTTAAACATTGTTTGAAAGTTGTGAAAGGTGACTGTTCTTTCAGACAGGCTCCACTTCGCTTCTCAGACTTTGAGATATTTTTTCTACGAATTTATTAATCAGTTAACATGTCCTGACAGAAGGTTAATAACAATGAATTTTAATAAAAGGATGGCTTTGATTAGTGTGCATTAAGCAGTACATCTCCCACGCCAGCAAGACGTGTTTCCCGCCGAAAATGGTGAAACCCACTTTGATTGGCTGTACGACTGATCTCAGAAGTAATTGTAGAGCCACCTTGTTTTTGCGGGCAAAGCTCCGATTGGCTGACGTTCTGTTGCACAGACGATGGAGAGAGTGTACGTGTATGTGTTCGTGTAAGAAGATTCAATTGGTTCTTAAAAAGCACGTATTCACTCTGACGTGCTGAAGGCCTTTTCGGTTCGTTCCTGATGGAGCGGCACTTTGCTGTCGCAGATAGACAGGTGCGGTGCGTTGAGTAGGAATGGTCAGAACGGCGCAGTGCGCTAAACAGGGAAGTTTGTTAGAAGAAGGGTGCGAGACGCCGAACGAGGAAGTTTGATGCAGAAGGGCGCAGGACCCCGTCTTCTTAGTTTGCATCTGGGAGCGGCGAGCAACGGTAGTCACAGGCACTGTTAAGACAGATAAAAGTAAGCGTCTGCCGCAGCATCATTTCATCCAGACGGCTGTGTCTTTTGGTAAGAATATTTGCAGCTTTGCTTTTAGGGAAAGTCAAATGTCACTTCACTGTCTGTGGAGAGCTTATTTACACCAGTTTTGAATTAAGCAGACAATTATAGCTAGGTCATTTCTTCGGTTCACAGTCAACTTCTGAATCCTATTTACAGTCAGGCTGCGGTGTCAAAATTTGCTATCCACGTACAGATATTTTCCATTGCTATCATTCCTTTGACAACGATAGTTTGTGATTTTTGTTAAGTACAGAGTTCATTCTCAACCATTGTATTTTTAATTAATCGTTTGTGTTGTGCGTTATGATTTTTCGGGTAATAAAGACTCTGGTTACTCCATACCTAGCGCTTGCTTTCAGTAGTATAAAAACCTTTGATTCATTTTTTTGGATGTGTTTAATATTTTACTCACTGATTTTCACTACTAATGCTAGTGTACAGTTACTTACTGAGAGAGTCCATCTCTAGTTATGGTTATCTTTGCGTGTTGATCTGAGTAGGTCTCTGAAAGGTGTTTTTATGTGCGAAAGGTAAACTATGGGGCAGGAGGTCGTTAAAATACACACTGGCTACCATTGCAACACCGCACTCGGCACAACGAGGAGCCGATGATAAGTCTTGTCTTGGGGCGTATATAAAAGAAAAGGTATCGATCTTGAGCCATCTAGCCCACTTATATTTTCTCTTCTCACCAGAGTTGTAAGTAGTTAGCAGTGGATGCCTCTTTCCATGTGAACCTCACTAGGAAACACTGGGACACTGGCACTCAAGTCGTCCTGACGAGTCACATGGCGCTGTACTGCATGGCACAGCCAATAGATAGCGAATGATTTTAATTGTTGCATGCACTGAAAGCGAAGATCTTAAGCCATCCAATGATACAACTAGTACCGCCTGTATGAAAGCAGACTTAACATACTGGACGTTCACTGACGTGTTCCCCTAAGTTGTTTGAACAGTGTATTACACTGAATCGCCAAAGAAACTGATAATAGGCATATGTAACAAAATACAGAGATATGTAAACAGGTACAAAACGGCGCTACTGTCGGCAACGCCTATATAAGACCACAAGCGTCTGGCGCAGTTCTTAGATCGGTTACTGCTGCTACAATGGCGGGTTATCAAGATTTAAGTGAGTTTGAATGTGGTGTTATAGTCGTTGCACCAGCGATGGGATACAGCATCTCCGAGGTAGCGATTAAGTGGGGATTTTCCAGTATGACCATTTCACGAGTGTACATTAAATATCAGGAATCCGGTAAAACATGAAATCTCCGACATCGATGCGGCCGGAAAATGAGCCTGCAAGAAAGGGACCAACGACGACTGAAGAGAATCTTTCAACGTGACAGAAATGCAACGCTTGCGCAAATTGCTACAGTTTTCAGTGGTGGGTGATCAACAAGTGTCAGCGTGCGAAACATTCAACGAAACATCATCAATATGGGCTTTGGGAGCCGAAGGCCCACTCGTGTCCCCCTGATGACTGCACGACACAAAGATTTACGTCTCGCTTGGGCCCGTCGACACCGACATTGTACTGTTGATGACTGGAAACATGTTGCCTGGTCTCGTTTCAAATTGTATCGAGCGGATGGACGTGGATGAGTATGGAGACAGCCTCTTGAACCATGCATATTAGCAGGGGATCGTTTAAGCTGGTGGAGACTGTAAAGGTGTAGGGCATGCGCAGCTGGAATGGTATGGGACCCCAGATACGTCTAGGTACCACTCTGACAGGAGACATGTACGTAAGCACCTTGTATGACCACCTGCATCCACTCACGCCCATTGTGCTTTCCGACGGACTTGGGCAATTCCAGGAACATAATGCGACACCCCACACGTCCAGAATAGCTACGGAGTGGCTTCAGGAACACTCCTCTGACTTTAAACGCTTCCGCATGGCCACCAAACTCCTCAGACATGAACATTATTGAACGTATCTCGGATGCCTTGGAATGTGTTGTTTAGAAAAGACCTCCACCCCTCGCACTCTTACGGATTTATGGAGAGCCTTGGAGGATTCATGGCGTAAATTCCCTGCAGCACTACTTCAGACATTACTCGAGTCCATGGCATGTCGTGTTGCGGTACTACTGCGTGCTTGTCGGAGCCCTACACGATATTAGGCAAGTGTACCAGTTTCTTTATCTCATAGGTGTATATCTATAGAGTCAGGTTTTATATGTATTTTCTCGCCTGGTTTCTCTTTTATCTAGGGCCGTTGGATATTCTGCATCTTTATTAGTATGGGTTTTGCTTATACGGAGGGCCGGATTTATTTGTAGGCTGAGTGTACACCACGTCGGCACCCTCACACCACGTGCGGAATGCAAGGGCCACTAGTATTGGAACAACCTGTGTACCATTCCAAAGTACCATTAGCCGAGATGGGGGCCATGACATCAATCAAGATGGAGGATTTTGGCGGGAAGTTCGAATTTTGCCGGGAATGTGCCACGCCCCCCCTTACCCAGAAAAACGACGGAAGTTCAAATTCCAATATGATAATGCGTCACACCTTTAGCTATCAACCTAAGAAAATTGTGGGAGAGAAGGACACGTACTATCCACAGCCACCCGCCCGCCACCTCCTCCTAGAACCCAGCGCCAAGTTTGAATTCTGGCAGTAAAGAACGGTCACTTGGGCTTTCGCTACCAACTTAAGAAAACTGTTGCAAACAAAGCTACCACAGCTACTAGCCTACGTCACCAGCCTGCCACCTCTTCCTAGAAGCGGGTGGTAAAAGGACTCGGCCTGCAATAGACTGATGGAGAGAGGAAGGAGTGTACTTTATTTATTTTGGAGCAGTTTATTTAGGGATGGAGTATATTTATTACAGAATACACGCTCTGACATGTCCCACAGCATACAGGCCTGCAAACTACTCCTTCATAACTCATGTATAAGGCTCTACACACGCGCTTGCTAATAGTAAACCATCAAAAATAACGCATTGCACAGCCTACAGATATGCGAACCACTCGTAAATAATGCAATAAATTTATGCCGAGAGAGCCAAACAACTCTTAAATTGTCTAAATAATAATCGATGTAAAAGACCCTGCAAACATGCCTGGTAATCGTCAACTGTCGAAATCGCACACCAGTCTTTACTTAAACAATTAGAGGCAGCACCAAGTGTATTTGCCACTGAATCCACAGCCCAACTGACTTAGTTCATATCGATGCCACTAGAGGACGAAAGTACCGTAATCTAAGATGGCGCCACTTAGTAGTTCATCATGAGCTCCAGACCCCAACTGGCTTAGTACATTTCGTCGCCGCCAGAGGACGCCACTGTGACACCAGCTGATGAGGCAAGTACAGTTATCCATGGTGATGGCAAACAGTACGTCCTCCACGAGATCTAGTACTCAGTACCATCAGCACAGGACGCTGTCGTCCGTTTCCTGACGTAAACCAAGATGGTTAGGGAACATGGTAGCAAACCGACTCAGCGTGCTCTGCGCTGCTGGGGAGAGTAAGGATTGACTGCACACTCTTTATTTTAGAACATTTTATTTAGGCATGGATTATATTTATCACACTATCACAAAACACTCACCCAGATGTGCCTGGGGTCATCTTGCATAACTCACAGATGCCCAAACAAATCCTAATTTCATTACGCAATAGCAAACTGCTCCTATATAATGCAGTAAACATATCTGCAAACACGCTCAGTACTCGTAAACTGTTCAAATAGCCCATAGCACAGACTACCCCGCCGCTCGCAAAATAACGCAACAGACGCGTGCAAGCATCCTCCGCCACACCCTCTCCCCCGTCATCTGTCAAACCGCGCACAGGTCCCTGCTCGGCTTCTGAAAACATGAGGTGGCGACAGCTCCATTCATACCTCACACCCGTCAAATTCCTATCCAAATACGTGTTCACCTAGACGCCGACGATGATGTGAGCGAAGCTTGTCCGAGTGCGCCACACCCCTTGCGAAGTGAGATGGCCGCAGCTCAGGTCCCGCACCCTCCGTCACAGTCCCCGAACCAGTGTCGTCGAACACCAGTGAAAGTTGCATTCCAAGCAGCGCTCACAACAGGCATCTCCAGGTGCCACTTGTCTCTGCCACTGAAGGCATAATAGCACAGGTCGTGTTGACACAGACAAACACACGTTTAACCATACTTAACTACCCAGCATGGCTCTCGCTTCGCCGCGAAACGTCTGCGTGACGACTCGCCATATAAAACGTTATCAACGTTATTCTTATGTCACATGGCTCTGTGAGAACAATAACACCCAACTCAAAATCTGCGAAATTGTATAATGTCCCAGAAATAGTTAACACTCGCTTTCTACATGTCTCAGCTTGCGTGCATGGTAATTCTTCCCATAACAGAACCTGTTTACGAAAATAACATCAAATGTGCTCTAGCCAACACTCCTAACGTGGTATCCTGCCAGCTCTCAACATCGCAAATGTTCACTCCTATATCCCACCACAATAAATCGAGCATTCTGATTGGCTCTTTTCGAATTTACCATTCGAATTAGTGATGCAGCCGGTGTCGAAACACAATCAACTTTTTCTTTCCCAGGCTTTCTGTGGTTATTTTGCAGAGACCGCTAAATTGCATTGACAGTTAAACACGCAAACTTGCCTACACATTATCAAATACATACGCCACAACCCCAAGAATGTTGGAAGCAAGAAATATATTTACAAGTCTAACTACAGTTAAGTACTACGATTGCTGCTACATTGATACCGATCAGTGTACAGTTAATGTCTCCTCTGGATGACTGTGCCTCGGTATCTGTAGCGCATATCATTTTCCACGCAAAAAATCGCTCGCCATTACCCATGTACTCAATCTACACGCCCCTCAGGATAGGACACACAGTCACCCTCTCTAGTCATCCCATAACATAAACAATAGTCACTTTACAATGCAATATATACACAGTTTACACAGTGTGAGCCACACTAACTTTAAAATACAATATATTCACATTTTACACAAACAGCGCAATTATCTTTTATATCTGCACAGCACCCAAAACAATTATTATATGCCCACACTCATACTGCCTGTATGTCACGATGCTTCCCTAGTCCTAGGGAAGCACTGTCATCCTGTTCTTTCTTTCTACAGAAGCTACACTCAACGGTAATAAGCTATCTTACACTGATCATTTTGCACCGACAACTAAACATAGCAAAGTTGTCTGCAGGTCATCAAATACACACAATACTCGCAAGAATATTGGAGCGGCAAACCAATCTATAACCAGGAATATATCATCGAGCACTGTCTCGATCTACTAAACATGCAATTACGCTCTCAGAACTGATGTGAAAGACAGGCTCGTTTCCCCTTGGCACAAACGCGTTACTGTTTCCACTTTTTTGCTCGCATTTCTAGAGACATCTCCAGACTCGTCGGCTACAAGAACAACCAAATTTTCGCCATAATATTATACAATTTTCGCCGTACTTCTCGATATCAGGCACACAGCAGTGGGCTCCCGATCGCTAACGCAATATAATGCAATAGAAGTGCAGCGTGCTGTAAATGATTAACTAGAAACAAATAGACTAAAGTGATATTTGCATCTCGAATACCGAAGCAGGTCATGTAACAGATCCCAGATGATCAATATTCTTTACAAACGAACTACTGTCTTTCCAACGTCTAGAGAACAGGCAAACGTGTGTCCAACACACCACAATCGATCTTCCGTCAACTAAATAAAGGCACCAAATGTGCAAAAGCAGTCGACCAAACAATTTACATGGGAGGGAATAACGCTCCACCGCAAACGCACCATCTCCTCAAAGTTACACTTGATCACGAAAGCCGCCCAGCACATACTAAGTATTAGTTCGCTATTCGATCGTCTAGAAGATGGTAAAGTTAACTCTGATGCATTCCTACACTCCAACAGGCCTCTGCACTCAAAAGACTGCTACCATTAACACGGGAAGGCGGATTAATACCACCACAGACTTTGCATGCACGGACACATTCTATAAAATCCTTCACATATATCTTCTGTCATTATACTTAGAATTAAATCTTACGACCGCGGTCTCAACTGAACGGTATTCAACAATGAGCGAAGTATCGGAAGTACACTCTGTTGACCGCTGTGGCTCTGGAAATACCTGTACCTCCCTTACCACCCTTCACTATCACAGTACTCCAAGTCAAATCCATACCCTCCCTACAACAGCACATAAACATTTCCTTTTCACAAACAGATATACTTTATAAACCTGATGCTCAAATGTGAACATATCACACACCCAGCACTAATACTAACTATAATATTACCTCCTCACTAACTGGATGCATACGACACCAAATAATACTGACCGAAAATCAACAACGCATGTGCAAGTCTCTTACGTTTTCCTGCGAGTCATACCACCGTGTCACAGACGTAATCGAGCACATGTTAAAGAAAAGAAATCGACCCCAACAATTAATGCATGTTACTCTCACAAGAGCCCTCCGTTCTACAGGTGCACCCAAGTACCCATGTTAAAACCTATAACCGCTTTACGAATCGAGGTACGACATTATCTCTGAATGAGATGGTGTTTTCCGGACAAATACCGCGATGGTGATCGTATAAATGTGTGTATTAATAGCCAACGATGCAACTTTGTGATAAACTCAATGAACTTTGAAAGTCATTCGGCTAAGGAACGTGGTCGGCAAGCGCTATTTGCGACTCCATCACACCGCATGCAACTACACAATTCATTAGTTTTTCCGACGCATTCTGTCTCAAGACCATATCAGACGTTCCGCGATATATCCGCTGAGTTATAGGCGATGACAGACAGTGGTAGTAGATGAGGTGCTGATTGAGGTCCTAAGAAGAAAAATATAAACTAACTTCTCAGATCTCTAGCCTTACGCTATATATTAGAAATTACGTCCATTCAAACACATACTTGCAAAGGCTCACACCCACAAGTCAATCATATTTCACGCACTTCATATATCTAAACGAGTCGCCTTCCTCGAATCTGTCTGCTACAGTAAAATTACAACCTCACCTAGGTGTCGATGCGGGTGCAATGACGTATAGCTACGGTGGGCCTCCAGCGCGAAGAAAGACATTTCACAATACTTCCCCAGAATAGCGTAGTGTGCAGCCATCCAGACATTCCTAACGGTTCACCAACTCCGACACCTCAAACCGCAGCTGCCTATGTGGAGACGATGATACTAAATGTACTAACACCACAAAGACCACTTTGAACTTTCATCACCTATACTCTAAGCGAATTATCGTATGAGACGCTCCCTCTGGTCATGATTCAAAAACTTTTTTCTAACACGTTTTTTCACATTGCCAAACATTTCGTTTTCTGCCACGACTTCGAGGTCTGCGTCAGGTTCTAAACTGACATTAAGACGCTCTGATCCACGTCCACTCACAAAAACTAGACATCACACGGTGTAAATCATATTCTTACGGCGGATAGCATAACACTGGATCATTTTTAAATAAAACACACTTACAACTTTAGGAAACAGAGTTGAGGAGAGTTTCCAAATTACCGTCGAAAGTGATTCATGACCTACATTTAAACTCATACGTCACCGTGACGGAATAGATGATGGCTCGGCGTTCCATTTCGAGTTATTCCTAATTTTGCACTCATTTACGCAATCGCTGTTCAGCTGCTAGCAACCCTCAGAAGTTGTCACCCATCAACAAAACTTCTTCCCCAACTCAAAGAAGCGATGTCACTCAATCAATGCGCAGACGTGACGGAAGAGACACCGTCGATGTACTGTAATATTAAGCAACAGACTTGATAGCGCGAAGAATTTTACACTAAGTTCAGTACCGGCCAATGATGTGACAGCATGTTTCCCCCAATTTCAGTATCATAGCTAAACCATGCCCTCTCCACGTAGCGAGTATCATTGCAAACATCGACAGATGACTGAGCAGCATGTCCATTAACTCTTAATTCTCGAACACACGAATCATCACAGCGCTCTACATATTTCTATCCCCTCGAGAATAGCGTTTAATTTAGCATATATCTCAGCGTATGGGAGTGACAGAGCGTTCTCGCCGTCTTAGGGCAAAAGACCCTCCTCACACTGTCACTGATCAACCAGCCCTGCAGCACAGTTAGCGAATTAATCTGCAACCGACCATAAGAAGACCTCTACACTCCATGTCTCGTGAATGAATTGAGCTTTCCAAGTACTAACCCGTCCAAGTGCATGAGATTTCTCGATACGCGACCATGTCGAGGAGCTTAGCATCCCTTTTCGATGTATATTAACAGATTCCAAAGTGCAGTCGTATAATAGCAGACAGTTAAGAAGAACAACAAATGATTGATTTTTATATGCAATGGAGCCCCAGATGGGTGGAGCTCAACGCACATTTGCATAAATCAACCAAGCTATCAACTCTAAAGTATTGTTCTAGAGTCTACGATCCGCACGTGGAAGGTATTCCTAAGAGAGAGAACATAAACACACACACTCTTGAGATTACAACGTTCTGCACTTAAAAACTGGCTATAATGTTAGATTGCATACCTTTCCGACCTATCAGACACACGTCCTTCTTCTCCGTTTCTCTATGCTGAACTATCTTATCCAATTATAAAACATTTGCATTGCATAATACGAGCACAATATAGCTTTTCGGAGACGTATAGTGCCCACTGTTCACATACAATCACGGTTCAGAGATTATAACATGCCTGCATCAGTATATATATAATGATAGTTAGTAGCGGGGGATACATCCTACAAGGAAACAGATAAACGCATAGCAGCAGCGTTCGACATGTGAAAATTATAAGCCACTCCGTCACTAGATCTGTAAACAGCACATCAGTCGGGAAAATGCGTACACACAGATTGTAGCGCATCACAAGCTCTTACGGCTAAGTTAGTTTTGACTCTGAAGTCTCGATTTTACACCATACATGCGACAAGGGATCGCATAAAATCAAAATTCGTTTAGAGGAATGTGCCAAGTTTAATCACACATGAGATGGAAGCCCTCTGATGAGCGAGAGGTTTACCGCTAACGATCGCAAGTAGACACTGCTTTAAACCACATACAGAACACGTAGCTGTATACGAATAGAACGCAGGCTATGTCACATGACTCATGCATCCGCATGGAACACTGGGAAGAAAAAAATTGACCTGCACCAACTTTTCCTTCTCTAGAATGAATTACTCAACCTTTAAATCGTGCCTCGTTAGAGCTCTTTCTCAATCGATCAACCTCTCCATTCTCTGTTATCCTATAACGCAGATCCAAGTAAGTTTAGAGGTGAAACGATCTCTGTACTCCTGAAATACAGTAGACAACTAGCCTGTATCGTGCAGCTGGAGAAGGGACTTTTGTAAAGATGCGAAAACCAGAATAGTGTAAGTTATTTTTGGTAGCAATTAAGCTCTATTGTGAAGAGCTATGGGAAAACTAAGATTTCATGGACAGTGTACGGTAAGTTAATGAACACACATACAGGATGGGGCAGAGTGATGTAAATGCAGTTTTGTTGTAAGCAGCTGAGCAGAGGGCACTTGGTGCTGGGGTTGCCATCAGACATGTCAAAAAGGGTGCAGAATGCAGGATCTGCTAGCAGTGGAATGCGAAGGAATGGGCCTGTCGTCAGGAGTATAGGATAGAAATTTCTGTAAACATTAGATGCAACAGATGTGGACGGATGGGGCGTTTACAGAAGCAGTGTCACCAGCCACAGGAAAATAAAGAAAATGGAAGGTATTACTAGCAGAGTTTTTGTAATAGACATAGGGGTAAAGGAGGAGATGGTAAGCAGCCATCAAATGCAAGGGGCAATCCGAAGTCCACCTAAAAGAGTTCTCATTAAAATTCGATGCAACAAATATGCATGCAGAGGTGGAATGTGCAGTAATGAACGTTGTAAGAGGTAAAGAATAAAAGGTTTTATTGGGGACAGATTGTCAGGTTGTCAGTAGAGACTTAGTGGCTCAGAAGCTATATAACCCACCACACTTTTGCTTAGATGAAGTTTGGGATAATGATGTAAGGCCATTGTGGTCTGTAGACGTAGATTTTCGTATAGGGGCGTTACAGTTTAATCAATGTGTAGAGGATGTAATTGACGAATGTGAGGGCTACAGCATGATTCTGGGATCAGAGTTTTTATATCAACTAGCCTTCAGAAACATACAGTAAAAACTAGTGGAATGACATTCCAGCTAGGGGAAGCTGTTGCGAGTGTAGAACTGCCTGAGGGCTGTCTAGCATACTGGACAACAGTGTACGATTGCACTAGGGCGTAAGTCACATGACTGTGTGCCAGCTGGCACAAGGATGTCGCTTTGGTTGAATGTGAAGCCAGATCTACCAGTGGTATGTTTTGTGTTGCACAGCATCAGGAAGAGAACAATATACTAGGTCCACCAAGTATTTTTTTTGTTAAAAGAATTGCTATACGCATACAAAAGGGGAATGGCAGGAGAATGGTACCCATAAAAATAGATAGCTTTGGCGCCAAGGAAGTCTAGTTAAGGAAGGGGATGTTAATGTGAAGTTTGTACATTCTGGATGAGGATGAGTGGCGCATGAGGAATGTGGGCACATTTAAATGGAGTAAAGAGAAAGTGGATGGAAGAATTGTTGCTCGACTTTGTACATTTTTTCCTACAGAGTCAGATGCCTACAATGCCTGTGACAATGAGTCAACACCAAAAATTAACAGGGCAAGATCACTGGTGTTTTGGAACACATATCAGTTACCTAGTTAGTTGCAGCTGATTATGGGAGGTTTTATTAAGCAGCAGTTAGCTGACAAGTTAATAGAGTAGACTAGTAGTCCATGAGGTACAGAAACTGTGGTCATACAAAAGCAGTCTACAGATGGTTCTAAAAAATACACATATCTGCTGTGATTACTGTCACGTGAACAGCAAGACTGTAACAGGCACACACCTCATCCCCAACATTACTGAGACCATCAACAACGCGGGACAAAGCCAATACCTTTTGACTATGGCTTTAAGGAATGGTTACCATCAATTGGAAGTTGTTCCCGAAGACAGGCCGAAGACAGCATTTTCGGTACCATGAGTATACTATCAGCTCAAAAGTATGCTGTTTGGATTGAAAAATGCGCCTGCAACATTTCAGAGGGTATTGGACGGTGTATTGAGAAGTTTGGAACCACACCAGTGTCTAGTTTACCTAGACAATATCATCATATTCCCAAAAGACATAGAGCAGAAGAGACAACTCCTGAAGGAAGTGTTTAAGAGACTGAGGTCTGCAGGTCTGGTGTTGAACACAGAGAAGTGCCATTTGTATTAGAAGAGGTAGAGTATTTAGACCATGTAATTAATACAGAAGGAGTACGGGCAGACCTGAGGATAGTGCAAGCTGTACGACAGTTCCCAGTGCCTAATTCTATTAAGAAACTGCCATCTTTTTTGAGGATCTCAAATTATTATAGAAAATTCGTGGAAGTATTTACTGACATAGCACAACTCATGCAGTTACTAAGATAAGGCATGAAATTCATATGGACAGAAGAGTGTCAGCGTGCGTTTGAAGAATTAAATAGAGTTTTGACATCAAACAAGTTGAAGTTTCGCAGACTTTCAGGTGGAGTTTATTATTTTGTGTGATGCATCTAATCCTGCTTTGGGGTGTGTCTTAAGCTGGGTATTAACGGTAAAGAGCTACATGTCGAGACAGCTAAAAGTGGTGAAGGAGAAATATTCAGTGACCGAGAAAGAGATGTTGAGCCTCATTTATAGTGCCATGTATTGTAGATGTTATCTTTACAGGAAAAAATTTCGAGTAGTGACCGAGCACGCAGCTTTGTAGGTTATTGGGACTGAAGGGTCAGTACAACAGGCTCATAAGATCACAGAGTTGTACACAAGCCAGGGAAGGAGGATGGAAATATAGGTGCATTAAGCACGAAGGTAGGAATGTTGAGAGTTCTGAGTTATGGTCTTGCTGAATAGCACGTAGCACAGAGCGCTGACGGTGACTATTAACAGTACAGGACACAGTCACAATTTGTCACATGTGACAGACTGTTGAGCAAGGAAGGGAGTTTAGGGGTCATCTGGTAATGGAGGGTGCAGTGCAACAAACTGGAGAGTGGCCAAGAGATACTGAGAGTGGAAGGATAGTGAATGTGGATCAATACGCGAGGAATTGCACACAGAGTGCGCTGCAGGAAGACTTGAATTATAAGTGAATACCATCGCATAGGCTACTAAGGCATCAAAACCATTTGAAATGTTGGGAATCGCTGTATTTGAACAGTTCAATTGTACACCAGCAGAAAACTGACTCGTACCAGCAATAATGTATAACTTTTCTCAATATGTGGAGATGGTTTCTATGCTGAACCAGCACGCAGTGGCAGCCACACAAGGAATGGTAAAGAGCTGAGTGTTGAATTTTGAAGTGCCATGTACGATAATTATAGACCAGGGTAAGAATTCATGTCATACTCACTGAACGAGCTGTGTCAGTTTTGCAGATTAAGAAGTTAAGAACTAGTCGCCTTCTTTCACACGCCTATGACAGAATGGAGCAGGTACATACAGCGGTTGGGAAAATGTCAAGTTACTTTGTGAATACACAGTGACTGGGATACATATTTCAGGTATGTAGTTTCAGCAAATAATTCGGAAGTGCACACTAATACTAGGTTATCCCCATATGAGGTAATGTACGCTCAGAAAATTTCATCACCATGTGATTTCGTAAAGGCAAAGATACAAAAAGTTGGCTAGTTAGTCCGTGAACGAGTATAGAAGGAGAGTATGAAGGCGTTAGAGAACCAGGAGCAACCAGCGAAATGTACAAGTTTATAACAGTATAATGAAGAGCAATGGGTGATGTTCTCCAGTCTTAATCGCCGAAAGGAAAGATGAAGACTTTCATCGCAAGTTATCAAGCATGCTATTAGGTGGTCAAGACTACTTCGCTAGTCTCCAAGAAGAATGGCAGTAGTGGACGTCTGACGCCTATGACCTTTTCGAGGTAGCCCGGAATCTATTCCATAAGTCTTAAGGGCAGAGCCAGAGAAGAACGCGAGGTGAAGGAATCAGAGGAAGAGAGAAGTTGGAGCCTGCGTTAAGGAATGCCATATGTATTGTCATCAAGAAAATGAGTGCTGTTAGTCACGAATTTCTTTTTACATACGACGGGCTTCCGAAAGTAATGCCGCCTATTTTTATTTATGTAAACTGCAGGAGATGCATAAATCACAACAGCACAGCTAAATAAAGCAACATTTCAGCTACAGACTGTCATTTTTCCACATAGTCACCACCATTGGTTATGCACTTTTGCCAACGATGACCAGAGCCTGCATGAGGTGCTTGTAAACATCAGAACCAGATTAGGCTAACCACTTCCTTACAGCTTTGACAAGAGCATACGAGTCTTGAAAATGTTCGCCATGCAGTCCATCTTTCAGAGGTGCAAAGACATGCAAGTCTGAAGGCGCTAAATCGGAACTGTAGGGTGGATGTGGTAAGACAATCCGGCCGAATTTTGCAATATTGCATGGTCGCAAAACTGGGGTAGGGCCTGGCGTTATCATGTTGCAGGTGAAAGTTGGTCTTCTCTGGCCTTACCCTAAAAATTTGGCCTTTCAGCTCAGTCAGTGTCATCTTGTAGCGTGCTGAATTGACGGTTTCTCCAGGCTCCAGGACACCCAAAAAAAACACAACCTAGCTATCCCAGAAGACTGTGCACATCACTTTGCCTGCAGACGGCTGTCTCTTGAATTTCTTTTTTGACGGAGAATTGGCATGTCGCCATTCCTTGGACGGTCCTTTGGATTCCGGCGCATAGTGGTCACATCACGCCTCATCTCCGGTGACGATACTATTCTGAAAATTGTCATCTTCAGCTTCATATTGGTCCAGCAGGTCCCAACAAATTTCGATTCTATGACACTTTGCAGTAACCAAGATGTTTCAACATTGTTTCCAAGACATTACAGCCGACATTCAGCTTCTCACACAATTCTCTGGTCGTTATACGCCGATCTGCAGGAATGAGTTGAACAAGACGCTCTTCATAGCGAGGGATGACAATTGTACAGGGTCGACCGGGCCATGGCTTGTCATGCAGACTCTTTTCACTACCTTGAAAAAGCCGTATGCATCCCCTCACACTGCTCACGACCATTGTAATTCAATCACACATCGTTGTTTTATACGCACATCCACATCAGACTCCATTACTTTCGGAATGACCGTCACACATATGCTTATATAGAGCATTGTAGTAAGTTATATTAGTGTAAAGATTTTTCTGTTAATTTTGTTATGTTTGAATGGGCTTGCTAATAGCAGCAACCTTATGAAGGGGGAGGTAGGGTCCTCAGGTTGCAATAAGTCGAGGACATGAATGGAAGCATTGAGAGTCATAACAGTTTTGCGTTTGCTCATCTCAATTGCGGAAGAGGCTTTGGAGGACCAGCATCTGGAAGGAGGAGTGATGTTCTCAAGGCAAGAGGATGCGATAGTTACGAGCGATCAGTAGACGCTGACATTGGTTTTTAACGCAAGGGAAATACGTAATGAGGTGAGGAATTTGGAAGTATTCAACATACTTCGGCAAAGTGACAAGATTGGGGGGGGGGAGGGGGGGTGCTCAAGAAAATGTCAAGGGAGTGTGGTAAACTGCATATATCCTACAAGCAATTACAAGAAAAGAGACAGGCAGTGGTGGAAGTTGAGCCACATACATGGAGGAAGCGAAGATGACTGGTTGTTGGGGGAAAAATTTTGAAACTGTAGTTGGAACAGCGGATGAGGGTGTTAATAGAGATTTAAACGAAACTGTGGGGGTAGTAAAAAATTAGCAAGGTGGTAGAAAGTGTTATGCTACAAAGATAGTGAATTTGGCAAGTGAAGTGCTTAACAACAAACAATTTATATGAAAACTGACAGGTAGAATAATAGGCTATGCCATGGCATCGGAGGACACAATGATGCGGAATTTGGGAGTGCTGTAAGCATTATTCGACAAGGGACATGTAGAAGGCTCTGACAAACATTAGGGGATAGTGTATGAAACGCACAAGGAGTAGTGTCAAACTTGCAAGAAGCCATACACTACATGAAAAACTGAGTGCTAATCTTCAGTCACCTTAACGGTACTTGTCAGGCTTATAGAAAGCAAGGAGAGCTGCTGCCTACGTTAATTATGGAAACCCATAGTCAAAAATTACCTTTATAATAGCACAAAGCATTAATAGAAGTAAAAGCTCACTGAGCACAATTTGATATTCTAATTCGACTCAGCAAGGCCAACCATCCAACTACCAGCCACGATTAGGAGACACGAGGCAGTGATTTTGAGTGCTGTAATACGAAGTACCACTGTGACTAACTCTGTGTGGCTTTCATTCTTTTGAGACAGAGAGCCCATAGTCAGCATAAATCACCGATAGTCCAGATTCCAATAGACTGGATCTCTAAACCATAAGAGAGAGTGTTAGTGTTGCCTAGTAATATGGATGTGGAAGGAGATGTGTTCAGGTGCGAAGAGTGGGAGGTTGTTGCATCCTGCTTCCGACAACGATGTACAGGTTGTCAAGCGGTGAAGCCTTTTTAGGTGGGCATCCATGGCTCATATTAAATGACAGAACAGGAAATTAGCTCAAAGAAAGAGAATGTATGTCTACTTACAGGATACCTGGGGTGCACCTAGGGTAGGAAGGTACCATGTGTAAGCCATTCTAGGAGATCAAACAAACTAAATAAAGTGAACAACGTGCGGGGAGGAGTTTCACATTCAGCACTGTTTGTGGCTGGTCATGTTTTACTTGAGGTGTGAATCACAAGAGAGAGAGAAGCAACTGTGTGCTGCCCTGCAGAACCCTCCAGAGTCCACACACGTGACCTGCCTCCCATGTACGCTATTGGCTAAACCAGTGGTTTCAGCAGAGGGTTGAGGGCTTCTCTTTTCAACAGTTTTAATCGGCCAGAACTGCCTCAGTTCTGAAAGGCAGGCAGCTTGTGTCGTGTAGGCACAGCTGAAATTGCTCTGGGAGACAACTTGGAGTGATATGAATGTGGCTGTTGAAATGAAATTTTTAAACCAATTCCTGAATGTATTCCTTGACTTGTTGCTACTTTGTACAGATGTCATGAGGAGGAGGCTGTGTTGGCTGATGTCACCACATGGAACTGCCAGCCATAGTCACCGGTGTGGCAACAGCTCTACATGCTAGTTCACTCCCAGACTTAGTGCCACAGAGCGGCAGATCATTCCAGGTCCACTCATGCAGCACGTCTGACTCCTGACCAGGAGGCAGCGGGTCATACCCCACGCACACAAGCCGTCTTCCGCCTTCACAAGATGAACGCCTCATCGAGATGGGCTTCCCCCACGGCGACGCAGCTAAAGCGCCATCCATGGCCACAGTAGATACGACATCTTCAAGTGTACACGCCAATGGCGTGGAAGCCTCGCCGCCAGCTTGCATAACGAGGCCGCTGGCGCATGGCAGAGATGCCGCATTTTGGACCACACAAACAGCCAGACAGCAGACCTCAGCAGCCAGCCAGCCACCGACCCTCTGTATTACGTAGCACAGATGCTTCAATAACGGATTTGTTAACTTTGCAGCTACCTTTGTCTCGAACCTCCTGATCTCTCCCCTCATCTCCATCACCCATTGGCACCATCCTGGCTGATATTCGTCCCTCCGTGCGGTAGGGGCACTGTAGGTCAACTCAAGATGTGTAGCTTATATGTGCCGCTACGTGCAATGGCCTTTTGCGAAATACACTACCCAAATGTCTACTGCAAGCATTTCCTTCGAAATGTTCACCTCGAAACTCAGTGACACGGACCTGCATTCAGTCAATTCAGCAATTCCTGCAGGGTTTGAAACCTAATAATTCGACATTCACTGCACAGGGGCTTACGGATTATTATTATATTATGAATTTATTTAAAGTGCTGCAGTACACAGTAATACTACATGTAGACTGTCAGTTAGCATTTTTATCACCGTTGTTCTTATGCTGTGCCACTGGCTGCGAGAGATGTACCAATCGGTATAGCCACGTTGAACAGTCCATGCTGATACACAATAAATCAGTCAGTTTCATAATGGGGTGGCGATGAGTACTTCCAAACATGATAAATATTTACTACCATTGGATCACTTGTCTACGTCGACACACGTTACAGCGCTGGTTGCAGACAGTCGGTGGCACATACACCACGTCACTGACATGGCTTAGGTTAGCACTGGAGGGTCACATCGCCATCTAGTACGAGCTCTACACCATGTACAGGGCTATAAGATGGCTATCGTGCTGTTTTAGAGGGATGACCGATATTTGGTGCCAATGCCTTATTTACTCCTGTGACATAAGTACGTTGTACAGAGATAGTTGTGAAAATATTATCATCGACTAAAGAACATGGAAGGATTATTTCTTGAATAAATATCGAAATATTCGGAAACGATCAATGAGTCAGTCGTTTACAGTTTTTAAAATTTTAATATTTAGCTACAACTGAGACACAAACTTTGGGTTCAACGAAGTCATACGAGGCTAGCACAACAAAAGGCAAGCATTACGAAATATCGCAAGGCGGTCATCGATACATTCGTTTGCACGAGGAACGGCTGGGAAAAAAGGAAAACGAAAAATTGTACGCAAGACTTTCGCTGCGCCTGACGCAGAGAATAATAATATTAAGTGTGAAAATTGTTATTACAATGTCAAGATATAAGCAAATACAAACGTAAAGTTTCAGTTTTGTCAAAGCTATATATTTTCTCTTTTAAATATCTTAAATGTTTCGTATGTTGCGTGAATGCCTTTCAGCTTGGCGGCCGTAACTTATGATCAAGCAGACATAAAGCTGTCACTGCGTTCTGGCGCAAGAAGCTGGAGAGAGGCCGAGCTGACGTGACGGAGGTCTCCTCTATGACCGTAAGCCACGCGGGATTAGCCGAGCGGTCTCGGGCGCTGCAGTCATGGACTGTGTGGCTGGTCCCGGCGGAGGTTCGAGTCCTCCCTCGGGCATGGGTGAGTGTGTGTGTTTGTCCTTAGGATAATTTAGGTTACGTAGTGTGTAAACTTAGGAACTGATGACCTTAGCAGTTAAGTCCCATAAGATTTCACACCCATCTGAACATTTTTTATGGCCGTAAAGCGAGGCTAGTTACCGTAAGTGCATCCCCTGCTGTTGGTGGTGGTGCTAGATCACTGTTGACACAGCTCAGTACAGGAGCCACGCCATCGCAGTGCTGACCGGATAACGCCATGCCCAAGCCTGGCACTGTGCCGGTTCTGGGATCTACGTGCTCAGAAATGATGTCCTGTCAAAACAGGGCAAGGTCGAACGACCACAAATACAACCCGCCTCGGCTATGCAGCATCTTGTCATCGTATGCAGCCAACTCCTGGAGGTGCCGCCGACACTCATCATCCGTGGTCAACTGCCGACGCATTTTACGCTGGTTCTCAGTTCGCCTCTGCGCTCCAGTGTTTCCTGCACTGAGTCGCGTATGCGCAAACAGAGTAACCAGCTTAGTGTAGTGCTAGCTGTCGCTGCGAGCCTACCGCCTGCCTGAGCCTTACGTGGCACCATATTCGCCAAGGTGTCGACGACGCTACGTCACCGCTGCCGGCTGTTAAAACTGCTGACTGCGAGCGGCCGCCTGTTCAGACCACGTGCAGAACTAAGCGCGCTGCACCATCCGGAGCCAGTGTGCGCCACTTGCCAGTGACCGCATCAGAACGTCGTTTCAACTGCTGTACGGTTTGCAATGAATAAATAGGCTATCGTTTTCTCACTGCTTCTACAATTGAAGAAAGGTCATCCACCTGGCTCTACGTAACCTCTACCCTGCCAAACACCGTGCATTACCATCGCGACCTGCAATGAGATCTGTAAGCACTGAAACCATTCTGGTCCTGATGGTCAATTATTCGTATGTGTGCGACCATTCATCAGATTTATTATGGTCGTTATTAAGTATTTGCCTACTTTTAGGCTTGACTCTTTACTCCATGAACCCATCTGATCTCCGATAACACTACATATCGAAGGTTCCTAATTGTTTTATTTCTGTCATCCCCTAGCACATGTTTTGGATCAAAACAGAGTTTTGTCTCAAACAATACGCATCATGAATCTTTTACTTGTCTCAAGATGTATATTTTCGGAATTTGGCGGTTTTTTCACGGAAACAGCTCTCTGAATCGATACTCCTACCTTTTTCAGAAAAGACAGTTACCTGTCTTGATAATTATCATTTCCAATATGAGGTAATGAGCCCATGTTTGTTGTTTCCTCTTAATCACAATCACCTCATGAAATGGGAATTCTACATCTCTTTCTACATCTATGCTCCACAAACTACTTTATACCATGTGCCGTAGGGTACCTTGTGTTCCAGTCGTGAATTGTGCCCAGGAAGAACTTTGTTGCTGTGTCTCCGTGGCGAGGCTGCATCTCTCTAATTTTACCATCATGGTCTTTTTGCGGTGTGTGAGTAGGAGGGTGCAAAATATTAGTTGTCTCTACCACGAACGTATGCATTGAGAATATTAACTGTAAAACATACTGTGATGCAAAATGCCTTTGTTGTAGTGTCTGACAGGCTTTACTAAATGAACCTGTAAGTAAAAGTACTGGACTTTCTCTATTTCCTCTATCAATCCTATATCTGGTATGGAGCCCAGACTGAAGAGTAAAATTCAATTGCCGTTGTAACCTTCTTCGTAAATTGACTACCACTGTGCACCAAGCAAGAGGGGCGCACCACAAATACCGCACGAGGCTGCCACCACACTTCACCACCCATTCGCCTGGCATCTCTGCTCAGTGCAGCAGCCTTCAGATGGAACTCACAAAAATGGACCTCCTCCTGCTTCTGCGCTATTTTCTCCAGAGCGTCGTACATCTGAGATAGTGGGGACAGGCAATAGGGAACGCTGTTAACTGCGGACTACTTCACCTCCACGGTGTACTGGCGGATATGGAAAATCTTCCACCGACAAGTACCAAAATACGATGTACCATGGACACTCACAATTCCTTACCAGCAGTTGGACAATTTACATCAGTGCCTGAGTTACTTCAGACACTCTGAAGACTACCTTCTGAAACAAAAATCGCTATTCACAGAGAGCTATGAACAGCAGGAGTGTGTCTACGAATATTACTGTCTGTGATACAGAATTATAGACGGCAAAGAGACACAAAAATTAACAATATTTTAGATATCATTATATTAGGGTTAGAACATCAAGTGCTACACACCGAAGCATAACAAAGTAAGCCGGCCGCGATGGTCTCGCGGTTCTAGGCGCGCAGTCCGGAACCGTGCGATTGCTACGGTCGCAGGTTCGAATCCTGCCTCGGGCATGGATGTGTGTGATGTCCTTAGGTTAGTTAGGTTTAAGTAGTTCTAAGTTCTAGGGGACTAATGACCACAGCAGTTGAGTCCCATAGTGCTCAGAGCCATTTGAACCATTTTGTAGCAAAGTTAAGTATCATTTTCTGTAATATTCTTAGTAAATCTTATTTGCTTTTTCTTGCTGTGTTCTACATTTTTGCTATAGCGCGCACTGTCACAGCATCTACTTATTTAACTATCATAGTGTGCAGTGACCATTATTAACGAACTGTAACAGGAAGACGTTTTTCTCCTTCCACGAGTGGCAATCAGTTAGTACATTCACAATTCAACTTCCTGAGGATCCTTCCAATGAATCTCAGTCCGGCTTGGGTCTTATCTGTTATTAGCTTTATGTTATCGTTTCACTTTATATTCCTCATTATGTATACTCCCAGATACTTTTGCATATTCATGCGCGATACGCTACATTTGTTTACATTGAGGGTCAACTGCCAAACGTTGTAACAAGCGTCGATTCCCTGCAGGTGTCCCTCAATGTCGATATAATTTTCTAGCGTTGCGATGTTTCTGTATACAACAGCATCATCCACGAAAACCCCCACGAAAGTTCCAGCGGTATACGGGGTTGTACAGAGCCTTTGCAGCGAACGTTTAGGGCCGATAGATCACATCATGAGGAACAACTACTGTTAGAAACTAAATGTTCCGTGACGCTACCTAGCGATGCTAGGAGTTTCTATATTTAATTCGCCGGCTCTTGGACGACTACATTTTACTGAAACCGCACGGTTTACTAACGAGCTGTCCTGCATTGCATACCTCTCCCAGTAAATTCTTAAGGGTGATTTTCCACATGAAAACCTCAATAATGAGTATCTTTAATTAGAGAAAGGTATTTTAGAAGCGAATGAAGAACTTGAATTCTGCTTGGCCTCCCCCCTTTCATTCGAAGCAGATGACTGTATTATAGGTAACACACGATGCATGCGCTCTGTACGAGAAGACAGGGGTTGTGTGTGTGTGTAAAAGAATGGTGAAGCTACGCCCGGCGCTGGCTGAGAGTTATCACACCTCAGCTTCCTTACGAGGTATCTCGCGAACAGACAAGATAGCTTCTGCTAGTCGCTGCCATCCCAGATTCTATGAAAAAGAGCGTCCCCACGAAGCTGATGATTACCGTGTGGTTTCACGTTGTTTGCGCACTGGATAACACCCTTGCTACATTTACTGCGACCGTAACACAGCAGCTTGTGGCTGAGATAACTTGTTTCTGATATTCGCTAAGATGAAACTTCTAGCTACTAAATGGTACAAATTGATGTGGTAAAAGTGTAATTTATTAAGTCTAGTCCGAGACAAATGATCACTGATAACACAACTGCCACTGGATTCATTTTAAAACAAAAAGAATAACATTTGAGGTCGGCATCAGTGACATATCCCTGGAAATTCCGTCATTTCACTGAAGATGATTGACGTAATACTGTATGAAATTCCACTAGAATTTACAGAAGTGGACAGCTATAATTTTTAAAACAAAATGACAAACAGAGGAAAGATGAAAATAAAAATGGGGAAAATCAGACAAAACCGAAATAAATCAGATACGACAGAGCGAAAGAGTGTTACGAAACATGATCGAAGGACTGCGAGTTGCATATACATTACGCTACAACATGAATGACCAACTGAATAATTACACAGTGAAAGAAGAGTGTGGGAGTTTGTGTGAACGATCCCCCTGCATCTCACACGTCTCATACAATCCGAAAACGTGAAATTTGTCTACTTGACCCAATGAAACTATCAGAACCTTCCCTAGAATTGGTATTATCACGCTGTAGCCTTACTGAACAGTCACGTAATATTTACGGCAGCAGGGCTGATGGACGCTATGGCTTCACGACTCACCATCGAAATTTGGCTAAGTCGCAGAATTACGAACCCAGCGCAAGTCCGGCACCGGCACAGGCTCCAGAACGGGCGTAGAGTAACAGGGAATTCACTGAATGAAATCTGAGCCAAGAGTGTCCTCCTGCATTTAATTTAACTGCCTTCCTAAACTTTATAGAGGCGCTCTCTCCCTGCCGCTATACCCAGTTGCAGAGCACAGCGCGAACGCCCTTCCAATGACAGAATTATAATAGTAACTTTCGTTCCCACCAGTTCGCAAAATCTGGGCCGGTCAGTCCACAGGCTAGAGCAAGTGCAAAGAGACTGAAACTTTATTCTCACGTACTGCGGAACGTCCTGTGTGCGCCAAAACAGACGAGTACGAAGTAAACGGAAAATTTGGGCTGTGGTTCCAAATAATTTCTTGAAAGATGTTATCGCATCATCCAGAAACCCATTCCCCAGGCCAGTGGCACCAGTTCCTGCTTAACGGAACGTCCAGCCGTAGAGCTTTGTTACTCACAGACGGTGCCGTATCCATGACACTGCTGGCCTCCGACCCGGCTGACCATTTTAAGAGGATTAGTGTTGACCCCCACAGAGAACAGCTCCCGTCGTCGGCATAGCAGTAGGCAACCAACGACCTCCCAAGAGGCTTGCGTGCAGAACCCCATGTCGCATTTCTCTCCTCATAGCGCAGTTAATATGTAAGTAACACTAAGGTAATAATTGTAGTATATTTGACGGTATAATGAGAAAGAAACTAAAGGAGTCGTTAATTTGAACTCTCAATACGTTCACGCTGTGGTCATTCAAGTTGATATATCGAATGAAATCTGCATCTACATCTACATAGATACTCCGCAAGCCACCGTCTGTGTGTGGCGGAGGGTACCCTGTATCGCTACTTGTCAATGCGTTTCCTCTTCCACTCGCAAACAGAGCGAGAGAAAAACTCTTGTTTATATGCCTCCGTTTGAGCCCTATCTTCTCGTATCTTATGTTCGTAGTCCTTACGAACAATGTGAGTTTGCAGCAGTGGAATCGTTTGCCAGTCAGATTCGAATGCCGGTTCTCTAAATTTTCTCAATAGTTTTTATCAGAAAGAACGTCGCCTTCCATTCAAGAATTCCGATTTGAGTTCCCGTAGCATCTCCTGAGACTTACGTTTAGTTCGAACTTACCGGTAACAAATCTAGCAGCCTGCCTCTGAATTTCTTCAATGTCTTCCTTCAAAATCACTCTAGCAGTACCCACGAATAGGTCGCCCCAGCGTCCTATATGCGGCCTCCTTTACAAATAAACCACTCCATCTTAAAATTCTTCCGATGAACCTAATCGACCATTCTCCTTCCCTGCCACAGTTCTCACATGCTCGTTCCATTTCACATCGCTTTGCAACGGTAAGCACAGATATTTAAACGGCTTGACACTGTCTTGCAGGACACTATTAACACTGTATCCGAAAATTACAAGTTTATTCTTCCTACTCATCTCCATTAACTTACATTTTTCCACATTTAGGGATAGCTGCCATTCATCACACGAATCAGAAATTTCAACTAAGTCGTCTCATACCTTCCTACAGTCACTTAACTTCCACACCTTAACGTGCACAACAGCATCATCAGGAAACAACCACAGATTGCTGCCCACTCTGTCTACCAAAGCATTACCTACACTCAGAACAATAGCGATCCTATCACAGTTCCTCCTCGCACTCCTGGCGAACCGTTGTCTCTGATGGGCACTCGCTGTCGGAGATAACGTAATGGCTTCCATTGCTTAAGAAATCTTCGAGCCACTCACATATCTGTGAAGTTACTCCATAAGTTCGTTCCTTCGTTAACAGTCTGCAGTGGGGCACCATGTCACATGCTTTCCGGAAATCTAGAAATATGGCATCTGGCTGTTGCCCTTTATTCATAGTTCGCAGTATATCATGTGAGAAAAGGGCAAGCTGAGTTTCGCACGAGCGATGCTTTCTAGAACCACGCTGATTCGTGGACATATGTTCTCAGCTCAACAAAGTTTGTTATATTCGAACTGAGAGTAAGTTAAAGGATTCTGCAGCAAACCGAATTTAGGGACATTGGTTTGTAATTTCGGGGCTCTTCTTATATGGAGAGCTCAGAAGCCCATCAGAGTATGTCATCGTTTTTTTTTTTTTTTTTTTTTTTTTTTTTTCCAAGTGACATATGTTCGTAACAGATTCCTCAGTATTCAATCTTTCAGTTGCCGAGAAGATTAAGTCACAATTTGACATTTCTTACTCTAGATGGCAGCACATGTACCGACCACAGAGTAAATGAGCCGAAATGTTCCGAAGCCATTTAATGTAAGTCAGTTTGCAACACCGGTTTGTTTGTCTTGGCATACTGTTAGACATACTAATCTGCTACTGTTACGTGATTTTTTGATTATTATGTCCTCTCCACTCGTTGAAATACGCCGTTTTCAGATAGCGGTTCTGAATATGTAACAATGATAATAATTCTTCCGATTAAGATATGCACATTCTAAACTCTAAAATGTGTCGTAATTTCATGTGACTACACAAAAAAGGCTTTTTTCCCATAACTAGTGTATTGTTTATCTCGTTATTGATATTCAAACCGTCCAACAGGAGCGTTACATTACAAGCGTTGCTGGACACGTGTATTGGAATTTATTTATTTATTTTTGAATTGTGAACTGTTTGGTGAGTTATATAGAATGACTTCCTAAATATTTTATTTATTGGTTGATGTCACTGAAGAAGATGATCGCCACTTAGACAACCATGATAAAAACAATGAAAACGAAAATGTGGTGACACAGAAAGGAAGAAAACGGAAGAGGAAGCAATATTCATGGTAAAGGGTAGTGAGTTCTGCCAAAAGATGTTCTGAGAAAGATTATGTGAACGTAAATGGGAAAAATATTAATGCAAAATCCTTTAAAAATGTCCACGAAAGTGTTTTGATTTAGTAAATCATTTTGTTTCAGTAAATCATTCTTCGAACCCTTTTCAAATTTGGCGATAATGTAAAGCAGAGCGTCTGTTTTCGCGGACTGATCCACAACACCAAGGTGAAGCAACGTCGCCCAAGAAACTCATCAAAGGCTCCAATCGGAAACTCTGACGTATTACTTGACAGCAACAGTGATATCAGTTAGTGTGTGTTAAAACTTTTTAATGGACACATTTCAAGTTAGTCTTTATAAAATATCGGGTAGTACAGAACCACCCACATCTACTGATAAAAGAGGCCGTAGGTCGCCAACAAATAAAATCGATGTGACAAAAGTGAAAGAACACATCGAATCGTTTGTCTCCTATAAAAGTCATTAAATCGGAGATATTTGCAGTCTGATCTGAATATCAGAAAGTTGTACAACCTTTAGTGGAGAAATGTGCACAGGATGGTACCGATGAATTAAACGTGGTTTCTACTAATTTCAATTTAGATTTTAAACCCCAGTTCAAAGATACATGCTAGCTATGCGATTCCCTGCGAACATTCTTACTTTTGAGAATGATGATACAAAAGAGGACGAGGCAAAGATTACAAAAGAATTTCATCTTCGGCGAGCCCAACAAGCAGGAGATTCTTTGAATTCAGACAAGTTGCTTGCAGGAGAAGATGTTTACGTTTTTACTTTTGATCTGGAAAAAGCTTTACCTTTCCCAAAACTTCCCAAATCTGTTGCCTATTACAAACTAAATATATATGTATATGACCTAGGACTGAACAGTTTTAATGACTAATGGTTACGGTTCAGTCTCGCGTCCGGCCATCCTGATTTAGGTTTTCCGCGGTTTCCCTAAATTGCTTCAGGCAAATGCCGGGATGGTTCCTTTGAAAGGGCACGGCCGACTTCCTTCCCATCTTTCCCTAATCCGATGAGACCGATGACCTCGCTGTTTGGTCTCCTCCCCCAAACAAAGCAAACCAACTCTAATGGTTACTTGTACATGTGGGATGAGACAGAAGGATCTCTAAGATCACAGAAAATTGGAGCATGTCTTGTTAAACATCTTAAACAACATGCCTCATCTCACCGTCATATTATCATGTATTCAGATTCGCGCAGGGATCATAACACGAATATCAAACTAAGCTTACCGTTGCAAAAACTTTTGTAAGATCCAGGGAAGGCAACTGATTACATTCAACACAAATTTATGGTATCAAGAGATAGTTACCACCCAAATGATGCAGATTTTGGCGTTATCGAATCCAAACCAAAACAGAAATAATTTATTTTTGGTCCAAGAGATTGATTTGGTAACAATTGTCAAACGCAAAAATCCATTTCTGGTAACAGTGGTGAAGCGAGAAGAATTTCTTTCAACCGAAAACTTGGAAGCTGCAATTTACAATAGGAAAACCAATACTGAAGGGATTAATGTAAACTGGTTGAAAATGAAATGGCTAAGATACTGCAAATACTTATTCTATTTCTTAGAAAGAAACATTGCTGGAAGTTATTTCATTTTATGAGATCAACATTACATCAAGTTCAAAAGGAACACGTCCTCACTTGATCAATATTGTTCAGGATCGCCTGTATCAAGATGGTCGACCTGTTAAAGAGCTGAAAAATGTTTTTGAACTTTTCAATACATTCCTCCACATTACCACTCGTGTTATCGATGGTTACCTTCAATAAACTAAAACATACGTGCATCATTCACAATAACAAAAGAAATCAAGAATCGTGCAGAGTATGGCAGCGATAGTGATGAATATATAGATTCAGTTCATCAAAACATGCAGTGAGCAGTGACCGTAAGCCACAATTTTTGTTTTAAATTATAGTAATGTTGTAAATTATTTAAGTTACTTTCTACTGTATCCTCACAATAGGTGAGTTTTTGTATTACGTTGCAAGATTTCAGGCTCTCTCAATGGCAACCAAGACTAATAAAATGGCAAAAGTAATGTAAATCAGAAGACTGGGAGGAGTTGTGGTCTAAATAATTGATTTGCCGCGCGAGATTAGCCGAGCTATCTCAGGCGCTACAGCCATTAACTGTGTGGCTAGTCCCGGAGGAGGTTCGAGTCCTCCCTCGGGCATGTGAGTGTGTGTGTTTGTCATTAGGATATTTTAGGGTAAGTAGTGTGTAAGCTTAGGGACTGATGACCTTAGCAGTTAAGTCCCATAAGATTTCACACATTTTTGAACAACTGATTTATTCATTCTTAACATCACACGACAAAAAATGGCTAATGAAATGGCACACAAACATTTTTATCTGACTTCATAAATGTGAATCCGTGGTATGGCCCAAAAACTACGCCACTATCAAGCATCTATACTCTACTGTACCATAAAGAAAAGTATGGTTCCAAAGAACAGGGTGTTGAGAAGAGTATATTGGAGCCCTGCGCCATGGCAGCGAATACTTTACCCTGCTGCAGGTGAGGGCGGCACGGCACGACGCGCTCGCCGACTGCAGTCAAGGACAGCAGCTATCTGCAATTGGCGGTGCGCTCTCGGAAATATGCAAAAATGCGGTCTCGCAAACCCTGGTGGATTCCAGTGTGCAGGTGGACCTGTTTGCTTGTCTACCAACGTGACACCACTATGCATGACAGAATATGTAAAACGTTTAGACGGCCAACTCAAAACAAATAAGTACACTCACCCATAACTCCTGTGCATGATTCAAGAAGCCGTACCTCTGACGGTTCAGATGGTGACTGGCGCCGGGGTGGTCGAGTGGTTCTAGGCGCTACAGTCTGGGACCACGCGACCGCTATGGTCGCAGGTTCGAATCCTGCCTCGGGCTGATGTCCTTAGGTTAGTTAGGTTTAAGTAGTTCTAAGTTCTAGTGGACTGATGACCTCAGAAGGTAAGTCCCATAGCGCTCAGAGCCTTTTTTTTTATGACTGGCACAGGCTCTAAGTGGCACCCTACCAAACGACACAAGTCTCACCATTTCAGTATAGACCTGCCGTTTTTTACTAACAAAATGCCAGTACAAGTGTGAGTTTCTCTTTCTCTGCAGCTTTCCTCCGCAGCTCGGTAGCCAAGCACATTTGCCTGATTACACTGCACCGACTTTAGCACAAACCAGTCACGAGCTGGAGCTCAGCATTCGAAGGTGGGAGACTGCCCCCCTGCTCTGAACACATACACTCCGGGAAATTGAAATAAGAACACCTTGAATTTATTGTCCCAGGAAGGGGAAACTTTATTGACACATTCCTGGGGTCAGATACATCACATGATCACACTGACAGAACCACAGGCACATAGACACAGGCAACAGAGCATGCACAATGTCGGCACTAGTACAGTGTATATCCACCTTTCGCAGCAATGCAGGCTGCTATTCTCCCATGGAGACGATCGTAGAGATGTTGGATGTAGTCCTGTGGAACGGCTTGCCATGCCATTTCCACCTGGCGCCTCAGTTGGACCAGCGTTCGTGCTGGACGTGCAGACCGCGTGAGACGACGCTTCATCCAGTCCCAAACATGCTCAATGGGGGACAGATCAGGAGACCTTGCTGGCCAGGGTAGTTGACTTACACCTTCTAGAGCACGTTGGGTGGCACGGGATACATGCGGATGTGCATTGTCCTGTTGGAACAGCAAGTTCCCTTGCCGGTCTAGGAATGGTAGAACGATGGGTTCGATGACGGTTTGGACGTACCGTGCACTATTCAGTGTCCCCTCGACGATCACCAGAGGTGTACGGCCAGTGTAGATCGCTCCCCACACCATGATGCCGGGTATTGGCCCTGTGTGCCTCGGTCGTATGCAGTCCTGATTGTGGCGCTCACCTGCACGGCGCCAAACACGCATACGACCATCACTGGCACCAAGGCAGAAGCGACTCTCATCGCTGAAGACGACACGTCTCCATTCGTCCCTCCATTCACGCCTGTCGCGACACGACTGGAGGCGTGTGGCACGATGTTGGGGCGTGAGCGGAAGACGGCCTAACGGTGTGCGGGACGGTAGCCCAGCTTCATAGAGACGGTTGCGAATGGTCCTCGCCGATACCCCAGGAGCAACAGTGTCCCTAATTTGCTGGGAAGTGGCGGTGCGGTCCCCTACGGCACTGCGTAGGATCCTACGGTCTTGGCGTGCATCCGTGCGTCGCTGCGGTCCGGTCCCAGGTCGACGGGCACGTGCACCTTCCGCCGACCACTGGCGACAACATCGATGTACTGTGGAGACCTCACGCCCCACGTGTTGAGCAATTCGGCGGTACGTCCACCCGGCCTCCGGCATGCCCACTATACGCCCTCGCTCAAAGTCCGTCAACTGCACATACGGTTCACGTCCACGCTGTCGAGGCATGCTACCAGTGTTAAAGACTGCGATGGAGCTCCGTATGCCACGGCAAACTGGCTGACACTGACGGCGGCGGTGCACAAATGCTGCGCATCTGGCGCCATTCGACGGCCAACACCGCGGTTCCTGGTGTGTCCGCTGTGCCGTGCGTGTGATCATTGCTTGTACAGCCCTCTCGCAGTGTCCGGAGCAAGTATGGTGGGTCTGCCACACCGGTGTCAATGTGTTCTTTTTTCCATTTCCAGGCGTGTATATTTGACCAACAAGCGACTTTACAAATTAATTGGGAGAAAAGGAGGAAAGATTCAGCTTCGCGCCCTTTTTCCCATGCATTTACACCATGCCTTTGCTAAAAGCATGACTTGGGTGGAACCACAGCCCTCCTCTTTTGTCCATTTCGAACTTTCCAAGGAAAGGCCATAAACTCGTTAAAAACCTTGTGCCTTCACAAATATGTTTTGTAGCAGGGTCTGGACACATGGGCGCCACTGCCCTGTCCCTCATAATTCGCAGAAAGTCTCAGCCCTCTCATCTGCTTTCTAGCTAAGAAGGGCCCATACTCAGCTTTACTGCCGGCCATCAGATCTTACAATGCGCTGCTCACAGCTGCAGCGACTCCTCGGCGCTAGTCAGCCTACCTGGATGCAGCCACTGATCGACGAGCACCACCCAATGTGTCTGCACAGTGAGACTGGGGGACGTGGCTGTCAGCAAACGTTTTCACGAGCTTCCACAGAAAAAAGCTCCCCTCGACTCTCAGCTACCGTATGATTTTACTGCAGTCTAGTAACTCGGCACCTTCTTCCTTCAAACACCGGTAAAGCCTACCGCTATGTCTTCACTAGAGCACACAAGCAACAGTGTTAACTGTTGCCAACCATTTCATCATATGAATGAAGTCAGATCATATGAAATATAGCAAACAAGTAATAAAGATCACCTTCTCTATGAACATTCAGCAGCATGACACTGTATGAAAAGAGAGTGCTCTGCTTTCTCTCAAGGTTTCAATTAAAAAAAGTCTTATTGTATGAATCACCTGTATTTTTCTGTATTATATTTTGAAAACATCTAATTATCTTCAGTTTCATTGTGGACTGACTTACACTGATTGGACTCTGAACCCTCCATATAATGGACTTTGTACTGTACTGGGCGAGAGATCTGTGATAAATGCAAGCTAGGTAAGGGTCCAGTGCCGTAGACTATTCTTTGTAGAATGAATTGGAATTCCATCTGGACCTGGTGATTTATTTGTTTTGAAATCTTTCAGTTATTTCTCTATGTGAGGTATACTAATTATGCGAGCAGCCAGAATCTCCGCCATCGCTACACCCCAAGACGGCAGTCTGTAGGTGACTGACTGTAGCCAAAAATGCATTCAGCTGTTCGCGAACTGTGGCCAGCTCCTTCTTCATCAGCACTCAGCATGCTCAGATGCTGACCATCCTAGGAAGACTAACGAAATAAGTAAACTATGAAAGCAGACAGAATCCTAGATACGGAACTTGCTACCCTCCTGATGTGTCACCAAAGGACGCTGACGCGTTAATGAGCTGCTATTGAGCAACTATTGCGCTAGAGACCGAATGAAATCGCCCTTACAAAAACCAGTGATTGAACATCTTAAAACGATAAACACGCACGAAACGTAATAAATATGCTACGAGGAAAACACAGAAAAGGGTAAAACTTGACTTGCCACTCTGTAGATGTATATCAGCCGAGATTTGGAGCCTGACTGAAAATTAAAAGTAAGTTAGTAAATTGAGAGGGGCTGTCAAGAATGATCTGCCACCTGTCAGATGCATAGTACCTACACTCTATTACCTCTGAGGGGCATAAAAAAAATAAAAAAGCGTAGTATCGCCGGAAGTGTCAACGAAATTTTTTTCTCTAAAAAAAAGTAGTTCCTCCTGACGTGATCAATTACCCGTAGACGACTGATGCTAAGGCTTTGAAAAATCCTATAATATAGAATGTGAAAATTGGAAAGGTCATTTATACTACACTCCTTAAGTTTGGATACACAGTGCTGTGTATTACAATGCATCAAGATGGAAGTGATCTGTATGAGTTACGAGTTAGACAACAGAACAATATGCTCAAATAATGATTAATAATGATACATTATTGTACAGAGTTATTGTACATATACGTACATCTACTGGTACACGTTGGTATTGTACAATTTTATATAAAGTAACTTTACCTGTTCAAGCCGTTCTACTAAACAGGGAAGGTGGCGCCAGCAGATCACACGTCTGTGGACAGCTACGTTAGCCACAGTAGAAGAAGGCAGTACACGCAGGGGAAGTAATTGAAAATGACCACACAGTGATATAGTCCTTAAGATTCACGGATAAAGACAATCACTTAGCACCAAGAAGGCAATAGTGTTCAATAAAAATCAAAGAAACTGAGATGTAAAATCAGAACAGTTGACAAGACTACTCCGGAATCGAGATACAGGCTGGCATGAAGGTCACCTCACCCAGGAGAAACCAGGGCAATATCAGAATGACAGGAAAAGTATTGTTAGTGACGAGTAAACGAAATAGTTTCAGAACTGTCCGACTACTAAACCAAACACAACTAGGGAGACACCAGTGAATGAGCCAGCCGCGGTGGTCTAGCGGTTCATGCGCTCAGTCCGGAACCGCGCGACTGCTACGGTCGCAGGTTCGAATCCTGCCTCGGGCATGGATGTGTGTGATGTCCTTAGGTTAGTTAGGTTTAATTAGTTCTTAGTTGTAGGGGACTGATGACCACAGATGTTAAGTCCCATAGTGCTCAGAGCCATTTGAACCATTTTTGAACACCAGTGAGTGAGTAAACAGGATGACGGCACCTGGCAGGATTATGTAGGGACAAGAAAACCGTTGTTGCGGTGTGTTAACAAAAGGAAAAGGCTTCAGTGAGCTACGACACACGAACATAGGACAGCAGGGGATTCATTCATGAATCCAAGTTCGAAATATCTGGAAGTAAACACCGTCAATTGGCACACAGTTTACCCCATGAACGTTGAATCCTGAGTGCATAATTCCATCTGTGAAGCATGGAGAGGGATCTGCGATGGTGTGGGGATCTTTTGGAATGAATATAGTCGCATTTTTGGTGAACATAAACGGAAAGATGAACCAAAATGATTATCATGGATTTCTCCAGAGACATTCCATGACATCTGGTTTGCGTCTGATAGGGAAAGAGTTTGCCTCGCAGTTTGATAAAACCCGAAGCATACATCCCGCTTGCATCAGAACAATGTGAAGCCTCTAGAGCTTCAGAAAATTTTGAAAAAACATGAAAGTGCCTGCCATGTCCCCTGAGTATAACCCAGTCTAGCTACTATGGGATGAGTCGAACAGAAGAATCTGAAAACGAGATATCATGAGTCGGGCACACTTGGAGGTCCTACAGCAATAATCGAGACTAATTCCATCTGAAGTCCTGGCAAAACTACCCACAGCAAGCCAAGACTATGCAAGGCATTGATTAAATCAAAAGGTGGCTATTTTGAGGAATCTAAAATGTAATAGTTGCGTTTACTTATGTACTGTTTGAGCTTAATAAACATTCTGAAAGCAATGAAATGCAATTTTGTAATGTATTTGCTTTCCGTTGCCCATAATACTAGGTGTTTCCAAAACTTATGGAGGGAAGTGTATATGTATTGTGAAAAGCAACAGGACGTACTTTGCGTGGGCTGGACGAATGGCGGGTGTCGAGGGAGACAGGAACCGCACGCTGATGGGGAGAGTGTGATGTGAGATGCCGTGCAGACCGGGAGACGCGAGTGGGTGTGCTGCGCGCGGACCCGCCCTGCCCTGGCCGATAGCAGCTGCTCCGAGCTCTCGCTTCATTAGAAGCGGCCGCGCTGAGTAATCGCCGGCGCTGAGGAACGGCGCTTATCTGCCGGCTCCGCAACACCTGCCCGGCCTCACGCCGTTCCGCTAACGAGCTGCCGCGCGGACGCCCGCTACTCGGCACGCAATTCCGCGCGCCCCGCGCCTCCAGCCTGCGACTTGCGGCCATCTCGCTCCGCGTGCTTAGAGCTGTCACATTACTCCTGGACGTCGCCACGAGCCGGTCCTGACCGTGTCTCTATTAGCTAGCTGTTTCGACTGTGCATGTCATTCCTGTTTCCACCAAGAACTCTAAGATAACAGGCGTGAGATGTTCTGAACATCAAAACTCTCATCTGCTGCAATGACCATGGCTTCCAGGATCAGCGATTTTGTTCTTTTTTCGCCCATGAGATTCAGCCGGCAGTAATTAGCGACTGCCGGGTTGCTGCTGCGTTCCTCGACATCCAGTAGGTCCTACATTGCCGTCTAGTAAATAAAATGCGGGATTATGGAATGTCATAGGAGCCTTATGCTTGGAGTGATGACTTACTAGCCAATAGAATTTAGTGTGTCTTGCTCTATGGGGAAAGCTGTCAGATTTGAAAGTCGCTTCGAGCCACAGAGACTATTGCAGGACCGTTACCGATACGTCCACTAAACCCGCTGGGCAAAACAGGTAATAGAGTAGTGGAAAGAGCCAAAGGTTGAGCTCAGTTTCTCTTTCTAATTGTCTTTTATTGTAATTTAATAACCTTTACAACCAAAGATGTTCATAGACGGACCTTTACCGAATGCAACTCTTTCACGGCTGAAGGCCTCAAAACAAGAAATCTTAACAAATCAACAAGATAAAAAATCCAATTAAGATAGCAATTAAATAATAAAAAAAAACAGCAAACATATGCAAAGTGGTATACAAATGGCTGAGGGCCACAATTAAGTTTCAAATTTTTAAAATATATTACCATAATCTTTTAAAGGCAGAAGGCCGCAATGTTTAAGCTTGAAAGATAAATTTAAAAATTAATTTTGCAAAATTTTAAGAAAATAAAAAGTAACGATAAGCCTTGAATTTAAAGTATCTGTCAACAGATAATTAAACACCGGTGGCACTTAGAAGCCTCCAGGGAGGTCGATCTGCCCTCGTTCACTTAGGCGTCAGAGATGGTGAGCCCAACCACACCCGATCCGTCGGGACCCAACCAAGGGACAGCCGCGGACCGACCGACAAAACGACTTTTGTCACCAACCGGTATATGCGAGCTTGACGTCCTGGGTCGGTGAGCCACGCAGCTCGTAGCGATCGGACAGCTGCACACATGGTCCGACACTGCGCAGGGACCGGCAGCGGACCCAGCCGACTGCACCGCAAGGGGATCCTCCCTGGTCCGCACCAACCAACCGACTGCTTGCCGGTCGGTCCGCGACTGCTGCCCCGTCGCCACTGCGCTGATGGTGCGTCTCCCATTCACTTCCAGACTAATGACGGCGGAAATACTGGCTTGGAACCAACCATGCACAGGAAACACGCCCACTGGCTAAAAGACATCCAGGAAAGGACCGACCCAAGATCCACAAGATGTTAATTGAAGGAGCCCAAAAGCGCTCGGAGAATCAGTTACACGTCGCCCGATGAGACAACCGACCTCTAAGAGCTAGTACGCCGACAACATTTAAAATGACTTGTCAATTAAAATCATAGAAACTACACGCACAAGCTGCCACACACCTGTACGAAGACCTGAACGATAGCAAACAGTAACTAAACAGACGGGAAGACAAGTCGGGAGTCGATACTCTCGCGCGCGCGCGCTCGCGCACACACACACACGCACACAAACACACACACACACACACACACACACACACACACACACACACACACACAGCCGACTCGTGAACGATCGGCAAGACATAACGCGTCGTCCGGTAGGGACCGACGACCCACCGTGGCCCGGCTCAAGTGATGCCCGATGGCAATGATCGGACGAGGCATGTCGACGCAGATCTCACAGCTCCAACCCGACTGACCGATGCACACACCCACAGCCGACTCATGAATGATAGACGAGCCCAAATGCGTCGTCCGGTAGGACGACCAACCGACGATCCACCAAGACCGTGGCCCGGCTCAAGTGACGCGCAGCGGCAATGGTCGGGCGAACCATGTCGGTGCTGAGCTCACTGCTGCTCCAACCCGACTGCACTAGTGCCGCATTGCAACTCCCCGACTGGCAGGTCCGGACTGCGCTCCAGACGCCTTCCCACTCACTAGCAGACCCGAACTCGCAACCCGAGCTGCGACCAACGAACTTACAACAGACAACGAGTGGGAAGTAACAGCAGTCGAGCAAAGATGCTACGAGAGGGGATATATCGATACGCGCTGCTAACGCCGCTCCCTGTGAGGCAAAGCAGCAACTCAGTGACAGCAGTAATTTAAATGAACGTTCTGAGATGGAAGTACGTTAAAAGCAGGGTGTAAAATACATGATGGCGGGAACACGAGCCACGTACGGCTTAGTTACTATGTACGTTATATACGAGGGCAAAATTTTTTCCAAATAGCGAAATTCAAACCAAGGTGAAAAAGTTTCGCACAGATGTGTTGCGCCGTGTCACTAGTGTTCCTGCCGATCGCGTAACGATGAACTGTTCAGTTCTGAGTGCACAGTGGGCACATAAAGATGCCTACAACAATAGTCTGTCGTCAGTTGTGAAGTACGTGCTGCCATTCTCTTTGATCGTCCTGAGGGATTCTGCCTGATTTCATGCACCCCACATAACGTATCCATCAAGCGTGATACCAAAGTGCACGAACCTTGAAGCAGGACGTACGGACTGTCACGATGAAGGCGGTCAGGGAAGGAAACGAGTATCAGTTGGTGATCTTGTTCAGAGAGTAGAAATGACGATTCGAGAAAATAGTTTACGAAGAGTAAATTAGAACATGCGAGCAGGAATGTTGTCATCAGGATTTGTTCTTCATAACAATGCTCTGTCGCACACTGCAGGTGCAACGAAAACTTTACTGCAGTAGCAGGAAAAGCGCTCCTGCAGCGTTTCCGAAGGGAAGTGTGGGATGAATGATCACCCACCATAGAGTCTGGACTTGGCTCGCTTCGATTTTTATCTCTCCGCTCACATGAACTGCACTCTACGACGAGTATGTAGAGGAGGAAAGAGGCTCAAATGGGTCTGAGCACTATGGGACTTAACATCGATGGTCATCAGTCGCCTAGAACTTAGAACTACTTAAACCTAACCAACCTAAGGACATCACACAACACCCAGCCATCATGAGGCAGAGAAAATCCCCGCCGACAACGAGGTCATTAGAGGCGAAGCACAAGCTCGGATTAGGGAAGCATGAGGAATAAAATCCGTCGTGACCTTTCAAAGGAACCATCCCGGCCTTCCACTGATGAGATTTAGGGAAATCGCGGAAAACCTAACTCAGGATGGCCGGACGCGGGTTTGGACCGTAGACCTCCCGAATACGAGTCCAATGTGCTAATTACTGCGCCACTGCGCACGGTGACTACGTGGAGAAGCTGATAAATGGTGTTACTAACTATAGCAGATAAAACATTATTTTATTTTTACTGTAGTTTCCATTTCGCGACCGATAGGATCTTGAAAAAAAGTCCCTCTTACAAATGACCCAATGAATAATGTGGAAAGCTCTGAGTCGTTTTGTAGACGACGATGTGTACATCAGGAAGTCACTGCACTAGAAAATTGAAGCATAATGCAGGGTTATCTTCATGGATTCAACAGGTTCTGCCAGTTGATGTTCAGCGTAAGGAATGGGACGTATTTCGTGCAAAATGGCGAAAGCGCAACATAAAATTGGCCATAGGAAAGGCAGATTCAAACTGATAAACAAGTAAGTAAGAACAGCAGCCTTGATACAGATGGCTTACGAAATAGCTGAGGAGGCAGATTCTTAAGAACTGGGGGTTCAGAGACAATTCAAAGAACAGCAACCAGTTTGGTCGCGGGTTCGTTCGCTCAATGCGAGAGCGTCACATGGCTGGTAATCCACCTCCAGCAGCATACGCTGGAAGAGAGATGCAACGCACATGAGCAAGATATATTGTTAAAATTCCGACAGCACGTTTCAAAGAAGATTCAAACAAGCATTGCATCCTCTCGCAGGGGGTGGGGGTGGGGGGGATCAGTAGTGTACTATGTGTACTACGATTCCTACGATGCGGACTTCACGATTTTCCCGCTATGTTGAGAGATCGTACAGAAAGTATGCTAAAATGGAAGGAGAGACAGCTCGTATAATGAAACAACACGAGGCCTAAACATTAATGTTTTTGTTATTGAATAGTTTTTTGCTTTGAAGATCTATTAACACAAGTAGTTCATGAACATTTATCATGTACCACTACATAGAGTGACAATAGTGACCCCTGGAAAATGTTTCTCTAATCCCAGAAATTTATTACAGCCTAATATTTGAGAAAACAGTTGCAGTAAATAAGCGTGTGTTTGAATGAGCAATAAAACAAAATAACTGTAATTCGACAGTATATTTGTTGAAATTGGAGATTATGTAAACTCATGAGTAGTGAAAAGACTCGCTCGGCACACTTTACTGAAGAGGTGCCATTAACAAAACATGCGTTAACACTGCTTTATCAGTGCTGGCTGAAGAACCTTTCCAGACGTAAATACTGAGTTAATTGGCCTAGAATAAAGTAGAACACGATGTCAAATGCACCTACTACTCGTATTAAAGGACGAGAACGTGGTTTCATCAGTTGGAAAGTAAACGAAGACAGTTGTTATAACGTCAACACTGACTCCATGTTGCCGCGCGGAGTAGCCGTGCGGTTTGAGGAGTCATGTCACGGACTGTGATGCCATTCCTGCCGGAGGTTTGAGTCCTTCCTCGGGCATGGATGTGTGTGTTGTTCTTACCATAAATTAGTGTGAGTAGTGTGTAGCTCCAGGGACTCATGACCTAAGCAGTTTGGTCCCTTGGCAATTCACATACATTTGAACATTTGACTCCATGTTAGTGAAATTGTCACCATTGTTTTTAACTCACTGCTACGACTTTTGTAAATTTGAATCACACATGTCCAATCGTTCAGAAACAAAAAAGAATTAGAGAATACTTGGGATGGACATCTGTTCATCACCGTGTATAATAAAACCGTTTCTCTCTACCAAAGCAGTGAAATAGTAATTATTGTTTGTACCTCACTGAACTTTAAAATAGTTGAAATCAGAAAGCCAACATCGTCACTTAGCTTGATTGGCCAACGCACTATATTTGAATTCTGTCTGGCTACGAAGTACCAAATTGTTAATATCAAATAATTTGCAAAATAATAACAGAAAGTAACTTCAGCTCCAGTAACAGGTTCGTTGTCGTTTTGTACGTCCAGAGCTCACAATCAGTAATATGAGGCAATATAAATTTTTAAATGAATGAAACGCATCAGATTTCTTAGGAATGCTAGAACGAATTTATTGTCACTAACTGCTGCGCGGTTGAACACGATATCTGTAGCATTTATTTGAAAGTTGTCCAAGCTGTTCATAGTAATTTGTGTGTGTGTGTGTGTGTGTGTGTGTGTGTGTGTGTGTGTGTGTGTGTGTGTGTGTGTGGTATGTGTATTTAATGACCAAGTATCGCTGTCATACATTTGTGATAATTTTGAAGGGGACTAAATTTTACATTAAATTATGTCCAAGTGGAAGTAAATTCTAATCACTTGTTTAATTATCCTCGACAGACGATTGTACCATAGCCAACGTATCAGACTAAAGCTAACGATAAGCGGTGAAGTTAACATATTTCAACGTCCTTGGGTTCACTGTACGAAACAAACAGGCTTGCTGATAATGGCGACGACTGTGGTAGGCCGATCTCTGTTGTATGTGTAATGTAAGGTAACAACAAGCCTAATTACGCAAAGTGTTCTGCAAAAATTTCAGGGCAAAGAGTTGTTAAATTAGATCCTGTATGGCATCCGCTACTACAGTACATTTTATACCTATTTTTTCATTAGACGATGCTTTGTGAATTACGTTTTTATAACAGCTAAAACAAGTAAATTAGTATAATATTTTAAAAATTTCTGTTATTATATAATATATCCGATTTGCAATATTTAGTTCAACTTCTGCTGGCTGGCCGCCCGCGGTAGCCGCACGGTGTGGGACGGCTTGTCCATGGCCCGCGCGGCTCCCCCCGACGCAGGTTAGAGTCCTCCCTCGGGCATGGGTGTATGTGTGTTGCCCATGGCGTAAGTAAGTTTAAGTTAGATTAAGTAGTGTGTAAGTCTAGGGGCGAATGATCTCAGTAGTTTGGACTCATACAAGCTTACCACAAATATCCGCCGGCCGCGGTGGTCTCGCGGTTCTAGACGCTGAGTCCGGAACCGCGTGACTGCTACGGTCGCAGGTTCGAATGCTGCCTCGGGCATGGGTGTGTGTGATGTCCTTAGGTTAGTTAGGTTTAAGTAGTTCTAAGTTCTAGGGGACTGATGACCATAGATGTTAAGTCCCATAGTGCTCAAAGCCATTTGAACCACAAATATCCAAATTTTCTGATGGGTGGACTGCGTTTACATTACGAACTGTTTTCAGCTTTGATGCCCTACAGTAAAAAACAATTTAGAACAGTTCAAAACAGAAATAAAGATGAAGGCTACACTTCTATTAGAGACAACAGGATAAATATATAGTCTACATACAATAAAAATGTCTCAGTTATTTACGGAAAAGTGCAATTTCCATGTTGATTCAATTATCACTGTTGTGTTTGATTCTATCAGCACGATTACGACACCTCGAAAGAATGAGACCCCAGCAGGACTTCGATACTGAACAGGCTGAGTTCATACTGACATCACAAGTTTTAACATGCTCTGGTAGCACACACAGACACTACAATATGCTTTGCTTAAATTAGGCTTCATATGTGGGAAAAAGAGGCCAAAAACTAACATATAACATAATAACCAAAATAAACGAACCACTCGCATTCAAGAGACGTAACACAATAACTAAAATAAACGAACCACACACATTCAACAGCCGTTACCACTGTATTCTGACACTAACATATTTCACTTTTCGTTCTCTATTTCAAGAAGTAGAGCGTCTTTTTGAACCGGTCCATTACGGAAACTAGTAACCGTTTAAAAACCTCCTGAAGTTGTTGGCTGAATTCTGGCTAATGTGCTTACTTCTGAACCCACATACACAACTTCGTTCTCTATTTCAAGAAGTAGAGCGTCTTTTTGAACCGGTCCATTACGGAAACTAGTAACCGTTTAAAAACCTCCTGAAGTTGTTGGCTGAATTCTGGCTAATGTGCTTACTTCTGAACCCACATACACAACATTAAACATTTAATATAAGATTGGTCATTTTATTCTGCGGCTGCGAGAGGGTACAGTGTCACGAAAGAAAAAAGATGACACATCCCGTATTAAATTTCGGGATGTGTGGCGCAGACTGAGAAAGCTTAAAGGACAGAGAGGAAACCGCCGTATTTTTCATAATTAGCCTATTTTACCAAATTTAACGGTAAACTAATGACAAAACAGATTATTTTTACATACATGTGGGAGCCGATGGTTTGAATTAGTCTGTATCAGAAAACGTATTGATTACGAAATTCTCAGATAAGTAATGTCGTATCGGGTCACAGCACCTAACTCAAACTTTCATGAGATAATGAGGAAAAAAGATATTCCGTATGATATCAATATTTTACTGCAACTGTGTCTGATCACATCATTTTAGACAGTATCATAAACGGAGCACTGGTACTTCTATTTCGTAAAAGCAGTACAGCTATGGCTACGAGACACTGGGAGATACGGCGACCTTTGACATTCTGAATGGCGTGATATGTAATCTCGTAAATGAGCTTACGAAGGAAATCCCTAGGCGAATAATTTGATTCAGACAAATCAAGATGGCACACGACATCATTGCAAAAGCGGAAGGAGACAGAAAGATCTTTGTGTTGTCATAAACTCTCAGTTCCCACGGCGCAAGAACTGTAAAAGAGGATCTCTTTCACGACATGGAACTGGAATGATGTCTAAGAGACAGGAAGCGACCTCCGATGTCAACTTAGTCACCATGTGCTCTCCAGTGGATGTGTTTTCACTAAGACGCATACAATTTAAAAGCACTATCGAGTCTTTCTGCCAGATAATGTCAAAGCGAAATTTTGGAGCTCACTGTATGTAATTACTAAAAAAGGCGAAGAACTATTATTTAATCTCCCTTCCTGCCCCCTTCCTCAATAAGTCTTTCGTCCTATTAAAGGCAGATCATAATACAGGGTATCCCTCCCAAACCTCCCCGATTTCGAAGACCCAGGGAAAAAAACCTACAGTAGTTACGAAAATGAAAAATGCACCACTTTGTAGAGCATCTCAAGGAATTTAATTATTTGTCATCAATGCAGCTCTACACGTGAACCATTTGTAGCACGAAGAATATCGAGTCTATATTCAGTTTCTTGCCAAGTTCTTAGTAACATTCCTCTGTTACTGTTGCAATCACATTGGTGATACGATGTTGCAATGTAGGAATATCGTCCACTTTGATTGCATATACGTGGTCCTTCACGAATCCCCGCATGAAGAAATCAAGAGGCGTAATGTCGGGTGAACGTGGTGGCCAGGCAATGGGTCCTCCGTGTCCGATCCAACGACTGGGAAATTTCCTTTCCAGGAACTTGCGAACAGCCGTTGACCAATGCGGCGGAGCTCCATCTTGTTGAAAAATGATGTTGGGTTGCAAGTCTTGTATCTGAGAATACACAAACTGCTCCAACATGTCCAGGTACGCTGACCCATTCCCTGTTCTTTCCGCAAAGAACGGTCCAACAATCTTGTCATGCATTAGCCCGCACCAGTCGTTTACTTTAGGGCTATCACGAACATGTTCAATGACAACGTGCGGATTTTGCGGACCCCAAATCCGAACAATACGCCTATTAACCCTTCCTGATAGATGAAAGATTGCCTTATTTGAGAATAAAGATCTTTCCAGGACGCTGGCATCCATATAAATACGCTGCACGATATCCACGGCAAATTGTTGTCGGCGTGGTTTGTCGTTTGGCGTCAGATGTTGCAGAATTTGCACTTTGTAAGCACACATACGTAGACGCTGGTGAACTGCACGATGCAATGTTGGTCGAGGTACATCACATTGCCTGAATGCTTTACGAGTTGACTTACATGGGCTTCTGAGAAACGTTTGTCTGTTGTCCTCTACTGTCTCTTCTGAAACTCCGTAACGTGCACTGCCAGAATGTTTCAGAACACTTCCTGCTGCCAGAAACTTCCTATACTATTCCCTAATTGTTTTCACATCAGATGGATCTCATTCATCCTCACTACGATAACTTCTTTGCACAGTAATCGGCGATTTTGTTTCTGCAAACCACACTACTGCCAGCGCGCGCTGCTGTGGAGTCGCCATTTTCACTTCATGTGACCATGCTGCACTCTGGCGACGATACTTGGCACTTCTGAAGCGGGAATATAAATTCTTTGAGATGCTCTACAATGTGGTGCATTTTTCGTTGTCGTAACTACTGTGGTTTTTCTCTCCTGGGTCCTTGAAATTAGGGAGGTTTGAGTTGGACACCCTGTAGTTTAATAGTGGTTCTGTTGAATACACAGAAGCATGAAGTAGAGAATCAGGTCGTGTGGGAGGGTCTGACAACTTGAGAAAATAATTATGTAACTAATCAAACGGATAAACTATATTATAGGGGAAGTCATCGATTGAGCTACATCATAGGATCAGCTTTTTGGGGTGACTGGTCTTACACAGGATTTGAGTTACTGAAACTCTCAGTGAGGCACCCCTAGAAGCAAACTGCACCGCTTTTTTTATGATAGTTTCGGTAAGTAGGCGCAAATCAAACTGAACTACGTAGTCATGAAGTTTGCGGAGAAAGTCTGAAATGATTAATAATAACAGAAAAATTTTCACAAGATGAGTTACAACAAACGGTCTCTCGAATAAGAAGAGACGAGACGAAAATGCGCAGATTCGTTGTTGCAATTGCATAATACGTATGACGAATTTAGTGCAGTTAAAAAAAAGGAACATATGAGCAATAAGATCTATATTCATACAGAATACCTCGAAACAGAGCGAAACGCATCACGTACTGTATATCTTTATTAGGGCATCTAAGTGCTAATGCGAACGTCGAGTTTGTAAACGCTTCCCTGCAAGATTTTTTTTTTCATTGAATTTTTTTCAACTTCCTCTAAGTAATATTTTGTACTGTAACTGAAATAACCTGCGACTTTATCCATAAATATGAAAACACTTAAAGCTGATATCATTTGTAGCACTATACCCAAAATGAAAGGTTTTAGTTGGATCTTAAGCTTTTGAAAAATAATAGGCAAAAAATACATACGAATGAAACTATCAAGGGGGACACTTCAGCGACATTCCCTCTATGATATCATACAAATATTTCGCCTTAAGACTGTGGCGTATATTTTCCATGTCGGTAGGGATGGGTTGTCGGAGGAGTAACTTTTCGTCATGTATTTTACAAAGAGAGCAATTTTATGGGTTTTACGTCAAGTACAACAGACCGGCGTAGTCGTCCAGTCAGGTGGGAGCCTCTGTGGGATAGCGGCATTCCGGAAGGCCGGTTCCCAAGTGCCCGGGGTCTGGCATACTTTCTTCGACGGCAGACTGAAGGAGATAGAGGGGATTTCCTACAAATCTTCGTACATTATGGTTATCGCAAATATTTTCATTGCGCTGGGTATTCGAACTGCTCCCTGAAACCGTGAGCTTATTTAGTCATTAGTTTGCCAATTACTTTCACTGCAGCTACAGCGCTGATCGGATAGGGAACATAAACGTTTAACAAATTTCTAGAGTTGCCCAAAACTGAAGAAATCCAAGAGCATATCGCGCACGCTCGTGGAGATAAGAAGGATAGTCCCAGTACAAACAGGACACGAAGTGTTTTCGAGTTTTGTAGATGGATTTCATAATTTTGGCAAATGAATTTTACTTTATTATTACAGTTTTGCTGCAGTCGTAGCGCTCCGGTAGTTGTGAACTTCAAGGTCGAGGGATAGCTGACTGGGGACATATAGGTGTTACCACAGTGCTCGACAGCAAAACAGTAACACCATCAGGCCAGCATGTAACAAACGTCAAATTGGCATGAAGCATATACATGCTGGGTTATGCAACCACACAAAGAACGTAGGAGCAACGCCATCTACTTCCTCTAAACATAATGAAATATTACGCAACGTGTATCTCATTCAGAAATTTCATTTGAATTTTTGTTGTTTGTGGGAAGACCGTTTTCTAGTTGGCGTAAAAAAGATAAACGCCTATTAACAAGCCTCGGAATTAGATAACGGCTGGATAATTGTCTACAGAGACTGCGGTTTATCGTTGCGTTCATCTCGCTGCTCGCGTTGGTCGGTATATCATGACTGCCATGAGAACGTGGAATCTATGGATTCATGACGGCCATAGTCAGATCCATGCAACAAACTATCAGGGGCCCCGCGCCACTATGCCCGAAGGAACAGACACATTTTTCCTCCGCCGTGTAGGATCATACAGCCACGACACATACCTTGACTAAGGAAATGAACTTGTTGCAGGATGACAAGTATGCATATGGTCAGTGAAACGATGTCTGGAGCACGACGGGCTGCCAGCAACGGGACAACTGTCGTGGTTTCCCTTGAAGAGAGAGCGTAGAGAGACACGCCGACACTGCTGAGCCCAGTGACAACACTGAACGGAGGACATCACACTGTCTTTTCACAAGAGTCCCAGTTCTATGTATGGCATCACGATGAATGCATCCGCATGTGGAGGCTTAGAGGATAACGACGTTGCCCGATTGCATTAGCAATTCTCTTATGGCCCATTTAGTTTACGGGGCGGTTTACGATGCCCCTGGGCGCACACCAAGAAGAGCTCTGTCTAGAGAGACTTCCTAGCACTCGCCCCAGTTGTATAGCCAACTTTGCTGGCGATGGTTCACTGACTTCTACGCTCTCATTTGCCGAGACGATAGTTAGCATAGCCTTCGGCTACGTTATTTGCTACGACCTTGCAAGGCGCCAATATCCGTACTATTGATATTGTGAATCATGTAGCATAAAGAGCGACGTTCTCCATTAATGGATTAAAGTTAAGTATTCCACCAGCTACGTCCGTTTTTCTCAATTATAATTCCCTTGTCATGTTCCAGACCTCACGCCAGCCTGCGTGAGCTAAAATGCGTGCATTTCGGCCTCCTTTAGTTATACGGGTTGGCTCTCCTGCCAACCACAACATTCCCCTAACTCTCTCACAGTGAAAACATTGGGCCCAGGGTTGCTCAGAGACTAGCATGCCACCACTCGCCAGTCGTCACGATTAATGAATTCTGGCGTAAAGTTGAAGCAGCATGGAATGGTATACACATACCTTCATGTAAGACCAGTTTGACTCGATAAACAGTCAAATTAAAATCGTTGTTACTGCCAGAGGAGACAGATCTGCGTAGTACATCCCGCGCCCTACATACCCCAAAATTACCTTCAAACTTAATCTCCTATTTTCTTACTACACTGTACACGCACGCATAACATTTCGTTATTTGCGGTACTCCCTGGTGTTGTAATTTTAAGGGTCAGCAGTATATTAGGCGATAGTCTTGTATGTGCGATGAGGTAATACTTAGCTACAGAACGTGATGCTCGAAGAAGTGGATGTTTATTGCAGTAGAAGTAAACGTATTTTGTTCCCGATTTGGCATTCTGATTATTGCTTTTGGAGCTGTTACTCGGAAATTTTTTCGTTGTTTGTCAAGGACACTGCGTACAACCAGTCTGAGGTTAAGCAGAGATACGTTTCGAGTCTAGCTGTTGAGCATGTGCTTCATCTGAGTGCAAACCGATAGTTAGAGGGCAGTAACAGTTGTTAGAATTGTGACTGTTTAACAATTTCTCGTGTTTTAAAGCCAGGCTGGCACGGACGTGCTGTGGCTATTAGCACAATTTCAAAGAGAAGAATATACAAGACCACCAAATGCGATCTCAAATAAGTCTCCTGCAAGCCCAAATAAAATGACAATGGTCTTTAATGTTATCATAAATTTAATCTTGATTGTTCGGAGCATCTTTACTTTATGCCCGTTGTCCTCGTTCCAGCGAACCTGTAATATACGGGTACACTCAGTCCCAGAGAGAAGTGGGTGCCTTGTCACTTTGTAGTGTTTTGCATTATAGTCTTAATCTCTTTCTTTCAACTGACCAAACACCACTATTTATTTATTTATTCTTTTTGATTAATAGCGCACTTCTTGGTAGCCTAGCGTTCGATACCTTCAGTTTACAATCTGAGGTCATGACAGAAGACGGATGTGAATTATACGATCTAGTTACTACTTCTCTCTCTTTTTACTCGCGATGAAATTAACTGATGCCATACTAATGGTCTCTTCAAAGTACAGCTTCTTCTCTCTTGATGCACGAAGGATGTGTTCGTTAAAAAAGTTCAGGACTGTAACTGCGCTCAGGAATCTTCGTTGATGCATTATGGATCGTGGCTGGTGCAGGACGATTGATTCACGGATCCAGTTATATGGTTCCTTCCGTGTACAGCGATTTTACGACTATGACGAGTGGGGCCTGAAGATGGCATCAATGTAATGCCGAAACTGGTAGCACGTAGAAGTTCATAAAATAAAATAAATCTCTGCAATATATACGGCTGTTGGTAAGTTATTGCATAAAAAAGAGGCGCTCAGGAATTGTTATTCTGTCCGATTCTTTTCCACTTGCTTATGTCCTCATATTAACTGACTTATCAGGCTGCTACTACTGCTATTACTACTACTATTACTACACGACTACTTCCACACTTGCACGACTATAACATCATCAAGCTCTTTCCTGAATACTACCAATCCAGTAGCTTCAATATACACATTATCTCCATTTCGTAATCATCTAAGAATGATATGGCCTTTTAAACCTGTACAATAATGGTGCAAATTGTTACTTTTTGCGGGGAAAACTATTCTCAGTAACTGTCGCTACTATCCTTTGACACGTTAATGACAATTCCAAAACCTCTGATTTCGTCAACTGACAGTGAGTGTTTTGTCGTCTAGACGTCTATCTAGGAGTTGTCCTCTCTTTCTGTTTATCTTTGCTCACGTACACTGAATACTGACTTCTAATTTCTATTTCCTTATAAGGAGTCCTTCGTCATTTTATTTATTTATTAGTTGTTGCTTTTATATATTAACTGCAAGCTACACCGTTACAATCCAATGTACATTAATAAAATTGTTTCCTTCTTTTGTAAACACTTACCTGTAAGTTGCAAAACCGAACACCATAATGCACTACTAGACTAGCTACAAAGGGGAAAAAGAATAAGCGAAAAGAAAGCGATGCAGAAATGACGAGAGATAGAGGGATGGAGAAAATGAGATTGAGAGTAACAAGTTACTATTTCATTAAAATAAATGTTAAAAGTAATGAAAAGAGAATAGCCGCAGTATTAAGAAAAAAACATACAGAAGATAGTAGGATAATGTTCATAGTGTTCATAATATTATTGTTTTACCTGCATTCGATGAAAGGCAATCCACCAACCGCAATCCATGACTTAGTATCCGGAGTGCTGCAGCATCCCTGACACTCGGCTGGCCTCCTTCATTCTGAGAAATGTTCGCTCTGATCTTCCTGACTTGGCACGTATGGGTTCAATCATTGGATCTGACTGAGGTCCTCTCTTTTGTCCAGCACTGTAGACTTTGTTGACGTGATTCCTCTGCTGGCGTTCGCACCAAGCCTGAACCAGTTGGTACTCTTCCGGAAATCGGGAGTCGTGACTCATGGTAAATCCTGAGAACATGGTCCGCTCCGTGCCAAGTTATGACACCAATAGGCTCTCCTTTGCGCTGTCTCTTATGATGTTGGATCAACAGTAATGAAATGCTGTCAGAAATTGCATAGCTTTTTGCTGTCTTCCCTTTGAAGGTTAAAATACTTTCGTAGTTCTGTCCTGGAGTACGTATGTGCCCTTCAGAGTAGCGCAATCTCCTCTGTTATGTATAATACCATACAAACTACAACCTCTCAAACTCTTCATCTGTGCTTCGCCTGCGGATCTTTGATCGAGGCATTCAATTACTAAATGTTGAAGTGTTTCTCTACGATCACATCTGTCGTTGCTTCTAATACTGAATATATATACTGGATAAGGTCCGTGTTGCGGTGTAAGGGGTTCACCATCGTGCTAGAGCAAATATAATCTTGATGTATTGCTCACTTACTAGAACGACAATTCAGATGCGCTGCCTGAGACATAAAATATCTTTGCCCCTGTCAAAAGAGAGCTGCAATAGAGTCGCAGGTCAGAGCAGTCTGCCGCAGTTGCAGTTGCTCGCTGCTACAGTGTAGTTGTCGTCTGTCGCTGGTACAGCGCAGATTATAGTTAGTAGCTATTACAGTCACAGTGCAGGACAAATTGTAAAATTTTACTATATGGGACTGAATAATAATTGTGATCAGCCGCAGAGATAAATGATACCATGGTATGAGATGATGATGAAAAAATGAATAATTATTAATATAATGAAAAATCAACAGTGTAATTTAGTCAACCATCTATTGTAAAGTAAATATTATTATTTTTATTGGCATGCGCGTAGTTAAGTCACTTGTCTGAGATGTTAATTTGTTACAATGTCTTCTTTTGTGATTCATCAGCACAAGTTGGCCCAGATTTGTAATATATTCAATTTTCCCGTATAATGGATTCTAGATCTTTATCAATAACGTAAAAAAATTTTCAGAATATAATGGTTTTTACCAGTCAACTGTAAAAGTATAATTTATCGTTAAGTCATTGCCAGTCACGATCCAGTCATTTATCTAAATTAAAATATTCCAGAATTTTTGTTCAAAATGTTCAAATGTGTGTGAAATCTTATGGGACTTAACTGCTAAGGTCATCAGTCCCTAAGCTTACACACTACTTAACCTAAATTATCCTAAGGACAAACACACACACCCATGCCCGAGGGAGGACTCGAACCTCCGCTGGGACTTGATAATTTTTGTCAGATCATAGTCATGTGCTCTTTAGTAATCAGACGACCAGCTGTGCAGCTGTGTCACTAAGTAAAGTCAGTTTTTCTCGTAATTCAGATCTCAGACAAATGTTATCCAGTATTAGTAGATAGGCCAGCATTGCGCTAAGCTGTGCCATTTACGAGCAGATATATAAATAGCGTTATCCGTTGACACCATCACGAGGTAAGGGACAGATTCCGATTGATTTCACAGGACCATGGCGAAGCGCTGCTTACATCAAAATTTATCAGTTTTTTATGAGTTAAGATTTATCAGTTTTCGTACGTCAGAATTTAATTATCCAAATTTAATAATTTTTATTTTTTATTTTCTGTTCGGGATGGTTACATATCATTATTTTATTTTTATTTTTACGGGAAGGTTACACTGTCAACAGGCGGATCAACCGCTTCGAAGGAATCAGGTGCCTCATTTCCCCACGTTCCCTAACGTCTGATAGAAAGCTATACAGGATCGTAAAAACATGGTTATTCCATATTTTCAGAGGTAATAGTATGGAGAAAAACAAGTAAAAAGTGTCTAGCAAACATGGGCTCTAAGATATATACTTTCTGAGCTATGATCACTTTCGATCTTCACTACTGTAAAACATACCGTTCTACTGCCAGCTCTTTGCTATTACTAGCAGCCTACGGAATTTAGTATACAAATGAGAACACATTATCATCTTACTGTGAAACAGTAGACCATCTGATAATTTTTCAGCATGCAGATACGTGCTCCAGGCTGTTGCCTCCATTTGTCAGACTGTAATAGGAGATCATACTACCATTTACCGTGTGGAATAATACCCTTCCATCATGCTGCTAAGTGCAAAGATAAAACTACAGACGAAAAGCAATTCACAACCTTATCAAAAAACAGGCTTGTTCCGTTAGAACTAACGTATGCACTGCACTTACGGAGAACTGTGAATATGATTTACAGTAACAAGACCAAAACAGGTTTACTCCATTCTGTATCCATGGACGATAACAGAGGAATGTTTCCTATTTTGTTTACTGCATTCTGTAGGTCGCTCATAATATCGAACAGTTTGCATCAGAAGAGATGTGATTCACAGTAGCGAAGATGAAGAAGTGCGCATAGCTCTCAATGTATGCGTTTTCGAGTCCGTGTTTACTGCCATTTTTGTCTCGTTTTGGGCCATAATACCATCGCTCAAGATACGGAATACATTTTTCAGTGCCTTACACTGTCTTCCCCCTGAAAGGCCTATTGGTAACGTCGAGCAGAGTGGCATAGTGACGATTACAGTGGACTAGCATTCGAGCGGAAGACGGTTCAACTCCGCGTCCGTTCATTTAGATTTAGGTTTTGTGTGATTTCCCTAAATCACTCCGGGCAAATGGCGGATCCTTCGAAAACGCACGGTCGATTCTCCTTCCGAGCTTGGGCTCCAATAACTTCGATGTCGACGGGGCGTCAAAGCCTAATCATTCTTCCTTCTGGTAACGTCCCACACTCGTTGCCATTCGTCAGCTATCCATCTTTTTCGTTATTAGTTTACCGGTTATTTCCATAGCTTTTTAAAAATTGCCTTCTCTGAACTAATATTCGGCACCACTTCTCCTGATCCGTCGGTCGACAGAATACCTTCCAAATAACACTAAGAGTCATTCTACCAACGTTGTCCGCAGTCCATCAGGGACCCTTACCAGTATGTTGCGCTGCATCCTTTGGAGTATCACAACAGGTCTCACTTCTGAAAGCTGAACACCCATACACTTGCACTGAAACTGAGTGTGGAGGTGATTACAGCATGAAATGGTTCAAATGGCTCTGGGCACTATGGGACTTAACTTCTGAGGTCATCAGTCCCCTAGAATTTAGAACTACTTAAACCTAACTAACCTAAGGACATCACACAATCCATGCCCGAGGCAGAATTCGAACCTGTGACCGTAGCGGTCACGCGGTTCCAGACTGAAGTGCCTAGAACCGCTCGGCCACTTCGGCCGGATTACGGCATCACGCTGAAGTTTAGAGAGATACGGCCGTAATGTAATTTCTTCTTCTGCAGTAGTTGTTATTTTGTGCAGGAACTTAGAGACTACTTCATTTCAGAAATGTGGGTATTGTGCATGGTAGTTATAATTAAATTAGGTGCCGATATGTGCACGATGACATAGGGTTGAAACACCTGCACCAGTGTACATACAGTTACTGACAGACAACATGGGTCTGGACAAGATGAGTAAAGCTTTACTCGTAAAGCTGCTTTATATTAGGATATAGTGTGTGTGTGTGTGTGTGTGTGTGTGTGTGTTTGAAAGGGGTCTTTAGATTGCGGTTAGCTTTGTGATTGGAGTAACGACTTCCTGGCAAGCCCGTCATTCCTGAAGCTTCGGCTTCGCGCCAAGAGTGCGTTACAGGATAATTCTGTATCATGTCTGAAACTGCGTTATGGAGCAGAACCTCTCGCTATGGTATGCAACGAGACAGTTTTATATACATCATAGTATACTTTTTCAGCGACAATGTGGAACCATCATAGCAAGATACATCTTGTCTTAATGTACCACTTTTTCGTACAGTGATTTTTATTTAACTAGTTCAATCTCTCTCTCTCTCTCTCTCTCTCTCTCTCTCTCTCTCTCTCTCTCTCTCACACACACACACACACACACACACACACACACACACACACACACACGTTCGTCGGTTGACAGGCAGCGCTATGGTTGTCGGTTCACACTGTAAGTAGGCTGTTTAGGTTTTCTTATTGGTAACGCCACATAGCCTTCTGTATGAAAAATCACTGGCTGTGCTGTGCGCAGTCTGTGGCTAGTTTGCATTGTTGTCTGCCATTGTAGTGTTGGGCAGCGGCTGCTGGATGCTAACAGCGCGTAGCGTTGCGCAGTTGGAGGTGAGCCACCAGCGGTAGTGGACGTGGGGAGAGAGATGGCGGAGTTTTGAAATTTGTAAGAATTGGTGTCACGAACTGATATATATATATTATGACTATTAAGGTAAATACATTGTTTGTATTAAAATCTTTCATTTGCTAACTATGCCTATCAGTAGTTAGTGCCTTCAGTAGTTTGAATCTTTTATTTAGCTGGCAGTAGTGGCGCTCGCTGTGTTGCAGTAGCTTGAGTAACGAAGATTTTTGTGAGGTAAGTGATTTGTGAAACGTATAGGTTAATGTTAGTCATGGCCATTCTTTCGTAGGGATTTTTGGAAGTCAGATTGCGTTGCGCCAAAAATATTGTGTGTCAGTTTAAGCACAGTCGTGTATAAATTTTACAAAGGGGACGTTTCATAACACATAGAAACGTCCCTCGCCTTGGATACATCGCGATCTCCGTCAGGCAAAGCATTCACGGTGTTGCGTTGCCCAGAGAGTCCGGCAACAGGGCAATCCAGCGGGCAATCGGAGCGCGTGGCGCCAAGTGTCCGTATTTTAAAAATTGTGCGTTGTTGACCTACACAACGTTAGTAATTTTGGTTACTACTGGCATCAGCTATCCAGGGTTAAAATATCGTGACATAATTTTTCTTCACCATATATACATTGTGTGAAGAGGGGGGGGGGGGGGGGGGGGTGTCACAAAGAGTCTGAGAAGGGTAGGTTGTGTTCAGAAATAATTTGGTATATTGCAACATTTGATTCACATTTTTTGAAGTTAGTGAATCAGGCCATTGTGCGCGCAGATTCAAGTGGCCTGCCAGAAACAGTACCGCCAAACGTTTTATTCTTTTGGTCTCCTAAAACTAAGCATAAGAGTTATACAAAAGTTGGACGTGAGTCGTTAGTAATGTTCATACCCAAGCCATAAGTAGAGCAGTCTCGAGCATTATTGACTACACTGAGAACAACTCACACTAACTGTACCTCAAGTTTCAGATGATCCAACATTGAAGTGAACGTGGCACTGTGGCTGCTCATAAACTTGTACAAATAAGGAATACCAACATCCATGTTTTTTATAAAATGTATTAATTATGTGACCAGATTCGACACTGCATTAGGGTCATCTTCAGATCCCTGTGCAAGCTGAATGGTTACACCCACTATCGGTGCATTAGGCCAGGTACCACATATATTCACTGATCTCATGGTTTTCTGTTCACACGATGTGTGTACTCCAGTGCCTGGCAGAGGATATAAGGGGGGCACTCTTTTAGAAGAAGCGGGTAATAGTAAAACGGGCAGGCGAACAGTGCCCTGCCACAAGTGGTGTAGCTCTCAGTCCAGCTACACACTTCCCCACCGTTACGGCACACTGTCTGAGCCTGAGGAGTGGGAAACTGCGAACGCGCCGTCTTTATTTGACAAACCTGTCCCCTGCATACGAGGTGGTTTTATGTTTCTCTCAACAACATAGATCACAAACAAAAGAAGTATTCTGCGTTATTTATGTTTGGGACGTTCAAGACATAACATAATTTTATCTGATACAGAGTGACGGCTTGTCGATAGACGAAGACGATTTCACAGATTTTCGCACTTTGGTTGCCGTTTAATCGTGACTTATTTAGTTTCATAATCGAGAAAAGGTCTTTGACGCACTTACGTTGATCGAAATATCGTAGCATTTTTGAAAATTCTACATGAGGAAAACAGTGTTGACGTCCTGGACAATTTTAACGTACAATGATTTCTCTTTGGAATTAAATTGCAGACCAGTCCTCCTCATTGGTGCAAATAGCCTCGATAACAGTTCGAAAACAGATGTAACACTGACAGCGTCTTCAAAACGTTTAGAAAAAGATCCTTGTAATGCTTTCAAGGCCACAATGAATTCTTCATACCTAGTGTTTTCTTTGACATCAGTGAATTTAGGGAACTGGACTGTGTTTGTCAGAATTTGTCCCTTCAATGAAGTTTTCTTTTTAACTGCATCCCAATCAAATCACAAGTTAGTTGTTTCAAACCTCCCAATGTCTTACTGTGGGCAATGTGCAGTCAAGACAACTTAAAATAAAGCTCTGTAATTCATTCCGCTGGTTGTTATTTTCATTCCTGCACTCCTACTTCCGCCATAGATTCAGCAACAGTGGGTTTTAAATCGAAAATTCGTTACAGGCATGCCCCTTAACATAATCAACGTCGATCATACGACAACAACGCACCACGAAGGAATGACCAGAATGAGACGAAAATAGCTACAAGTGACCTACACATACAGACGAACAAATGAACAGTTTCAGAAAAACTGGATGATTTATTCGAGAGAAACAGCTCCACAAATACTGCAAGTCAATAATGATTGGTCCACCTTTGGCCATTATGCAGACACTTATGCGGTTTGGCATTGGTTGGCACAGTTGTTCGACGTACTCCTGGGGGAAATAGTGCCAAATTCTGTCCAATTTGCGAGTTAGATCGTCAAAATGCCGAGCTGGTTGGAGGGCTGTGCACATAATGCTCCAAACGTTCTCAACTGGGGAGAGATCTGACGACGTTGCCGGCCAAGGTATGGTGTAGCAAGCACGAAGACAAGCATTAGGAACTCTCAGCGTTTGCGGGAGGGCATTATCTTGGTGAAATGTAAGCCCACGGTGGCTTGCCATGAAGGGCAACAAAACGGGGTGTACAATATTATCGACGTACCGTCGTGCTGTAAGGGTGCGTGGATGGAAAACGGGTCCTGTTATGAGACGAAATGGCACCCCAAACCACTACTACTGGTTGTCGGGCAGTATGGCGGGCGACAGTCGGCTTGGCAACCCACCACTGCCCGTGGGCTCTCCAGATACACCTTCGTTAGCCATCGCGGCTCAGTTAGAAGCAGGATTTATCGCTAAAGATAGTTCTACTCCAGGGATCAATGCTATTGCAGGTCCGACATCACTTGAAACGGGCTTTTTGGTGTACAGAGTTCAATGGCCGGCGCCCTGAGCTGAGCCCCCTCTCTGTGAGCCGCCTCTTATTGTGGTCACTGAAGCAACAGTTGCACGTCGGATCGATGACAATGGTGAACCCAGGGCTCTGAGTTCCTCTCTGACGACTGCTCGGGCCTCACGTTCTGTCATTTCCTTAGGTCGACGGCTTTCTCCTTACCGCTGTGTTTGGCCATACTTTACCCGTCGTTGCCAACATCGTCGAATAGTGACATCGCTCCTGTTCAAACGTCGAGCAGTTCTCCGATTACTCCTACCGGTATTTCTGAGCATAACAATAGGTCTTCTCTCAAATGATGACATCGGCGTGTAGTGTCCTCACGCCTGTCTATAAGGCAGAGTTAGTATCCAACTGAGTACACGGAATGAAATTCATAAGACTTTATGCCCTGATATCGACATGTTCCCTGTTTACTGTCCTTGCCAGCCGTGCGATGAAACTACGCTTCAGCACCACACATTCATTCATCGGCCACTAAAGTTCACAATTTTGACTTTTCCGTCGATACCCGTGTGAATATCAGTTTGTGACTTATTTGAAATTCCAATTAATTTTTAAGGCGTGTGACGACAGTTCGCTAAGGTGCCTCAGTTGGTACAAACAGCCACTGGCCCTGTGACAATCCTTCAAATCAGAAACAAATAGCGAAGGTAAACAGCGCTGGCACCACGGTTCTGCCGAAATGAACAGAGCTGTCCCGACCGAACGTGCCACATCGTAATACTAAATGAAATGACGTGCTGTACTGGATATTTAAGAGAAGGATCCAACAAAGCTGAGACAGGCTGTACCGCTGCCAGCGCATTCAGAATGCGCCTTTGCCGGCCGTGGCATAGAGCATGGAAGGTAGGAAGATCTCATTATAGTAAGTTATACGTCTGGCAAATCATTACTGTAAACAAACATAGCTGTTAAATATATGTGAGTGAGCGTTTGGAGTAATTTAAAATGATAGGATCACATAAAACTGTTTGTGACGTAGATAATGGCACACACAACTTACCTAGAAAAGAGGCAGCCTACAACTTATTTCTTCAGGGATTGAGTATTACCTGTCATGCTGAGATCCTTGGCAGGTACACTAAATAAACAAGACAGAGGCGATGCAAAGAAGATCAATAACTCTTGTCACGGTGAGTGCGAGATATTCATCGATTCCAGTGCCAGACGGCATAAGAGAGGCGATATGCGTTAGGAAAAAAAGAGGTTCTTAGAATCTTACCAATGAATCGAAGACTGCCACCTAGTTTACCAATGATTGTGTGAGATCGCCTCATTTAATTATAATCATGTAAGTGGCCCTCGTTGGCTGAGAAGTAAAGTACCACTCCATGAATTCTAAGGTCTTGGTTTCAGTCGCTGGTCAATCTTACGAGTTTTACGTCATTTACGACTTCTTTCTCCGTTCGTTGAAGTGGGAAACATCTATCTGCATCGTAGGTCGGAGTTCACATTAAACTGTTAAGTCCCACTATAATTGTCGAGTTCATACGTCATAGGAAGGCAACTGCGTATCACCTTCAGTAGGACGATGCCTAGCAAAGCACTGTGGTGTCGAAACCAACCTTCGGTTTAGTGCAGGTTTCCCCCTTTTAATTGTATGATGTAAATGTTCCCCATTGTGAATCCTCAGTCACATATCCAGAGACTACAATATTCTGGATTTAATTTGAGTTATCAATCTTTCTTGATGTGAAGACCTGACAGTATACTCCAATATTTTGGGTGCGGTAGAACCAGAGAAATTGTTGTAAGCGAAAAATAAGAAACAATATGAAAGGAAGATTAAGAAGGAAGTGCTCGGATTAGAGTGGGTATAAGACAGGAACGCAGTCGTTCTCCATTACTGTTCAATCTGTACATCGAATAAACTTTGACGGCAATGAAAGGGAGACCCTAGGGTTAAAATTCAAGGTAGAAGAATTTGCTGTTGACAATGCTACCCTCAGTAAAACGGGATTGAATAACAGGTCGCATTAAATGAAGCATGGGCTGTGGATTGAGGGTAAACCGAAGAAAGTCTAAAGTAATGAGAAGTACAAGAAATGAGAGTAGCGAGGAACTTACAATAAAAATTGTAAAAGACATGAAGGAACTGTGCTACCTTGGAAGCAGAATAATGCATGATTGACAAAGCAAGGAGGAAATAAAAACCAGACTAGCACAGGCAAAAAGTACATTCCCGGCCAAAAGAAGTCGACTGGTACCCAGCATTGACCTAATTTAAGGAGGAGATTTATGGATATACGTTTTGGACATGGCATTGCCTGGAAGTGAATCATGTATTTCGAGAAAACTGAAATAGAAGATAGCCGAAGCTGTTGAGATGTGGTAGAAGGATGGTGAAATTTAGTAGACTGACAAGATAAGAAATGAGGAGGAGGGACAGAACGATAAGACATGTGTTGAGTCATCAGGGAATATTTTCCATCGTTCCATGGTGGCTGGGGAGCTTTAGAGCCCTGCAGTGGAAGACACTGGCTGGCGTATATCCAGTATGTTATTGAGGACGTCGGCTGTAAGTGCCTCTATGAGGTGAAGAGGTTGGCATAGGAGAAGTTGTGAAAGACCGCACCAATCAGACCGATGAAAAAAATCTTTTCAGAAGGACACGTTATCTGTAAAGTGTGGAGACTGTAATTAGCGACAATTCCTAGGTCATTAATATGTAATATGGGTACATAATGTTAGATCAAATTACTCACGGGCCGCCGAAAATGCGTATGAGAAGCAAAGGATCAGAGAAGGCATTATTCTGTGGAGCACACTTCGGATTACACGAAATCAACTAGAAATTTCTCAGCCTCTTAGTGAAACACTGAGTACTTTGTCCAATGTTAATCAGCTGAGTAAATTCAATCGCTGAAATGATATTCCGAAAGACGTGCAAATCTCTACGTTTCATTTTAAATGCTTTGAGGCCACATTTATCCTTTAGATGTGGAAATCACGGCCTGCCAGATCTGGTTAATTTGATGTTTGATCCTACTTCAAATCCTACAGTTATCGCACCCCAGTGATCTACTAACGTTTTCTCTCCCTTTTTTCTCGTTTGTCAAGAAAATATTGGTGTTACGAAACTATTTAGCATTTCAGAAAATACTGAATGTAACCTTTCCGGCCAACGAAATCCAGTTGACCTTCTATGGTTCAGGGCCACAGCTTCCCACAGGCTGTTTTGGTTGCTGTTACGTTTCTGGTTTGAAGTGATGGATCACCAGCTCATCTACGTATTGTAGCAGATCAGAGAACAAAATTTGCCAGTTTAATTATGAAACAGATTAGTGGATCAAACATTATCAATGTGACCTTTAAAAAACATAATAAACGAGATTGGAGCTCAAGTAGTCACACTAGACTTACATTATTGTACAACTTGCGCCAACATAAGAAAAAAAATTTCGCCAATACCAACGCCGGCTTTTCATCAGAATATAAGTCATGCGTGACAGGAAAGGCTTCACTTCGCGTCAGGACTAACGTACATAAACGTGCAAAACGAATGCCGCACGTACGGCTCAAACTATATGAGAGGCCCTTCTCCATTTATTTCAGTGTCTTGCGGTGGCAACTAGCGCTCGCACGGCGGACACCGAGGCCTGACTGAGGTCGACCTTGCCCAGGCCAGGTACTGCTATCTGCGGAGTGCGATCTGCCGCCAATGGCGTCGGGCAGCGCCACGGCCGCGTAATCTGGCGATCTGGCCGCGGCCGCCAGATCAGGTGTGGCCGGCCGGCGGCGGCGGCGTCGGCGGCGCGCGAGGGGCGGGGCGCAGCCTCCCGCCATTGGTCCAGCGCGCCGGCGCGCGCCTCCCTCGGCCACGCCCTCTCCGCCAGGTACCAGCTCCTCTCCGTTCCGCTAAATCCTCGCCAACGCTAAACTGTGGTCTGTGCGCTCAGCATTGGTCGATGCTGAGACGCTCCGTATCCAGACAGCGTACCGCACGTGAACATTTGCTTTTGTACTCGTATTTAACTGACTTTTGCATGCAAACACTGCACTTTATAGATGTTGAGGCAGCTAAGACAGTCCACCACAAGTACATTCAGAATGAATATATATATATATATATATATATATATATATATATATATATATATATATATATATATATATATATATATATGGCCGGTTTTCGCCAAGTTATAACGAACAATATGGCGAATAGCCTGACGTTTGCAAGTAATTGTTATCGATTATAGGCGCCGAATTTCTTTTCGTCATGGTAGACTACTATATATTTTTTTCTATGTTATTTGAAAGAGGCTTCTAAGAGAACTTCAGGGGCATAACATGCATGGGACTTGAAAGAGTATCAAGATAACATCTCAGCAGACCACTGTCCAGCCGCCAGGAGAAGAGGTTCCTCAAACGTCTGCCTATTACACCAAATGTAAGCAGACACCTAACTCAGGTTATCATTCTTGTCTCTATATGTGCGCTTGAAGACCATCAGTTTATATTGTGCTGTTCTAGCAGTCAGATAACTTGCTCGTAAAACCATTGAGACATTCAAAATGTATACGACAGACAAAAAACTGAATACCGTGTATGGCGAATGTCGCTAAACTATTAGAGCAGCTGTGAGGTCGTGACAAGAACTCGCGGTCTTTCTTTGCAAACATTTAAAAAAAAAATAGAAACTGGAAGTTCGAAGAATAAAATACGTCAAGGAAAGAGAACTGATGAAAAAAATGGAACTAACATTCTAGCAGTATCACACAACGCCAATGTCACTAACAGGCATCGCAAAAGTGCGGATGGCATCAACCAAACGAATGTCCTGCGAACTCTACATTCCATTGCATTTCATCCTCTTCACATTTCGCTGCATCCACAGCATCATGGTAAAGGCTTCCAAGATTGGTTACAGTACTCCGAATCTTGTCTGCGAAAAGTGCAAAATTTTGCTTGAGGGAAGAGCATCGTTTACACACTATGAACAAGTCAGTCTTCGCAATATGCGCTAATCATCAACTGAAAATCCGCGCTGACTCAAAGAAATGAATAAAAATGACGCTGAACGTTGCATCTTTCTTTTAAGACCTGCACTACTGGTGCCTCTATTATGACGGGAATCTACATACACTCAAGTATCTCGAGTTCCTAAGTGCCACAGTTATTGGAAGACATTCCACTGAAAATAAGACAATCAGCGTTGTATCGACATAACGGCTGTCCCTCCCATTCCGCACATGTAATGACAGACCTTCTTAAGAGAACATTTGGAGAGCGTTGGAACTGTCCTTTAGGAAAGGAGAAATGGACTGCACACTCACCAAACCTAACACTTCTGTATTTTTATCTGCGCGAAAATTAAAACAAGAGGTCCACTGGAAAATACCGACGACTCCCGAGGGCATGAAATGCGTTATAACTCGGGCCTGATTAGTCGTTAACTCCACATTAAATTCAACCTGCAGTATTGGTTCTCCAGAATAACTTTATAGCGTGTAGCAGTTCTCAAGATTTACATTTTGAGCACTTGGTATCACAGGTGTGATAATAAAACGAGTCGTAACTGAGTTACGTTCCGGCTTACACTTGGTAGCCGATAACAAGGCAGACGTTGGCGGAACCTCTTCTCCGACGGCAGGACGGTGGTTGGCAGCGCCGTTACCTTGATACTATTTGATGAAGTCCCATACATGTTGTGTCTTTGAATTTCTCTTAGAAGCTTCTTTCAACTGTCACAGAAAAAAGTTATACAGTTTCATTGGAGAAAAACTAAATCGGTGTCATAATTCAGCGACTATAATGGACAAAAATTATTTATGAACGTCAGAATATTCACCAAATTGTGTGCTAGATCCTGGTGAAAACCGCACCTCTATATACACTGTTGGCCACCTAAAATGCAACACCCTGAAGGAAACATCCAAATCAGGTGAAATTTGCAGCACGTGTTTGCAGCGACGAGAGATGCACATGATTACCATTTCAACGGCAGGTGCACATCAAGAGCGCTAGTAGCGCAAGCTGTAAGCTCTACGTAAAAAAGGGAAAGGCGGCTGTGTGGACGCACTGGAATTATTCTTTCGTACGGTTGTTTTGCGTAAGCAGATACAGTATGCCTCGTAAAAGACAGCGAGCGTCTTTCGTTCACGTTTCCGAGTTCGACCGAGGAAATATGGTTGCGTGCACGGATTGCGGATTATCCTTCAAAGAAATCGGTGATCGCATCGGACGCAACCAAGCAACTGAGATGCAGGAGGGAACGACAGACCGACGGGACCGATTGCACCCATCTCGTTGCACCACTATGCCTGACGACGGGCGTATTGTGCGCCAGCCAGTGATGGATCGCTCTCCCACATCACGAACCATGTCACAACAAATTCGGTCTGTTGCGCAACAAAGAAGAGTCTGCGGATACCATTCGACGTCCTTGCAACAGAGTGGACTGTCCGCAAAGCGCCCATTGCCGCATTTACCACTGAGTCAACGCCACAGGCGGACATGGACAACCGAATGGAATGACATTGCTTTTGCAGATGAATCCCGATCCTGCCTGCACCAACACGATGGCCAGATTAGAGTCTGGAGACAACATGGAGAGAAACTATTGAACTGTTGCCTTACGCGTAGCCAGACTCTACCTGCACCTGGTATTATGGTTTGGGGTGGTATTGGATTCCATTCACGCCCCCCCCCCCCCCACCCCTCCACAGTATTAGCCGGTGCAATAATCAGCCAGCGTTACGTCTCTGAAGTGTTAGATTCTGTTGTCCACTCATACCTTCAGGGCCTTGTGGACGGCCACATTGCATCAGGATAATGTTGACCACAAGTGGCACGGGATATTCAGAACTTCTTCCTCTACAACCTAACTGCAGTGCTGCCTTGGCCTCCCTCTTCTCCCGATCTCTCGCCAGTCTAAAACATCTGGTCGATGATTGCGCAATGACTAGCCCGGGATACAACACCCGCCGCCACATCAGATCAACATTGTCAATATTTGGAGGCAGCATGGACTGCTATACCAATGGCTATACCTCAGCAACACATTCAGAGCGTCTTTGATTCAACTCCGAGGTGTGCAGTAGGAGCTATAACCAGAAATGGTCGCAACACTCAGAACTGATTTCATTACCGTCCTCATTTCCCACGGGGCTGTACTTTCAATCGTGTGATCTTTGTACAAAGTGTTATCTTCCAAATCACTTTGGTTATGGTACCTCCGGTCGTTCTTCATTGTGCCCAGTAAACTTACGACACAAAATCGATCTGTTCAGTAATTAACAATATCGTGTTGATTTCTGGTTCACAGTGACGATGTTAGTGAACGGTTCATATGCTGTTAGTGAGCTGGCAGCGGTAACGCGTTACTATGGTGATAGTAATGAAAACAAAATCTTTGTCTCTACGAAAGCCGAAGTGTTACGTAGCTGTATTTGAAATTACATTTCAGTTTCTAATAATGGCTGCATACCTCTAATTGGGTCCTTTATTTTAAGTTAAACGTTGCTTGTGCTTTGCATTTGAGAGTGTTACTTTTGTCTTGTACTCGCGATTGTAAGAACGATATCCATATTTGAAGGTTGACTTCAGAGTAATTGTGTCCGCCTAAGGGAAACCTATTTCATAACGGAGAAGAAATTAAGAATAGCTTTTCTGTTACCGATATACATGACCATCAAAGTTATTAATAATTTTAGGCTTACTTGAGATGGGAAATTGTGAGGTATGGAATTTCGAAGCAATAATTGTACCTGTAAATGCAGTAAGTTTAAACTTGTGGATTGGCGGGTACAATTATTACTTCGAAATTCCATACCTCACGATTTCCAATTTCAATACCATGAAACACACATGAGCCTCAAAATCACTGTATGTCCCACAGCCATGCTGAAACATTATATAAAATCGTTCCATTTCAGTGAAGAAATGTTCAAAAAATTATTGGAAAGCCATCAGTTTTAACGCATGAGCTTGAAGAGATACTCGTTCAATATATTTTTGGCATGGAGAAGAGTTTTTATGGTCTTCATGTTGAAAATTTGTCTATGATGAATAATTTGCCCAAACTGATTCGTAAATTAAACAAAAAGCTGCTCAAAAGTGGAATAGCTGCTCCTGAAAATATATCGCAGTTCCATGTCTGTCATGGATCGAATGCACGGGTTGACAAGAAAGATTTGGCTGCATTTTATTCCAACCTAAATCTGAGCTGAGCGAAATTAATTACTACGCGACCAGAACTTCTAACATGAACGAGGCAGGACTTCCAGTTGTACAGCATAAGACTAAGGGGAATTATCACATCTAAGGGTAAAAAGCAAGTGCATTACCTTTCTTGTTTTGAACTGTCGTTATATGCACGTCGGCAGCTGGACGGTATGTCCCGCCAATGCTCGTATTTCATGCCCCACTCCCAGGCGCGATAATATTGTGGTCGACAAATACATGAAAAATCGATTCCTATTTGGCTGTTTGCAGAGTTTCAAATCAACAAAATTACATGTACCAACCATTCCACTGATAAAACAGAAAACTTTACATTCTATCCGGAAATTAGACATGAAAGTGTAAGAAAGGAATTTTTAATTTAGGCCCAAGAAGATGTGTCACTCATTAACAATAGCGTAATTCGAGAAATAAAAGGCAAAATTTAAATTACCAGATGCCCTCAGCTAGAAAGGCAAAATAATCATATTGAATTATTTTCCAAACATCTACATTTATTTATATTATATACAAACCGTAGGAAATCCGTATGAGTGAGGCACTCAGACATTGCACAGAGAAAATGACTCCATCAAGATGATGTATCATATGTTGATATGAGATAACAACAAGCACCGTGAAAGAAAGATAAAGTACTAATATGTCTGAAAAAAAATTTTTTTTTCCTGAATAATGTTGGTCATCCTGTCAACTGACTGTCATTCATGGCGCTGAATGCTGCCCGGAAGTAGTAGTCTTCTGTATTTAAGAAGGGTGCTACGAGCTATCTTGTCACTTTTTGTTTGGATCTTGAGAGTCAGCGTGGTTGTTATAAGCAAATCCACAGCATACTTCACAATTAATTCCATTTTTCACTGATCCTGCTGACACACCATTGATTACACAGCATCAAGGTAAACCCTACTTTGCATCACAGACTTGTTGAACGAAACCATGTATTCGGGTAATGACATTCAACCTATAAACTGACCATCATTGTCCTACGATTATCCATATTTTTATGTTCCATATGGTTATAAAATATATGTGGAAGACAGAGGAAACTACGGGGAGCGCAGGATTTTTGAAAAAGGTGAAATAAGCTGTTGCTACACGTTTATCGGCTAACAACGCCGCTGAATATTTTAAAATACCTCGTAGCACACTGCAAATTAGATTAAAGAGTAGAAATGAATCGGATCCGAGATCAGGATGGAAATGTGCACACAATGTAACTCTACCGACAGTCCAGTTACCACAATGACAGTGCACGAGTTAAAAAGAATGGCATGCAGTGGTCGAGAATCTCCACACACATCAATAGTCAATGTTGAGTGACGCTTGAGCTGGTGTTGAAGATATTATGAATTGAACCGAAAGAAGTGAGGACTTCTGCATGTCACCATTTCCCCTACATTCAGATTAAAATGACCTTACCAAATAAGCTTCTGCTCCCTAGACCAAGGAGATACCAGACACATTTTTTTTCAGAAGGGAATTCTCTTTCTGGGATAATTAACTTGATTAATGAAGGAAACTGGAGTAAACTAAAGACCAATAATAAACAGAGTACTGTATAAGTTATATTTTTAATGAAACAGAGAAGAGCGAAGTCATCTTGTCACGAAAGTGGGACTTTGCCAGTTCACAATTTTTTACTGTACAGAAATCCGCAAGCTATGGGCCGGATGAAATGTACATAAAAAGAAAGAGAATCACATGAGAAACAATTATAACTTTTCCAGACCCTCGAGAGAGTATTGATCAGAAAAAATAAGATGAATTAGCCATAATCACCTAATGCTAGTACACAGATAGGGGCTGAAAGTTAAAGCTTACTGAAGCTGAGTGCAACGACACATGGTCACTTCCAATATGGTGGAAGCCAAACGTATGTATCGCAAAAACTGCTATTGCTACCACGCTATTGCTGGTTAGTAAGTGATTGCTACTAAGAACTACAACAAACTGAAGCTGAGAGAGCATCTCTCAGCAGTTTGCTTCTTCGGACACATCACAGCAATGTGCTTCCTCTAACAGAAAATTACCTGTAGCCAACTTGACTGGGGTGGCAATGACGACGGCTGCTGCGGTTTTCAGACAGTAGATTAGGTGTGCTTTTCAACGTGCAGGGTGGTAAATCTGTGATGGCACCAGTTCTCTGACAGCGGGCTGGTCATTGTCTCTACACGCCACAGGTGCCGTGGCTCGAATTTGAAAGTAACAGCCCTGAAATTTGTCGAATTTCGCCGTTTTGCGTATTTCATGAATTTAATGATTGGTGATCATGAAAACTGCACCACCCCCGCCATTCGGTAGTCCTCTACTTAGGCAAGTGTTTTTGTTGTTGTTGGGATGTTTAAGGGGGACTAAACAGCTAAGGTCATCAGTCCCCCATTCCAAAAAACCGGCGAAACAAAATTTACGGAACAGGTAAAACCCCAAGGGGGGAGGAGACGCCCCTCCACCCAGTCACTGAAAGAACACCAATGTGTCAGCGAACACTAGAGACAAGAAGAGTACAGACGAGCACTGGACAGAAAGAAACAGAAGAAAAGAAGAGGGTCGGAGACTGGTTGACTGACCATCGGAACAAAAATTGGGAAAGAGTCAACCATCCGAATACACACTTTAAAATCTGCAACCAATGAGACACTCGAGGACAAGATACACAGAAAGGGAAAGGGACAGGTCCCCCCTAAATGGAACCATAAAAAGGACTACCACGGATAACATTTAAAACGTCGTCAGCCATGGAGGCATCGTCGCATAAAACCAAAGGCAACGTGCCCGGGAGATTAAAAGTCTGCCGGAGGATGCGCAGTCGGGGACACTCCAACAAAATGTGGGCGACCGTCAACCGGGACCCACACTGACACAGGGGGGGATCCTCCTGACGCAAAAGATGTCCGTGCGTCAGGTAGGTATGGCCGATGCGGAGCCGACACAGGATGACAGAGTCCCTGCGAGAAGCCCGCAGGGAGGACTGCCACACATCGGTCGTCTCCTTGACAGCCCGCAGTTTTTTTCGGAGAAGTCAGGCTACGCCACTCGTCACGCCACATCTGAAGCACCTTACGGCGCAACGCCAGCTGCAAATCACGAGCCGGGAGGCCGATCGCCAAAGTGGGGGCGTCGACCGCCCCTTTGGCCAGCCTGTCGACACGTTCATTCCCCGGGATGCCAACGTGACCTGGCGTCCAAACAAAGACCACCGAACGACCAGAGCGGGTAATGGCAAAAACAGACTCCTGAATAAAGGATACCAGAGGAGAAGAGGTATAGCAGCGGTCGATAGCCTGGAGGCTGCTCAGGGAGTCACTGCAGATGACGATGGACGTACCTGAGCAGGAACGCATATGCTCAAGAGCGCGCAATATGGCCACCAACTCTGCAGTAAAAATACTGCAGCCAGCCGGCAAGGAGCGCTGTTCAACATGGGCAGCGTGAGCAAAAGCGTAGGCAGGACGACCTTCCACCAGGGAACCATCAGTGTAGACAGGCTCACAGCCTGAAAATGAGGCGACGAGCGCAAGAAAACGGTGACGGAGGGCCACATGCGGAACCGAGTCCTTGGGTTCCCGTGCCAAGTCCAGGCGGACGGACGGACGGGTCATACACCAGGGAGGCGTGGGTGCACAGGCCCGGAAGGGCGGCAGAAGAGGGAACGACCCCAGTTCCGACAGCAGGGACTGGACGCGGACAGCAATGGAAAGCCCAGACCTAGGTCGCCGGTCGGGCAGAGGGAGGACCCTGGCAGGGAAAAGCAGGAGATGATTGGGATGGCCCGGTGAGCAATGCACATGGACAGCATAGTCGGCGAGCAGTCGGTGGCGGCGAATCCGCAGCGGGGGAACCCCGGCCTCCACCAGCAGACTATCCACGGGGCTCGTACGGAAAGCACCAGTTGCAAGCCGAACCCCACAGTGGTGTATGGGGTCCAACAACGTCAACACTGAGGGCGATGCAGACCCATAGGCCAGGCTCCCATAATCAAGCCTGGACTGCACAAGGGCTCTGTACAATCGCAACAGCGTGCTGCGATCTGCACCCCAAGACGCATGGCTCAGGCAGCGGATGGCGTTGAGGTGCTGCCAGCACTTTTGCTTCAGCTGAGTAATATGAGGAACCCATGTGAGCCGGGCATCAAAGACGAGTCCTAAGAAGCGGCTGGTGTCCACCACTTCAAGTAGGTGACCGTCGAGGTAAAGTTCCGGATGAGGGTGGACCGTCCGACGCCTGCAGAAGTGCATAACTCGAGTCTTGGCCGCAGAGAACTGAAATCCATGAGTCAGAGCCCATGATGCCGCCTTGCGAACGGCTGCTTGCAGCCTGCGTTCGGCGACTCCCGTAGTCGTTGAGCTAAATGAGATGCAGAAGTCGTCGGCATACAAAGAAGGAGACACCGACGACCCCACAGCTGCAGCCAGACCATTAATGGCCACTAGAAATAAGGAAACGCTCAACACCGAGCCCTGCGGGACCCCATTTTCCTGTATATAAGATGAACTAGAGGCGGCACCGACTTGCACCCGGAAAGAGCGGCGCAATAAAGAGTTTTGAAGAAAAGCTGGGAGCTGACCACGAAGACCCCACTCGCGCAACGTAACAAGGATGTGATGCCTCCATGTTGTGTCATATGCCTTCCGCAGATCAAAAAATACAGCAACGAGATGCTGACGGCGGGAAAAGGCCGTACGGATAGCAGATTCCAGCCGCACCAAATTGTCCGCAGCAGACCGGCCCTGACGGAAGCCACCCTGGGATGGAGCGAGGAGACCGCGCGACTCAAGGACCCAACACAAACGCCGCCCCACCATACGTTCGAGCAATTTGCACAAAACGTTGGTTAGTGTAATGGGACGATAGCCGTCCACCGCCAGAGGGTCCGCACCGGGCTTCAAGATGGGATCGATAACACCCTCTCGCCATTGCGACGGGAACACGCCCTCGCTCCAAATGCGGTTAAAGATGGTGAGGATGTGTCTCTGGCAGTCCCTGGAGAGATGCTTCAGCATCTGCGCGTGGATACAGTCCGGTCCTGGCGCTGTATCAGGGCAATTGGCGAGGGCAGAGAGGAATTCCCTCTCGCTGAAAGGAGCATTGTATTTTTCAGAACGACGTGTGTGGAACGATAACGGCGTCCGCTCGGCGCGCTCCTTTAGAGAGCGAAAGGCAGGAGGGTAAGTTGCAGTCGCAGAGCTCGTAGCAAAGTGCGTGGCAAGGTGGTCAGCAATGGTGGCGGCGTCCGTGCAGACAGCGCCGTCCAGGGAGATTCCAGGGACACCCATAGGGGTCTGGTATCCATAAATCCGCCGGATGCGGGACCACACGAGCGACGGGGAGACACGGGAGCCCAAGGATGAAATGTACCTCTCCCAGCATTCCTGCTTACGCCGTGCAATAAGACGACGGGCCAAGGCACGGAGCTTCTTAAAGGCGATGAGGGTCTCCAGAGACGGGTGCCGCTTATGACGCTGGAGAGTCCGCCTACGGTCGCGAATAGCCTCAGCAATCTCCGGCGACCACCAGGGGACAGACTTCCTCCGAGGGAGTCCAGAAGAGCGAGGGATGGCAGTCTCGGCCGCAGAAATAATTGACGAGGTCAAGACACGGACCACCTCGTCAATGTCACCCTGTGGGAGAGAAGCAATGGTGGCAGCGGAAGTAAAAGCCGGCCAGTCAGCCCTGTTGAGAGCCCAGCGGGGCAGGCGCCCAGAAGAATGACACTGGGGCAGTGACAAATAGATGGGAAAATGGTCACTACCACACAGATCAGGATGCACTCTCCAGTGAAGGGATGGGACATGTCCGGGGCTGCAAAGAGAGAGATCGATGGCTGAGAACGAGCCATGGGCCACACTGAAATGCGTGGGAGCACCGGTGTTCAAGAGGCTAAGGTCGAGCTGAGCCAACACATGCTCCACAGCGCGACCGCGGTCATCGGACAGTCCCACCCCATAGAGGGTTATGGGCATTGAAATCGCCCAGAAGCAGCAATGGCGGCGGGAGTTGAGCCAGCAGCGCAGCCAAGACATGTCGGGGGAGTTGCCCATACGGAGGAACGTAAACAGAGCAAACAGTAATAGCCGGCGAGAGCTCAATCCTGACAGCGACTGCCTCTAAAGGCGTCAGAAGGGGTGCTGGTGAGCTACAGACAGAGTGGTGAACAAAGAGGCAAACTCCACCTGAAGCTCGTTGACAGTCAGCGCGGTTCTTATAGTATCCCCGATAACCGCGAAGGGCAGGGGTCCGCATTGCTGGAAACCAAGTTTCCTGAAGAGCAATGCACAGAACAGGGGAAACACTCAAAAGCATCCGGAGCTCAGGCAGGTGGCGGAAATAACCGCCGCAATTCCACTGGAGCATGGAAGCAGGAAGGTACTGGGAGGGCGTTAAGTCCACTAAGAGGCAGACGGCGCCGCAGAGTCAACGGCCGCCACCGAGCGAGAGTCAGCTGTGTCCATAGGAGAGGTCCCCGAGGGTTCCGTGAGGGCGAGATCCGCGGCAGAGGCGAGGATCTCCACCGCATCCCCAGAGCCAGAGCTATTGACAGCAGGCGGTACTGAAACTGCCGGAGCGTCCTTCTTCTTGGACACGTTCCGGTCCTTCTTCTCGCGTCTGTCCTTTGGCTTAGAGGGCTGGGAGAGTTTCTCTGAAGGAGCGTCGGAGGCTGACGACGACGCAGAAGCCCTACGACCAGCAGGTGGATGAACCTTCAGCCACTGGCTGACATCCGGCGGGGTAGCAGAAGAAACGGAAGAAGGGAGGGCCCCGAGGGACCCCTTCCGCGAGAGAGGAGCCGGCAGAGACGACGCCGGCGGAGACGATGCCGGCGGAGACGACGCCGGCAGAGAAGGGGGAGGGGGAGAGGGAGGGATCGAGCCCCCTGGTTTTGGAGCAGATGTCACTCCTGAAGCATGTGCAGGGGGAGTGACAGAAGGGGGTTTGCCCCCAACTGCTAAGGGGGCAACAGAGGAAGGCTTGCCTCCAGACACAAGGGGGGCAGACAGAGATGGACGGCCCCGAGGGCCAACTGAAGGCGGCACAGAGGAGGCGACAACTGCCGCCCGCGAGGGCGACGATAACGTAGCTGCAGCATAAGAAGTTTGAAGAGGGACAGGATGCAACCTTTCAAATTTCAGTTTTGCCTCGCGATAAGTAAGCCGGTCCAGGGTCTTAAATTCCATAATCTTCCGCTCCTTATGAAGAACGGGGCAGTCCGGCGAGCATGGAGAGTGGTGTTCCCCACAGTTGACACAGACAGGCGGAGGCGCACATGGAGAATCGGGATGAGAGGGGCGTCCGCAATCTCGACATGTGGCGCTGGATGGGCAACAGGAGGACATATGCCCAAACTTCCAGCACTGGAAGCACCGCATCGGGGGAGGGACGTATGGCTTGACGTCACAACGGTAAACCATTACCTTGACCTTCTCAGGCAATACAGCACCCTCGAAGGCCAAGATAAAGGCACCGGTGGCCACCCTGTTGGTCTTGGGTCCTCTGTGCACACGACGGACAAAATGCACACCACGTCGTTCCAAGTCAGCTCTCAGCTCGTCATCGGACTGTAACAAGAGGTCGCGATGGAAAATAATCCCCTGGACCATATTTAAGCTACTGTGGGGAGTGACGGTAACAGGGACGTCTCCCAGCTTATCACACAAGAGCAACGCCCGTGACTGGGCTGGGGAGGACGTCTTGAGGAGGATGGACCCATTCCTCATTTTAGACAAACCCGCCACTTCCCCAAACTTATCCTCCAGGTGTTCCACAAAAAACATAGGCTTTGTCGAAAGAAAGGAGTCACCATCAGTCCTGCTGCAGACAAGGTATTGTGGTACATAAGGCTCCTGCTTGGCACTAGATCTGCGTCCCTCCCATGGCGCAGCCAACGAGGGGAACGACTGAGGATCATATTGTGCAGCATCGAATTCAATTTTGCCTCGCTTAGAGACGCTGGTGGCAGTGCGACCACCAGCTTGGTGAGATTTATTGCGCTTCATTGCGCCACATCCGCCCAGATGCCACCTACTCCGAACGAGGGCTCTCCCCAAGGGCGCCACCCAGCCAAAGCAACGGGTACCTGGCCGATATCCCATTGCCCGGAGTCCCCGTGCCCCAGACAAGATGGGCACATACTCCTTGGCATGCATGGGGAGGAAACAGCTCTGGCATCTGTAGTGCGATCCCTGCGTGGTCAGGGGGCTACCACCAAGAGAGTACATGACGACCCCACCACAACGGACTGGCTACCGTGCTGGATTTTAGGTGTTGAAAGGGTCCACAGTTGCCGTGGGCGCTAAGAAGGGGATTGCGCACAAGACGAGGAGGCAACCCAGAAGACATGGGGTGTAAATCCCTCCACACGACAATAGATAGCATGCAATATGTAGGTGCACGATGGACCAATAGAAAAACACTACGTAAGGCGTCCTTCCCCAAATGGCACGCACTAACAACGGAAATTTTGAAAATGGCAGGTCAAACCCAAGTGGGGACCATCACATAAGGCCGAAACTTTGACTCCTTTTAGTCGCCTCTTACGACAGGCAGGAATACCGCGGGCCTATTCGTACCCCCGAACCCGCAGGGGGACTTAGGCAAGTGGTTTTAGATGGCTGGAGAGAACTGATTCTAACATACAGGATGTTTCCAAATTTAACAGACAGACTTCGAGAAGCTGTAGAATGTTCTTCGGGAACAACATGAGGATAGGAATCCATGTCCAGAAACGTCATCCAACCATGGTACAGAGCGTCGAAGTTAAATGCTCCGGCGCCTGCCGCTAGGGAGCAGGCGTGACATTGTACGCGAACAGACCGCCGACAGAACGTCTCACAATGTGCCTTTCAGCAATCTGGACGTTAGACGGTGCTGAACGCGGGCACGCCTGTCAGACCAACACTGTAGACCTCGCTAATAGAGGCAGCGCCAGAGGGGAACCACGGACGTATACAGTAGGAACACAGCGCTCAGTCGATAGTTTGTCGCGTGCTTGTGTGTCGCATCGTGGAAACGTTCGCCCGGGCCGAGCAGCGCGACGCGGAATCCGTGTATGGTGAGGCATGCCGCTGTGTGTGCGGAATGTTACTCATCTATGGTCAACGACATACCAATAGGCGTCAGCCACATCACTCCACGTTTGCGTCCATTCATCGGCGTCTGGGTGAAACTGGTGGTTTCACAGAGCATCGATACGGCAGATGCTGCGCGCGAAGTGTACGCGTGCCACTATTTGCGGAGGATGTACTAGAAAGGTTCGACGCAGACCCATCCGAAAGCACCCGTGCTGTGGCACACGTAACACAAAACTCACACTCAGCGGCTTGGCAGGTGCTGCATGAGAATGGAAGGCATCCATTCAGTCTTCAGAAGAAACACATGCTCTTGGCCCACGATTTTGCTACGCGTGTGGGGTTCAGGCAGTTGCCATGTGCTGGCGGAGGCGAATCCCCGCGCCACCCACGAACGAGGTTATCGGGAAAAGTTCACCACCATTATGTGGGCTGGCACTGCCCACGATTACTTGACGGCCCGTATCATGCTTCTTCCTCGACTCACAGGCGACAGCTACACAGTGTTCATCCACGCAGTGCTTCCGAAATTAGTAGAGGTGCCACTTGCAGTCCGTCGACATAAGTGGGTCTAGCACGATGGGGGACCCACACACTACAGTCGGACTGCCAGAACTCAGATGGAAAGGATGTTTGGGGTCGCTGGATTGACTGAGGTGTCTCTGTAACGTGGCCGCCCCGGTCATCTGATCTAAACGCGCTGGACTTCTTCCTGTGAAGCCATCTGAAGAAAGTGGTGCACGAAATCCCTATGGGGTCAGCGGAAGATCTAGCGACGAGGCTGCATGTTGCGCGAGAGACTGTTGGCACCGAGCCCGGTATCTTTGAGCGAATGCGGCAGTCAATCTTCACAGACACATATCGGGCATGCTGCTACGCTGGAGGCAGGCACTTTTACCGCCTACCATAATTTTAGTTAATTCTTAAGTGGTGGAAGCATTGTGAATACCAGTGAACTGATAAACTAAATTAAACAAGTGAAGAAAACAGTCTCGATCACACTCGAACATTTAGTTTTTAACGTTTGCTTCACATGTTGTTTACCTTTTACAATGTAACTACGACGCCTTGTACCGTCGTTGGATGACGTTTCCGGGCATGGGTTCATCTCATCTTAGCCCATACAGATGATGGGCTCTCTCCTACTCCACTGTCTTATTTTCCTCATTCGCAGCTATTTATCTTCGAAAATGAATCTGTGGTATTCCAGCGAGGCAGCAAAGCCATTCGATTGGAGTGGATTTCAAGCAACATGTTATGATTCTACAGGTGTCCTTGGGAGTTATGTCCACCAGTTTGACATGTGTTGAATTATACCAAACAGAAAATGCATACTCTGCTGCAGAATAGCATAATTCCACTGCACAAGTTCATATAGTTTCAGGTTGGCTACTCCACTGTGCTCCAGCCAGTTTACGCAGAAGATTGTTTCTGATGGAAACTTTTATCTCACAGATCATGCAGTGATACTTGAAAGTAAGAGATCTATCAAATGTCACTCCTAGATTTTATGAATTTAAATCTTAAATAAACAGAGCACAATACCCATATTATCACCACACCATAAGTAAATTAGGTTGACAGCTCAAATTTGCAGGCTCATATGACCTTACTAACTGCTTTGCAACAACTTGTAAAATTATATACTTAGCATTATAAATATTAGGGCAGGACTTGACTAATGAGTGGCTTAATGTTTCTCATGTTTTATTTCTGTACCTCAGTACCAGCCAAAGGTCTATAACAGTATATGATAGGTCACTTAGGACCTTCTCCAATCCGTAAGGGGCATCATACAAAAAAAACAGAACTTGGGTATTTTCTTTTCGTTCAGGCCAGACTAGCGGTGATTAAAGATCAGTACCAACTCTCCTTTTTTGATCATATGTTTCTGTGTCTTGAGGTACTGGTGTGCTGTTCTTTCCTCAAAGCTTCCTTCCTCTTGATTCTCCGCAACGCAATTACTAATTTGGCTTACAGGTCAATTTTAGGGCAGGGGGTCATCTTGCCGCTTCCCTTAGTGGTGTGATCAAGGGCCTGTCTCATATCCGTTCGGCGAGATTGTTGATGATTTAATCGAACTGAGGAATATATTCTGCCCTTTTAGACTGTTTCGCAGAACAATATATTCTAACCAGCTTCCCTGCTTCTCTGAAACATTTTCCAATCGCATTTGTTGCCATGCAATACATACTTGACCTATGGATCGTGACTCCGCGCTGCAGCATCTCATTCATCCAGGCACAAGAGACGAACTGAGGACCATTGCCTGTCAAGACACTGTTTGGGTTGCCGAATGTTTCGGTGCAACGATGCAGGCACCTCATAAGAACGACCGGTGAAGTTGTTCTTATTCGGTAAAACATCGTGTGTTTTGTCAACACGTCATGAACTGTAAATAAAAAGCTGACTTCTTCTCTACCTACTGGTAGACTCATCTTAACATCAACGGGGAAGAACTATCGTGGGGATGATGCAGTGACGTGTTACATTAGTCTCATAAGCCTTTCTCTCGCTGGTTTTGCTTTATGGCACAGGGCGTACTTCGTCAGTTATCTGCCGGTTATAGCCTGAATATTTTTGAAGTGCACAAGCTGTTTGAAAATTACAAGGCATTTTGCGGCACCATGGTGCCCTAACAGCAAGTGGTTCGACCTAATAAGGTCGTCCTGCATCTGCTGTGGAATGCATAGCCGCCACTGCTCTCTCTCGTGATGTCTTTGGACATACAATAGTCCATCCTGCAATCGTTAAAAGGCTAGTACCGTCACGTTCGCTTGATCTTTCAGTATTTGATCCTCAACGCCAAGACACTGTGGGTCGTCACACTGATAGGGAACTAATGCTCGGAGGTTATGTTTCATTTCAGCACCACACTTTACTTTTTGATTCTAGAAAAGGGAAGTTCTTTATTCTCTGGACAGTCCAGATCTTAGTCACGCAATCCGAGTGCAAGGGGAGATAATGTCTTTGTCGGGCACATGCTGGGCGGTGTAAATGAATTCTTGTAAGACGGCTGCCCAGCGGAGCCTTGCATTGAGGTGCTGACAGTTGTTCAGACCGTTAGTGTCCAGTGAGTAATAACTATCGTTACCCGACGGCCTAAAACGTACTTCCGTAACCCGTACAAACTCCAAACAATGGCCAACGGCTTCTTGTCAGTCACAATGCATCTTCTCATGGAACCGCGTAACAGATTAACGCATGCTGCTCTTGTTCTTTCTTACCCTGTTCCAGTTACAGTGTTGAACCGATACGTAGAAAGTGTCCAAGGAGAGGAAAAAACACTTACGAAAGCCTGGTTGGTAGAATGAAATCTTCCGCGCTAGCGAGTCGTCAAGAGCTTGAAACTCGCGGTCGTGCTTGTCAGATCGGTTGGACGCGATGTCCTTCTTTATCAGTCTTGTCAGGCGGACACCATTTCTGGCTTAATCGTTCATACATTCTCCCAAGAACGACTTCCACTGTCGCTTGTTTTTCGCTGAGAGGAATTGGTGGATGGCATTAAAGTTTTTCCTCACCTACATACATGCCTCGGTTGTTCAAGAGATGACCTAGAAATTTTACATTGTAATAGGCAAACCTTCGTTTTCCTAGTATAAGGGTCATACAAGCACAAACCACTGTTCGTAATACTTCTTCCAAACTACCACAGTATTCTGCAAAACTCTAAGATTACTGGGTCATCGACGTTCAGCGTGATATACCTGTGGAAAAGTAGTGGGACAAAGCAAGTATTGCTCCACTTTTTAGTGCAGGTCGCCTACAACAGGGGCAAGCATACATTCAGGGGCAAACCTGTTGTTATGCTCAATGCCAGCCCTCAAACTATTGTCCTCTTTTGTTTGATAAGTTCATAACCTAATATTCTACACCACTTTTCATCTCAAATTGATATGCAAATTAATTAAATTTTGGCAGGAGACTGATTTATGATCTTAATCTATTGGTCTGCTAAGTGGTTTACGACTCCCTGGTGATTGCCTTATGGCCCCCTGTAGATCCTTCCTTCTGAGAAACCTCCTCACCCCCCCACCCCCCCCCCCCCCCCATTTATCCTACTCCTCTCCAACCTCATCCTCGCCGATACAAGCACAACTCTGATATCAAATTCATTGGCTAATAAATTAAATCAATAAATTAACTAACCCCTTCCCCTCTGGTAAATCAGACCCACCCCCACCATGAAAATGAAGGGTCTGGGTCGGAGACGAGGTATTTCACAATAGGAAATTTCTATTACATAGCAAAAGATATAAGGTTTATTTGTAAAATTCAAACCACAGAGTTTTAACTCTCTTGCTCATCATTCTCCACTGTTTGGGAAGATACAGATCTTGTAAAATACATAAAAAAGTTGTAATTAAATCGATCATTTATTTTTGTTTTCATCATGCAAGGAATACTATCAACATAATTCACTTCAGGGCATTCGACGCCCACACACTGACCACTTTGCCAGGCCAGCCACATCACGTATTCTTACAAATGCAGGCTGCACTACACCCACTCAGGCCCCATGACCAATATCAGCTGCACCACGTGCAAGCCACCTTGTGCGATACACAGACCAGATGTTGTGCTAATCCCTGAACGTAGCATCAGGTGCCGGCAACCCTTTGATATTTGATTCCCAATAAATGCCTGTCAAAACACATATGCTCTCCATCCCCCCCCCCTCTCTCTCTCTCTCTCTCTCTCTCTCTCTCTCTCTCTCTCTCTCTCTCTCTCTGTCTCTCTCTCTCTCAAGGGGATGAGATGAGTTAAATAATCGCTCAAACTCTCATGACTACCTTACAATGATCCTTCTTCATAATAAAAACATATTTTCCACAATATATCTCAGGTCTTGTATGCACCAACATCTGAGAACACAAGCACCTTCTATGACTGCAACGTTTCCACAAAACATATCAGGTGAAAAAATCCAACCACTTGCACCGCCCATGCTGGCAGCTGCACTCCCATCCCCCCAGCATACACACACCTGCCATATCGCACACTCAGGTGGGGTCGGGAGAGACTGACACCAGTCAAATGATCAACTTACATGAGAGGAATACTCGTCCAGAGCAAACACACATCATTTTGAATCTTCTCGTGCAACACACACGTCCACTTCTGTCGCCGCTCAAGCAGTGCACTGTTCACTTCACTGCACCCACTATCATGTGCAAGAGCAGAACCGTCGGCGCATTCTTTGTAAATAATCCGCAACTTCTGGTTGACTGAAACCTCGTACTCACTCGTGCCATCCATGACACTCGCACAGACACAAAGGAAACAGAGCAAATCCATTGCAAATGTAGAATATGTGGTTGCAGGGGACTCGATGCATTCGAGTGCACTGCTATCCTCCACCGTCCAACCAGAAAAATAGTGCATTTGCTAGAGATGTTGACAACTGTACTACATTAACAATCCTTTTTAAAATACATGACGAGAATTGACATAAAATCGATAAAAATCACAAAAATTGACGGAAAATATGTATAGACTGAGGGGAAAATACGCCAAAATTCGGGGAAATTGAGGGGGAATGAGGGAGTACTTGTATGTCTTCTGTTTGGGGCACCAAAATTCTTGTACATGGTAATTAATATGTAACAGCAAGATGACTACAAGAAAAAGTTGACATGGGAGCACCAGGAACCAGGGAAACAGTCATTTTTCATTGAAAGTGATAAGACGACTGGAATACAATTTTGAACGTGTACAATCACCAAATGAAGAGTAATAAAAATTATATAGTATGGATCACATGCCTAGGTGTGACACCAAAGGTATCAGCAGGCAGCTTATAGATTTTAATATAGTATCCTTATCTAAAGAGTGACTGCAGTATACAATTATAGAATGGATCACTGTTCAGGTGTTTTAAACCCTAAGAAACAGTATTTACCATGTGCTTCCCTGTACTTTCCACCAATCGCAACCATGTGGTGTCAGCTAAGAAATACCTTACAGAGCAGTTGCTAAACGGATTTTCAACAATATTCTACTGTATGTCTGTTAAGATAAGAGTGATACATGCAAGTTGTCTACTGTCTTTGATGCTTTCCTTGAAAACAGAACCCTCTACCTCTAAGCTGACATGAACGTGCGTGGATGGATGACAGAAAGTAGATGGACTGAATAGTTGAGAGGGGTTGTGATGAGGTAACATTTAATGGTAGACTGCTGATGTATTCTAGAGACAGGTAGATGTTGCTGCAGGCAATTTATCACACATTTAACTATTTTTTCCATTGTTCTCTCAGGGTGCATCAGTTGTGTGGTATAAGTTGCAGTTGACATGTATACAACTGCATGTTCTGTGTGTGACTCAGAGCGCTATCTACCTGCAATAGTTAACAGTAAACGTCTCCATAGCACAGGGCTTCCAACATATGTATGATCAATCATGTCAATCGGTGGAAAACCTGTTTCACCACTAGATGAACAAAGACGTATGCTAGGTACTGCATTTCTCAGCCATGTCTTGGACATAAATCGAGTCTTCAGTTTCATAACTGCAGTGATTCCAAGTTTGTGACAGGTGTTTCTGAGGTTCTGCAAGCCCTGTCTGTAGATTTGCTTCACAGTTGTCCTGTTTATGGAGTTAGTGCAGCATGGCTTTTAATTTCACATGTCAGACACCACTGCTATGAGTTTGTCTGTTTCCTTGAAAGAGGCCTTTTGTGTCACTGACGATCATTTTAGTGGACTGATGTCAGCATAGTATAATTTCTGAACCAAAATTGGATGTGAACAGTGGCCGCCATAAACCTGCAGAAACCTATACTGTGCATGTGTCAGAAAGAAACTAAGTAGTTTTATTATCTTAAAGTTTGTCACTGTAATGAGTGTCCGCCCCAACCGCTGAGTGGTCAGCGTGACGGACTGCCGTCCTACAGGCCCAGGTTCGATTCCCGGCTGGGTCAGGGATTTTCTCCACTCAGGGACTGGGTGTTGTGTTGTGTTCATCATCATTTCATCCCAATCCTGCGCCCAGGTTCGATTCCCGGATGGATCAGGGATTTTCTCCACTCAGGGACTGGGTGTTGTGTTGTCTTCATCATCATTTCATCCCCATCCTGCGCACAGGTCGCCCAATATGGCATCGAAAGTAACAAGACCTACACCAAGGCAGCTGGACCTGAACCGTAGGGGGCCTCCTGGCCAATGATGCCAAATGCACATTTCCATTTACTATAGTGAGTGGGATAAAAAACTTGCAGTGTGGATACATGTCACATGTTGGACATATGTCTCATGCATTGCAGTATCTGCACAACTAATATTTTGGAAACCACCTGGTTTTAACAATAGAGTATGTGTAAGTGCAGAACCAGTAGCCTTAGGAGTGCCTCTGTGTATGTTCTATGATCATTTCTCTCTGGCTGATACCTTCCTGGTACGACCACAAACACTAGAACAATACCTCACAATTGATATCACAGCTGGTTTACATAAAATGCTTCAAACTCCACCCGTCTGGAGCTACATCATACACAAACCATGTGTTTCTTGTTAACCATTTGCTGTATCATCACAACACTCTCATTTCTACTGTACACCGATAAGGGGTGCTAAATTCTTCGACATGCAAGCATCTGGATTGATCTTTTGCACTTACATGGGTGCTTGAGTAAGACTGGTGCATAACTGCCTTCACTGAATAGCAGTTATGGACTCAGCTCGCTCTGTTCCTTCACAAGGTGGAGAATCTAGTGGGTACACACCGTGCTATTTTCAGTTGACGATATATGGTGTGTGGGGCCCTCATGCGCATGGCCATCTGCTCAACTTCTAGTCTGCTGCAAATTAAATTGGTGACAGTGTTGTAGGGAGGGTTGGTCAAAGCCAATGTGAGAAGAACTTTCAATCTCCAACTTTATCCTGTGAATGTGAGAATACTCTGTGACTCTTTTCCACATAGAGAAAGATGGGCAAAGATAATCATAGATTTTGCACTATGGTCGAAGAGCTAGAAATATGTATGTAACCTGCTTCCATCAGTATAAGAAGCTGTCTGGTATACTTTGGTGTATATGTTCAAGAATTAACAATGAATGGATGTACTGCACTGTCGTCTATCTACATTCAGAATCTAGTATATAGTACATGCAAAGTAGTGGAGGGGGTTTAGAGATGATGCAAACATTGGGAAGGATGCTGCCATTTCATTGGTCCCCACTAGAATTATGGAAAAACTGGTAAAATTGCTAAAATTGATTACACTATCAACTGTGGTGCTAATTACAGTACATTGTCCCATATCGATAGTGCCTTTTCCATGCTCTCTGTCCACTGGTATGCTGTCGATTACCACATAATGATTGACCGACACCACTTGTTTGAAATGGAGAGAGTCTTGGGAGGAGTGATACCTTCTGGGGATTGCCAGCACTAAAAACGTTATAATGTCATGGCTGCAATATATGGAATCAGTGCTCTTGGTCTCCTTGAAATGGAAAACCTAGACAATTGCTACCCCATCACTGTGAAATATGAGATTAAATGTAGAGGTCATCACCTTTGTGCAGCTGTTTGGAAACACTCCACAATACCGCAAACTCTCCCACTTTCCATTTCTTGTGATGTTCTCCACATTTTTGTCAATAAGAAACGCCACCTCTGTCTTTTCTTTCAACCATCCTGTGTGGGTGTGGGAGCAGCATATTTTACACCATGTGATGTCCAGCTGTCTGTGAGGGCAAATGGATCAGAAGGTGTTAATATCGGTTTAGCACCTGACACAGGCCTCAGAGTAATTGCAGAAAATCAAAATGTATGGTGGTGTACAAAGCTGTAGTCATACACTGTTTGGATATGTTACAGGAGAGTAAAATTAATCAATCTGCTTATGAAAGAACAACTCAGGGACCCTCTCTTGCAACGGATAGTCTATGGGATATGTCCTCATACAGTGCAGGTGACGAAACTTTACACTGGTCTGTGCAAGCGATTTCGATTCGTGTCCACATGCTCCAGTGGACCAATATCTGTATATTTAATAGGCTCCGTACATTTTTTTCAACGTCAGCATGCAAATGATATTTGTTTTCGATATATAAGAAGAGAGGAACGTGATAATATCTTACTGAGTTCTCTACCTGGTGACGTTAGTGAAATTTTTATAGTTCGTAGCATTACCATGTTGGTTGGTACAAAATAACAAGGATAGAGAGAATGTTTGGGTGACTTACATGAATGTACCCTGAGGGATGCAGATCTCTTTCAGACTGCAGTAGCTGTATGTAGTTTGGAAATGCACCACAATGCAGTATCAAAATCCTTGTACTTCTTCCAGTTCGCGTATGATGTGGAGTGTTCCTAATTTTCCCGATTAGGAACACCACTGCAATTGCTCATACCGTCTTTTCTACTACAACGTGTTGCAGGAGAAACTTTTGTTTGGCGCTGGCCTTATACATTGTACACAATTGACGTAGCTATGACAATATGTTCCCATTTCCACCAAGTTGTCAAAATGTCAAAACACTGTCATATCACATTAACTCAGCTGACCCTGTTTCTCCATGGGGTGCAGAAGGTGGCAGATACAGTACTCTGCAACTTCCGCCCAGTTCCGATTTAAATTGGTAGAATCACGTGAACAAAGCTGCAGGGAGGGCGGAGCAGATACTGAGGAACAGTTACAAGGTGCAGAGACTCTGTCTAAAACTGCCCTGGAGTTGTGCTGTATGGTGTCCTTAGCAGATAGGTTCGAAAAACGTGCACGTTTTGACTTATGAGACTGCCATGAATATGATTAACCGGTCACTGTAATGATTAAGGGACATCTCCATACAATCCAACGCAAATATGTGGTTGAGTGGAGAGACTGGATTCCAAATTGCTGACGGAATTTCTACCAAGAAAAATAACACTATAGATCTGAAAATATGGTGTACTGGTCATAGGATTTTTTACATTTCTTACAAGTTCAATCTAGTTTTGCATTTTGTAAGTGATTCATCACATAGCACACCATCTAGTGTGTGAGATCATCCTCAAGCAAGTGTCATCCCTCCCACCTATAATTCTGTGGACATTTTGCAGAACCTCTATTACGCTGTCTACGTGGTGTTGGGACAGAATGCATAACAAATACTGTTTGTTAGCGTGGGAAAAACCTAACAGCGGCAAATGTCACGTTCCATAATCGAATAACTTTCTAAGTTCAGTGAGAAGGGTGATTTTATTACGAGCTTACACAGCTGGTGACTTGCACCCACACTTTCGGTCTGTTAATACACACCCAGTAATCACCGTCTTTATTCAATGTCGCAGTATTTGTCTGGAAGACCATTTCATTTGGAAGTAATACCATACCTCGATTTATCGAGCATGTATACTTTTCAACATGGATTTCATCAGTGACCCTTGTGTATGCCTGTAGCACCAAGACTGCTTAAAAGCAGTCTTGGTTCTACTGGCTGCAGGGTGACAGTGACACATTTGTTGTGATTGTGTTTTTAATAGTATGGTCCTTACGTGAAATGTTTGTTGCCTAAGGTATAACCCTTCTGCCATCAGCTTCAAATGTTGGTTCTCAATAGTGTTCCTCGAAAAGAACATCATCTTCCCTCTAGGGATTCCCTTTTGAGGTATCTGGCGAGTGTTACCCGTCGGCTGAGAAAAAAAAAGTTACTCACCATGCAAATTCAGTCATGGTAAATTTAATTAATTAGCCTATCAATTGTATATCGATTATGTGCCGTCTGGCTGGTGGAAGTGATGGCTAGATTATCACAGATATGATTCCGGAGTTGGATCGGTAATCAGACATTTATCCGTTGCACTGAGATATTTTAACAAAATTCCAATCTCCCACCTACACAGGGAGAGATGACAATCGTAATGATATCAGATGTATTACCGAATTTGTAAAGTGATACATATTGTAAACCTGATACTTACAGCTCCTCTGTGTTGTTACTTGAAGAGACTTTGTAAGTGGCAAAGCATTTGGTTACTTTCAGGGAGTTAGAAAGTGAGGAGTAATCCTGTAACAGTGGTAGATTTTAGCACTCTGTCATCATCTCATTTCAAAGCATTTGGTTACTTTCAGGGAGTTAGAAAGTGAGGAGTAATTCTGTAACAGTGGCAGATCTTAGCACTCTGTCATCATCCCATTTCGGATATTTTAAACAGAGAAACTTATGTCAGGGCTGCAGCTGCAGTTGGTCCGAATCGCACCGCATTGTGCAACAGCTCGCAGCATGGGTGGGCATGAGGCCAGGTTGCGGATTAAAGTGCGCGTCATTTATGACGATGGCCGAGTTTAGGTTCGTTCTGCGGATCTGACGCCACAAAATACAGTCAGCCAATGGACAGAGAACGACGTTGCCAGAGTTCGACAGCAGTGCAGAGCAGGGACGAGTGTCTTCAGTTTTAGAAACGTTCAGTCATAAATAAAGTAACTGAACAAGAGCAATGTCTTGACATCAGACTTCCTTTTATAGAAAGTGTGGAAAAAGCATTCTTTATACCAATTGCTTCATATTCTATTAATTAATTAAACCAAACAAGCAATAAGCCTCCTAATTCAGGCGATAGCAAGGAAAGGTGTTTGTATCATTCTCACTAACGGCTTTTTCGCCATAAAGAAGAGCGGTAATTGTTTATTTGCACTTCGACGAAACGTGAGTAATTCACAATCTCACCAAAAGTGTTTTGGGAGATATATTGAGAGACAAGTTGAGTTAGCGTAATGGTTAAAGTGCATGGCTGCTGAGTGAAAGGTTCTGAGTTCAAACCTTGATCAGTGGTTAAAGTTTTCTTTATTTTAAAAACAATATCGAAGGGTCTTACTTCATGAATTTTATTCGTTTGAATGTAATTTTTTGAAATTTCTAGTGACATCTAAAATCGACCATATGGAAAGTATAAGCTGTGAACTTTTACCTCTGCAAACTCTTCAAAATTTCGTGCAATGGTTTACTACATCTAATGCTGCACAATAACTGCGTTGAACATCGAAACAAAATTAAGTCATTTATGGAGGGAAGGTATCAGTCAAGAAGATGTGTAAAAGTCAAATTTTTGGGCCAAGTAGCTTTTCTGAAATCGAATGATAAAGTGTGTCAAAGGAGTTGGAACACCATGTGTCTGCACAGCCGAGCAGTGCAATGATGACAAAATCGCGCACATCGCAGGGAGCACATCTCTGTAGCAGCGCCAGGTTCCCGGGTTCGATTCCCGTCGGGGTCAGGGATTTTCTCTGCCTCGTGATGGCTGGGTGTTGTGTGATGTCCTTAGGTTAGTTAGGTTTCACAGTAGTTCTAAGTTCTAGGGGACTGATGACCATAGATGTTCAGTCCCATAGTGCTCAGAGCCATTTAAACCATTTTTCTGTAGCAGCGAAAGGGTTAATGTGGCCGTGGTGGCTTTACGTCATAAACTGCGCGCCCCTCCCAAACGTAAGTTCTAACTATACTATACTATCGCGCTGCTTCTCTTGGCACGTACAACTGGCAACGCAGAAATCTCCCACGTCTGGGCGAGAAGGCGCGAACCGCCAAGATAAAAGAACTGAACTATAGTTGCAGATTAGTTACAAAGAATGTGCAGACCTTACTGCTCTTACCCAGGGCAACAAGGCCTGGCAAAGTGACCAGTGTGCCAGGTGGGCAGTGACAGACTCTGACGTGTATGTTGTTTGAGACGTTTCAAAACGATAGATGTTTGCACTGGACGATTATTCACCTCATGTAATTTTGATTGGTTGACTGCTTGGCGACAGTTTCTTCCAACCCCATCTGAGTGTTCGGCATGGCGAGTATGTATATGCTGGGGGATGGGCGAGCAGCCCCCAGCCAAGACAGGGCTACCCAGTGGTAAAAGGATTAAGCGCTCTTCGCTGTTGTGATGTGTGTGTGTGTGTGTGTGTGTGTGTGTGTGTGTGCGTGTGTGTAGGAGGGTGGGTGTGTTGCAGTCTAAGAGGGTGCTTGTGTTCTCAGATGTCAGTGCATACAAGACATCAGATATATTTAGCACTATGATCCATTTGTGGCGAAAATTTCATTACTTGATTTGCATAACGTTTGCATGTGATTTTCTGACAGTGAAAATATGTTTTTTTATTACGAAGAAGGGTCATTCTAAGGTGGTGGTGAGTGTTTTAAGCAATCTATTTGAGTCCTGTAAATTGTTAAACAACTAATTTGATAGGGTAGTACAAATGGACTATTTCACTCTATTTTTGATATCAAGATCGCGTGAGCTCTCCCTTTGTCCCCAGCATTAGCTAACAGGAATACTGTAGTCTGAGGAGAGATGGAAACATTTGTCTGTATGTTTGGACACAATCAGGAAGCATCCACTTGAGAGAAGGAGAGAGAGAGAGAGAGAGAGAGAGAGAGAGAGAGAGAGAGAGAGAGAGAGAGAGAGAGAGAGAGAGGGGGGGGGGGGGGGGGAGTGAGAGAGGGGAGAGCATGTATTTTGACAGGAATTTCTCGGGTATCAAATATCAAAGTGTTCCCACCATCTGATGCTTTCTTAGGGGATAAGCGCGTCACACGAGCCAGCTGGTGTGTGGTGCAGCTGACAGTCTTCATGAGGCCTGAGTGGATGTAGCACAGTCTACACATGCAGAATATGTGATGCGGCCAGCCCAGAGAAGTAGTCATGTTGTGGGCACACAATGCCTTGTGGTCAGAGCGAAAGCTTTTTAACAGTGTAATTACATGCAGTGAGTTTTGTTGATGGTTTTCCTTGTGTGACTGGGATAAAAATAGCAATCGATTTGATTACTTCTTTTCGATGTATTCAAGACCTGCATCTTCCCAAAAAGCAGAGAATGATGGGCAAGAGAGATCCAAGCCCTGCGATTTGAATTTTATAAATAAACAGTATATCCTTTGCTATGTAATTGAATTTCCTGTCGTGAGATCCCTCTTCTCCAGCACAGACCCTCAAATTTCCAGGTGGGGGTGGGAGGGAAGAGCTGGAGGATGTACCAGAGGGAGAAGGGTTAGTTAATTTATAGATTTAACTTATCAGTCAATTAATTTGACATCAAAGATTTGCTTGTATTGGCAAGAGGGAGGGGGAAGATTGGAGGTTTCCACATGGGTAGGAGAGGAGGGGGGGAAATGGAAGGGGTGGAGAGGTTTCTCAGAGGGAAGGATTATCACCAGAGGGCCGAAGTCAACCACCAGGGGTCATAAACCACTTAGCACAACAGTAGGTTCTGGTCATAAATCAATCAACTGTCACAATTTAATTAATCTGCATATCAGTTTAATATCAAAAGTTTTATAGAACAATAGGTTAAGGATCTGTCAGTCAAAAGAGAACAATAGGTTAATGGGTGACATGGAGCAGAATGATAAGTTTGCTCCTGAATGTATGCTTGCCTCTTATGTAGGTAACCCACACTAACAAACTGGGGCGATATTCTCTTTGTCCCACTACTGAGAGATCTGGATCAAAGACTGTATCTAGTGTGCATCTGAACTTTGCCACACTAATATTTAAGCTCAACAGCAGAAATGGTGTATTCAGAATTCTTTCCATTGACTAGTAGAGTCATATATTTCATGCATTCCTCCAAAAGAAGAATCTGCCAATACAATGTATTGTGGTAACGTATCTTTCTACCTCGAAACGCGTCAAAAGGTCTTCAACAGCATCTGATCAGTCCCGTTCTGTGATTAGAATCTGATTTCGACAAGAAGTGTCGAAAACCAATCAGATAGTAACCCCTGGTTTATTTAAGGATAGTACTACATTGTTCAGTAAGCTGTTTGACCTTTTTGACTACTGCCCACTGCATTAACAGCTCAGTCTCTTTCTCCACTGTTTTACATGTCGATAATGCGGAGGAGAATAAAATCATTCTCCTTTCTCTCCAGAGGTGAGAGGTATATGTTAACAGTCTTCCTGGCCTGTCTTGAAAAATGTATGCATAAGGCCGCAGTTCTGTGGACAAAACATCCTGCTGCTCCTGCGACTCAGTATTTACTTCTCATATCCTTCTTTCCAGTTCGCCCTCCTATGGGCGTGGCGTAAGGAGCGTCGGTTCATGGTGACAGAAGCTACTATCTTGTGGACTGAAAGTTTGCCCGTCACGTCCGACGCCGTCCATGGAGGGACGCGATTACTTAACCGACAGGATGCCCTCTCTCCTCCCATGTACTGCCAGCTCGCAAAAGGTAAGTCTCTTCTCCGTTCACACAGACGCTGACCTCATTCCTTTCACAATCGATTACAAGTGCTTTTCACAATTGATAACGAGAGGCTGCTGATAACAGTAAATTCTCTAAGTTAACCGGCCCTTGAGAACGTCAGAAAGTATCTTTGACAAGGGAACCGTCGTAGTGAAAGTCCACAATGAATAGTTAAGTGCAGCAATAACAAGATTGTAAGAGCTGCACTTTACTCTTAATTTTGAACATTCATTGCGAAAAATTTGATGTTACATGAGCCGATAAGGAACACGAAATATGCTTTCACCAGATCTGTTTTCACCTTACCTCCTGTGATGATCTATGACCGAAACTGATACACATATAGGTTCATAATAAACAGCTGATGGCTAATAATGAAACTTCTCATATTCAAAGGCCCGCTGTTAGCGCACGTTGCAGTGGCTTGGCATGCGTGGCAGTGACCATCAGAGAAAGTGAGTTCGGAGCCGCCGTTTCAGACTACCTCTCCTGTTATGCGCGGGGCGACTTGATGGGGTCTTCCAGGTAGGGGAGTCTGCCTGCAGGGTCCACTGACTGTAACATTCCCGTACGGAAATGATTCACTTCCTGTTCAATCGTGACACCATAAAACGCACAACCTATTTTATTTTAATTTACACTTGTTGTTTGAACGACATAATGTAATTTGTAATATTAGAAGCCACGATCGCTTGATGTGAAATAGTTTATTTAGTGACTAGTTTCTACAGTAATTAGCTCTCCTCGTCAGATACTCAGATCGCCAAGAAATGTAAGTACACACCCATTTCGTGGACATGCAGGGAACATTCTCCAATTACAATAACAGAGCTCCGCAGTGGTTTCCCAAATGTATATAACGTGCTAAATAAAATATCCATAGCACCTAGAAGGACGGCAGGAACAAAAATAGGTACATCTCTTAAGACGATGCATCGACGTGACATCTGTACTGATTTTATTAGTTAGTTTCTACTCTCATTCTATGAACTGCACAGAAATCACATCAGCTACTCTTGTTCTGAACTCTTCTAACTATCCCTCATTCGAATCAACTCTGGTTTCAACAGCACTCAACGACTAATTGTTTCCGAAATTACAGTGTTTGCTTCTCCCGTCAATTCGCTGAGCAACTCTAGTGTCGCCTTCTGCCCATCAATCTGACCAGCAAGAGTTACTATTTGATCGTCTACTGTACGCAATTTTGTGTTAACGTTAGTCAGCGCCTCCCTATTCTCTGAATCAGTTCTGTCATATACTTCACCTCCATTCTGAAAAATTAGAGCTTGAACTTTGATCTAACTGGAGACTTTGTTGGCCGGAGAGCGAATTTCTAACTGCCTGTCATTGTTGCTCAGTCTTTGCCGTCAATTAAGAATTTATTTTAACACGTGTTGCATCCTTTCCATTTATTTATTTTATCTTGACGAAATGTCTTTTTGTGCTTCTATAATTTTTGATAAGGTAGCGTTTTGTGGTTCCAACTGTCGTAATAATTCTCCCTTTAATGCTATTGCAATCTGCGGTTGCATCATAATTATGGACTGCCAAAACGTAGCTTGCATCTCGCTAGCAACAATAGATGGTTGCGATGTGGTACTCGTCTTTTGATTATCTGACTTTGTTGGCCGGAGAGCGAATTTCTAACTGCCTGTCATTGTTGCTCAGTCTTTGCCGTCAATTAAGAATTTATTTTAACACGTGTTGCATCCTTTCCATTTATTTATTTTATCTTGACGAAATGTCTTTTTGTGCTTCTATAATTTTTGATAAGGTAGCGTTTTGTGCTTCCCACTGTCGTAATAATTCTCCCTTTAATGCTATTGCAATCTGCGGTTGCATCACAATTATGGACTGCCAAAACGTAGCTTGCATCTCGCTAGCAACAATAGATGGTTGCGATGTGGTACTCGTCTTTTGATTATCTGACTTTGTTGGCCGGAGAGCGAATTTCTAACTGCCTGTCATTGTTGCTCAGTCTTTGCCGTCAATTAAGAATTTATTTTAACACGTGTTGCATCCTTTCCATTTATTTATTTTATCTTGACGAAATGTCTTTTTGTGCTTCTATAATTTTTGATAAGGTAGCGTTTTGTGCTTCCCACTGTCGTAATAATTCTCCCTTTAATGCTATTGCAATCTGCGGTTGCATCACAATTATGGACTGCCAAAACGTAGCTTGCATCTCGCTGGCAACAATAGATGGTTGCGATGTGGTACTCGTCTTTTGATTATCTGACTTTGTTGGCCGGAGAGAGAATTTCTAACTGCCTGTCATTGTTGCTCAGTCTTTGCCGTCAATTAAGAATTTATTTTAACACGTGTTGCATCCTTTCCATTTATTTATTTTATCTTGACGAAATGTCTTTTTGTGCTTCTATAATTTTTGATAAGGTAGCGTTTTGTGCTTCCCACTGTCGTAATAATTCTCCCTTTAATGCTATTGCAATCTGCGGTTGCATCACAATTATGGACTGCCAAAACGTAGCTTGCATCTCGCTAGCAACAATAGATGATTGCGATGTGGTACTCGTCTTTTGATTATCTGACTTTGTTGGCCGGAGAGCGAATTTCTAACTGCCTGTCATTGTTGCTCAGTCTTTGCCGTCAATTAAGAATTTATTTTAACACGTGTTGCATCCTTTCCATTTATTTATTTTATCTTGACGAAATGTCTTTTTGTGCTTCTATAATTTTTGATAAGGTAGCGTTTTGTGCTTCCCACTGTCGTAATAATTCTCCCTTTAATGCTATTGCAATCTGCGGTTGCATCACAATTATGGACTGCCAAAACGTAGCTTGCATCTCGCTAGCAACAATAGATGGTTGCGATGTGGTACTCGTCTTTTGATTATCTGACTTTGTTGGCCGGAGAGCGAATTTCTAACTGCCTGTCATTGTTGCTCAGTCTTTGCCGTCAATTAAGAATTTATTTTAACACGTGTTGCATCCTTTCCATTTATTTATTTTATCTTGACGAAATGTCTTTTTGTGCTTCTATAATTTTTGGTAAGGTAGCGTTTTGTGCTTCCCACTGTCGTAATAATTCTCCCTTTAATGCTATTGCAATCTGCGGTTGCATCACAATTATGGACTGCCAAAACGTAGCTTGCATCTCGCTAGCAACAATAGATGATTGCGATGTGGTACTCGTCTTTTGATTATCTGACTTTGTTGGCCGGAGAGCGAATTTCTAACTGCCTGTCATTGTTGCTCAGTCTTTGCCGTCAAATAAGAATTTATTTTAACACGTGTTGCATCCTTTCCATTTATTTATTTTATCTTGACGAAATGTCTTTTTGTGCTTCTATAATTTTTGATAAGGTAGCGTTTTGTGCTTCCCACTGTCGTAATAATTCTCCCTTTAATGCTATTGCAATCTGCGGTTGCATCACAATTATGGACTGCCAAAACGTAGCTTGCATCTCGCTAGCAACAATAGATGGTTGCGATGTGGTACTCGTCTTTTGATTATCTGACTTTGTTGGCCGGAGAGCGAATTTCTAACTGCCTGTCATTGTTGCTCAGTCTTTGCCGTCAAATAAGAATTTATTTTAACACGTGTTGCATCCTTTCCATTTATTTATTTTATCTTGACGAAATGTCTTTTTGTGCTTCTATAATTTTTGATAAGGTAGCGTTTTGTGCTTCCCACTGTCGTAATAATTCTCCCTTTAATGCTATTGCAATCTGCGGTTGCATCACAATTATGGACTGCCAAAACGTAGCTTGCATCTCGCTAGCAACAATAGATGATTGCGATGTGGTACTCGTCTTTTGATTATCTGACTTTGTTGGCCGGAGAGCGAATTTCTAACTGCCTGTCATTGTTGCTCAGTCTTTGCCGTCAAATAAGAATTTATTTTAACACGTGTTGCATCCTTTCCATTTATTTATTTTATCTTGACGAAATGTCTTTTTGTGCTTCTATAATTTTTGATAAGGTAGCGTTTTGTGCTTCCCACTGTCGTAATAATTCTCCCTTTAATGCTATTGCAATCTGCGGTTGCATCACAATTATGGACTGCCAAAACGTAGCTTGCATCTCGCTAGCAACAATAGATGGTTGCGATGTGGTACTCGTCTTTTGATTATCTGACTTTGTTGGCCGGAGAGCGAATTTCTAACTGCCTGTCATTGTTGCTCAGTCTTTGCCGTCAAATAAGAATTTATTTTAACACGTGTTGCATCCTTTCCATTTATTTATTTTATCTTGACGAAATGTCTTTTTGTGCTTCTATAATTTTTGATAAGGTAGCGTTTTGTGCTTCCCACTGTCGTAATAATTCTCCCTTTAATGCTATTGCAATCTGCGGTTGCATCACAATTATGGACTGCCAAAACGTAGCTTGCATCTCGCTAGCAACAATAGATGATTGCGATGTGGTACTCCTCTTTTGATTATCTGACTTTGTTGGCCGGAGAGCGAATTTCTAACTGCCTGTCATTGTTGCTCAGTCTTTGCCGTCAATTAAGAATTTATTTTAACACGTGTTGCATCCTTTCCATTTATTTATTTTATCTTGACGAAATGTCTGTTTGTGCTTCTATAATTTTTGATAAGGTAGCGTTTTGTGCTTCCCACTGTCGTAATAATTCTCCCTTTAATGCTATTGCAATCTGCGGTTGCATCACAATTATGGACTGCCTAAACGTAGCTTGCATCTCGCTATCAACAATAGATGGTTGCGATG